>NW_022681472.1:26927921-27553792 GCF_009764315.1 Trachypithecus francoisi | reverse complement strand
GACCAAAAGTGGAGAGTTCTGGCCCTTTCTCCTTCAATGTCTGAGTTTTGGGTGGCAACAAGCTCCTCTCCAAGATACTCCAAAGGCCTGTATTTTATGTAGGAAGAGAAGATTGGATATTAATCTCATGTGGCTTCTGGAAACCTCCTAAAAACTCAGAAAAGCTAACACTGCCTTTTAACTCTTTCTATATTGTCCCTTCAATATAGAAATGAAGAGCTGCCAATGGTGGTATGGGGTCTGAAGTCACTTCATACACTGAATGCTTACAGCAATGATTGGGACATTGTTCTCATGTTCCCTGGGGGAAAGAATGGCACCCAGATAATGATGGTGGAAGTATATGCCAAGAGTTGTTGTATTAGAAGGAAGCACAATTGTCAGCTACCATTTATTTATGGATGCTTTTCTTTGCAGGTCCATAAAATCAAGGAATATTGTGTATTAGAAGGAAGCATAATTGTCAGCTACCATTTGTTTATGGATGCTTTTCTTTGCAGGGCCATAAAATCAAGGAATATCTATCACATTTCAGAGGATTAATGGTGATCAGTCTGATAGATATTCCTTGATTTTATGACTCTGTGAAGAAAAAGCTCATGCCAAATATAAGTTATATTCGTACATTGAGATTTAAACATTGATTCTAGTATTAAAATCCTTTACAGAAGGGAAGGTGCACAGCCATTCATTTTGCTGCCACCCAGGGAGCCACTGAGATTGTTAAATTGATGATATCGTCCTATTCTGGTAGCATGGATATTGTTAACTCAACCGATGGAAGTCATGAGACCATGCTTCACAGGCAAGTTTCCTACCTATCATTCTGTATACTGATTTT
Source organism: Trachypithecus francoisi (assembly GCF_009764315.1). NCBI lineage: Eukaryota > Metazoa > Chordata > Mammalia > Primates > Cercopithecidae > Trachypithecus > Trachypithecus francoisi. Next base: position 27,552,951 of record NW_022681472.1, on the reverse strand, counting down.
CCATCTTCATGCGTGAAATTAGACATTGCGAGGAGCAGTTAGCACTAATGCTAGCAAAGATTTTGTGATTCAAAGGAAAAAGGCAAAGATAACAAAGACCCTGTGGATCAACTGGAATCGCATATGTTCCTTGGGAATGGGAGTAGAATGTTAAAGAAATTTCACAAAATAAAATCACCTGTGGCATATTCTGATTCAGTCCAGCGGATATAGGCTCAAGATTAATTTTCTGTGTGCTAAAGAAGTCTACATACACAGTCTTCCAAGTCATTTCTAATCTGTTTCAATTTTTCATATTTATGTTATCCCCATTTTTAGTGATAAAAATGGAGTAGATACATATGGATATGTCACCCCCATGCTAATCCCTCCTGCTCACCAACAATTATAGATAAATGGTTTCAAAAGATATAGTTTTAGGAAATTATAACCAAATTTCCAAAAACAATAACAAATTTATTTGAAGTTTAGCAGAAATACACATCAGGCAAAGTGTATTAAACCATAGGCTTACTTGTAGACTGGAAATTCAATTCTTTTGGAAAGACAAGTATCAGATGCTACCCATGTGAGTGAAAGAGGTATCTGAGATGAGCCTTCACTCTCTCGGTCTCTTATACACACACATACTCACACACACAGAGCTGCCAATATATTTTCAATAGGCAATTGGACCTGGAATTCTACAAAATCTCTTAGAAAAAAAAAAAGAAACTCTAGCTACCAATATAAGATCTGTTTCTAATAAATGTACACAGCAAAACCACCAGGCACAATAGGATATGTGTGAATAGAAAGGAACTCCCACTTAGGATGAATTTTCAACCTAAAGTTTTATAGCATAAAGCTAATAAAAATCTACACATTTGACCAAAGACCAATTTTTCTCCAAGAAAATAGAAATAATAGGGCATTCCAAAAAGAATTTTAAAATGAAGATATTTGAGACCTTCAAAAATTTAAAGGAATAATCATTTACATAAAACTAAATATATGAAGATAACATAAGATGGTGAAAAACAGACTGTCATATTTGAATCCAGGTTTGGTGATATGAAAATGATTCAGTAAAAAAGAAGTTTAAAAAAGCCATTGAAATCAAATGAAAACTCAATAGATAGACTAACCTCTAGACCAGAAATTCTCAAGCTGTTGCACATTAGAATCATGTGGGTAGCTCACAAAATCCCAGTACCAATTTATAACCTAGAATATTATCAAAATATTTAAGATGAGTCTCAGGAATTAAAGAAAAAAACTCTTTGTTTCCAATGTTTCACCAATTTACAAACCCAGTGATTTGGTTATTGTTAAAATGTATCTTTAGCACACAACCTTAATATATTAATACGCATAATGAGAAATTATCTTAGGAAAATGGAGCCTTAATGTTAGAATTTGTTCCCTTGTCATTACTAAATATAATTAATATATTTTAAATATGATGCAACCTCTTGTCAATCAAATTAACAAACTGATTCTGAAATTTATGGATGAAAGGCCAAAAATAGCTGAGAGAACCTTGAAACACAGATATGAGATTTGCGATAGGAAACACAAAGCTTTGAATCATTAGTGTTAACATTTGTTATGGTGTTGCTTATGACTGCCTGTGAGATGATATCAAAATGTTTTCAATTCTCTCCATAATTATTTTTGGCTTTATAAAAACTCAGAAAAACTAACACTGCCTTTTAACTTTTGCCAAAGAGAAACCCCCCAAAGAGGGGCTTTTGAACCCTGCAAATGAATTTGAGGCACACATTACATGTACCTTTTGGTATTCCCCATGATCATAGCAGTACCAGTGATTTCCTTGTCTTTTCTATCTTGGGACAGATGTTACTACTCACTTCAGAACATCTTTATGGTGATTTTTCAGGATGAAATAGGTTTCTTAAAGGATGAGGAAGAAAATATGATGATGTATTTGTTGTTCTCCTATTATTATTACTTTGAAAATGCTACCCTAATCAGAATCAAATTATAAATTTTGAAAGCTTACTAATTCTCTTACAGTCTATCATGTTATTTTATGATTAGTTAAATTCACTTTCCAAATATAGTAGCTTTATTAAATACATTTGTATTTACGTCAATAGTACTTTAATTATAATGTTTATAATTCTGTTTTTTCAGAGCTTCATTATTTGATCACCATGAACTAGCAGACTATTTAATTTCAGTGGTAACTATTCCTTTTACTGGTTTATTTTTATTACTGTTTATAATAGAAGAAATCATATAATTACATAATATGGATTTTCAAAAATGAATCAAATTTCAATTTCTTGCTTATCAGCAAAAACAGTGTACAAAAGGATGATTGACATACTTGGAAGCAGAGTATATTATGTATGAATATGCAACGGCCAAACATTACTGTGAACTTAGAAGTGTCGAAGCGTAATTTGGATATCCATATCAGTGTTTTTAGTGCAGGAAGTTGGCAGGTACATTGCAAGGAAAGCTGTTCCCGTGGCCTGTAAGAGGGTCTTACGGGAGCTTGGGCGGCAACCCTTCTTCAGCCTGGTGGCTTTAAGGTGGAGGCAGGACAGGCAGCACAGGGGGAAGCTCCTACCCCAGCTGCCTCAGTGCCACCTTTAAAAACTGAGGAGTTGAAAAATACTGTCAAAGATTTATTACAAGTGAAAGCATGAAGCATGGGATCTTTTTCACTCTGGGAGGTGGAATCAATCAGCTTTTGAGTTGAATTTTAATAAGCCCTTTATACAGATGAATGTATGGTGAATTTACGTAAGCTGCACCATATCAGCAATGACAGATTTCCATTTGTAGTATTGAACATGTGTGTGTTGTCAATCATAACTATTGAAATTATGATAATTACACAGAAGCGTCCTGGGGAGACTCATTATATGCCATAAACTATGTATTATATGCCATAAACCATAAATGATAGTTATGCATGATTTCCTGCAAAGGCTGCCATCTTTTCACCAGGCAAGAGAACTGTTGCAGAGCCTCGCTGACCATGGAACTTGCCAAAGGGCATGCTACCCCCATTGTCATCTATATTAGTGGGCCCCAAAAGAACAAAGAAATATTCATGTTTGGATTTTAAGCTATTTTTTATTACCCTATATAATATACAGAATTATTTCCATGACATTTTTAAAGGCCTTTGATTTCTTGTCATATCAAATATTATAATATGTAATGGTTAACATTGACTTATTCATTTAAAATATATATTTAATGTGATTTTTAAATAGAAATTTTCTTAAATAAATGGCTAAAATTTTACTTTAGAATTTGAGTGATTTCAATTCAATTATTTCAGTTCATCTATTTCAGATAAAATAGGATTTTTTAAAAAAGTGGATGGTGTTTTGTAAATGTTTCTTAAATAATATATGTAATGAATTTGGAAGACTTAAAATTATAGACATTTAAAAATTATTTCTTGCAGTGGAAACTAAACTATTGATCTAAGTAAAAGGATATTATTTTTATGGTTCAAGTAGTAACTAGAGCTATTGCCAGGTGTCAGTAAAAAGCCTAATATGTGAGAATAATTTTTTGTGGAAATCATAAATGAATTCCTTGATTTCTGATGATATAACATATGAACTATGGGAAACTTTCAAATAATTCTATAACTAGTCATATGGTTTAGTGCTAGCCATAATATAGACACTCTATATCAATGAATTACCATTAGTTAGAGATTATAATATATGATGGTTTTTCTGTTTTTAAGCTCTTTGTTGAATGGTTTGTTTGATTTTTAGGGAGCAGATATTAATAAGATCGATTCTGAAGGACGCTCTCCACTTATATTAGCAACTGCTTCTGCATCTTGGAATACTGTAAATTTGCTACTCTCTAAAGGTACCAAGAGGGACCAAGCCAAGTCTTTTGAAGTACTACTCAGTTTGGTTAGATGAACATTCATTGTGTGCCAAATGAACCTTCATTGTGTGCCACCATGTATTGTGTGCCAGGCCCTGGGCCGGATGTTGTGAATTCAAAGATAAACAGAACACTTTTCATGTCTAGAATAATTTTCTGTCCAGTAAGGGAGCATACTTAAAAAGACAATTTCAGAACAATAGTAGATAACATTTATAAAGCAATTGTTATACCCCAGGCATTTGCTGAACATTTAATTAACTGTCTTTCAATGGGTCAGTCCTGTGTGGTGTAGGTACTATAACTTCCCCATTTTAGATTCTAACCTGGGCCCCTGATAACAAAGAAGTGAGGTGTCCTTCTCTGCTCTCCTCTTCTTTCTTGATCTCTAATGTGTCTGTACTTATATTTTATGCTTTAAAAGGTAAGGCTTCATGTATTTATGTAATGCATCACATATTTTCTACCCCACGTACACACACAGACACACACACACACAGAGTAAGGTAAACCTGATTTTAAATATGTTTAGTTTTCTCATCTAAACACAATTTCCTGTAAACTAAAAGTCAACATTATTTTAAGTCAAATTTTTTTTTGCTAAGTTGTGAATCCACATAAACAATGCTTTAAATAAATGAATAGAGTTTATATTTACATAATGTTTTTTTCAGGTGCCCAAGTAGACATAAAAGATAATTTTGGACGTAATTTTCTGCATTTAACTGTACAGCAACCTTATGGATTAAAAAATCTGCGACCTGAATTTATGCAGGTAATGTATATCTATGGATTTCCATTAACTGAGTTGGGTTCAACAGAAAATAAACTAATTTTGTTTGTTGTAATTTTTGTTATTATAGAAACTGATTCTGGAATTTTAAAAATGTTTTAAATAAAGATGACATATTTGAATATTTAGTTACTGATGGTGGTGGTGGTGATGATGATGACAATGATAATTGTAGTGAGACTGATTTTTTAACTTACAAAGGAACTTCATATGCAGTCATCTATGATAAAGTAACATCTTTAATTAGTTTGATTTTCTTCATTCTTTGACCATTATGATTTGCATATCAGTGGAAAAATCCAAGTATAATAATGAATTATCAATATTCCACCATCTATTAAGAAAAATTACTCAGCATACTTGACTTGCTGAGGAGAGGTTGAAAGCATTATTTTTATATTTACATTCACCAGCTAATACTTAGTATTAGCACATGTATGTGAAATACACCATATTTTTGTTGTCAATAGATTTCAATATTGCCATTGTCTTTAATAATAAAAAATGTATATGTATTTGAATATTTAAAAAATAACAAAATATGAGAAACTTAAGCTTAAGCATATAAAACATAAAGTAAACCTAATATTAACATCCCATCCATTTTACCTAACAGAATGTATTAACATGAAGCTGTTGGGTGTTATTTGGGGGTGGGAGGAAATAAGAGGAGGGGCAGAGGGAAGGGCCGTGATCAAATATATTTGAAAAATGCTGAGTTAAAAATGTTAAGTACATTTTCCTATTGGCATGGTATCTCAGATCCTTTAATATGGTAATGTACATTAATATGGTAATGTACATTACGTGAAGACAGAGCATTCAACTTCCTTCATATTTATTTTTCTCTCATATCCTTTAGGTTATTTACAATTTTGTCCCTAAGGAGTACATATTGACCCTTGTTGGAAAATATTTTCCTACAGAATAGTTTGAAAACCATCATTTTAGCATAATAGCAGAGTTATTTGTATAATATTAATTTTTTTCCTATAGATGCAACAGATCAAAGAGCTGGTAATGGATGAAGACAATGATGGGTGTACTCCTCTACATTATGCATGTAGACAGGGGGGCCCTGATTCTGTAAATAACCTACTTGGCTTTAATGTGTCCATTCATTCCAAAAGCAAAGATAAGAAATCACCTCTGCATTTTGCAGCCAGGTAAGGGTCAGTCTAGCAATGTATGAACATGTCTTCTTTCCGTTTAATATTTGCTTTGAAAATACGAAACATAATTTTTTTCAAGTTACGGGCGTATCAATACCTGTCAGAGGCTCCTACAAGGCATAAGTGATACAAGGCTTCTGAATGAAGGGGACCTTCATGGAATGACTCCTCTCCATCTGGCAGCAAAGAATGGACATGATAAAGTAGTTCAGCTTCTTCTGAAAAAAGGTGCATTGTTTCTCAGGTGAGGATATATGATTGGAATGTTTATATAGTTTCTTTAATTAGCCATTTTGAGGCTATCTTTTCATTATATTTTTAATTATGAGGTCTAACTTTATATCTCACTAAGTACTTTTATCCATTTTATTTTATCATCAAAACATATATAACTTCTAAAAATACTGGAAGGGAAGTCAGTATTATTTCCAACTGAAAGACTTTGAAGTTTTTAGACTTGAAAAACCTTGTTCAAGGTCACAGAATAAGTGGCTTTGTGCAGTCTTTCTCAGAACCTTTCTTTGAAATACAGTTCTCATATTTTACCTCATCTTGCTGCCATATTCCTATATAGATACAAAACCATGGTTGTGTATGTGTGTGTGTGCACATACACACACACAAAACATACAAGTTCAAATATTCTACTTTTCATTCAATCTGATGAATGGTAGATATAAAAAGCTCCCTTTAAGTGACAACAGAAGACAGTAAACATTTCTGAATTTTATTATACTTAAATGAGCTCAAGCACAAGAAACAAAACAAAGTTAAAATATGTAAGCATAATAAAATATGTGGCATAATTAAATGATATTGTGATAAGAAAGAAAAAACCTGGAAACATTTTACAGAGGTTTTTCATTTAATATCTTACCATGGCAGTAGCAAAGAGCTTATTAGGCTAATGTTCAAAAACACATTTCCTTACCATAATATTGATGACAGCAAATTGGTGCTACCACTACAAGAATGAATGTTTTGCTCAGCTTCTTCTGGTTTACAAAGAAACACCAAGCAACTGACCTGCAAAGGGACCCAAGTAGACCCAGGCCAGACAGTTGTTGCTTATTACATCATAACTGATATAGCAACATGGCTCTTGCACTCTAAAACATCTGCGCACTAGCACTGAAATTAGTGTCAGGAATTTTTTTCTGTGTAATTTGAAAAAAGATAACTAATATGATAAGGCTTCGTTGTATTTACATCTTGAATTTCTGTGGAAAAGGATAAATATTTTTCAAAGCAATTGAGTAAGCATCTTTCAGAGCACAAGAGGGAAGTTTTTCAGATTTAAACTCTTAGAATAATAACTGACACTAAGCTAAGTATCTTATAGCCATATACTGTATTATTAGTAGTATTACCAATAACTATTGACCACAAAGACTAACATTACTTCATAAAAATTTTTTGATACAATGTTCATTGAAAGAATAAAACAAGATTTAAATTGATGTGTACCAGTTCATTATAGCTTTAAAAAAATGATGTATGACACAGACACGCTAAGTGTACTTCTCCTACCCCAAAGTATTTAGTAATGTGTTTATATACTTTCGTATTTTAAACCACTAAATAAAAAACATGTGTGAATCACATTAGAAATAGGTCATTTAAGATCATTGAGCTTGGAATTAGCTCATTTATTATAAATATTTTATAAATATTTAGTTGCCAGATCTCATTTATACTTTTTGTTGTCATCAGATTTACCTAGAATAAGCCAAATGGCATCCCATCCCGCATTTCATCTGCTAAGTGTATGCACATATCTTTTCTTAACTCTTTACCAGTGACCACAATGGCTGGACGGCTTTGCATCATGCGTCCATGGGCGGGTACACTCAGACCATGAAGGTCATTCTTGATACTAATTTGAAGTGCACAGATCGCCTGGATGAAGATGGGGTATGCACTGTGGTCCTCATGCTTACCCAAAATCTTGACATAGCAGAAACTTCCAACATTGCCAGAAAACTCTCCAAGATACCTTTTACCTTCCTTGCTCTATTCCCAGCCTTTTGTTGGATATTTAGCAAGTGGATTCTTGAGGTGAAGTATGAATCAAAAGGCAGCAGAAATGAGAGAATACCAAGGGGTGGGTGAATGTTGAGGAAACCCCCAGTCTCACAGAGCAGCGAGGTCTACAGGCCACTGAAATTTGATGGCAAAGCGTTTACTCCCTGGTAGGTCCAGAGGAATGAAGGCAGGGGTGAGTTTTCATTAAGATAAGTGTTATTTTGAAGTGTATTGAGCCCTTTATTGTGCTATTATGTCCTTCCTTCTGTTGGGGAGAGTGACTTTTGAAATGTATGTTTGTTCATAAAACGATGGGGATAGAAGATTGTTGTTGCCTTTTTCAAAAAAAAAAAAAGTCTTTATGTGGGGAAACTAAAAATGGGCAAACTTATAACAGTCGCTGATTTAAAAAAAAAAACATTTACAAGCTTGTGAAGCCCCAAATCTGTAAGTCACTGTTCTCCAAATGATCAGTCTCAGGAGGATTTTCTTCTGTGTTCAACCCAACATCTTTACCCTGAAAGCTTGTCCTTTGTCCTTGTGGAATCATCCCATTGCAAAAGCAACACAAAACAAATGCCTTGGAATTCTCTCTCTCTCTCTCTCTCTTTCTCTCTCTCTCTCTCTCTCTCTCTCTCTCTCTCTCTCTCTCTCTCTCCTCTCTCTCTCTCTCTCTCTCTCTCTCACACACACACACACACACAGATCCACTTCCCACACATGCACACACACACATGTTTGAACTATAAACTCATTATTTTGAAGCTTGATTCTGAACACCAGTTTTAAATCCTATGTATTTTGGTATTAAATAGTAGTGTCGCTAATTTCTTTTAAGCAGTTAAGCGGTGAAATAAGGCAGATTAGACATTGTCACCACATTTTCTGTGTCTCTTTTTCCTCAAAAGAACACTGCACTTCACTTTGCTGCAAGGGAAGGCCACGCCAAAGCCGTTGCGCTTCTTCTGAGCCACAATGCTGACATAGTCCTGAACAAGCAGCAGGCCTCCTTTTTGCACCTTGCACTTCACAATAAGAGGAAGGAGGTGGTTCTTACAATCATCAGGAGCAAAAGGTATACTGTCTTCCTGTCCACTGTCATGTAGTGTTCTCTGGTTTCGGGATGATTTGAAGTCTGAGAGAAAATAAATGAGTTTCGGCCATTAATCAAAATTTAAAATATCAGTTGTTTGCATCAATCTTTTAAATTTTATTTTTAATTTTTATTTATTTATTTTTAGAAAAGATCTAGCTCTGTCACACAGGTTGGAGTGCAGTGGCATGATCTCTGCTCACTGCAACCTCCACCTCCCGGGCTTCAACAATTCTCATGCCTCCTGAGTAGCTAGGACTATAGGCACGAGCCACCATGCCCAGCTAATTTTTGTATTTTTCGTTGAGACATGGTTTCACCATGTTAGCCAGGCTGGTCTTGAACTCCTGGGCTCAAGTGATTCACCCACCTTGGCCTCCCAAAGTGCTGGCATTACAGACATGAGCCACTGTGCCCGACCCTTTTATTTTTAGTTTGTGTGGGTAAATAGTAGGTGTGTATATGTATCAGGTACATGAGATGCTTTGATACAGCCATGCAATGCATGATAATCACATCGTGGAGAATGATATCTATCCCCTCAAGCATTTATCCTTTGTGTTACAATCCAATTATACTCCTTTAGTTATTTCTGAATGTCTACCTAAATTTATAAATGAATATTTTTGGATGTCAACAGGCACATTGCTTAACCTCTCTGATCTTCAGTTTATATTTCTTAAAAAATAAAATGTGGGCACATAAAACGAAGCTTCACATCACTCTTGTGAGACTCCAGGGGTTCAGGTGTAGTGTCTGGGACCATATCATTGTCAAGCAAACTCTGCACTGCCCTACCTGAATTTGCCCAACATGTGCCAGTAGAAACCATAAAACTGGAGAGGGCAAAAATATTCCCCAAGGCAAATCCAATTGGTTATCAGTGCCATATAATGGGATGACTCTTAACATGTAATCTTTGGAGTTGGTGGGTTTGTAAACCATACGCCAAGGAGTTTTAGTGATTAAGTTAGAGGATAGTCTGTTTCACTTCTCATAATATCTTTATAGTATCACTTTCTATAATAATCACAGATAGATATGCACAAGGGCCCAGTGTCACCTAGTAGTGGACACAGAGCAAACATTCTCATATTCAAGGCACATCAAGCCTGTGTTTTTGAGCATGGACAGTCTAAAAAATCACTTACTGATCATCCCTTTAAAGCACTTTTAATGAAAGTGTTCAATCCAAACTTTTCTTTTGATAATGTAGATGTACTAGATGGGTTTTATTGATAGAGTTTAACTGAAAATTGGATAAGATCTTGGAGATAAATGGGCTATTCTTTGCCTCCTGCCATAGATTTAGTTCTTCCTTGGTATGGTAAGCACTGTCTTACCCTGTTCAGTTGGATGGTGATGAAGAAAATGGGCAAAATCTGGAATGTTCTGGCAGAGGCTATGCTTATCAATGCACTTTACACGTGTTAGTTTGTAGTTTAATTCAATACAGGATGCACACATGCATTAGTTATTAAATATGGGAACAGTACTACACTAATGGTGTAGGTATGTGAATGTGGAATCTCTACCCAACGTGGTCAGCTCTGTAAATACTGACCATTTCATAACTTCAGGAGAAAAAGAAGATATAGTCCCAGCTTCTTTGAATGGCATTTAGATAAAGAGACAGAACAATGATTATAACAGCCATCCTGAAATTTACCCACATTCCTAATGTCCATTAATGGACAAGGATTCTGTTACTGAGTTGATCTTGGTTTACGTGTTGGTTCCATTGGAACCAAGGGTGAGCATTTGTATTTCATGAATACGCTTAAGTTTCGATTTCCCCTAAAGAAATAATCTTGAGTTTCAGCTATTGTACAGAACAGAAGGATGAAGACCTGTGCTCATCTTACTTATTTATTTTTTACAGATGGGATGAATGTCTTAAGGTTTTTAGTCATAATTCTCCATGCAACAAATGTCCAATTACAGAAATGATAGAATACCTCCCTGAATGCATGAAGGTAAACTCTCTAAAACAAAATTCTTCCTGGGTTTATGCTTGACATGTATGATCTGAGGATTTATTGTTGTAATCACAACCTAATAATAATAATTTCCAACTTTAAAGCTTCCCATTTTCCTTAGGCTATAAGGGAAATGAGACAATAACTACTTAAGGAAGGCCTTCTTGGATTAAATAATCCTATTATTATATGTAATAGATAATAATATGGTAAAATATTTTTATTTAAATAATCTGCACCTATAGCAGAGACTACGAACTGGTGTTTGTTGACCGAATAAAGCCTTTGTATATGTTTCACTTGGCATGCATGCTATTGTTATTTCAAATTTGCATGAATTGCTAATGTTTGAAACCAGGATGCTTTCCTTAAGGTATCTGGTTTCCTCCAGTTATATTTTCCTCCAAATATCTAGCCTCTCATAAGAATGAGATCTTGTACCTGGGCCTGCCTTCTCACAAGGCAGGAATTGCTGGGCTGAGCACCAGCTGCTTCCCATGGATGGGACAATCACTCTCCTATTTAAAAACATGGATGAAGCTGGAAACCATCATTCTGAGCAAAATATCACAAGGACAGAAAACCAAACACCGCATGTTCTCACTCATAGGTGCAAACTGAACAATAAGAACACTTGGACACAGGGTGGGGAACATCACACACTGGGGCCTGTTGTGGGGTGGGGGGAGGGGGGAGTGATAGCATTAGGAGAAATATCTAATGTAAATGACAAGTTAATGGGTGCAGCAAACCATCATGGCACATGTGTACATGTAACAAACCTGCATGATGTGCACATATACCCTAGAACTTAAAGTATAATAAAAAATAAAATAAAATAAAATGCTCCATCTCTCCCTTTTGTATATTGGGCTCCAGTGCCTGGTTGTCACATATTGTCATTCTTATGCAATTGCTTTCCTTATAGTAGAGAAGTATTGAATTATGACTTTATCCAAACTGTGAAGATAAAAGCTTGCCCAAGGATAGCGAACATCTCAAGAACAATGCAAAAAAACTCTTATGCCTGGCATGGTTCCTTCATTTACATTGCTTGCCTGGCCTCTGTGAGTTTTTAAATATGTGACTCCCTTTGCTACATTAAATATACACCAGCATATGATCGGATACTCCATACAAGACAAACATGCACAGATTGTTGAGCAGATGAGTATTAAAAGAGGCAAAAAGGCAATCTGGGAAAGTTGGGATTTGAGGATTGGGACAGACATAGAATAATCAAGAAAGGCAGAATGACTTCAGATATCCTGCGAAGGAAAAATATATCCAAATGCTGGAGGAGGCAGTAAGATATAGTGACACAGGGAATAGAAGACCAGATTTGGAGCCTTCTGGAGGTCTTGGGATTTAATCCTGGTGCTGCCTTTTGCTGTGTTGTTTTAGGCAAGTCATTTCACTTCTCTGAGCATTATTTTCTGTTTTCTCTATTTCTAAAATAATGATGCTAATACTGATCTTACAAAGTGATTACAAAAGTGAGAGTAAAATATATAAAGTGCTAAGGATAATGGTTCGTACATAATATACCTCCTACTATTTTTGTACTGCTTATGTGGTTATTAGTACTACTAGCACTTATTGTATTTTATTTAGTGCACAGGAATTCCTTGCTCAATAAATTTGGGGATTTTTTTTTTATGATGCCTAATGAAAATTGAAGCAGTCCAGTACACAAATGGCAGACAGATTAACTTTTTAGGTGCCTACATCTCATCAAAGTACACATAAATACTCAATCTCAAGCTTTTTTTTTTTTTTTTTTTTTTTTTTTTTTTTTTTTTTTTTTTTTTTTTTTTCAGACGGAGTCTGGCTCTGTCTCCCAGGCTGGAGTGCAGTGGCCGGATCTCAGCTCACTGCAAGCTCCACCTCCCGGGTTTACGCCATTCTCCTGCCTCAGCCTCCTAAGTAGCTGGGACTACAGGCGCCCGCCACCTCGCCCGGCTAGTTTTTTTTGTATTTTTAGTAGAGATGGGGTTTCACCGTGTTAGCCAGGATGGTCTCGATCTCCTGACCTTGTGATCCGCCCGTCTCGGCCTCCCAAAGTGCTGGGATTACAGGCTTGAGCCACCGCGCCCGGCCTCAAGCTTTCTTATTCTGTAGTTACAGTTGTTGAAATCTGTCTTAATGAATAATCAGAGATACAGATTTTTACAGAATGTTTTCTGCAACATTATTTGTAATTGTAAAACAATGTTGAAATATTCCCATGTGAAAACATAGTAAACAGTCAAAATTATACCAAAATGTTAATAAGAATTATCTGTTACAGGATTAGGATTAGTTTTTAATTTCTTCTTTATGCTACTACATTTTCTAGGTAATTTTCTATAATGACTTTATTACTTTTGTATTGTGACTACTTTTCAGCAAAATAAGTGAATTTAAATGTCTTAAGCCTGACATAATGCATTTGAATTACTCATACAACATTTCTGAAAAGTTGCTCTTGAAATCTCCCCAGCCCCCACCCAAGACAGCCCATCCTTTATTTTGCACACATTGATTATTACCCAGTTTTCAAACTATAGCAACCAGACCTGCCTGTTTCTGCCTTGCACAGCACTACTGGCTAGTCTTGTCTTTATTGTTCATGATGGTTGTTGTGACCTCCAGTATTGCTATCCAGTCACCAACAGAGCCAACCTTGTAATTTTCTTAATCCCTTTGCTACCTGAGACCAGCCAGGGCCCTGTTTCTTCCCTTCTGGATATAGTCTGACCCTCTACCCTCAAGTTCTGCAGGTTCACCGGATGCCCCAGGAGGTCCTAGATGCATTGATGGGGCTATATGGGGTATTGTGTCTAGTCCTGGTTCCAAGAGGGCAGCCTGGCTAGGTGGTATTTCTTTCTCAGGAACATAAATTTGGACCACTAGATTTGGGGTGTCTCAAATTGTTTATGCAGCCCCACAAAAACAGTTGTTTCCGAACACCATAGGGGTGGCTCTAATGACCCCATAAGTGTTCTTTCCCTAAGTTAAGTATCTAGAGAGCCTTCATCTATTTCTCATTACAACATCTATCCCCCACCATCCTGTCCACCCCCCTCTAAACACATACTCTCTCCATGTTGCTTGGCACATGAGATATAGAAGCAAACACGTTACTCCAGACTGGGGCAATTCAGAAGATGGGACCTAAACCACAGAAAGACTCCATTGCTGGGATGAAAAATCTTGATTAGGAACAATAAGTTGTCACTGTAAGGTACTCAGCAAAGGAATCAGATTGACTATCCTTTATCCCAACTTCTTGGGACCAGAAATGTTTTGGATTTCAGAATATTTGCCTATATATAATGAGGTATCATAAGGATGGGATCCAAGTGTAGATACAAAATTCATTTGTGTTTCGTACACTCCTTAAAAGCATAGCCTGAAGGTAATTTTATATAGTTTTTTAATAATTTTGTGCATGAAACAAAGTTTATATTAAGTACTCGTGTGGAATTTTCTACTTATGGAAATATGTGGGTGCTCAAAACATTTTGGATTTTAGAACATTTAGAATTTCACATTTTCAGATTAGGGTTGCTCAATCTGTAATCTATATATCCTCTAAAAGCCCAGAAAGACATCAAATCTTAGGCACAACTAGTGGTCTATCTCTTACCGAGATTTTAGTACATGCAATTTTATTCTCAAGCACATGGTATTTTTCTGAATCACTGGTATTTCTGAGGCATGCAAAGGTATTTGTAACATTTTGTATTTTAAACTTTGCTCCTGATGACATAGATTATAATTTTTTCTTGAGATGCAAGAGACCAAGGAAAGGAAATGTCTTGTGTGTTATTTTAGAAATAAGGTAAAATCCTTCCTAATATGTAGTGTACTGCCCCAATATCTTACCTTGTTTTTCTCTTTCAAAGGTACTTTTAGATTTCTGCATGTTGCATTCTACAGAAGACAAGTCCTGCCGAGACTACTATGTAAGTTTATTTTATTATTTTGTTATAATTATTTGAAAAATATTAAAAATATTGTCACTATTGATCTGTAACCTACTGTAGAAGGTATTGATCTAATTTGTCATATTATTGTATTATCTACTTGTGAGAGAATTTTTCCTTTATATTCTGTTTTCTCCTAACATTTTAATAGTTTCTAATAGCATCATTTTTTCTAGTCTTTATATTTCCTTAAGTAATTGTGCCTTAATAATGAAGATCTAAAATATCTAAATGATCTTTTGAGAACTCCTCTCTTTCCATGCCTATGAGATATAAAGCAATTGAATAACAGCCTTCCAGGATATTTATTTTTGGAATTAATATGCAATAACTTAATTTCTTGTCTCCACTTGAAATAACTTTGTTCAAATCACTTAATTTTCAGCAGAATTGTAAACTTGTGTATTTGATTTTTTCAAGAATTACTTTGGGGATTCTATACTTGACTAACTGTACTTTTTTAAAAAAAAACATTCTGTCTTCTACAGATCGAGTATAATTTCAAATATCTTCAATGCCCATTAGAATTCACCAAAAAAACACCTACACAGGATGTTGTATATGAACCTCTTACAGCCCTCAATGTAAGTCCAATGTTTTCATTATCTAAATAGTTTCTAGTTGGGTTCTAAAATGTTTTGATACAATAGTTTAAAATGTTTTAATACTTGATGGATGGAAAGAATTCCAGTTTCATAGTTCTATGTCTATGTTTGCCATGTGACTCAAACCCTTATTTTTTAATAAAGAAAGCAATCATTTTTTTCAATTGCTGTAAAGTTCTACAGTTTATTTCTAATGGTCACGTAAGACCTGCTCCAATCCAGAATCAAATAAACCATGGGCAACACAGGTAACACTTGCTTGCCACCTCTATCCACCTACATATTCAAGAGTTTTCTCCAGTGTAAACCACAGGAAAATGCAAGGGGTGATTATTTCACAGCCACAGCTTCTAAGTTCAGCTAGCCACTGGGCTCCTAGGTAAACTCTGACCATTCAGAGGTTCTTAGATCTTAGATTCCAGAGTAATAAACCCAGTTTGAAGTAGGCTTTTAAGACACAGCATGGACTTAAATTTCCCAAGAAACTTTTTAAAAAGTAGCTATTATTTAAAAAGATGCTTTTATGTTTCTAGCCAATGAAGCGATGAAAATAATGCATTTGATGCCCTTCAATCTGAATCAAAGGTCTCAAACTGAAATAACTACAGAGAAAACAGTAACAGATAAGTAACTTAGGCTTCTGGTTAAAAGGACAGTGGCCACTAGTTTCAACAAATCATTGCCATGTGACAACAGCAGCCCACAATTGTGTAAATATTGGCAACAAATTACAATTGTGTGCACGTAAAACATTTGAGGACTGGAGTTGCAAATTTTGGTCTAGATTTGGGCTATCTAATATGGGAACCACTAGTCACATGTGGCTTCCTAACTTAAAAACTAGTTTAAAGTAAATAAAGTTAAAAAGTTATTTTTCAGTCACACTAGCCATATTTTAAATGCTCAGTAGCCCATTTGGCTTGCAGCTCTCATATTGCACTGCACAGGTAGAAGACATTTTCATCATTGCAGAAAATTCTATTAGGCAACATTGCTCTAGGTCAATGAAGAATTTTTATTCACCTTCAATGAGTTCATTTCCCAACACTGAAGACTTCGATATAGACCATGGTAACAGCTGTCACCCAAAGTTAAACCTACAAGGCTTACTGAGCACTTGGAGTGTGGAGAATGCAGACTCGTGGGGATTTTATGCCCTTAACACTGGTAATGGCAACTGACTTACCATTGCTGTAAGCACTTTAGCTCTCCTTGAGTATGTTATGTTTTGCTACGAGTGTAGTTCATAATCTATAGCCGAGTGATCTAACAGTAACTACACTACGGTTATACTTAGAAAATTTATTGCATATGTATGTGTTTTTTTAACTATAATTTTAAAAATAAGCAATATTTCTATCAGAAAAAATGTGTCTATTTTTTGTCTCCATTATCAGAATAAGAATAGGAAGAAATAAGATCTATATAGCATCTAAAAAGAAATAGACAATATATAACAATGGGCAAAGTGTAATTTAAATAAAATAGGTTCACTTAGATAAATGCAATATACTAGGTATCGAACCAGCACCCGATTCTACAATGCCTAAATAGCTTAGGAAACCTTACTTTAGTTATAAGTGAGCTGAGTGGGGCTCTTCAGGAAGGTAACTGACCTGATGGGAAATTACTGTGCACAGAAAATTTGAAAGTCTAGATGGACCAAATAGAGAACATAAGAAATCAGATACTGAGATTAAGACAAACTGGAGTCAGTGAGAGGCTATTTTCATTAATGGTGCATGCAAGAGTAGAGCTACTATGGAAAATCCATTAGCATAGCTACCAATACATTGGATACTTTAAGTCTTATTTACACTTTATTTGGGTGATATTTAAACTTACAATGTACTTGCATGCCTCAAAGGGTAGGTTTGTTTTATTTGTTATTAGTTTAAAAGCAGAGTTACAAGATTTCAGAAACATAAGAGGATTGTTTTAATGAAAGCACATTGAAAACAAGTATCTGTGTGTGTTTCTAGTATGGTGTTTTAAAAATATTAATAGTAACATTTTGAATTACTCTCACAAATATTTTTCCATATTTTTTATTTTAGCTTGAATAAACCATTAATTTTAAATGGATAAAAAGTCAAATCTACGTGGAAGTTTAGATGAGGTCTCAAAAACAATAGTTAAGATCCTGCCAGGTTTTTTTTTTTCCCAAGAAGAGCTAGACATATAGCTTTATGGGCTCCATTGGGCATCCAATTGGTAATGAATATTTGCAAGGGGTTCCTTTATTCCCCAAGAATATTGTATATAAATATATCTCAATTACTTTTCAAATGGTTAGGGTAAAAATAAATAGAAAAGAAAAATGGTGAACCTGGAAATATTCCATTGTTGGTGTCACAGTAGTAGTTTTTAAACTGGAATCTCTGGCTGCTTGAATCAGAATTATTGTGGTTCTTGTTAAAATGAAGGTTCCTAAGGCCCATCTTAGACCTACTAACCCAGAATGCTTGAGGGTAGACCTAATAATCAAAATTTTAAATAAGCTTCTGAAAAGATTTTTATGAACACTAAGATTGAAAAAATCTAACACAGTGCTGATGAAAATTATAGTATAGGTTTTTCAAAATGTAAGTGGGTGTTTAGTGCAAAAACCTAGAAGTTGTTTGGTAGAATAATTTTGGAAAGTACAGTCAAATCAAAGTTAATACAAGGAAGCTAAAAATAGAAATTCCAATTTCTATCAGAAAGATGAACATTTTTAAAAAGAGAAAGGGAGAAAATTGAAAAGATGTCTGAGAATTTTCTAGAAATGAAATATATAACTCATCGAATTAAAATAAAAAACTTGCCCAAGGGCTAAGAAGACCAATTCTGGCTGCATCATGTTTAATTATAAAATGTCAAGCAATAATATTTATAAATAAGGGAAGGTCTCAATAAACTACTATATCCAAATAATGAAATATTAAGCAGTATTTAAAAACAATGTTCTTGATGAATCTTTATATAACATTCATATGTTTCTAGGCTGTGTTGATATAAATAAGCAAATTGAAGACATAATTTGAGTAAAAACGTAAATACAAAATAATTATCCTTTTTTTCTATAACTACATCTGAGTTTTTGAACATGGGTGTTTCTGTGTAGAAATACAGAAAAGGATTTGGAAGGATGTACAAATTAGCAATGGTGATACTACTGGGAAAATGGAGTCCTGCCCAGAATTGAGGCTTAGGTGTGGTGAGAACTATGGCCTTATCCCAATGTTCCAGTATTTTAAAAGAGAATTTGTTTGGGTATTTCTTTTCTTTTTTACTTGTGGTAAAAAGCATAAAGTTAAATTTACTGTCTTAACTCTTTTAAAATGTATAGTTCAGTAGTGTTAAGTATTTTCACATTGTTACTCAAGAGATACCTAAATTCTTTCATGTTGTAAAACTGAAACTCTGTACTTATTAAACAGCAACTTCCGTCATCTTTCCCCCAACCTTTAGCAACCACCCTTCTACTTTTTGTGCCTATGATTTTTCTCCACCTTAGGTACTTCATATAAAGTGGAATCCTACAGCATTTGTACTTTTGTGACTGGCTTATTTCAATTACTATAATCTCCTCAAGGTTCATCCATGTTAAGCATGTGACAAGACTTCCTTCTTTTTAAGGCTGAATGATATTCTATTGTATGTATGTACCATATTTTTCTTATCTGTTTGTCTGTTGAAGATATTGGGTTGCTTTTCCTTTTTGGCTATTGTGAATAATGCTACAGCAAACATGAGTATACAAATATCTCTTTGAGATCCTGCTTTAAACTCTTCATATACACATTTAGAAGTAGACTTGCTAGATCCTGTGGTGATTCTATTTTTAATTTCTTGAGGAACCCCAACACTGTTTTCCATAATGGCTGTCCCCTTTTACATTCCGACCAATAGTGCACAAGGATTCCAGTTTCTCAGCATGCTCACCAATACTTGTTATTTTTTGTTATTTTGATAGTGGCCAACTAACAGATGTGAAGTGGTATCTCATTGTGGTTCTAAACTGTATTTCCCTAATGAATGATGTTGAGCATCTTTTCATTCAATAGTCATAAGCAATAATGCTTATTGACTATTCATGTATCTTCTTTGGAGAAATACCTATTCACAGCCTTGACCTATTTGTCAATTGGGTTATTTATTGTCTTGTTGAGTTGTAGGAGTTCCTCAAATATTCTGGATATTAACTCCTTGTAAGATATATGATTTACCAATATTTACTCCCATTCCATAGGTTGCCTTTTTAGTTTGGTCATTGCTTCCTTTGACTTGAAGAAATTTTTAACCTTATATAGTCCTGTTGGTCTGTTTTTGCTTTAGTTGCCTATTCTGTTGGTGTCATAGCCAATAAATCATCTCTCCTTTTTCCATAATTAGTCTAGTAAAAATTTTTAAATTTTGCTTATCTTTTCAAAAAACCAACTCTTGGTTTCATTGATTTTTTTTTCTATTGTTTTCTATTCTCTCTTTCATTTATCTCTGCTCTAATCATTATTATTTTCTTCATTTTGCTAATCTTAGGTTTAGTTTGTACTTCCTTTATTTCCTTGAGTTTTAAGTTAAATTATGGATTTGAGATCTTTCTTGTCTTATAACATAAGTGTTTACCATTATAAACTTGCCTTTTAGTATTGCTTTAGCTATACTCCATACATTTTGGTGTATTATGTTTTCATTTCGTTTGTCTCCAGATATACTTTAAATTTCTCTTTTATTTTTTCTTTGACCTATTTGCTGTTTAAGAGGGAGTTGTTAAGATTCCGTATGTTTTTTTATTTTCCTATTTTCCTTCTACTTTTGATTTCTAGTTTTATTCCACTGTAGTGAGGAAGATATTTTATATGATTTCAATCTTTTGAAATGCTTTAATACTTCTTTCAAGTTCAAGTCTTCAGTTTCCTTATTGAACTTCTGTCCGGTTGTTCTATCCATAACTGAAAGTCAGATAGTGAAGTCTCCTACTATTACTGTGTTGCTGTTTATTTCTCCCTTCAATTCTATCTAAGTTTGTTCCATATTTTGGGGAGCTCTAATGTGAGGTTTGTATATATTTATGATTGTTGTATCTTCTTGGTGAGTTGACCTTGTTATCATTATATATTGTCCTTCTTTGTTTCTTGTCACAGTTTTTGTCTTACAGTCTATTTTGTCTGATGTAAATATGGCTGTTTCTTTTCACTTCAGGTTCTCATTTGCATGGAATATATTTTTCCATCCATTCACTTACAGCCTGTGTTCTTACATCTAAAGTGAGTCTCTTGCAGACAGCATATAGTTGAATCCTGTGTTTTATCCATTCAATCAACCTTTGTATTTTAGTAGGAGAGTTCAACCAGTTTACCTTTAAAATGCTTATTGACAGGAAAGGACTTACTATTGCCATTTTGCTAATTGTTTTCAGTATGTGGTAGACTTTTTGTCTCTTTTTCCCTGTATCTCTGGTGCTGTAGCAAGTCATGATACTGGGACACTGCCTACGATCTGTCCGTTGACGCTGTATCTTCTCTGGTGCTAGATTAAGACTCAGTGATCTACTTCGTTATCAGTGATCACCTGCTGGCACCCATTTGTGTCAGAGCTTAGATTCAGGCAAGATAAAAATCATTCTCTTGGTCAGCCCCTTAGAAGTCAGAAGTCAGTGGATATGTTCCACCCTTTTCTTTCTCTTTCCAGGGAGAAGGCAGGAGTTGGGAGTTTTCTCTCAATGGCACTGGGCTTTGCCAGAGGGAGGAGCTGTGGCAAGTAAAGGCCATGCATTTTCCTACTGTCTTTGATATGGTTATTTTTGGCTACATGCTCACCTTGGGTACAGAAACACCTTAACTAAGTTCTGGATTGCTCACAAAGAAAATGGTCTGTGTATTGTTTTTAATTCCATATCTCTATGGAGGAAGGGGGGCCTGGGACTTCCTATTTTGCTACCTTGTTGGCATCAGTCCCTCTATTTATGTATTTCTTGAATAGTTAAAAACTAATTTTTCAATAAATACTTGTAGTCACAAATAACTTTAATGAAAACTTATGATCTAGATTAATTTAACAACTATGTATGTATATTCTACTGCATAAAATCCTTCTAGAAAGATAAGCCTGAATTTCTTCAAGGACAGAATGAGGGTGTAACTTGCTAATTTATCTTTAATGTCCTTTCCTGTTATAATCCTATATAAGATTAAAAAGCTTATGCTAGGTCAAGTAGTCAGAGAACTAAAGAATCAGACTGAATCAAACAATTTTACCTGTACAAAATGGTTCTAATTTGTGTTTTTTAAAATCTTGATCTAATTTTTATTTTTTTAAATGTTCTAAAATATATGTTACTTTTACAATGTCAAAACACAGTTGTAAAACCAGACAATAAAAAGATTAGTTTATACTCAGGAGTTGATTATGATTGTGTTTTTATTACACATTTTTTTATTTCTCAGGCAATGGTACAAAATAACCGCATAGAGCTTCTCAATCATCCTGTGTGTAAAGAATATTTACTCATGAAATGGTGGGTATTGAATAGTATTTCTTGTTTAATGCTCTGCCTATTGGATCTATTACAAAGTCTTCAAAACAATTATATTGTAATGGTATTTTAATGTTTTGGTTTTTGTTATGTTAATGTTTTTACTTTGAAGAAATAAGTAAGGCAAATGCCCTAGAACTTAAAGTATGATAATAATAAAATAAAGTGAAAAAGACCAAATAAAAAGAAGTTAAGGTTAAAAAATGCTGGCATTGTTTATCATTAAATAAAATATTTGGAGTGGGAGGGAATTATTATATAAGACATGAAGAAGCTCTTTAGAGACTAAAATTTATTTTTAACATTAAATGAAATATTTGGGGCATGGAAAGGATCATTATATAGAACATGAAGAAATATCCTGGACCCTGAAATTTAGTTGACAATGAAGAAAGAGGTGTGTTCTAGGAATAGTACTCATATTGCTGACAGATTATATGGGTTAACATCCCGGCTCTTTCATTAATTTGTTAAGTCATAATTTGCTTAGAACTTGAGAGTCCTTTTCTGAAAATGAAAAAGGTGAATTAGAAGATTTACTTGATTCTAAGCTTCAGTGAATTTACCAACAAGTTTTCTTAAAGAGATTATAACCACTTTTTCCCGAAGTATCTTAAGTAAATATTTTTGTTTGAAATGACTCAATTCTGGTTTGCTTATATTTTTGTAGGTTGGCTTATGGATTTAGAGCTCATATGATGAATTTAGGATCTTACTGTCTTGGTCTCATACCTATGACCATTCTCGTTGTCAATATAAAACCAGGAATGGCTTTCAACTCAACCGGAATCATCAATGAAACTAGTGATCATTCAGAAATACTAGATACCACGGTAATTCCAAATTTTAACTTTCTCAAATAAAAGATTATAAACAATGTATTTTTTCTTAAGACTACTAAACCCATAATAAATGTGACATATCAGGACTTCATTATAAATAGCCTGTATTTGTATACAGTACTAATTTCTCCTAAAATCCTTTGTGGAAGGAGAGGGAATATAAACAAACAGGTCAACGAATTGAGTTTATAAACTAATTTAAAAGGAACTGACGTGTGTTAGATGCTAGCTTAAATAGTGAAGTGTAAAACTTTAAAATAGGTGTACAAGAAAGCAGATTTATAGTTGCCAGGGACTGTGGGACATGGGAAATGGGGAGAGATGCTTTATGGATATGTAGTTTCCATCCAAGATGATGAAAAAGTTATGGAACTAGATAATAGTGATGGTGGTATTACACTGTGAATATACTTAATCTGCTGAATTACATATTTTAAAATGTACACGTAAAATGTAACACTTTTAGAATGGTAAATTTTGTTGTATGTATTTTGTGACAATAAACAATTTTATATTGGCCTACAGATTCATATTCTTTTTTAATTCAATTATCAGTTTTTGAACTTCACTTAATAAGGACATTCTGAAATGAGGATGTGTTCATCTCTAGTAAATGATATGAGTATTGGTGTCAGCTAAATTTTCTGTTCAACTCAAAGTGGACAGTATATAGAAATTAAGCAAAAAAAAGAAAAAATAAATGTAATAGTGAAAATTATGGAAATGTTAAAGTGTTTTATATCTCTCATAACTGTCTTATCCTTTTTTGTTTTAGAATTCATATCTAATAAAAACTTGTATGATTTTAGTGTTTTTATCAAGTATATTTGGGTATTGCAAAGAAGCGGGGCAAATTTTCCAACAGGTATGTAATACATTTTGTATCTCTAAAGTTGCACATATTTTAATATGCAAGACATAAGTTAATTGATAAGCTATTACTGGAGATAATACTATGTCATAATAAAATTACATAGCTTGACTAACATACAGATTCGAAACACCAAGCATAAATGTTTCAAAAGGTAGAAATCAAATGATTTTAGGTAAGATCACTGCCTACTTGATATATCTATGAAAGAGATGTTCCACTTTTACTGGTCCTTAAGGATCTCTCTAACTACGAATGGTCTTTATGAGTGAACTTTCTTTTCTCTTACATAATTTTAAAGATTTTGCTAACATAATGGTTAAATGTTGAACTTGATAATTTTAAATGTAAATGTTTATGAAGAAGTTATCTGGCCCGACTCCATTTCAAATGAGTCTTTCTTTGAATTCCTTTTCTAACAGGAATGCTTTTTTTGATTAAATAAAATTCCAGGTTTTAATACAATTTTGGAACTTTTTACAGCAAAATTTTTACTTTATATTCCACTTTTTAAATGAGTGAGCCAAGTTCAGATCAGAACCAAGTGTATAAATTGTCTGCAGGTCCTACCTTTGGTTGATAAATGGCATAGATCCTTCTTTTCTCAGTATGGAGGTTGGAAAGTCTTTACAATTTTTTTGTATATTTTAATGAATAGTATTTTTATAAATCTTATGTCTTTCATACAACACCTCACTTTCTGTGAAAATTTTCTTTGTTGCATCATGTAAGCACAGATATTTGCATTTATAAATTTGATAATACTGCTTTGCATTTTTAAAACATTATACATTGCAAGTACTTTCATATAGATACTTTAAGAAATTTGTCACAATTCTGATAGTTAGACTGTAATGTTGCATTTTACCTTCAACGATTTAAAGCACATTATTTAATTTTTCTTGCCGTTATTTTCATTTTCCAGAAATGAAAATTACAGATTATAGTTTAAATTGAGCTATAAAGTTACATGAATTTTCTGTCAGATTTGATCGCCACATTTTCTTATTGATATTTAAATGATCTACTCTGTTGGAAATCTAATGCCCAATACATAAAAAGTTTGAAAATACCATTATTATTTGTTTTTATTTCCTAATTAAGTTTCAGTGCATGTCCCAAACCTTTTTAGAAATAACTTTAGTTCATAAAGAGAGCTCCACATTCATGTTCTTATATGGGTAGAAAGGCCCAGGAATTACTAAACCAACTTGCAGTCCCCAAGAAGTTTCCTTAAGATGGAGTGGACTCCACAGGGAAAGCCCAGCAATTTGTAAGATTTCCTTAGGCGTCAGACTCCCATAACACCAGGTTAACAGAGGACTCTGGGCCATCTCCAACACTGATTCATACCCTGGGGGCACTGAAGTCAATCCAGGATGGCATGAGGTTACTCCTTGGTCCTAAACTTCTCCCCAGCTGGCTGCAAAGCTAGAAAAATTATATTACTGGGTGCATGTATATAACCACCTATAGATGCTAGGTCTCTATATGTGGTAATTTTTTATTATTTTCTATCCCAGAAAATGAATTATTTTATGGATATGAACAATATTTTGGAATGGATTATCTACACGACGGGCATCATCTTTGTGCTGCCCTTGTTCGTTGAAATACCAGCTCATCTGCAGTGGCAATGTGGAGCAATTGCTGTTTACCTCTATTGGATGAATTTCTTATTGTATCTGCAAAGGTAAAACAAGCTTGAATGATTTCCACATCCTTTAAGCATTTTTAATATCAAAAGAAAAACTACTGTACCTGGTGTAAATTTAAAACTGACTTACTCCTTTTCCAGTTGTTTCAAAATATGAAGAATTTTTTTTATACCCTATTAAGGAAAGGCTGGAGCATGGTTCCAGAGTTCAGAATGAAGATCAGGGTTTCTCAGACTCAGCACTATTGAACTTTGTGGCCAGATAATTCTTTCTTCTTCTTCTTCTTTTTTTTTTTTAATCTGTGGAGGGGGACTGTCTTGCAGTATTCCTGGCTCCTTGCTTCTGCCCACTAGATACCAGTAGCATCCACCTTACTCCATTTGTGACAACCAAAAATGAATGCAGACAATGCCAGATGTTCCCTGTGTGCCAAATAAGCCCTGGTCAAGAACACTGGTCTAGATAAATCTAGATTAAATAGGGGGAGTAAATGGGAAAAGTATTGGCTATTCTTGTTTTACCTGATATTATTTTGTAAGCATTTACTTTGAATTAAAACACTCAAAATGAACTGATAGATAGTATGGGGAATCAAAGTGGTATACAAGAAAAAATAAGCCCAAAGAATCTAATTCTAGATTTCCCAGGCCTCTGACAGTTGGTAATGTTGAGTTTCATGTTATTTCACATAATCTTTCCAATAAGGAGGCCAATGTTATTATTTGCATTCTCTAAAAGAGGAAGCTGAAGCACTGAGTTCAGTAACTTGCTGAAGATCTCAGCGAGTCAGTCAAGATACAGGTATTTAACCAAAGTCTTTCTGACTCCAGGGAACATGTCTTTTCCACCGCATCTTCTGCATTACTGTGTCATGAGCACAGTGATAGAGAGTTGAGTGCTGCCCCTTGGAGAGCACATGGTATGGTGAGAAAGGCAGTGGCCCAGAAATAGGATTTAAGACAGGTTCAGGCACAGTCGCACCCTTGGCTCTGTCATTATTAGTGGCTTTGGTAAGTCATTATATATATGTCTCTGTGATTTTAGCTGAAGTCCCTTTCAACTTTAGAATCTTGTAAGTTCCTCATTTAAAAGTCATCTTTGTCAAAGGCAAAGTACAAGTTAGAGGCCAGATGACACACCGATTATCTATCCAAACATTTCACAATATAGGATGCAGGGGGTAGAAAAGAAAACCGAAGAAGATGAAGAGGATAAAATGCAAATCATGTGGTATGTCCCCTGCATTAGGTGCCTTCTGGTTCACGAACTCAATCTCTGCATGATGCAGTACACAATTTATCTCTCTAATTTCTTTATTAAGCATTTGGTAGCATTTTCTTTGATATTGAGAAGCTATTATTTTTCTCTCCTACTTCAGTCGAAGTAATGTCCAGTCAAGTGGTAAAATGATTTAAGGTAACATTAAGGCTGGGCACAGTGACTCACGCCTATAATCCTCACCCTTTGGGAAGCCAAGGAAGGCTGCCGCTTGAGGCCAGCAGTTCGTGACCAGCCTGGGGGTGATGTATGCCTGTGGTCCCAGCTACTCGGGAAGCTGAGGCAGGAGGATCACCTGAGCCCGGGAAGTCAAGGCTGCAGTGAGCAATGATTGCACCACTGCACTCCAGCTTGGTTGACAAAGCAAGACCCTGTATCCAAAAAAACAGATAACATTAATAATGAGAATAAAAGCAAAAGTAATGTGACTAACAGCTTGAAAATTAAGACATGATTATTCAATTAATTCTTATGTTTTCTTTTTCAAAATAACTGGCCTCAAGGATCTCATCTGTGAAATCTAATACCTGATTTAATACATGATAAATATTGTCACTGAATGAATACACTTTGACTACAAAAGTGAGTAAATGTGTGTGTCTGTGTGTTTTTTTACTTTTCTAGATTTGAAAATTGTGGAATTTTTATTGTTATGTTGGAGGTAATTTTGAAAACTTTATTGAGGTCTACAGTTGTATTTATTTTCCTTCTTCTGGCTTTTGGACTCAGCTTTTACATCCTCCTGAATTTACAGGTAAGACAGTTGCGTCAGTAGTTGATTTTGTCGCTGTGAATTATGGAAATATATATTTATACTTAAATCTAAATAGTCTAGAAAATTCTTAATTGCATAACAGTATTTGAATACTTTAGTTTTTATCTGCTATCTCTTTCAAATGACTTTTATTGCCGAGAAAATGTATAATCATGTTAAGTAACTTTGTCCATTGTCAAAAAGTTTATGTATAATGCAGATGATTTATTATTTATGCAGATAACATATTTTTGATGACTTTACCACTGTTTACTAATATCTTATCACTGTATTTCAGTAGCTATATACCTATGACTTTAAAAATGTATTCTGAATATAATTTTTATCATTCTACCTCCAGGAAACACTTTTTCATGGTAGAAACTTTGCATTTCATTTGTTCCTCACCATGTGTTTTCAGGATCCCTTCAGCTCTCCATTGCTTTCTATAATCCAGACCTTCAGCATGATGCTAGGAGATATCAATTATCGAGAGTCCTTCCTAGAACCATATCTGAGAAATGAATTGGCACATCCAGTTCTGTCCTTTGCACAACTTATTTCCTTCACAATATTTGTCCCAATTGTCCTCATGAATTTACTTGTAAGTAGTTTTTTCTTGTAGTTTCTGTTTGTTGATCATTTGAAACATTTTATAATGATAATTATTTTTTAACTTCTTTAATCTCCCACCACTGGGGAGATGAGGAAGGGTCTACTACAAAATCTATTCATTCAACACTCATTTGGTGCCTGGGAAGCATCAGGCATATCAAGAGGCTCAGGGCATGCAAAGATGCATGCACTTGGCAAATATCAAGGATCTACTAAATGCCAGTAACTGTTATAAGTTCTAGCAACCAGTGATGAAGAAAGCAGACCAATATTCAGTCCCAGTGTGATTACAAACAGTCAGGAAGTTAGGTAATAAACAAAATGTGTTGCATGATGTCATGGGAGTGATAAATGCTATGAAGAAATAAGAAGCAGGGAAAAGCAATAAAGATGAAGGTGTGTAATGTTTTGGAGTTGGAAAGGGGATCAGAGGTTAGGCAGAGACTTTATGGAATATATTGTCTCTATGCTCGAATTTACCATTAACCAGAGGTTCAAGTGGGGAAGTCTCTCATGCAGAGGGCGTACAACGTTCAGATGCCACCTTAAACCCAGTCAAAGCCTAGACAGTATCAGCAGACATGAGAGTGCCTTTCCACATGGAATTCTCTAGAGAATCTGCTCAAGGCATGAGCATGTTGGCTGATGCAGGCAAAGGTCCATCCCATTCCAGGTCCATGGGGAGTCTTTATTGGCATTGTTGTGCCTATTTTTCCTTTATCCATTTATGCACACCTGTACGTATTCCACACACTTTCTTTGAGTCTGACTATGTATCAGAGACTATACTAGGCAGTGTTTCTGGAAAGGAAAAAATATATACAGATGAGTAAGTATTTTGATTCATTTATTTGATACAACTCCAGAGTTTTATTTTGGTGACCCAGAAAAACAAAGGATGGCAATAGGAATAATGGAGAATGACATAAAGCCCACATTCTTCTCTGGTAATTGTTTATGTTTTGGAAGATAATTATCCAGAAGAGAATTGGGCTTAGCAGTAGTACAGGTTGGCCCCATTCTGAAGATCCACACATCCGGCATCCATTGTGCATTTCTACCTGGATATCCTGGAGGAAAATCAAACCAACAGAGCCAAGACTAATGTTATCTTTTCCTTCAGAATCTCTACTGCCTCTCAGTAGAATCTCCTAGTCATCCTACTCAGATCATTGGCAGATAGTCTCTATTTCACTCCCCCACATTTTTCCTCAGTTCTTTCAATAATTCTTTGGCTTTCACATCTGCTTCCAGTTGGCTTGGACTGTCATGGTTCCTCATCCAACTTGCTCCAGCAGCCTCAAGAGCATCTCCACCTTACCTCACTGCTTTGTCTCATTCTTCCTACAAATGGCCACCATAGTGATGCTCTGATAATGAAAAACTAATCCCATCAGTGGCTCTTTTAAATATTTTTCCATGCGTCTTCAAAAGCTTTAATTCAGTCCAAACCCATCAGCATAGCAGGCAAAGGTCTCTGTGAGCTGGATCTTACCAAGATCTTTCCCAACTACCCAGAAATGCACACTCCCTGAGTGTGCACACTTCCCTTCATGCTGTCTAGACTCTGTATAGGCTCTTCCTTTTGCCTGGAAATCCTCCCACCATGGGTTAGCTCTAAGATTTCAAAACTCAGCTGAGGTATCATTTCTTCAGGGCAGACTTCCTTAACCATCCACCCGTCTCCAATTACCTTACTCTGTTGGGTGCTCTTTCCTTGTGTTACCATAGCTTTGAGGATACAAACAGATAATAATAATGAAACCTACTTTCTAGATTATTGCAAAGATTAAATCAGCTAATACAAGGGACTTAAAACAGTACTTGGCACATGATAAGCATTTGATAAATGTTAGTGACCATTAAAAGTTCATAATTGATCTCTTCTATGGCTTACAAGCTCAAGTGTCTTCAGACCCTAGGTAAGTTTCTAAAATATGTGAAGCAGCAGGTATGAGATGGTTAGTTTTGGGGTTAGTTTTTTTTTTTTTTTAAGACAGGATCTCATTCTGTGACCCAGGCTGGAGTACGGTGGAGTGATCATGGCTCACTGTAGCCTCCACTTCCCAGTCTCAGCTGATCCTCCACCTCAGCCTACCTAGAAGCTGCTACTACAGGTGCTCAACACCACACCCAGCTGATTTTTGTAGAGATGGGGTTTCGCCATATTGCCCAGGCTGATCTGGAACTCCTGGGCTCAAGTGATCCTCCACCTCAGCCTCCCAAATTTCTGGGACTGCAGATGTGAGATGCTGCGCCTGGCAGAGATGGTTGGTTTTGATGGGGGTCAATGTAAATTGGAGAGAACACCCATCTGAAAACTTGCAAATTAAAAACCAAAACAATATTATCCTGCCCAGTGAAACCTATTTCCTGACTGTATCCACTTCTCAGTGCTAGTTTGCAAGCCCTAGAATATATTCTCCCTCTCTTCATTCATTCTGTGACTGTTTTGTTTACCTATTATGTGCCCTACTCTATACTAAGCACTGGGCATACAGTGTTGAGCTTGACAGATCCCTTGTCTCATAGAGTTTACTGGACTTTGAGCTCCTCAAGAGCAGTCACTGACATTTCTTTCTAGTGCAGCATGCAAGATGCTGGCTCAGCAAAGGCAGGAACTAAGTACCAGAAAAATAAATGAGTGAGTGAAATGAGCGAATTCAACAGATTGAGTAGAACTGAGCTAGCAGCTTCCCCCTCCTAATTCTATCTAGCCATACATTTCTGGTTTCTCACCAGAGCCTCTCCTGCCCCTATAGTATATGTTTTCCTTCTGAACATATGTAAGATATAATATGTATCATTCTCTCAGTTTAGTATTTTTTTTCCATGTTGTTAAATCCCTCTTGTCTACCTTAGTTACTAAACTCCTGGAGTTTCCCACCATGTTGCTTGGCTACACCTAATTGCATGTGATATCACATCATCCCTGTCCTTTCAAAAACTAACAGGTTATCTTACATGAAATTAATTTCGGATTAATTCATGTGTCGTAAGTTTTTATAACACTTAAGGGTACTGAACCTCCGAATGTGGCCATCACCGTTGCAGAAGTATATAGGCCTTGTAGTTTTCTGTAAGGTGTATTACCAAAGTATTCTGCAGCTACTACTAGTAGTAGATCATATGCCCACACTCCCACTTTAGCCACAGAGACCTTGCTATGGTTTGAATTTTTATGTCCCATCCAAAATGTATATATGGAAACCTAATCACCAAGAAGATGGCATTAGAAGGTGGGGCCTTTCAGAGGTGAGTAGGCCATGAGGGGAGAGCCCTCATGAATGGAATTAGTTCCCTTATAAAAAAACTATGAGGGAGCTTATTAGCTCCTTTGTTCTTCTGCCATATGGGAACACATAGAAGGTGCCACCTATGAGGAATGGGCTGTCACCAGAAACCAGTTCTGCCCGAGTCTTGATTTTGGACTTCCCAGCCTGCAGAACTGTAAGCAATTAATTTATGCTATTTATACTTTACCCAGACTAAACTATTTTGTTATAGCAGTGTGACTGGACTAAGACAGACCTTACATGCATTTTTCAGTGGGCCGTTAAACTGTAGTGATTAAATTTTGTGTCATACTTCAGATTGGTTTGGCAGTTGGTGACATTGCTGAGGTCCAGAAACACGCATCATTGAAGAGGATAGCTATGCAGGTAAGGGCAGTGCTTCCCCACTTATGGCAGTGTTATCTTCTGGTAAACCCACAATAAGTTAAAAATATTACAAGTCAAAAATGGGCATTTTGAAGGAATATGCCAGTTGTAAATTTATACCACTTACACTGTAAAGTTGGACTGTTTACCCTCCTGATCATGTGGCTGACTGGGTTCTGTGGCTCGCTGCCACTGCCCGGCATCCTAGGAGAGTACCACACATTGCTTGCCCAGAACAGATCAAAGTTTAAAATTTGAAGTACAGATTATACAGAATATACATCACTTTCGCACCACCATAAAGTCAAAAATCATGAGTCAGACCATCCTAAGTTAGGTATTGTCTGCATCACGTTTATTCAAACTTACTGAAACTAACACCATTATCGTTACTTCCTTTTCTGAGAGCACAGTTCTTTAGCATAGAAGCTTTCTTAATCCTGAGGAGTCACATCCTGTATCTGTTTGCATGTTATCTGGTATACCTGCTCTAATAAAAGATGATGAAAAAAATGTCCTAGAACAATCTTAGCAGAGAAATTGAGAAATTGCCTGAGCATCTTGTGTTATGTTAAAATGTGGCCACTCAGGTAGCTAGCTGCTGGATCAAGAACATCACTGGCATCCTAGTCCCACTGTTCGAAGGCGCTCCTTATATTTTATGCAGGGAATCACAGGGTCCCCACGGCATGATTTATGTTGAAGTTTTAACTGCATCTGTGAGGTTTTGTTCTCTTGTGACATCTCTCTCATTTTTATAGACAATTTGATGTAAAATTTGGTGTCAAAGTTTCCTGGCTAGGTATTTGGCTATTGAACCTTGTGAGGTACCTTTCTGTCATACAACACAAAGTTATTTTTATGCTCTTGACTGGATTGTCTTTAAATTTCAAATTCAAATGGCCATTTTTGATGCTTCAAGGATATTTGTTGACCAGTTGACTGTATGCATTCAGAAACTTTGGCCAGTTTGAGAGAGGAGATGGAAAAGTCATGTAATGATATAACTTTCTATTCACTCTTGTCTCCTCTTCACTTTTATTTGTCCAAATTCTTTCTTCTCTGTTATTCATTCAGCCATACACTAATATTTATTTATTGAAAAACAATGTTTCAATACATAGTGTATACAAAGTCCAGTACAACTTATGAGAGCCCAGAGGAAACAGAGGGATGTGATCCCTGACTATTCTACTTAGCACACCAGCTAGGCATTCATAGAATTAAATATCAAAAATCAACTGAGAACCATTTGTAAATTCTATGCTCTATGACATGGCTGTATATTATACAGAGATACAGAGTGATTGGAACATTTAGAGAACAAACACAAATGATTATCAGGTACAGAAAAAAATGCAAAAATAATTAAGGGAATGCTACATGGAAGGGGTGAGATGAGTCAGTGTTGAAAGGTAGTTGAGATTTAACAGGACATTGATACCGTCCTGAAAGGAGGGGCCAGCAAGAGCAAAGGGCCACATCAGAACTGGGGAAAACGGCCAAGGCACTGGCCAAAGGCCCTGGCCCAAGGCCCCCCTTGCCTGGAAGGATCATTCATGTTAGTGGGTGATTAGATTGCTCCAGATGATATGGGGGTTTATTCAAAACCAGCAAAGAAAAACCTTAGCAAAGGGCACTAAATGATGAAGTGCTTCAAGTTATTTTGTAAGTGAGCGAAGAGTTATTCTCAGCCCTTCCACAATGAAAATGGTGTTTATAGTGATCTGTTGTTATTTTGGTATAGTGAGGAAAGATTGAAGGCAGGAAAAGCTAATGGCAGGTTATTACTGTCGCAAAGATGGTGTTTAGGACTTCAGGTGTATGGATATGGAGAGGAGATGTATAAACCTCTTGGCAGTTATGTCAGCAATACCTCATAACTGCTCTAACAGCTCTTTAAAATACCTTGGGGAATAGATAAAAAGAAGAATACAAGCAAAGTTGGGAAGCTCACTCAATTACAGTGTCAGTGGGGTTGAGCTGAAAAGCACAAACCTATATTGTTTACTCTGCTCTCTGAAAGTAAATGGCACAAATCCTAGTACCCCCATGTTATCTATGCCTTGTTTTGGATCAAAAACAGCATCAACTGGAAAACCAGAAAGCCATTCTCCTACTTCTCCTGAGTGGTTTCTTAAGAAACTCTCTGCATCCATTCTGAAACCTATGTCTGAGCCCACAGCAGAACCATGAGCAGAACCAGACAAGAAGCACACATTTCCGACAGGGCCATTTAGTTCTCTCAGAGAATCATCTCCATGGGAAGTGGAGACAGGCCTTGGGACAACGCATGCTGGGAGATGTGTTCTTTATGGGGACTGTCAGTTCCTTAGGGACAGGTGTTATGAGTATTTTGAGGGGCTTGAAACTGTTTGGGTGTTTTTAAATGTTGGTATCTCCACTTTCCACCACAGTTTTGGCAGCTGCAGACAGTCCATAAACATTTATATCCCACTGCAAATTAGAAAGGGAAATCCACAGAGTGCATCTTACCCTTCAGCATGGAAAACCCACAAGTTAGAGGAGGTAAAGATGCTCCCTGAGCCCAGTGGAGCCAGGTTCAGTGGGTCCTGCCAGACCCACACTGGACCTGGGGCTTTGCTTGCCAGCCTCCCCCAGGACCATCTTTGAGAGACCTATGTAGATAATGAAGAGGTTAAGACACACTATGTATTTTATCTGTTGGCAAACATCAAGCTTGAGTAAATCTTTTTCAATCAAGTGTGAGGAAATAAGACGTGACCTCTAAAACTGTACGTATGGGAAGGGGAAAGTAGTATCACCCTAAAGAGCAAAGGGGAAAAAAAGGAACCCTAGAAATTATTATAGAAAATCAGTGAAAATATTTAACTGGTGTTATTAATAAAATACAGGAAAACATAGCTTTTCTTGAAGCTGGAACTAATGCACAGTATGTTAAATGGTGGTAAGTGCTGTAAAAATAGCAAGGAAGCCACATGGGGAAAGTCATATCGGGGACAGTGGGGAGCCACAATTTTAAGCAGTGGTGTCAGGGAAGTTCTTACCATTTCACTCTTTATGGCTATAAATCGCTAATATTGGAAGGTGTTTGGTCTTAGAAAGAAAATCTCACTAGTCGTTACAGTAAACATACCTATTTACCAGATACAAAGGGGTATAAAAAAGCAGAGATAAATTTGGCAAAAATAAATGAAAAAAATTAAATGTGGGGAAATATCTCATTTGCTATCCCTGAAAATAGTAATTATACTTAAAATTCACCATAGTTAAACCATTTAGCACCTGATAGCACAGACATGAAAAATGCATGACATACTCTTAGGCATGAGAGTTCTAATTCTTTTACTGCTTACCTTTGCCTTCCTCCAGTTAAGCACTCCTTCTCTCCTGCCCTAGGTGTGTATACATATGTACACACACACGTGTGCATGCACACACACATTCACACTGTCCAGTTGTGCACATTTTGTAGTATTGCAACACCCCAAGAGTATGAACTACCCTTTTCTTCTTTAAATATCCAGCATTGAACAATAAAACATCAGGTGACTATCCCGGAACAATAAAGAGCAAGTGACTAAATATTGAATTCCTTTTTTAAGCAACTTCTTCCTCTCTTTCTTTTCCTGCTCTAAGGCAGATTGCTGCCCTGTCAGTGGGTGAGGTGAGAGGAAGGGGCAGGTGGCTGTGAGCTAGGGGATAAGGAAGCCTGGCCAGCCCAGCTGTGGCACAGAAGTCAGGACATAGAAATCAGTTTCCATTTTGCTGTATTAATGATTACCTCTGTGCCATATAAAAATTCCAGATACTAACTAGTGATTCTGTCATTAAACCCAAAATGCACTTTAGGTGGAACTTCATACCAGCTTAGAGAAGAAGCTGCCACTTTGGTTTCTACGCAAAGTGGATCAGAAATCCATCATCGTGTATCCCAACAAACCCAGATGTGGTGGGATATTATTCGTAAGTACACGTAACAAATAACAACATCAATAATATGACACTGTTTGACATTCATTCATTGTGTTAACCCTAAGGGGGCCCTTTTATAGACTTTAAGTCTTCTCTGCCTGTGGGCAGAGAAGTTGTGCTTTAAAAAAAAAAGGATATGATTCACCCAAGATGTGAAAGAGCTGGGTGAGAGGAGGGTGATATTTGCTCTCCCCTTTCAGGTGGCTCATCCATGGCATCTGTGTTAAATGCATGCTGTCCCTGTTAGAGCAGATGGGCCAGGGACCAGCCACACCCTTTTAGTGTCTTTTTTACCGTACAGGTATACTTTATTTGCTTTTCCCAGTCACATGTCATTTACATTTATGTGTAGATATATGTGTATATACAGCCAAGTGTTTAGAATACACAATAAAGAACACATTTACACACACACACACACACACACACACACACACACACATACACACAATGTATTAATCCGTTTTCACACTGCTATAAGGAACTGCCCAAGACTGGGTAGCTTATAAAAGAAAGAGGTTTAATTGACTCACAGTTCCGCTTGGCTGGGGAGGCCTCAGGAAACTTGCAATCATGGCGGAAGGTGAAGGGGAAGCAAGGCACCTTCTTCACAGGCAGCAGGAAGGAGAACGAACACATGAGGAACTACCAGACAATTATAAAACCACCAGATCTTGTGAGAACTCACTCACTATCACGAGAACAGCATGAGGGAAACCACTCCTATGATCCAATTACCTCCACCCAGTCTCTCCCTTGACACGTGGGGATTATGGGGATTATAATGCAAGATGAGATTTGGGTGGGAACACAAAGTCTTAACCATATCACACACACACACACGAACACACATGCACACACACACAGTGTCCACTATAGAAAATGAGCTAATTAAGTGATCAAAGACTAAGCAAGACCATTGCATTATAATGGAAGAAGGGCCATATGAAGAGCCAGAATAACTGGGTGCGAATCCTTAGTATGCCTGGGCTCCCTTCATCTCTATACCTGTTCTTCCTGAGTCCTTTTCAGGTTAATTTCCCCTGTGTAGTCATAAGGTGATAAAAGTGGCCCTGAGTATCAGTCTAACCCCACAATATTCTAACCCCACAATATCTCTCCAGCTGATTTTACACATGTCCATGGTTACAATTACTACCAAAACAGAATGCTCAGCAACTGATTTCTCAATCCTAGAGCTCACCCTTCAGTTCCCGGCCCCTATACCCAGCTGCCTATTTGACATCTCCACTTGCATGTTTTAAAGGTGCCTCACATTCAGCAGGTTCAAAACCAAACTTCAATGCTTTCACGTTTCACCCTCTCCTCACATATCCCCTACAGGAAACGAAGTGAAAAAGTCCTGGTTCCTCTTTGCAACAATGTCAGCACCATTCATTAGCCTGTGTGAGCCAGCCACCCAGGAGTCACCCTTGATCTGTCCCCTCCCTCTTCTTCTCCCCTCAGTCTGGTCCATTTGACTTCCTGGGTGGCCTGTGCAAGTCACCATTTTCTCTCACCTGGAAGCCTAGAATTACCTCATTCTTGATCGTTTCACATCTGCCCTTTGACCCTCTCCAGTCAACTGTGGTTTAAATATATTAAATTAAAATGAAATGTATTAAAATAACATTTCAGAAATTTCTCCAGGTGAAACTTTGTTGATTGGTTGAGTTGTATTGGATAATGTGCAGTGCAGTTTTAGAAATTAGCAATGAATCGCGTATAGAATACCACCTTCCATGATGGGCATTTCTCATGAAAATGTACAGAACAATTCAGCAAAGCCCCTTTCTAAACAATTTTCTACCCTAATTTACTGCTCTTTTGTTTTATCTGTACATGTTTTATTTCTCTCTGACTATATGTATGACTTCCTTTCACAGCTCTTTCTTCACATATCTCTTTCTCCTGGCAGATTGTGGGTTCCTTGAGGGCATAGCTATGCCTTATGCATATTTGTATCAGTGGTGGTTGAATTTTGGCACATGCTTAAGAAAAAGTTCCTGAACTGAATTCAATTTGAGTAACTACTATGTTTTTATCCAGCAGCATATATTCTATTTTTTATTTTGCACTGGAGAAATAAGACAAGAAATACCAAATGCTGATACATCTTTAGAAATGGAAATATTAAAGCAGAAATACCGGTATGTATTTTTCCTTCTATCTGTACTTGAGAAATTTAAAACTCATAAATAATAATGCACAATATAAGGTTATATTTTATATTGGTGTTTATTTATTTTATAATTGTCATGCTTTATTGACAGCTGTAGCTAGTGTATTGAGAGTCATGAGATATTCTTTAGAACCAACAACATATTTGCCGCTATTCACCAATCAGTTTGGCTTCCAATAATAAGTGAATAAAAATTAAAATGCTGATTTCCTTTCTCTTGGAGGTAGTATCATAAACTGTATTCTTCATCTGAATTCATAAAGCAAAGCTCTGAAAGCTTTTGAAGATCCCTGGAGTAACTATGTGGTGGGCAGTGGTTAAGCATGAGGGTTTTACAGTTAGTTAGTACCTGAGTTCAAACCCCTATTCAACCAGGTACTTAATAACTGTGACACTGGGCAAGCTGCTTAACCTTTCTCTATAATAGTTTCTTACCTGTAAACTGGGAACAAAAATAAACTAGCCATGAACTAACAGTGTAACTTTGGGAAAAATCATTTAAACTTCAAAAACATTGTGTTTCCTGGAAGGATTGTGACTACCGAGGTTAAAACCTATGCCTTCCTACATTCAGAAGGCTTCCTACATTCAGAAGGCTAAAAGAATAAGTGAAAATAAATTCATGAAATGTGTATGTCCTTTTAGGCTGAAGGATCTTACTTTTCTCCTGGAAAAACAGCATGAGCTCATTAAACTGATCATTCAGAAGATGGAGATCATCTCTGAGACAGAGGATGAAGATAACCATTGTTCTTTTCAAGACAGGTTTAAGAAAGAGCAGATGGAACAAAGGAATAGCAGATGGAATACTGTGTTGAGAGCAGTCAAGGCAAAAACACACCATCTTGAGCCTTAGCTCCTCAGACCTTCATGAGGCTTCTAATAGGGGGGTGCATGACTTGCTGGTTCTAATTTTCAGTTTAAAAAGAGTGAGGAAGAAGCAGAAATCTGATTTCACTATGTGTGAAATCATGGTTCCTGCATGCTATATAAAAGTAAACCATCTTTTATCCTCTACTCATATTTTCTACCAATCACTATGTATTGGGGATATCTTTGCAGATATGTTCAAATTGGACTTGACTTTGATGAGAGATAATCTCATTATTTGAATGGGTAGAAAATGAATTTGCTAGAACACACATTTTTAATGAAAAGAAGTAATAAATGTAACTATTAAGCTAGAATGCAAATGTCAGTACTAAATTCCTGCTTGCTAATTGCATAACATGTGATGCCCTAGAAAATAGTCACAGGTATTAATAATGCCTTAGATAATAGCCTTAAATATTAGGTTGAGGTCTATCTAACCTAAGCTGCTTCTTGGAAAGCTTCTTCATGTTGAAAGAACCTGTGGGTGGCACCATGTGCACTATTCTGTTCCTACTGTGATGAATAGCCCCACTCTTCTTGCTGTCCCGAACACACCTGATGTCACTTTGAGCCATATAGTTGAAGCAAAAATTAATAGGCCTTATGATATGCACGAATTTTACTGTAGATAATATATGTTGTTTCTGTTTTTGTTTGCCAATGAGCATAATAAATGTAAAACCTATATAGTATCCCCTGTCATTATTGTATGAACCTTTGTTTGAGATTTGAAAAAACACGCCTCCATCACATATTCCCTTTTTTCTTTTGATGTCTACTCAAATCATGAATTAATTACATACCTCATCATTAATCTTTTCAAGGTCCTTCTCTTGTTTTGTCTGATTTTCTCCATCATCCTGATTTGGATGTTTATTCCTTCACTACCCCCAGGAGACATTCACTCTAATGGATATGTCTTTGGCTAAGTATGTGTCCCTGTGTTATGCTGTACAGTGTTGTTTTGAGTTTGTTATTATTTACACAGATGTTATTATGCTGTAGCTTTTATTTCTGTTTTATGATTCTTATTTCTCATCTCACTTATTTCTTATTTTTTTTACTCATTTCTGTTTCTTACTCCTTTTCACTGGACATGATGTTTACAAGATACAATTGTGTTACTGTATTCCATCTAGTACAGGGCTTTTGATGCGGCTTACTATTTCATTGTGGGCACCCACCACACTGGACTTTTCTAGAGTTGGACAGCTTGGTTACTTCCACCTTCCTGCACACATTCTCAAACATACTGATATTCATACAAACCAGCAGAGTGCTAAGGGACAATATGTACTATTACAAAACCAGACACTTTTACATTCATGGTCCAACACAACACACGGCCTAGAGGGAATGTTGTATATGCCTTAATCTTTGATATGAATAATATCTGTGTTCTTTATATTTCTTAAAACAGAAAGCCTGGAAAATCACAATACAGGAGCAATAACCAAAGATCTCTTGATCATAAAGACAAATGGTCTTTTCAGTCTTCCCTTTCCTCAAACCTTGTATGGCATTGCACAATATAGATATCAGTCAAAATTTACTGAGTGCTAAGAATGTGAGAAACACTGTACCATGCCTGTCGTGGGAAATATTTAAATAAACGGATTGTCTTACAACAATCTCATCAACCTGTACTCTCAAGAAGCTTATAATTTAATGGTCTTCATTGATTTTCTCAGTTCTTTCTCCTTTAGCCCCAAACACAGAACTGCTTTTCCACTGTTTCCACTGATTGCTTCTTTCTTTCCCGACTGGCTTCTATTTCCTGCCAACTAACTCCATGTGTACATCCCTGTGGTCTGTACTTGACTGTGTTTCCTCTGTTTCCTCACTTCTGCTCCTTCTCCTAAAATCCAGTCCAACATTTCTGCAGTTCTTCAAATTAATTACATAGAAACCTGAATTTGGTGGTAAGAGAAACAAACCAACTCCTCTGGACTTCCTGTTTTCCATCAATGGTACCAGGATTCTCTCAGGCTCCTAGACTCAAAAGGACTCAACATACTAAATTGAGTTAATCTTCCTAAAGTGAAGCTCTAAGCCTTCACACCCATGCTAAAAAGCTTGAACGTTTTCTTTTTCTTCATAAGTAACCTAATCTTCTTAACCTGGCTTCTCAATCCAAATTAGCTTTATCTTCCAGTATTCTTCATTTCACCCAAATTGGAAGACCATTGTTTCATGAAGACACTATGTTTTCCCAACTCCCTACCTCCAATTCTATTCTCTTCCAGCCAGAATTTCCCCTCTCTAACTCTTAAAGCTCAGTTTAAATGGCATCTCCACCTTGAAGTCTTTTCCTAATGCTCCCCACTCATTATGCTTCCTGCCTCCTCTGAACTGGCACAGACTGCACTTCTCCTCTGCTACTACAGCCTGTTAACGGTGACTGTGACTTGCCACGTCCTCCCCCAACTAGAGGGTAGACTCCCCGAGCTTAGTGGATCACTATCACCAGTAGTCTCAAAGGAGGCAAAGAATTACATCCTATTTCATTTTTTTTCATCTTGTGGGGCTTCTAGCACTGTTCCTTGCACATAACAGATGCTCAACAAATACATATAGGCAAATCAGAGAAATCAGTGAAAATAATAAATACTGTAGACCTGAAAGAGACTGCAAGAAAACTGGCTCAGTCTGCCTCAGAAAAGTGGTTTAGTGTCCTTTTTCTGTTGATACTGTGTCCTAGAGAAGTTGAATGACTTGCCTGTCAGTGGTGGAGGAAGCATTAAACACCACTTTTCTGCCTTTTTGTTCCCACCGCTTCAATCTGGGCTGTTGTTTTAATGATTGTTAACTATGATTAGCATGGGCACTTGAAAGGCTTGTGTTTTGCAAGAAGCAACTTGTGCCTTCATATTGACTCTAATTCTATTGGTCGAGTGACTCTGGGCATGTGTCCTCCTCTCTAAAATGGTGGTGATAGAATATATTCTTTATGGTGTTGGTAGAATTGGACAACCACACGCATACAGAGTACCTAACTCAGTAAACACTATTGCAATGTGTTCAGGAAAACCGATTTACCTGAGCTAAAGGGAGTTACAAAGCACTAGGATTTTCACATCATACCAATTACCCATGGAATTTCTTTAGCAGTTAATTAATTAGCAGCCTGATATAAATTGAAGCTCCCATGTACTTCTGAATCCCCTCAGCCAAACAAATCCTGGAATGTGTGTAGTAAAATTAAAACTTTATATTTAGAGAAAATTGTGATTAAAATATTTCAGCACCTTTGTCATCTTTATTTTTGCTTTAGACTCAATTCATTAAACATTGATGGAGCCCCAACTCCTTGCAAGTCAGAGTAAATCATCATCAATGAATATTTTTTAACCATTTTGGACATTTTGATGTGAGCACATTAGATAATAGCAAAAAGAAAAGGCTTATGAAGTTTTCTGTGTATCAGGCACTGTTCCAAGTACTATGTACTAACTCACTTGATTCTCAAAACCTATGTGGTAGGCGCTATGATAATTATCATCTTTGTTTTGTAAAACAAATCATGACACTTCTAGGCTGAGTAGCTTGTTCGAGGTCACATTGCTGAGATGAAAACTCAGGCAGTCTGCTTCTAGATTTTGTGTTCTTAGTGCAAAACTATACTATCTCCTAAATAAGAATCAGACAAAAGAGCACACTTTCTTCATTGACTTTATACTTCAGAGGTTACTGAGTGGATATCTGAAATGTAACA
This sequence comes from Trachypithecus francoisi, assembly GCF_009764315.1. Taxonomy (NCBI): domain Eukaryota; kingdom Metazoa; phylum Chordata; class Mammalia; order Primates; family Cercopithecidae; genus Trachypithecus; species Trachypithecus francoisi. The sequence goes on along the minus strand of NW_022681472.1, from coordinate 27,510,513 downwards.
TTCATAGGTAAGGGCATTTTAAGGTTAAGAGACATGGGATACCACAAACAATAAAAACAAGTGAGCAGACATTGAAGTCAGGAAGCCTGAGTCATAGACTTCAGACTTAGGGCATAATTGTTAAAGGCACAGTTGAGTGAAGTTGTTTAACCCATCATGAAGTTTAAACCATCATGAAGCCACAGAGTGAACTAAACTGGGCTGATTCCTAGAATCTGAAGCAAGTCGTCTTGTCATTTGGCTCTGATTTTGCTTGATAGTTTTAGTAAAGTGATAGGAGACAACAGAAGACAGGAAGATGTGGGCTACCCCTTGCCATTTCCAGCTCCAGACACCCTACGCAAGGTGTCCAGCATTTCCACAGGTTTCTAGGAGGCAAAAGGAGGCATGATCCTGAGCTGCAAACATCAACAAGGGAAACCGCTGAGGGAAACCGGGCCCTCTAGGGGTGTAATTGATACTGAGCTGGAAGCAAAAGACCTCATTGAGACCTCCCTTGTGTGCAGGAGGATCTCTCATCTGAGGAAAACCTACAGCGACATTAACGTATGCTTCTGTTCCTTTTTCTATTGAGATTTATCGAGAATCTGCAAGTCCAAAGGCAGATGGTGGCACTTATTTAAAAAGTTTTCATTTCAATTGCTTCAGATAATACAGACTGCCAATAAATAGATGCACAAAACAGGTGTATAAAGTGGTACGATAGTCCTCCCTTATCCCTAGTTTCTCTTTCTAAAGTTTCAGTTATCCTCGGTCTACCACGATCAGAAAAGAGGTGAGTACAGTACAACAAGATATTTTGACAGTAAAAGACTACAGTCACATAAGTTTAGTATATTGTTATATAATTGCCCTATTTTATTATTAGTTATTATTATTTCTTTTTATGCCTGATGTATAAACTAAACTTTATTATAAGTATGTATGTATGTGAGAAAACATAATGTGTGTATATACATATATGTGTATATATAGGGTTCAGTGATATTCATGATTCCCCCCACAGAGAAGGAAGGAACACTATACTTTTATGTGAATCACAAATACTTAACAGCTTAAATAAGACATAATCCGCTCTCCAGAACCAAGTCTGAAAAACGTAAGTATTGAGGGAGAAAACTCTCAGAAGAGACAGTTATCAGAGGTAATTTGGGTTGTTTTAAAAATTCATGGGGAGGAGGATGAAGAAGACGGAGATTATCGCTCATGGGCAGCATGTCTGTGCTTGTGTCAGTACCAGCAAAACCTAAAAGGAAAACTTCACCTGCACCTTCTAAACTTGCAACAATCTAATTTGAAGCAATAGCAAGGGTCAGGAATCTATTAGAATAACAACCAGCTCTTCTACAGCCCCACAGGAACAGTTACTCTCAAACTCAAATTTCTTAACAAACATTACTGCAGGCATATTCCAGATGCAAAGCAGGGATCTTTGGTTAAGGCCTTTCACAAAAGAGAAAAATATGAGGAAAAATCAAACGGTTCAACAAAGGCAGTTTGTTTTTCTGTCTACAAGTCAACTCAGTAATGGCAAACCCCCTGTAAATAAGTGGAGATCCACAGGCCTTGCAGATGGCTGATGCAGATCATTAATTCTGAAGGAACCAAAACTACCTAAGGCCAGGGGAAGTGGCTCATATCTATGATCCCAACACTTTGGGAGACCACAGTGGGAAGATTGCTTGAGTCCTAGAGTTTGAGACCAGTCTGGGCAATATAGTGAGACCCCCTATCTACAAACATTAAAAAAATAGCCTGTCATGGTGGCAGGCACCTATAGTCACAGCTACTCAAGAGACTGAAGTAGGAGGGTCACTTGAACTCAGCGAGGTCAAGGCTTCAGTGAGCTGTTACTGCACCACTGCACTCCAACCTGGACAACAGAGCAAGTCCCTGTCTCAAAAATAAAAAAGAAAAAGAAAAAAAACTCTCTAAAGAATTCATAATTGAAATAATCCAGAAGCTGAGGTTCAAGACTGCAGGTGTCTGTACTTTCAGGATACCACAGGCAGATACAAAATCTTTCATAATCCGATAAACCTCCAAGTACCAAGTTTTCTGTGATGTTGAGTGGCGTTCACAGTCCTCGAGATATAGGTTAGGTCGTGTAAATAACTAAAACCAGTAAGCCAAACTGCAGTCTTCAGCAAGGGACTTAAAGTCTCTTCTACCCCAGCAGTCTCTTCTACTCCAGCAGTTGATCAACAAGCATCTTCATGACCCAGATGGTTGCCTTTCAAATTCTGAGTGTGGTAAAAGAAACCAGAAAACTCTTGGAGAGCTATAATACTGAATTGTAAAAATGTGTACATTTGTCACCATCCAGTATCACTTTGAAAACTTTCCCAATTATAAATATGCTAAAATCACCCAAATGTAAATAAGATGGAAAATTTATTAAATCAAATAGTCTCTTTATTTATCGCAGGGCAAATGCTGAAACTGGGGCTCAACCCAGGAGGCCACAGGAGTTTTTGGCTTTCTGCAAGAAAAAATTCAAGAGCAAGCCAATAGAGTAAAGTGAAAGCAAGTTTATTAAACAGTAAAGGAATAAAAGAGTGGCTACTCTTCCGGCAATGAAGCCCTAAGGGCTGCTGGTTGACTATCTTTATGGTTATTTCTTGATCATATGATAAATAAGGGGTGGATTATTCATGAGTTTCCTGAGAAAGGAGCAGGAAATTCCCAGAACTGAGGGTTCCGCCCACTTAAAGACCATATAGGTTAACTTCCAGATGTTGCCATGGCATTTGTAAACTGTTGTGGCACCAGTGGGCTCTTCCTTTAGTATGCTAATGTATTATAATTAGAATATAATGAGCAGTGAGGGTGACCAGAACTCACTTTTTTTGCCATCTTGGTTTTGGCGGATTTTCGCTGGCTTCTTTATTGCATCCTGTTTTACCAGCAAGGTCTTTGTGATTTGTATCTTGTAAAACCAGTCCTGCTGAACTCCTGTCTCATTCCCAAGTATAAAACCAAGTTGTGCCTCTAAAACCTCTATAGCATCACTGTCTAGTGGTCAGCTCTGCCATTCCTTCTCAGTTGATAAGATGATGAAATGGCCCTTCGCTCATCCAAATTACTGTAAACTTAACACTCAGTGTGCAAGATCTGACTGTACCTTTTAACATCCTGTTTCTATGCTGCCACATCAGTTCTTCAAGTTGATAAGACACAAGTCCATAAAGGACACTGTCAGTAAATAACCAGCCAGAGGATCAGAGATTTTGAAAGTTTCCATCAACTAGTGAATGCCAACGCACAGTGCTTTATCAAACCTTTGAAATACATACCATGTTAATTTCACAATATGAAGTAAATTGCATATGTGACATGTCTACTTTTTCAAAATTTTATGTTTTTAAAGTGGTTTCTATTTTTTTTGACTATAAAGAAAAGTCAACAAGAGATAAAGCTAAATTCTACTAAAACATTTTGAGCCATGTTTTATATTGCCATTTTAAGTCTTAGCACTTAGAATGAGAATCATCAAAATGTGGTGATTCTTTGTTATCAAAGATAATAGCACCAGGGCTTCACTAATGTTCTTTGCGAGTGGAGATTCATCAAGTGGAGTGTCTTTTTTGTGGAGTTTTTGCCTAAAAAGCTGGATTGCTGCTTTGAGTTTTCCCCAAGAAAATTCAATTATCATATGCCAGTTTGAAAACAGAATAAAATAAAGCCCCAAAGTGCCAAGTGGCTTAAGGTAATCATTCCAGTCTATTTTTTGTTAAGTTTTTTTTTTTTTTTGATTGGAAAAGTATTAGGGTCAATAGAGCCAAAACATGTGGCAGGCCTTTCAAGTTTGTTGCAAATTTGCTGCTTGGGTACAGTGTTTTTTAAAACTCAGGTTCTTAACTTCTTGGAAAAGATGAATGGGAATGAAATCAGAATGGGGGTGTTTTGATTAAATTATTTAGAATGGCAATTACAAAAATAAGTACATATTTTAAATGTTTTCACTTATCGTTATGATTTGCATTTAAATAAATATTTTTGGAAATCATTTTCAAGAAAAAATATATGTATATATACATAAAGTATCAGAAAATAGTAATTAGCTATAAAATGTAAGCTTACAGGGATGAGTAAATACATGTTTACAGTCTGTAAAAACTTTATAGGTACTATTTATAAGTAAGTGTACTGAGAGTTATTACTAAAGATAACTTTTAAAATGTAAAATCTGGCTTTAAAAGTATATTTTAAATGACAGTATAATGTTACACAAATCAGATGGGTAAATAGCAAACCAGGATTATACACTTGAGATATGCTCACATACAGAGTTTTATCTGTTGTTAAAAATTTTTATTAAGACAAGAAGTATCAGATGCTTTCTAAACAACGAATGTATCACTGATTTAAAAAAATAACCACTTAGTCACTGAGCAGCTATCATAACCTTCAAAGGAGAAGATTTAAGGCAACACAAACAAAAATATGCTAGCTTAACCTTGCACGTAAATCTTCTGAGAGTCTGCTGTAGACAGAGGTTTCAATTCTGCACCACCTCATGCTTGTGACCCACAGAATTCCCAGCTGGATTTAGTTTGTCTGCACTACACTTTTAAAACAAGCTAGAAAAAGGCAAACTCCCTGTTCTTCTGGTGCCATATGTGTATATTTTGGCTATTTCAGGGTAAGGGTAATGGAAAAAAGGCACCTTTTGTTTCATTTTTCATCATAATGAGGCTACCCATTTGACATATATGACAATTCTACCAGATAAGACAAGAGCAATACAACACAGGGCAGAAACATGAAGAAAAGAATATTTTCTAAGGTCTTCTTGGACACTACATAGTTCTTTTATGATGTTTTCAAATTTATTTTTAATTAATCGTGCCCAAAGCCAAACTTTGTTACAAGAGACACCTATAAATATTTACTAATCAACGAATGTCACAACAGACAAGGAATGCAGTAGCATGAATGTGTTATGACACAGGGCACATGGGCAGATGTTTTTGGGAAGATGACAAACCCGTTCATAAATTATCACTGTTTACATTTCAAAGCCCAAGCCAACCACTTGTAACTACAGATTATATCTTCAGTATTGATCACTGACAGATGTAAAAAGTCAGACTGGCTTTCACAGGTATGGGTGGTGAACAGAAGATGAAATACCTTATCTCATTCATTTTTCTTAGCAAGGACTCATTCTATTCAAATTAAAGATACTGCTTCATAACATACTTGTAACTAAAAAATAGAGGGTGGATAATTCTTTTTTTAATTGTTAGATAATCAAGAATATAATTCAGGCAGGGTGCAGTGGCTCACGCCTGTAATCCCAGCACTTTGGGAGGCCGAGGCAGGCTGATCACGAGGTCAAGAGATTGAGACCATCTTGGCTAACATGGTGAAACCCAGTCTCTACTAAAAATACAAAAAGTTAGCCAGGCACGGTGGTGGGCTCCTGTAGTCCCAGCTTCTGAGGCAGGAGAATGATGTGAATCCGGGAGGCAGAGCTTGCAGTGAGCAAGAGATCATGCCATTGCACTCCAGCCTGAGTGACAGAGTGAGACTCTGCCTCAAAAAAAAAAAAAATATATATATATATATATATATATAATTTAAACAGAATAAGTACTCATTAGTACATACAAAAAAAGATATAAAGAAACAAAACAGGCAATATAAGAAAAACTTAAAAAATTAAAAGAAAACATCAAGACCTACACAAATGCAAAAACATAAACAAGACTACACAAGTAAAATAAAATCTATCAATTCTGACAACTAATCTGAACTTCAGCAAAAACCAAAATACTCCCTTTCTGGATTAAAAAATATAATCCCTAGAGAATAATCTAAACTAGTATTATAAAAAGATGAACAAATAAATATACCAACATAAACAGCAGGAGTGACAAAATGAACTTAACCCAAAGAATGCAAGAGAAAAAATATAAAATTATGCAAAATTATTGCTTTACATGGATAAAGATTTGACCAACAAGGAAGTCATGAGTTATTAACCTTTTTGCTTTCATTAAGTTATCAAAACATGTCAAGTTATAATTAGTAGAAGTGAATCATTGATAGATACATTGTGGGAGAGTCTTATCACACCTCCATTAGCCTAATCCCAGCTCCACACTTAGGAACTGTGTGACCTGCAAAGGTTATTAGAACACTGTTGCCAAGGAACTAGGAAAGAGAGGTCTGCTAGTTCAAGGCAGCAGCAGAGAACAACCACTGCTGGAGAAACACAGGTACCCAAGCTAAGTTTCCAGGTCAGAGCAGGGACCAGATGAGGTCAGGAAGATGAGTCTGTATGAGATAGGAGCATTTCTGAAGCCTTTAAATAGCTGAATACATTGTATAGCGTTACTCCCTCACCTGACCCAGGCTAATCTCTTTTTATGTCAGTCCCCATTTTTCCCTTCCAATTTCTAACATTCATATTCCATTTTGAATAATTAAAAAGTTTTTTTTTTTTAAACTAATAACTCATGGAAGTTGAGTTTGTGGATAGAGAGGGGAAACAATAAGTCTGAACCAGTAGTGGGCCTTGTTCTCTTCTCCTTGAACCTAGGTTTTAAAATGACAAAAATGAAGTTACTTTAGTTCACAAAGAAATCAAGGGTCCCTTTAGCCATCTCTGTGTCCCTTCAATAATTAATTCACCACTAGACTTCAGCTGAAGGGACCTGCCTTACTCCAGCTATTTAGTTTAGCTCTATGTTCCTCCATTTCTTGTTCATCATAAGGAGGTTTGTCCCTTATTTCCTCACCCCTCTAAACAACATGCTTCTGTAACAGCTGGTCCTGAGGGTGGATAGGGTGTTTTAGTGTTCTCATTTGCTCTTTCAATAAGATGCCATTTCCTCTTGACTCTTGTATGTTCTGGTGCCTTGCTATTCAAGGTGTGGCCTGTGGGCCAGCAGCATGGGCACCCTCTGAGAGCCTGTTAGACATACAAGATCTCTGGTCGGGAATTGTGGTTCACGCCTGTAATGCCAGAGCTTTGGGAGGCCGAAGCACGTGGATTGCTTGAGTTCAGTAGTTCAAGATCAGACTGGGCAACAAAACAAGACCCCGTCTCCACAAAAAAATACAAAAATGAGCTAGATGGCCGGGCGTGGTGGCTCACGCCTCTAATCCCAGCACTTTGGGAGGCCAAAGCGGGCAGATCATGAGGTCAGGAGATCGAGACCATCCTGGCTAACATGGTGAAACCCCGTCTCTACTAAAAATACAAAAAAAATTAGCCAGGCGTGGTGGCAGGCGCCTGTAGTCCCAACTACTCGGGAGGCTGAGGCAGAAGAATGGCATGAACCCGGGGGTAGAGCTTCCAATGAGCTGAGATGCACCACTGCACTCCAGCCTGGGCAACAGAGTGAGACTCTGTCTCAAAAAAATAAATAAATAAATAAAAATGAGCTAGATGTGGTGGCAAGCTCCTGTTGTCCCAGCTACCTGGGAGGCTGAGGTGGGATGATCATCTGAGCCGAGGAGTTGAGGATCCAGTGAGCTGTGATCATGCCACTGAACCTCAGCCTGGGTGACAGAGTGAGACCTTGCTTCAAATAAAAGAAGAAGAAAAAAAAAAAGAAATGTGGGATCTCAGGTCCCCGCCCTAGGCACTCTTCCCTCCTCATCAGAATTTGTATTTTAATAAGTTCCCTTGGCAATTCATATGCAAGTTAAGGTCTGAAAAGTACTACCTAATGAAGCTTCACACTAACACTGCTGGATGCTTCATTTAAAATCAATCAAGTGGCCAGCACGGTGGCTCACACCTGCAATCCCAGCACTTTGGGAGGCCAAGGTGGGCAGATCATGAGGTCAAGAGATCGACACCATCCTGGCTAACACGGTGAAAACCCTTCTCTACTAAAAATACAAAAAATTAGTGGGGCGTGGTGGCGGACACCTGTAGTTCCAGCTACTCGGGAGACTGAGGCAGGAGAATGGCATGAACCCGGGAGGTGGAGCTTGCAGTGAGCTGAGATCACGACACGATACTGAACTCCAGCCAAGCCTGGGCAACAGAGGAAGACCCTATCTAAAAAAAAAAAAAAAAAAAAAAAACCCAAACAAACAAAAAAGAAACAATCAAGCAAACTATAGTCAAATATAGGAAATGCTGCATACTTAAGCTATCTCCACTACCTCCCAAATTCACAATGCACATTGGCTTAATAAGGCTCTGAGAAAACTTGTAGTAAGTAAACCACTTTTTTTTACTTCACTATTTTCCAAACTTATATACCCACGGGTCCCCTGGCACATAATAACTATTAACATCCTTCAGGATTTATGATCTATAGAACACATTTTGGGAAACACTGGTGTAATGGACATATATGATGAAAGGAAGTAAATCACTAATTAGACACCTCTTTACATTGCAGTTTCTTCATCGATGCAATGGAGATAAAATAGGACCTATCCATCTCAAAGGATAGCTTTGAGAAGAAAAGGAAATAGATGTCAAAACCTTTTGAAAATGCAAGTGTTTCAGATACTTTCATTCATTTATTTTTTCACTTAACAAATATTTATGAGTGCCCACTCTGTCCCAGGCCTGTGCCATGTGTGGGGGCTACAGCAGTGAGAAAAGCTCTTACTTTCATTGAGCCAAAAATCCATCCGAGTGAATTAAGGATTCAGATTTATAGACCACAAATGTAGGCAGTGATCCCCAAGAGGTAAAACATTGCTAAAGGAGTCCTATCAGTGTTATTTTAATTCAAAATGATTTATTTAACTAGCAGAATGCTTTCTCAAAACCATAAGGGAGCAGGAGTACCTACTGAGTAATAATAATCTTAAATTTTACACAGAACTTACCGATGTCATCTAACTGATGGTGTGCTGGCAAGCTAGCCCCTGTTGTATAGTATTTGCAAATATCTACAGTATAAATATTCTCACCATGGTCAATTAATTTCAAGATATCAATATGATGTCACTGGATGTGAGGATGAGAATATTGGCAAAATCAGAAAAAAGGTGCACTATTGGTCATTGTGAGCCAGTGCAAACCAACTGCAGTACATCATGACATGAACCATTCTAAACATTTCACATAAAATAAATCATAACTACCCTATAAGAGAGTAACTAGTGTCTTCCCTATTTTATAGATGAGGAAATTGAAGCTCAAAAAGATTACATAACTCTTCCAAACCAAGCAACTAGAAAAGGAGGTGATATGGTTTGGCTGTGTCCCCACCCAAATCTCATCTTGAATTCCCACATGTTGTGTGTGGAAGGGACCTGATGGGAGATAGTTGAATCATGGGGGTGGTTTTCCCCATACTGTTCTCATGGTAGTGAATAAGTCTCACAAGATCTGATGGCTTCATAACGGGAAATCCATTTTGCTTGGCTCTCATTCTGTCTGCTGCCATCCATGTAAGATGTGACTTGCTCCTCCTTGCCTTCCACCATGATTGTGAGACTTCCCCAGTGATGTGGAACTGTAAGTCCAATTAAAACCCTTTATTTTGTAAATTACTCTGTCTTGGGTATGGCTTCATCAACAGCATGAAAACAGACTAATACAGGAGGCTAGCATTTGTACTTAGAGACATATGACTCTAGAGACCTATCCTCAGACACTATGGCCCAGTACTTACTAAGCTTGCCACTGGCAAGCTGTGAGGTAATCCCAAAGGTTAGTGTCAGCCAAATCCACCTCATTCACTTATTCATTCAATAAGCAACCAAGAATACTCAAGGATAGTGAATATGCTTTGGATGAGATGCTTACAATTGCTTCACTGGGGTGAAAATATTCTATTTGGAGGGTAAAATAAACTCAATATTTGGATTTGGCTCACACACTCCTCTGTGACAGAGCTTCATTTTCACAGGACAGCCACAACAAAATTCCCTTATTTTGGCATTCCAAAGAAACTGACATTTGGCCACACTGCTAAAATTGATAGGCTGAGAAATTATGATAGAAGTTCAGATGGGCACATGGATATATGTACATAGTTTCTGCTGTCTGAATGGTGTGAAAATTGCCCTAGATTAAGCTAAGGTTATTCTAGTCAGTCTTAAATTGGCTAAGATTGTATATCGGTTTGCTAGGGCTAGACAATAAATAACAGACATTTATTGTCTCAGAGTTCTAGAAGCTTGCCAAGATGTCAGCAGGCTTGATTCCTTCTCAGAGCTGTGAGAGAGAATCTGCTCCAAACCTCATTCCTAGCTTCTGGTGATTTGCTGGCAATCTTTGCCATTTATTTGTTTATAGAGGCATCACCTGGATCCATCCCTTCATCTACACAGAGCATTCTGTGTGTGTGTGTGTGTGTGTGTGTGTGTGTGTGTGTGTGTCTGCCTTTGTGTCCCAATTTCCCCTTTTATAAGAAGAGCAGTTATATTGGATTAGAGACCACTTTAATGACCTCATCTTAACTATTAATAATTACATCTGCAATGACCCTTTTTCCAAGTAAAGTCACATTCTGAAGTACCTTGGGTTAGTGCTTCAACATAAGAATTTTGGGGGAAGGAGGGGAATACAATAAAAGACAGATCTGTCTGCAAAAGCAAAACTCAAAATAATGATGCTTTAAAAAATAATACAAATAAAATTTATTTACCTCTATAAACAAAGTCTAAAAGTGAGCCCTACTAGACTAATAGGCTAATATGGCAACTCTGTTCCACATAATCCTATCACCCTACTATCCAGGCAAGTAGTCCTTGTCCTCAGGATTCAAAATGTGAGCATCCATGTTCCAAGCGGTGGATTAAAGGAAGGGATAGGAAAAAGGGGGTACACCAGCTGTCTCTTAAAGAAGGCTCCAGCAATCTACACATCATCATTTACTTAAATGCCATTACCTGAACTTAGTAAAGTGGCCACATTTTTCTTTAAGAGAGACTGGGAAATACCATGCTAATTCCACGCAGGTGTGTGCCCAGATAAACGTTCTGTTATTTAGAGGAATGGGCCAATAGATGTTGGCAAGTCAACGAGCAATCTCTACCACAGTGAATAGAAAAAAATACAAAATTACATTACCTGTGTATACAGGGCCAGCTCTAAAGGGGGAGGCCATTTCTAATGTCAGTTACCTCACCTAACAGGGAATGTTGAGTCTTAGAACAGAAGCATTTCCTAGGAGAGTGGGCTTTCACTAAAAGACAGAGAGGACTTGGCCAGTCTGGTCTCTGAAAGGCACAACTGTTCACAATGGCTTGCAAGAAGTGAACTCTTAAGTAGAATGACCAGTCTTAAGGAAGTAGGGTAGAAACTAGTTAATGACATATTTTAGGTAAGATCTTCTTTTTCTTTCTGGAAATCCATGGGGAATGGGATCACATTTGAAAGTTCGTAGAGAGCAAGCACATTTTTAAAATAAGCCAAATTATTCAGTTTTATGGCACTCTGTATGTTTATTTCTCTTTTTCATCACTAATTTCCTACAGCTTCTTTTTGAACCTGTTATTCCTTTTTAGGCGTGAGCAAGTTATCGGGTCAAGGGATTTTGCCCACACTTAGTTAAGAATATTTAAATGATGAAACAGAGTCCATCAAGGCCAACATCATAGGGATAGTGGTAATTATTATACTCTAATTACAGATTTGATACTGCATGGTCCATTACCCCCTTCTTTCCTCCTAGTGGAACTTCCTGTTGAGTGAACTTTGGAAGTTCGAAATGTGTGTGGGTGTTTTATTAAAGAGGGCCACTTTATCTGACTGTGAGCTAATAGCTTCCACAGTCTATTGCACACACGTTCACTCCCAGAGCTCTCTCTCCATTTCACCTCTGACCCTCTGCTCAACGGTTAAATTCAGTAGCTGCTTGTCCATGGCTACCACTACGTTTAACCAAAAAGGGCTAGTTAGTAGCTTTCTCCCTGCCCTGATAACCTCAGAATTAACTCTTAAAAAGAAAGAAAGATACATGGAAATTTGCACAATTTCCGAAAATGTAACAATCAGCCCTTGCACTGAGGTATAGAAAGGCCCAGCATGCCAATGATAGCTGAACTAATAGATAACATTACAAAAAGATTTACTCTAGATTCTAGGAGTTGCATCAAAATCCACTCTGAAGTGGTTGGAGCCAAAATAGTCTTACAGATATATTAGAAGGATGAAGACTAGCTTCAGGTAGCTTTGATGGTTAATTTTATGTGTCAATTCGACTGGGCTAAGGGATGCCCAGATAGCTGGTAAAGCATTATTTCTGGGTATGTCAATGAGGGCGTTTCCAGAAGAGAATAGCATTCAAATTGGTGGCCTGGGTAAAGAAAATCACCCTTACCATTATGGGTTGGCACCATCCAATCTGCTGAAGGCTTACATAAAACAAAAAGACAGAGGAAGGAAAAATTTGTTCTCTGGTTAAGCTGAGCCATCCTTCTTCTCCCACCCTTAGATATTACCCACTCTCTCTCCTCAGTTCTTAGATCTTCAAACTCAGGTCAGGACTTACACCATTGACTCCCTGGTGTTCGGGCCTTTGGGGTTTGACTGGAACTATTCCACTGGCCTTCCTGGGCTTCCAGCTTGCAGATGGAAGATCTCGGGACTTCTCAGCCTTTATAATCACAAATGCCAATCCTTCATAATAAATCTCTTTTTATGTATCTATATAAGTTCTATTGGTTCTGTTTCTCTGGAGAACCCTGACTAATACAGTGTCCATAAAAGAGTGTTTGAATGGTGGCTTAGTGTGTTTTGTGCTGATACAAAATACAACAGAGTACTAGGGAATAGGTAATTTATAATGAACATACATTTATTTCTCATAGTTCTGGAAATTGGGAAGTCCAGTATCAAGGTGCTGACATTTTGTGATGCCTTCCTGCTACATCATCAAATGGTGAGGGCAAGAGAGCAAGAGAGAGAGGGAGAGAGTGCCAATCTCACCCTTTATAATGGCCCCAATCTCACCCATGAGGGTGGAGCTATCATGTCCTAATCACCTCTGAAACGTCTCACTTCAAAACACTGTTACAATGGTAATTAAATTTCAACATGAGTTTTGAAGGGGACAAACATACAAACCATAGCAGATGAAAATCTCCATCATCAGGAAAGCATAAAAGTGCTATCTCAAGAAGCTGAAAACTGGAGGACGAATGAATGAACGAAGTGAAAAGAAGAGATTTTCCTGCTACAACAGACCTTCCATTAACAATATGAAAATGTCTTTCTGTCAAATGTTGGGTTTGTTTTCTTATCCCTCTAATATGAATGTAGAAGTTGAGTCAATCTTCAGATAAGCTTACTTTTGAAGATCCAGAAACACTGCAATAGTTACTTTTTATCTCTTATAAAATGTGATTTTGAATTTTTACATTTTACTTTCACTGCTGTTAAGGAATTATGCAAATTGTTCAAAATGAAGCTTGATAGAATGTCAGTTCTTAGAATGGTGTTTTATACATGCAGATGATTTAAATTTGATTATTATGAATAAATCATTTCCTTTTTCCTTGATTTTTTAGTTGGTATAAGTGTAGTATTTTGTTGCCTTTGTTGTTTAACAAGTTCACTGAAACAACTTTAACAGAAGTTTTATATCAGCAACTCAGTAATTGGAGACATTTTAAACAAAGGCATATGCCCAGATGTATATTTACTATAGTTATAAGACAGACATAAAAGGAACTTGGTGTTTACCTAAATAACTTGTAGTTGGATTTTAGAAAACACCTTGCAACCTTCAGAACTCAAGTATTTCTTAAACACAAATTTGAAAGGCTTGTTGCAATTGGGATTTTATTCAAGTGAACGTAAAAACTCACTTGTAAAAATAGAGAAGTACTATTTTGAGTCATCTCTCCAACTTATGTATGAGTTAGAGACTTTCTTTTTCTATTACAAACTTTCTGCTCAGAAACAGATGCATCTAGTCCTATGAAATTCTGCTGTCTGAAGGAAAAGACCATGGACAGAGTGCTGGCACCGATGACGGCAGTCCAGGAAAGATGAGCAAAGAATGAGTTGAGAGCCTAAACCACAGGTTGTGCCTGGCTGGGCAGGAAACGCATGAGTTTTCAGAACACAGACATCACAATACTAGATGTGTAGGAGACAGAGTTTGTTTGCCTCACTGTAATCTGACTACATAGAGCTGGACAAGAAATTTACAAAAACAAAGTAATACGAAAAAATCCATCCATCAGTTTAACACTAGATGGCACTGAATGATAATAATTTGGAAATAGGCCTTGGGTGTCATTGGTAATGGCATTATGGATGTACTTGGGCTGCCTTGAGTCTTGATAGAGAAAAAGTAACACCACGTCTACCCTTGCCTCTTTTCACTGTTTTAGCTATAATCCAAACAAAACACAAAAGTCATTACACTCAATTTATGTAGTTTTCATGCTGGTACTGCTTTGTGTTGTGATCTTTCATATGTCTATACATCTATTTGTAGGCTCTTTGAACACGGAGACAGCTGTTAATCCTTTTATTTGTCATTTTATCTGCTTATTTAGTTGTTGGGATCCTCAATTCCTAGTCACATGAAGGGCTCTTAATACTGAAACATTTTTTCTTTAAAAAACTTTCTAAAAATTTTTAATAGCTTTTGAGGTACAAGTGATTTTTGGTTCCATGAATAAATTATATAGTAGTGAATTCTGAGGTTTTAGCACACCCATCACCTGAATAGTGTACACTGTACCCAATATGTAGATTTTGTTCCATGACCCCTTCTTATCGTCCCCCTTCCGAGTCTCTAAATTTCATTATACCACTCTGCATGTCTTTGCATACTCATAGCTTAACTCCCGCTTATAAACGAGAACACACAATATTTGGTTTTTCATTCCTGAGTTATTTCACTTAGAACAATGGCCTCCAGCTCCACCCAAGTTGCTGCAGAAGACATTATTTCATTCTTTTTTATAGCTGAGTAGTATTCCACGGTGTATATATACCACATTTTCTTTATCCACTCATTGGTCGATGGGCACTTAGTTTAGTTTCATATCATTGCAATTGTGAATTGGGCTGCAATAAACATATGTGTGCATGTGTCTTTATCATACAACGACTTCTTTTCCTTTGGGTAGATACACAGTAGTGGGATTGTTGGAAAGAATGGCAGTTCTACTGTTAGTTCTTTAAGGAATCTCCATACTGTTTTCCATAAAGGTTTCCATAAACTAATCTACATTCCCACCAGCAGTGCAAAAGCATTCTCCTTGCACAACATTCATGCCAACACTTATTGTTTTTTGACTTTTTAATAATGATTATTCTTGGGAGAGTAAGATGGTATCTCATTAAGGCTTTAACTTGCATTTCCCTGGTGATGAGTGATGTTCAGCATTTATTCATATGTTTGCTGGCGAGTTGTATATCTTCTTTTGAGAAATGTCTATTCATGTCATTTGCCCACTTTTTGATAGGATTATTATGGTTTTTTTTTTTTTTTGCCAATTTGTTTGAGTTCATTGTAGAATCTGGATATGAGTCCTTTGTTGAAACTTTCAAATATATATTTTATTAGTTGTTTGTCATAAGTGAAACAAGCATGTTGCATTTGTTTTCTACATGTATGTCTTATTCACTAAAACTGTATATTAAGTCTTATTAACTGTATAGTTAGCCTTATTTATTAAAACTGTATTCCTAGGGGAAACGAGTGTGGTATATTTTTATATTTTCAGGAAGCAGAGATTTAAAATCTTAGGAGATCAGAACTGAAAAGGAACCTTGTTAGTCACGAGGTCCAACTCCATTCCTTTCCAGACGAAGTAACTGAGGTCCAGAGAGATTTAGCAACTTGCCTGAGGTCACACAGCCCATAAGTGACAGGGTTGGGAATAGAACCAAGGTATTTTGGCCTGTTGGCCATGTGTCATTATTTCTTAAGCTGCCTGGCCCAAGGTGCAGAATGGAAAAAATAGGTCTTTCCAGTCTGGGATATGGAGCTGGGGGACCGTCCTGCCTCGGGTCATTTCCTCTCTCACGACCGCCTTTGGTAGCTTTGAAGCCCAGTAAGATAGGACAAAGGTCTCGCGCAGGCTCTCTGCACACCGCAGTTAGAGGCAAGACAGTCTGACAAGGGACACGAAAGATGTGCTTGCTTTGAGCCGCTGAAAAAATCGCCCTCTAAAGGGTTGGGGGAGGTCCCTGGAGATCGCTGCCTGCAGGAACAAAGGGGAGTCGCCAGTCCACACTGAAAGGGGGAGGGCAGTTCCAGACTCTTTATCTCTAAAGCTGCGCACGCCCCTGCTGGTCACTGGTGGCCGGGGAGGTGGATGCGCCAATGACCCAGGAGCGGGCGCCGAGAAACTAGCGTCCTGGCTCGCGCTTCGGTGCTGCGCGCCACCTGCCGGGGCCCCCTCGTGACACGGACACAGCCCTCCTTCCCAGAGCCCGAGGTCACCCTATCTCAGAGTGGCACAGGAACGGGGGCTCCCCAGTTCTCCGCGGAGCAGGGATCGCGGACTTCTCTGACTCCTGGAGACGACCTGTAAGCCTTGAGAGTTCGCGCGACAAGAAGCGCGAGGGCGGTGACTTGAGGTTCTCTTGTACTGGGGAGTTCGGCGCGCTGTGAGGAGCTGAACACCTGCACCAGGGATCTGGCTGGGTCAGCGCTGCTCTGCTTCCCTTTCCCCAGCTCGGCTCGGGATCACACAAATATAGATGCTTGCTCTTTGAAACTGTGGAGTCACGCTGGTCTGCTGCTCAAAATAAGAAGAAGAAAACCAAAAACCAAGCAAAAAACTTTCCTAAGTTTAAGAAATCTGGAGG
This sequence comes from Trachypithecus francoisi, assembly GCF_009764315.1. NCBI lineage: Eukaryota > Metazoa > Chordata > Mammalia > Primates > Cercopithecidae > Trachypithecus > Trachypithecus francoisi. The sequence goes on along the minus strand of NW_022681472.1, from coordinate 27,493,799 downwards.
ATTTAAGGGTCTTTGTAGGAACTCTTTTTAATCTCATATTATGCGCTTAATACCCAATCAGTATTTATGGGGTATATGCTGGGTGTCAGGAAGGCACTGGAATTACCATGGTGAAGAGGGCAGCATGCTTTCTTCCCTCATGGAGCTTAATGTTTAGAAGAAAAGATAGACTTGGGGAGTCAGTGGGGCGACGTGCGGGTGGGGGGAGGCGGTTATCGGAATGGTTACATAATCAAATACTGTACTTAGAATGAAAATGGGTTGGTGTGCTGGAGCCCACTGGCACAGGTTCCCCAGGGTCAACTGTGAAATTTTCAGGAATTTTGCCAGCCGGTTGTTGGAAACGAACAACCATACTTAAAATCAGGTAAGGTAATTACACTTAGATCACTGCAATCAGCAAATGTCCCAAACTGGTCTTCCCCCAGAGCCCCTGTTGTTCACCCTTTACAGCCTATCATTGGAGATAAGTGTCTGTACCCTGTGTCACGTTGCTGCCAAACTGGATGCAGTGAGTATACCCAACTGCCAGCTGGGTTGGAGAGGAAGGGAAGGGAGCAGCGACATTTGGCACTAGTGTAGTACAGCCACCTACACTGGAGCTGCTTCCTCCTCTCCACTGGTTATCTGATGCTGGAGAGATTACTTCCTAGGCTACCTATGCTAATCAGGTGAATGGGTAGTGGTGGTGGGCACCCACATGAGGCATAGTGTCTCTCTCGAATAGAAATATTTAGACTACAGTGATCTGAGCATTCAAGCAAACTCCCCAATGCATTTTCCCAAACTCACGACATAACCCTTCTCCATCAGGATTTTGCCTGATTTGTGTACTTCCTACCCTATCACTAACTTCACATTTTCTTTAAATGGACTTGCTTTATCCACACAAATGTTATTTTAAAGAATACTTAAAACCTTAACATTGATAAAAACCAATGTTGTTTGTAATAAATGTAAAGTGATCCTAAAAATAAATGCAGTGAAAACAAAACAATGCTATTAATTTCCAGCTCTGAGCTCCAGGTCTGCTCAAAGATTTAACATTAATAGGTGTATAAACATACTGTCGCCACCAGGCAACATTTCTCTTGAGGTCATCAGAATAATTAAAATCAAATTTAAAAGGAAACATGGCCAGGCACGGTGGCTCACACCTGTAACCCCAGAACTTCGGGAGGCCGAGGTGGCAGATCATCTGAGGTCAGGAGTTCAAGGCCAGCCTGACCAACACGACCAAACCCCTTCTCTGCTAAATATGCAAAAATTAGCCAGGTGTGGTAGCGCATACTAGTAATTCCAGCCACTTGGGAGGCTGAGGCAGGAGAATCACTTGAACCTAGGAGGCAGAGGTTGCAGTGACCCTAGATCGTGCCACTACACTCTAGCCTGGGTGACAAAGCTAGACTCTGTCTCAAAAAATTAAAAGGAAATAACTCCATCAATGTGTGATTTGACATTTAATATCTTATCTCAATACCACTTAAATTATCTTGTTATAATGGGAACAATAATAACAATCATTATCATCCTGACGTTTACAGAACACTTGGTATTCATGTGCCAGGCGCTGCTGTAGGTAACGTCCAGTTTTCTGTAGTAATTGGATGTTATTGGAGCTCGCCTTTGTTCAGACTCTGCCAGTTCTGTTGCAATTCTGCTTTCATCCTTTTCTACATGTGATGCTTCAACTGATTTTATTTCTATAGAACTTGAAGGCAAACACAGTTCATCACTGTGATAGTTATCTTCCAATGAGCATAGGATTAATCCTCCTAATTAACTAGTAGACATTATTTCAAAACACATCTTCATTCTATTACTATTATAAGTGCAACAAAGTTTTATTTTGCCAGAAATAAAAATAAAAATAAATTAGCTTTCTGGGCTAACTGATTCATTCATTCAACAAATATTTACTGAGTGTCTATTATCAGGAGCAGGACATGGGCATAGAGGATGAACTTCCCTGATTAATGGCCCAGGCAGAGGCCTTGAAGTCCTCATCTTATCAGTGCATGGCCATACTAAATTATCCTATTGATATCATTAGTTATCTGAAAGAGAGTTTGCATAAGAGCAGAAGGAGCACGAGGTGCTGAAGTTCATGATTGAGAGACTAGACTTCCAAAAGGAGAAGATAAATAAAAAGAAGTCCATTTTCTTCTTGTTCAGTATCTGATAGCACAGAGAAAGGCAAAAATCTTTGAGTGGCTTATTGGACAGACAATGTATTCATCATCTATACGCAGTGGCCCTGCTCTGCCTTCTTGTGCAGACCAAGGCTGGCAGTTACCGGTAGGAGCTGGTCTGAGGACAAGGCAGGTGTAGCCTCTCTCGATGGCAGAAAGGAGGAACTGCAATGAGGATCATAATAAACAACGACCCCAAGTCTGCCCCAGACCAGATCCAGGGCCCATTTGGGACCACAAGTGCTATCAGTAAATGAATTGACTAAAATAATGACATCTTCATTCACTTTTATTTTTTTCACTTTTCCAATTCAGTTCGTCTAGTCTTTTCCTGACAGATGGTCATCCAGTCACATTTACATGCAAAGTCTTAGAAAGATGCTCCAAATTAGTGGCAGTGAGCCGAGATCACGCCATGCCATTGCACGCCAGCAGCCTGGGCGACAGAGTGAGACTCCATCTTAAAAAAAAAAAGAAAGAAAGAAGAAAGAAAGAAAGAAAGATGCTCCAAATTTTAACCTTACAACTGCTTCCTCTAAATCCTGCTCTAGCTGGCCTCTTCGGGTTAGTGAAAATTTTTGTTTAGCTTTACAATTTAAAATTTTATTAGTGTATCCTATTATTTTATTCTTTCTCTCTTCTTTATACACATGCTAATTTCCCCAAATATTATTTAATGAAATATTCTATCTAGACCTCTCCACACCTTTATTGCCTTCTTATAGTTACAATCCCACCTATTTAATGTGTCCTTTAAAAGGCACAGAGCAGAGATGCAAGAGCTTTATGGCTATTCTCTAAATATACCTAGAGAGGAGAGAGGGTAGTAATGTGCCTCATCACTATGAGTGTCAGAATAAAGACATTCAAAGAAATATAAGTGAGAATATAATATCCAGGAAAGCCAACAATTTATTGCAGAGGAACTCAAGATAGGATGGAGCTGGGAAAATTTTTGTGCCATCTCTGGAAAGAAGCCAGTATGTTTCTTCTTTAGGGCATTTTATTTTTCTGTTGAACCTCTGTTCTACTTCATAACGGCAATTTTAATACGGAGTATACTGTCATTTTCATTTCATTAGGAGATGTCAAATTTGGTGATATGTCTATTATAGTATTTGAATATATGGCAAATGATAAACTAAAAGCAATTTTATTTTTTCTTAATTCTAACCCTGAAAACTACTCTGTGAACTCTTTCTATTCTAGTCTGTTTTAGAGAATAAAAAGTTCAGTATGAGAACTAAAGATTCTCACCAAATGTGAAGTTTCCCCTCTCCTAGCCTGGTTTGCCTCCAGCTTAGAAGGCTGCAGTATAGAGGGGATAAGTTATAATTTGCCCCTTTTGTCTTTCCCCACCAATCCCTCCTTCCACACTCAGTGTGCTGCCCCTGGCTCCTACAGAAGGGGAAAGGAGAGGTCTTACTTGAGCAGGACAGCTCTAATCTAACATGGACACTGCTTGGGTATGAGAGATATCTAAAGCTGGCTCTCTTGGGAGACAGTTTTGTGAGTGCAATTGGAGATTACAGTCCCCTGGTATGGCCTATGTCTCCTCTGCTGGTCTCTTGCAACTCCCCACGCTTACCTTTTATATCCAATATTATATATCGAGGCTTTGGGGGCTTAGGCTGCTTCATTCCTAGCTGAAAGTCCTTTGGGAGGGCTCTTTACAAGATAGGGAGTGGCTGCTTCCCTCCTGTATGGTCTAAACGTGGCCTATAGAAGTGTATACGCTTGCCCATCACTGGGGGAGAGGCCGCTTGCCTCCTATTCTGCCCTCCATGACTTCAGAAGTATAATTTAAAGCAGTGGTACTCAATCAAAGTCTGTACACTGTACAAGAGTTAAAACTGAACCAGAACAGAAACAGAAACAGAAACTGTGAAGGGTCATTACTTAACTGTTCTCTAGAATTTTCAGAACTGGCCTATTTGTTGCTTGTCACTGTGCATGCACTTATTCATAGAAGTAGTTATAAGATTATAAGATACTCTCACAATGTGTGATGTCCCTTCATGCCAGGTCAATTCTCACTAAGGGAACTTTGCTAGTTCTTAAAGTACCTCCTTACTTGGCATTTCTGGAAGACCACTCAGCATCACGTCTGAAAGTAGCAAGATTAGTCAGCATCATGTATGAACACAGATTAGTCAGAAGCAAAAATTCAAAAAAAGCATTTCTTGGGCACTTGTTTCGAAAGCAAAGGGTTTAACCACCAATCACAGTTGCATTCTGAAAGACACTGTAGTAAAAAGTAGGGCACAAAGTCACTCCTAGCTAGCCAGTCGGCAATGCAGGGGCCCCTAAGTGTGCTAATTATGGTGAGGGTACAAAGGAGCTGCAAGGCTCAGCCTCATTAGTCAAGTTGCTCACACTTCAGCTGGGGAGGTGATATTTGTTTCAATTTAACTAAACTTAAGAGGTTCAGTGAAGTAAATTGTATTTCATAAACGTTGGGGGGCACTGAGAATTGTCCTCATTCTTTATTTTATAAATCTAGTCATTATGAACTTCACACTTAGTTCAGATGTTACTGGGTAATCAACAGACAGTGAATGGTAGAAGAAAATGGATCTGGCAATGTCATATGGCAGTAGTTGCACAATATGATATATAAGGAAATGTATTACATTATAGTGAAAAGAAATCACAGTGGAATGCTGCTGAAATCGTAGGATTGATTTTGGGGGCTGTTTTTTTTTTTTTTTGAGACAGAGTCTTGCTCTGTCACACAGGCTGGAGTGCAATGGTACAATCAGGGCTCACTGCAGCCTTGACCTCCTGGGATCAAGTGATCCTCCTGCCTCACCCTCACAAACGGCGGGGATCATAGGTGTGCACCAGCATGCCTAGCTAACTTTTTTATTATTTGTAGAGATGGGGTCTCACTATGTTGCTCAGTCTGGTCTCGAACTGCTGGGCTCAAGCCATCCTCCCACCTCAGACTACCAAAGTGCTGGGGTTACAGGCATGCACCATCATGCCCAGCCTGATAGATTTGGGGAGAAATATGTAATGGAGCAATGAAACATAAACATGAGGAAGGGGTTGGGCAGGACTAAACTCCATAGAAGCTGGGGTAAACACAACTTGTTTCACAGAGATGGTTCTTATAACTTTGGCTCTCTTGGAAGCAGATGGCTTATGTCTGATTCCAGTCTGTGGTAGCAAGACTCCCCTTTACATTGAGCAAATGGGAAATTGCAGCCAAGGCAGGCACTGTGAAGACTCAGCAATCTGCTGTACATCAAACTGCACGCTATAGATGGCAATGCTTCCTGAATTTACGGATTAATACTTCAGAGCTTTAAACAGTAAATAGCTAGAGCTGTTGATCTCAACATGGTGTACTTGGAAATTAAGACAAAATGAAGGAAATAATATACTGTTATAGTAAAGGCTCTGAGTATAATGTTTATCATACAACATTCCTTTCCTTAGAAAATGTGGGAAACTGTGTTGTGTGAGCTTATAAAATAACAGAAGAGGTTTGTTCTGTGAGGAAACGCTAAGTGCACTCTTTCCTTTCCACCATGTATCACTTGGTGCAATAATGTGTCAAGCTAGTCAATAACTGAATTCAAAGTAAGAATCTTCGCTAAGGTTTCCCACACGTGTATTTTTTCAGAGATTCATTTTTGTTTGTCTAAAATGAGGAATTTGTCTTTATTCAGAAATGTGATCATCAAACACTTGCCCTGAACCTGGGCTCTGAGTATTCCTTGGGGGAAGCCGCCAACCTCCTTGTTAGAGAATCCTTTGGGAGGCAAAAGCTAGAAGTGATCCCAAAGAGGTCCTGGGATTTGTTCAGAGATGAGCAAATAGGAAGTGACCAGGAATCCCTTCCTTACACCTTATACAAAAATTAATTCAAGATGGATTAGAGACTTAAATGTTAGACCTAAAACCATAAAAACCCTAGAAGCAAACCTAGGCAATACCATTCAGGACATAGGCATGGGCAAAGACTTCATGTCTAAAACACCAAAAGTAACGGCAACAAAAGCCAAAATTGACAAATGGGATCTAATTAAACTAAAGAGCTTCTGCACAGCAAAATAAACTACCATCAGAGTGAACAGGCAACTTACAGAATGGGAGAAAATTTTTGCAATCTACTCATCTGACAAAGGGCTAACATCCAGAACCTACCAAGAACTCAAATTTACAAGAAAAAAAAAAATCAAAAAGTGGGCAAAGGATATGAACAGACACTTCTCAAAAGAAGATATTTATGCAGCCAACAGACACATGAAAAAATGCTCATCATCACTGGCCATCAGAGAAATGCAAATCAAAACCACAACGAGATACCATCTCACACCAGTTAGAATGGAGATCATTAAAAAGTCAGGAAACAACAGGTGCTGGAGAGGATGTGGAGAAATAGGAACACTTCTACACTGTTGGTGGGACTGTAAACTAGTTCAACCATCGTGGAAGACAGTGTGGCAATTCCTCAAGGATCTAGAACTGGAAACACCATTTGACCCAGCCATCCCATTACTGGGTATATACCCAAAGGATTATAAATCATGCTGCTATAAAGACACGTGTACATGTATGTTTAGTGTGGCACTATTCACAATAGCAAAGACTTGAAACCAACCCAAATGCCCATCAATGAGAGACTGGATTAAGAAAATGTGGCACATATACACCGTGGAATACTATGCAGCCATAAAAAAGGATGAGTTCATGTCCTTTGTAGGGACATGGATGCAGCTGGAAACCATCATTCTCAGCAAACTATCTCAAGAACAGAAAACCAAACACTGCATGTTCTCATTCATAGGTGGGAATTGAACAATGAGAACACTTGGACACAGGAAGGGGAACATCACACACCCGGGCCTGTTGTGGGGTGAGGGGAGGGGGGAGGGATAGCATTAGGAGATATACCTAATGTAGATGACGAGTTAATGGGTGCAGCACACCAACATGGCATATGTATACATATGTAACAAACCTGCACGTTGTGCACATGTACCCTAGAACTTAAAGTAAAATAATAATAATAATAAAAGGAAGTGACCAGGACAGCACTGGCACCCTGGGCTTCTGAACCTGGACTCAGGGTTATGTCTAATCTAGCCACGTAAAACATTGACAGTCGCTGACTTCTTTACAGACCTACTCACAGATCCATATCAATCTCAGATATTCTCTCTTATCTATCTAATATCTGAAACAATTTGCATGTGTAAACCAAGCCTACAGATATTTAATGTAAACGAAAAAATGAAAGACCTTTCACATGTATGCATTTTTTTCTGGAAGCCTCAGTGAGGTGGCCCAAGTTATCCAAATGCATTCTTTCAATATAGCCTAATATCAATCTAGTTCTTAGTATTTGAGCACTTGCACAAAGAAAATATGTTGCTTGTCATCGAAGCACAAACAGCATAAGATTAACTAAAGCATAATTTTTAACAACCCTGCAGCTCCTCCTATAATTGCATTTAGCATGTCTGCTTACTGTCAGTATAACTTTAGGCTACTTAACCTTTATGACACTGTACTATGGTTTAAATGATAGTATCCTCTCCAAAAGTCATGTTGCAACTTAATGGCCAATGCAACAGTATTAAAAGTTGGGGCCTGTGGGAGGTAGTAAAGTCATGAGGACTCCAGTCTTATGAATTGTAGTAGCACCCTTATAAAAGGTTGAAGGGAGCACGTTCTTGCTTTTCTGCCTTCCACCATGCAAGAACACAGCAACAGACAGCACCTTGGAAGCAGAGAACAGCCCTCACCAGATACCAGTGCTGGCACAGAGATCTTGGACTTTCCGCCCTCCAGAACCATAAAAAATAAATTTCTCTGTTATAAATTACTCAGTCTCAGGTGGTTTGCTATAGCAGCACAAATGAACTAAGACAATGCAGTTACCTCTTCTGTGACAAGAAAATCAGATTCATTCCTTGTTGGGTATGCAGAAGCCTGCATTCCATCCTTAGAAAATCAACAGTCACACGTGTGGCCAGGAACTTGTATTTTTGGAAAACTTCTCACATGATTTCAATGCACAGACAGACATAAGAACCACTGATTACAATAACTCCAAGAAACAAAAACTATTATAAATGGGAAATAAAAGGCATATTTGTATTTGACATTAGTTAACCCAAACCAGGCATGAACCCAGGAGAATACTATTTTAATTCAATAAAGGCTTAAATGTATTGAGTATAATTTCATAGACTGAAATGAAGAGGGGAGAAAAAGCAGCAAGCTCCTTGGCTGCTGAAGGAATTTTCTCAGCCAATTTTTGTAAAGGGCTTAAAGCAGGATTTGGTACATAGTATTAAGTCAATTAAGTAAATAATAAATATTAGCAATTATTTTTAGTATTGAATAAAATAGCATTGATTAATTTAGGACAATTGTAAATGATCTTTAAAGTGGGGAGTAAGCAGCTCTTTAAGTGAGTAAAATCCCTTTAGATATTACATGTAAGTATTAAAACACATTAAAATATTGATGTATATTAATAGTGAAACTGCAGTATGTTAACTTCTTACATTTTCCCACCAAGCAATATTGAATAGTCCTTTTCTTACTCTCACTGAATTTTTTCTTTTCAGAACGAAGGCCAAAAATTATCTAGAAAAGGCATGTATTCTCATTCAAAGACACTTGAGCTAGAAAAATCCTTTAGATAATAGACTTCATCTTCGGGATAAATGTTAGAAGAGGATTTTGAAATATATTTTAATTAAACACATATATCTATAATAAAATCTTAACTTGTCTTTGGCTGGCACATGTTTATGACACACAATGTATCTGAAACATACATGGTTTAAAGGTGTAGAACATTTGGTTTTAATTGCTTCCTTTCCCTAACTGACCATTTCATTTGCTTTTCAGGGAGTTCTTGGCCCTTCACAAGCTTTTGCAGCTTGAAGGTGTCAGCACATCTCTTCCTTGCTCTTAGCTGGGACAGGGTGACACTTCTTAACAGATATAAAATGACTACGTAAACTTGAGTGATGTCAGTCCTGTGCTGGGCCATTAATGCAAGACCACTACATGAACTGCCCAATTCTTTTAACTGTTTCTTTCCCCCAAGTTCTCCCTTAGTCAGTGAGTACACCAGCCACTAATAAAACATGATTATAAATCATGGTGTGTTCTCATTGACCCTCTTACAACACCAAAAAAAAAAAAAGGAAAAGAAAAAAACAAATTGAGCTCAGAGGGCTCAGCGCTAACTCAGACAGCACTTCTGCTGTTGATGAATCTTTATGGAAGCCTTATCTTATATTTTTAACAGCAAAGCTCAGGCTCTGTTTTACTGAAGCTGTTTATATATCTAATCAGAGTAGATCAGGAAATGTGGTTGACAGCACAGGGCTGCCTCAGAAACATAATATTTGCTGGCCAGCATTAAGGGGGCCTTTCAGCCTGGAGGCATGATCAATGAAGTGTGCCTGAGGCTCTGTTTAGATTAAAGGAAATAACACATTGGTGGCCACATTCATCCTGAGCAAATCATTTTCCCTCACGTGGGCTGCAGTGAAAAGCTTTCCAATAAAACTGATGACAGGATTAAACACAACGAACTCTTCACATGCCTTTCACGTGGTTGTTGGCCACAGGCTGGGAGAAGCACGGACTCCAGCTTGACTAGAAGGAAGATGGCCCAGAAAGAAAGGGCAGCCTGTGCTCTGCCCAGTCGCTCACCAGCTGTGTGGCCTTTGGCAAACGTGTATCTCTCAGAGCCTCTGTTCCATCACTTTTAAACTGGTGGTGTGTTAAGGTTCTTCAGAGAAACAGAACCAAGAGGAAATATGTATATATGTATATGCATACACACTGCATACACACACACACACATACATATAGAGGAGGAAAAGAGAAAGATTTATTTTAAGAAAAATTGGAGCATGCAATTTTGAGGTGTAGCAAGTCTGAAATCTGCAAGGGGGGCCTGCAGCCTGGATACTCGGGGAAGAGCTGATGTTGCAAATGCATGCTGGACAAAGAATTCCCTCTTCCTCGAGGGGACCTCAGTCTTTTTCTCTTAAAGTCTTCAGTTTGTTGGATAAGACTCACCCACATTCTGGAGGGTAACCTGCTTTACTCAAAGTGTATTAATTTAAATGTTAATCACATCTAAAACATACCTTCATAGCAATGTACAGACTGGTGTTTGGCCAAAACTGAGTACCAAGGGTATGATATCGTAACCATTACAGGGGGTTATAATAATACTTCACTTAGAGAGCTTTGGGGGAAAATTAAGCACTAATGTCTATAAAACATTTTGCATGGCATATGGCACCAAATAAAGATTCACTAACTGCCCCTGTACTCTGAGATTTTAGGTAGATTTGACTAACGATTTAAGATTAAATTCTAAAATATTGGAAAACATGAGTCACTATTGGGTATAATTCAGTGTTACCATTTGACAGCATCTGCTTCAGATTCCTTTGCAGACATATTGTGTTGAACTTCCACCAATAACCTTCATGTGTCCCTGAAAACTGAGGGGCTACGTATTTGTAGCGGGGGTGTATTTGTAGACTTAGAGAATTTTTAAAGGCTTACCTTCTGCTCTTGAGAAACAAAAACCTTTGTGAGTACAGTAAGCTTTTCATGGATGTTTTCACACTGTGTGGCCCTAGCAATTTTGGAACGTGGAGTAGTAAGGTAAGAGCTCATTTAATACTGTCTCATGAAGTGCCTGCCCCAGAGTTGGAAAAGAGAGCTTAAGAATGTGGCTTCCATGTATGTCTTTCTCTCCATGGCATAAAATATGACTTCGAAGAAAACTTCATTGTTTCCATTTCAAGGTCTTTTTGTGAGGGGAGAAACTGGGCAGTCACTAGTGGAATGCTACCTTTCCAAGATTTATTAGGAGTCTTGAAGTCTCAGTAAACTAGGAAGGTAGCTTTTGTATCCTACAGCACTCAAGACTGATTTAATTCCATGTCAGTTCTGGAACTGCAAGCACAATATGAACTGCAACTTTATAAATTGCTCCTTAGAGCAGCTGACCTTGCAGGTGGGAGAGTCAAAAAGGGTGGAAAAGTGAGGAAGCTGGAAGGTTGAGAATTGGTACACCCAGCAGCTACATTTCACCAAAGCACATGGAGTTCTCATTTGTCCCCAATTTCACCCAAAACATCCCTTCTTTCCCTTGTGTTTGTTTCCTGCCTAAAATAGCAATTTCTTTTTCCCCAGAAGGGTGTCAAATGAGGTAGTGAGGGAGAAACTTGATTATGCTACCATAGTGTGCAGGTTTTTAAAAATTTTCCAAAATTATTTCACCAAAACTCTGCCCAAGAGAAACTCAGAATAAACTAAGTAAAGCCTAATTTATGTCTCCTCTCACAATAGAATTCCTGATAGAAACGTTAAAACAAACTGATGTCACTAAGAAAACAAAGTTAATACTCAGAAGCACTGAATTCTTACAGGAGCTAGAAAATATGATGTGGTTTCATAGCATCTATTAAGTCATGTCTTAAAATGAGCAAGTAACAATGTTATTGGAAGGAAACCACAGACCATCAGGATAAATCTCCTCACAGTCTATTAGTTCCATTGCAATGGAGTGTTGTCTATGGGGTGGTAGAATCCTATTCTCTTTTGTCATTTAATATTATTGCAGACCAAGCATTTGTGGACAATGTTACCTTAGTGATAGGATTTCCATGTCTCAGAATGAATATATGCAATTAATTCTAAATAAATAAGTTTGTGAGGGGAAGAAATGTAATCAAAATTAAAATTAAAAATCAAAATAATAAATATATTAGCACAGGTTGTCAGTTGTGATTTTCAGATTTGATATACATCTTCTTAGTATTTTGCATTCATTATATCTAATTCATCAATTAAAACTGATCTATAGCCATGTGATCTCAATATCCTGTGACAGACATGCTCTTTGCACTTATCATATTTCAGATATTTAGACAGATGGTTGGGCTGTAATATTGCATACTTACATTTGCCCTAGTCAATATTGGTCTCTACATTCTGCTATGTTGGGTGTTTTACCAATTAGAAAGTACAGAGACGTAGAATCATAGCTATGCATTTACAAAGTTCAAATTTACCAACATATACACCATTATAAAGAGAATACCTTGACTATATCTAACTGCTGATTTATACTCACATTCCACTCCCACCCCACTATATTTCCCTAGAAGGCCAGGTAGAGGTTAATCTGTTCTAAATCCACACTACTCATGTGGTTTGTGCCCCTTGCTTCTCCCTGAAATAAAGGAATTATCCTGGTGTGGCATCTGTCATCTGAAATAAAACATAGAAGGCCCACAATAAATGCATTTATTGTTGTCCCAAACTTCAAAGCAGAAATATGAGGTTCAGTCTTTCAGTCTGGATCTAGTGTCATTCATCCAACAGGCATTTTCAACCCCTCTCTCAGCCTCATGCAATTATATCACAGTTAGGTAGAATTTAGACTTCTTGGACATTTGAAGAAAATACCCAGGCTTTACATTTGCCTCACGATTAAAAGTGAAAATAGCTATGGAGTGTATTCAACTACTGAAGAGATATTGTGTGGATTAGGAGTAGGAGTGAAGAATTAAAAATATGTATTTATCTAGCTCTAAAATAGTACCATCACTCTTGCTTGCACAAGATTGTGAATGCACTAAATGCCACTGAATTTTTCTCTTTAAAACAGTTACTTTTAGGTTACTCAAATTTTACAATTTTTTAAATGTATTTATCCACAGAGTCGTTATTTAAGTGATCCAAATGTCTAGAAACAACCCCTCTCTCCCTTCTTTCTTCTCTTTTCTTTCTTTTTTTTTTTTTTGGTTACTATTTTAAGCAACCAGGTATTGATCACATTGGCCAGGTTTGCCTTGGTCCCGCTGTGAGGTAGATGAAGCATGTCTGATGGCCTCTTCAGTCCCATCTGTCCTCTCTTGTGCTCCATCAGGTTCCCAAACACCCCCAGTGTTACCTTGCTAGTTGGTACCTCCAGGCCCGGAGAAATGAGCCTAGTAAACATATTTGGAGGTAGAGGGTTCATGTTTTACTACTGAATGTTGGAGTTTGGTTCAGCCATTTATTCACCAAACATGTATTGAGCACCTATGGTATGCCACGCACAGTGATGCATGATGCCATCCTGACAGTGACCCAGATGAGTAAGAGGGCACCCGTGCTCCCCAGCAGCTTGGTATAGTGGTCTTGGTGTTGGTTAAAAGCAATTTTACCAAAATATGGTCCTGCTGTAAGAGATGTGCTGTCAGAGCACAGAAGAGACAATCAGGGAAGGCCTCACAGAGGTGGTAGCATTTGAGATGAATATTCATTGGTAAGAAGACTTTTTCTAGCCTAAATAGAAGAAAATTATATCCAGGAAGAGATGGTCATCAAGTTGTGAAAGGGCCAGAAATGTTCTGGGAAAGGTGAAAACTTAGCGCAGCTGAAGCTACGGAGATGTGATAGCAGTGGCTGCGGGGATGAGGGAGACAGCACAGTGCGTAGGAGCAGCCTTGCAGGAGCTGAAGTGTGATCCTCAGAGGCACCAGGAAATGGCTGGAGGGGTGCAGGAGGACAGAATTTGGAAGGAATTTGTGATCAGTTGGATATGGGAGCTAGTAAGTGAGACAGTGGGACTGAGGATACACACATTTCTAGCTAGAGCAGCTAGGTAGGTGATTTCTCTGTAGGACTAAGTAATTGCTCAAAGTAATAGAAAGATCCAGAATGGCAAATATCAGATGCTGTGGCAATTGAATGGGAAAGAGATTGGAAGCAAGAAAGTCTCTCCTGACGTTATTGAAAGCCTCCTTTCAAATAAATGACAACTGTGTCTACTAAGGAAGCCACTCCAACATTGTGGAAAAGAAGAATTCAAATCAAACTCCACAAGCTGAGTTAATTTTGAAAGAAAATTTTGATAATAGTTACACACAATTTTCTATTGTCAGTTATATAATTTGCATTTACATAAATAAGCTTCAGTCTTTGACCCAGAGAAAGTTCATCTTCAATTAAACTTTAAAATATGTAATTTCATTTTTAGTTTGATAGAGGACTTTTTCTTTTATCTGACAAGGACCTGAGGAAAACAACAATCTGTTCAAAATATGAATAGCACAGAATATCCATCTAAAAAGTTCATTATAGGAGGTACTACATTTTTTTCTGGAATACTTTTTCCTTATAAGATCTAATGGGTCAAATATGCAATAAATTAATTCTTTCAATGTGAAATTCCATTTTCATCTAGGGCAAGTTACATACACTCATTCTTTTGTGTGCATTTGGTTACCTGTGAAAACAAAGCTCTTTCCACAGCCTGTGGTCAGCATCATCAGCCTCATGGTCACAAATGGTACCAGGCAAGAGGCAAATGTCATATAAACTGACTTTCATTTGGTTTTTCTTTTCTTGTTATATCTTAACAACATTTTTGTTGTAAGCATCTCATTTAAAAGTGGGAAGAAAAGTAACAGTACTACATAGAACCATAAATGAACCAAAACTGACCTCAATGAACTAATTTAACTGTATTTATTTATACAAGCTGTGCTACAAACAATCCTATTTAAGAGCCATACACAATTTAGTAAAGAATTTCTAGTTGTAAAAATAAGCAAACAAAAATATTTACATATATCACCATTTAAAAAATCAACTTAACTGTTATAAAAGTTGGTCATTTTAAATTAAAATGAGATAAAGAAATCTATTTTGTAAAAGAAATTGTAGTATTTAAACGACTTCCTCATATTGTATTTTATGTACTCATTAATAAAACTATTGTTGTTAAGGTGGTTCTTTATTATCAAGGATAGGATCAATATTTGATTATAACCTACTAAGTTAAAATTGGAACATTTGGACATTCGGAAATGAATTTGAAATTTTGTGCCCAATTTCCAGTTACGTATTGTTTTTTTCCCATGCATAAATAATTTTTAAAAGAGAAAATATAACACTAGCAAAATCCCAACCTAACACAATAAGGAAATTTGAAAAATCAGCTTAGATTTTTAGGAAGTCAATATGATTAAATGAAAGTTAAATTTCACTGCTTTAGGCTTTACTTAGTTGACCTTCTTGTCATTAAAAAGGAAGAAGGATTGAATGTCCAGTGTTGATTGCAAATAAAATGGAAACTTCTCATAGACTCATCAGAAGTGTTGGAATTTTACCCACAGAATTTAGGTTTAAATACATAAAAGTTGACACAATAAGTAATTCCAGAAGAATTGATTTGGAAAGAATCTGAATCATTTTAATTTGAAGTCTTCCAGAAAAAAGAGCTTCCATGGTATTTTGGTATCAGTTTTAGTCTCTAATGGTGTTTACTAGATTTATTGAACAATTTCTGATAATACGCTTTCACATAAAATATATTCTTTTTAAGATTTTAAGATTAACCTTGAAAATACATTAATGTACTAACAAAGAAAACATTTATTAGCTTAATTCAGTGTTGTGAATGCCATAAGAAATAATCAAGTATTTTAAAGACTCACTTTTTATATTATAAAAACTAATTATCTAGTTTATTTTATAAACAATTGGGAACTTATATCAGGTGCTATTTGCTGTCAGATATCAATGGAAGATAAAGTTTTGTTGTTACAACAAATAAATAAATAATGTATGTGTGTTTGTGTGTGTATAGATAAGTTTTTAAATTCTCTGAATGTTTATAGAGCTTTACTTACATGCTTAGTGAGGCAGAAGGAAAGAAACTAGCATTAACTGAGCCTAATATGTCAGACCCTGTGCTAGAACTTTACATCTATTTTCTCACGTAACCCGAAACCTAGGAGGGAGCTGCTATTACTCTCAATGGGTAGCGCTTAAGTGGAGATGTTGTCTTTAAAACTAATGTCTGCTGGACCTTGAAGCATATGCTTTTCCTTATTTTCTTAATTAAAATTGTTTATATCATGCAGAAAAGTAAAGAAAATAATATAATGGACTCTATTTTGCTACCACCTCTCATTAGCAAATATTAGCACTTTACATTATTGGCTTCATGTTTTTTTATTTTTTCAAGACCAAAAGTGTTTTTTTCATTATAGGGAAAGTGATTGGCAAGAAAGCAATAGCAATTATTGTCTTTTCCCAATTATTGGGTCCCAGGATAGGATGCAATTCTCTTCAGATTGCCTGAGACTAGCTATGGGTACGATTACAATGATTTTCTTGGATTGTGGCTTGGGTTTCCAGCCCAGGCTTTTGTTATGGAAAATGGTGGTGTACAGCTCTATCTCAAATTGGCATTTTAAATTTACTTTTAGTAGACACAGCATCTTGCCAGGTTGCCCAAGCTGGTCTTGAACTCCTGGGCTCAAGTGATCCTCCCACCTCAGCCTCCCAAAGTGCTGGGATTACAGGCATGAACCACCATGCCTGGCCTCAAAATGGCATTTTAATAGGGAGAATGGAGTACATTAATAGCCACTATGTCCCAGCCTATGACACAGACTTCATCTTTTTTTTTTTTTTTTTTTTTTTTGAGACGGAGTCTCGCGCTGTCACCCAGGCTGGAGTGCTGTGGCCGGATCTCAGCTCACTGCAAGCTCCGCCTCCCGGGTTCACGCCATTCTCCTGCCTCAGCCTCCCGAGTAGCTGGGACTACAGGCGCCGCCACCTCGCCCGGCTAGTTTTTTGTAGTTTTTAGTAGAGACGGGGTTTCACCGTGTTAGTCAGGATGGTCTCGATCTCCTGACCTCGTGATCCGCCCGTCTCGGCCTCCCAAAGTGCTAGGATTACAGGCTTGAGCCACCGCGCCCGGCCCAGACTTCATCTTTTAATAATCATTTTCTATGCTTCTTTGAGAAATCAAATATCAAGGGTATAGCCAATTCCTACCCAGTCCACACTACTCTCTTCTCTCAGTTCCCAGAGATACTACTTATACATTTACTACATATCCTTTCAAAACTCTTATCACAATTGTAACTTTTTCCCCTCAGCTTTTATTGTTTAGCGATTCATCACTATAAATGTAGTGTCTTATTAATCCTTTTAGCTATGTATCCCCTTTTATGAATATGTCCTATTTTGATTGACATTAAATTTGTTCTTAGTATTTTGCAAATAAAAATATTGTATTGAACATTTTCACACATCTCTGTGTTCATATGTGTAAACATTTCTCTAGGACAAACAGATGGTCCCTGATTTACAATGGCTTGACTTTGGATTTTTTTTTTTTACTTTACGGTGGTATGAAAGCACCATCAGTAGAGACCATACTTTGAATTTTATATTTTGATATTTTCCTGAGCTAGCAATATGTGGTATCATACTGTCTCTCTTTTTTTTTTTGAGACAGAGTCTGGCCCTGTCGCCCAGGCTGGAGTGCAGTGGCCAGATCTCAGCTCACTGCAAGCTCCGCCTCCCGGGTTTACGCCATTCTCCTGCCTCAGCCTCCCGAGTAGCTGGGATTACAGGCGCCTGCCACCTCGCCAGGCTAGTTTTTTGTATTTTTTTTTAGTAGAGACGGGGTTTCACCATGTTCGCCAGGATGGTCTCGATCTCCTGACCTCGTGATCCGCCCGTCTCGGCCTCCCAAAGTGCTGGGATTACAGGCTTGAGCCACCGCGCCCGGCCCATACTCTCTCTTAACGCTGGACAGCCACAACTGCAGCTCCCAGTAAGCCCCGTGATCACAAGGGACAATAGCTGATACTGTACAGTGCACTGTGTTGCCCCTTGAGTTTGCCCAACTGTAAACAAATGTAAGTGTTCTGAGTGCATTTATGGGAGGCTAGGTTAGGCTATGTTGTTCTGTAGATTAGGTGTATTAAGGGTATTTACAGTTTATGATATTTTCAAGTTATCATGGGTTTATCGGGACATAACTCCATTGCAAGTCAAGGATCGTCTGTATATCTAAATTTTTTTTGTTCACAGGACATTAACTCTTTCTTGCAAAAGTGTTGACTTTAGTCATTGAGAATGTGCTTTAAGATGTAGAAGCACTGGAATCCTGAAGGTAGATCACACAGAATGCTCATACTATCAAAGATAAAAAGAAAACAGAGGGGCCAACTTCTTTGCTTCTGTGGTGTGCATGGGAGGAAGTTCAGCAAAGTTATCTTCCAAAAGAGTGAGAAGACACTTATTGGGCATACAGGCAAACCTCAGAAAGGCCAGCAGGATGAGGCTGTGAGTCAGGCAATGGTCTTAAGGGCTACCTTGTCCAAAATGACCTGGAGGCTCTGGGGGCTGAGGGGCCAGTAGGGACAAGTGAGAGCCAGGCTGTCCTTAGTGGGGCAGAAGTTTGCACTCGTAAGAGATGAATGGTAGCACAAGGCAGCAGGCAGAGAGATGGGCTGTTTCTCCAATCTGTCTTCTCTTCTCAATTCCTAGCACTGTGCCTGAGTTCAGCTTCTAATAGTCTATTCCCTTACTAAGGCAAGGTTTTGTGGCTGGTCATTG
This sequence comes from Trachypithecus francoisi, assembly GCF_009764315.1. Taxonomy (NCBI): domain Eukaryota; kingdom Metazoa; phylum Chordata; class Mammalia; order Primates; family Cercopithecidae; genus Trachypithecus; species Trachypithecus francoisi. The sequence continues at coordinate 27,475,185 of NW_022681472.1, read as the reverse complement.
ACCCCTCCACCTTTTGGCAAGACAGTTCCAAGGAATAGCGTTGCTTTGTAACTTCATTGCCCAATACCATTCAGCAACTAACCATTACCACGTTCATCAGTTACAACTAGAGTTTAGTTTGATATTCTGAGGCTTTGAAAGTTTGGCTTTAGCCTACACTTCCAGGCATTGTTCCTTGTTATTCTATTTATTTGTAATTAATATTTAAATTTTTATTTCAGTTGTATATCTCATCAAAAAATTTTTTTTCATTTTCTTTAAGTTGCATATATGTTTTGAGAATCAAATAGTCCTAAAAGGTTTGTTACAAAAATAATAGGACTGTCTAGCCTCCAAGCTATGTACTTTTTCAATTTCAGTGGATTTTCCTAAATTACCCTCCGAAGTAGCTGTAGTAATTTATATTCCCGCTATAGCAGTATATGAGTTTCCATTTCCCAACCCCTCATCAACATCTAGTGTTATCAGAACATCTGCTAAACTTGTGATTGTGAAATTGTATCACATTGTTATTTTAACTTGCTGTTTCTTGTTACTAATAAAAGGGAACATTTTAATACGTTTATTGGTCACTGAATTTAATATGTTTATTGGTCACTCTCTTTTTTTCTGATTGAGACATAAGACTTTTAAAATACATGCCTTATATGAATTATTTCTTGCCTATTATATTCTATAACCTCCTATAAGTCTATGACTTATGCTTGTTTGTTCATGGTGGGATATTTTTTCATCAAAGTTTTAAAAATTATGATGTAAATTTTATTAATCTATTATTTTATGTTTTGTTCATTTTATGTTGTGCTCAAGAAATCATTCATTATCCTGATATTGTAAAAAGATTTAATTACACATATTTTTAGAAGTTTTAAAGTTTACTTTTCCAGTTAAGTCCTTCAAGCTATTTGGAGTTCATTTTTGTGTATGGTGTGAATTTGTGACTTAATTTTATTTTTCCCAGGTTTTAACCAATTTTCCTAAAAGTTTTAACTTAACTGTCCACCACTTTTTCTCTTAACTTATAATGCAATATTCCAACAAATTGTTAGTGCATTAATTTATTTGAATAGAGTTTCTAATGTTAACTCATCCTGGCATTCCTATGATAAACAATTGGTCCTGATATATTTTTTCAGTACACTGGTTGATTCAACATACAAATGTTTTCTCTGAAATTTCTTCTGTAGTCAAAAGTAAGATTTTCATTATGATTTTTTTCATTGACTGAGGAATTATGTAGGAATGATTTTTAATGGTCCAAAAGCATTTGGAGGTTATCTTTGGTTGTCACTCATGTAATTGCACTCTACCAAGAGAATATAGCCTGTCTCATTGTACAAAAATTATTGTATATTTGTTACTTACTTTGTGCTCTGGCATGTGAAGTGTGTTTATGAATGTTACATTGGTCCCAACAGGACATTTTACTAATAGAAATCAGTGTGGTTATTTGCCTATTTACACAGTGTATAGAAACATATACACGTGTTTTCATGAGATGTCAAAGCAGTGTGCGTCACTTGTTATCCCAAAGCTCTGTAAATACAAATTGTTGAAAAACAAATTCCAAACACACACTGCTTTTATCTAGATGCTCAGTTCCTGATGCCAAGAGTGTAAGGTATTAAGAAAATGGTACAACTTGAAGAAAACACAATTTCCTAAGAGAGATAAATGGCTGTCATAGGTACTGTGCCAAGCACTCACCAGAGTTCTAAGATTTGGTGTGGGTCTGCTGGAATCCACTGTCAGCGCTAGGGATTTTTCATACCTCTATTTTTTTCTTATTCAAAAACCACACCATAACCATGTTAAATATACTCTCTGTCATTTAACTTCATGAGTCAAAAAAGAGCTGCTATCTTCTGAATAATAATGGCATAATAAATTCCATTTTAAACTATGTAAAGACCACTTTATCAGAAAGCTGTTTTGTTATTTCCTTTAGAAAATAGGTCTTTCCTTTGGAAAACGTCTTTGAATGGATGGAAATTAGAAATCAGTCAAATTCAAATGTAACCTATTACTGAAAAATCAGTACAATGGCCAGTAAAGTGATATTTTTCATCCATCAGAAAGTCAAAACTAAAAAAGGTCAGTGATATCCAGTGTTGGCCAGTGTGTGGATAAATGGATGTACTTCCCCACTGTTGGTGAAAGGTGGTACTATAAAACCTTTGATAAAGATCATGTGCTTATTTTTGGCCGTGCATTGTCCACCCTGCTCTTTTTACCATCTATATGTCCAAATGCCTCTGGGGAATGTTCCCATTATCTGCGGGTAGAGCGGCAGTTCCTGAGAGGCTTTAAGGTATACTGGTTAAGGATACGGACTTTGCTGTCAGACCACTGTGAGTTTGACTTTGCCATTTCCTCTATCATCTTGGGAAAGTTACATAGCTTCCCAGAAACTCTTTCATCAGTTACTGCTATTTATGTGTAAAACCTTGTTGTATTTGGTACAATGGGATAGCCACAAGAGGTCAGCTTTGGGTTGAAACTGAGAAAGAAACAAAATAAGGGGATCCAGGTGCAGAGATCAGAAGAGAACTGACATTTCCTGAGCCCCTACTATGTGTAGGTGCTCTCAAGTACTAAACATACGTGTTCTCACTGTGCCCGTCACAACTATTTCATGAGGTCGTATGCCCATTTTATAGATGAAGAAACAGTCGTTCCCAATACCATACAATATTTCAGAAGTAGAACCAAGATCTGTCTGAAACCAGAGTCAATGCTTTTAACTACTATTAACACCACTCCTCAGGGCCTCAGACACAATAAAGGGGAGCCACGAGGGGCCCACATGAAAACACTGGATAACTAAGGGAATGGGGAGGTCTGGGCAGAGGAGGAAAGGCTGAAGGCCACTTGGTCTTGATAGCTGGATATTGGTCCAACCATCTGGTTTATCTCAGGACCACAAACCCAGACACCAGATTGGCAGAGCCCACAGTCAATGACTGAGAAATAATTTTCAGGTGCTCCTGAGGATAAAGAAAATTGGTTTTGAAAAATCCTTGCAAAAATATAATGGGGTTATCTCAAGTAGTCTGCTCTCTTTCTAAGAACAAATCAGAGGGATGTCAGTCAAAAAAATGCAATCCAATCTCAGAGGGAATGGGCAGCCATTAGGGAATACTATTAGTCTCCAAAGAACTTTAGACTGTTTTTTACAAGAAAAGTACCTGAAATCAGACTTGCAATGATTTTCTATATTTGAAATAGATAAAATAATAAATATTCCCAAAATGAATTTATGCAATGTTTGGGGTATCATGCCTAGAGTAGTTTTTTATTTGAGAATGAGGGGCAAAAATAGGGCTTGAATCATTATTGAATCAATATCACACATTCCCACAAAAAAAGGAGTCATTTCTAATGCCCTCACCTTTTATATATACCAAGGAAAATGCTAGATTTGTATTGGAAAAGCATATAAAAGATCCACAAGTCCTAAAATATGCTGATTTTATTGGAATGCTTTTGATGCCTTCATCGTCACCTTGGTGCACCAGTTTTGCTGCTACCAGTTGCTGGTAAGGTGCGAATGACACAGCACAAACAATGACCTGAATAGCAATTTGGAAATCTTTACCTTAGACAACTTGGCTACAATTACACAATTCAAAAGTGTGGGTACCTATAATCCATAAATAAAAGAAACTAATCTTTTGACAAAAAGAAAGTTTAATAGCTTTAATAAAAGACTCCTCCAACAAGACAAATTCATAAAATCTGTAGTAAACCTGCTGTCTCAGTTCAAGCTGCTATAACAAAATACCACAGATCAGATTGCTTAACAACATTGATTTCTCACAGTTCTGGAGGATGTGAAGTCCAATATCAAGATACCAGTTGATTCAGTTCCTGGTGAGAGCCCCTTTCTGGCTTGCAGACAGCCACCTTCTTACAGCGCCCTCACATGGCAAAGAGAGGCAGAGAGTGTGAGTGCCCTGGTGTCTCTCCCTTTTCTTATGAGGACACTAGCTCTACCTCATGACATCATCTAACCCCAATTTCTTCCCAAAGATCCCACTTCAAATATGATCACATTGAGGGTTAGAGCTCCAACATATGAATTGGGGGAGAGGGGGGCGGGACACAAATATTTAGTCCCGTAACACCAGACAACTATTAACGAAAGAAGTTTCATCCCTCAAAAAACTAACCTGATTTGCTTCTGATTTCAACCAACTCTCTGAATATTGGTTGTTGAACAAACATTTAAAGTTCTTACTAGTGCTAGATTTTCTTTAGTTCCTGCTCCCTGGTCGAATTTATATTTACTCCTACTTAATTAAAACTGTCCACTTTTGTCTAATGATGGTCACTTCTTCCTTAAGAGCTGTCATTTATCCCATCCAACTGCCTCCTCTAGCAAGAAAATTGAGAAGCATTCTCCTTTGACAAATGAATACCCATTAATAAGCTATACTCACACACTCACATTTCTTCTTTTTTTTTTTTTTAAGAGGGACAGCGTCTCACTCAATTGTCCAGGCTGCAGTGCAGTTACACAATCATAACTCCCAGGAACTTCAAACTTCTGGGCTCGAGTGATCCTCCCACTTCAGCCTCCCAATTATCTAGAACTGCAGGCTTCTGCCACCATGCCTAGCTATATATATATATACACACACTATATATACACACACACACAAACATATACACATACACACATATACTATACATACACACACTGTATATACATATATACTATATGTATATATACACACTATATATACACGCATATTATATATACACACATATACTATATATACACACTATATATATGTACATACTGTATATGAATATATACATACACACACACACACATATATATATACCAGAGCCTGGGTCTTGCTATATTGCCCAGGCTGGTCTTGAACTGTGTGCCTCAAGTGATCTTCCTGCCTCAGCCTCCCAAAGCTGGGATTACAGGCATCACCCACCATACCTGGTCCTCCCATTTCCTTTATCTAAACAAATGTAACACAAAACATCTTTTAAAACAGATTACAGTCTAGTTAACTAAACTTGAATTTCTCAAAACATTACTATCAAGGGGTGGACCTGCTTCTTAATAAAGTTTCAAATGCATTCATGAGGAGTTCTCAACCTTGTCTTGACAAGGAAGTACTTCTAACTGGCCCAGTCTCACCATCGTCCACCGAGTTGTGGAAGAGGCTGCAGAGAGTGTTACGGGGCCCTTGATTGGTGGGTGCAGAGCCAGCTCTGCCAGCTCAAAAGCTTCTCAGGGAACACTTGGCAATTGCAGCCTATGTGTCACTAGCTTTTATGTATTCTCAAACTTCCAAGAGAAAAGTCCACAGCACCTGTCCACAAGATAATTACTTATAGGAGGACTATAAAAGCATATATGTAGGGGTTGCCTAGAGGAGACACAACCCCAATCTTTTCATTAATTTGCATTTTTTTCAGTCTTTCCTATACTTTAGCAGTCTTAGACTCTTTAAGGACACATCTGTTTTTCATGCAAAGCTTCAGTTCACATGTACAAAAAGACATTTGTGTATACAAATGAGATAAGGGTAACCAAATCTCCTGTATCCACATGTACACAGGTGTCAGTGTTTTAATGGAGAGTTACTGAAGAGCACACTTAAAATGTCACATTTCATAAAACTTTCTCCCATCCAAAGACATAAAAACTTGGCTGCATTTATTTGTAAAACTGAAATTACTCTCAGGGAAATTTAGTTCACCTTCTAATGTCAACCGAAACAAATTTGGAATTTAAAGGATATGAAACTACAGATATCGTTTTTAAAAAAATGTATCATATTAATGCTGAATGAAGCATTAGAAATCAGGACATTCTCATTAGTTGTATATAAGTTGTCTCCAAATTCGGTTTGGTATGAAATTCTCTGGAATGTGGGCTCATGTTAGAATTAGTTTTTAGTGCTAAAATTAGCTATTCCCCTTTCTGATCAAGAGGGGAAAGCTGTCAGAAGTCCCATCACAGGGTATGTTTAGTCCCCCACATTCAATGTTTGTTACAAATCAGGAAGTAGAGAGAGGACTTGGTTCTCTCAACCCCTCACTCATGCTACAATCATATCATCCTTGTCACAACTCATTTGGTAAAACTCTTCATAGAGTCAGTGAGTTCACAATTGCCTATAAAACAAAATCCCTGTGCGATAAACTCTGTCATGCCCTTCATATGTCAGTGCGGCTGCTCATGTATCATTAACACAATCAAATCCATCCCTACACCTTAAGTCACTGCTTGGGTTTCCCTGCTAATGCATTCCTGCAGTGCCTGCCTTTAATGTTCTGACTGTGCTCAGAATAAAAACGACTGGGTGTCCCCACTCTGTATATTCTGAAACTGAAAAGAATCAATTAAACTAGCCATATTTCCATCAGGGGGGCTGCTGCTGCTCCCCAAACAGCTTAAGCTGTCTTCTCATAGTTTACGATGTCAGCAGGATCTCTCGATTGAAATACAGCCTTAAATCTCACCCACCCCCTTGCTGGCCCTCTGTCTGCAGTATATATTATTCTTGTAGTTTTTAGAGACAGCTGTGTGAATTAATGAACTGATGTGAGAATCAGAGTTGGCCTGGAGCCCCACTTAAAAGTCATGTCGATGACCTCATAAAAACAGCAAAGAATGCTTACAGCTTGCTTGTAAAAATAAATCCATTTCTTAATAACTCAGAATGCCCACATAATTCAGCATATATTTTAACCCCAAATGATTATTTCATAAGAATAAAAATTTCCCATGAAAAAGACATTTAGCTAACCCAGGCAACTATAAACTTTAATTGATATTTCACAGTATGTACTAGTTTGCTCTCTAGGGAGTGTAGAATATCATTCTTGCACCTGCACATTAACTCCAGAGTTATAGTATTTCAACCATTAAACATTTTTCATTAAAGCACTTCATATAGAATTAGTCTAATCTGATTTTAACAAAAGTATTCTATATTTAGTTTTTCACACTGTATTAGTGTAAACTGTTAGAACTAGAAAGGCAGTGATTTTGTTCACTGGAAAAAGCAAAAGGGTGGTCTATATCCACTCACTTCAAAGATGGTCCTTAGTGCGTCTACCATCCTTTGAAACAAACACAGCATTTATCAACTAAGTCACTCCTGGGCAAATCGCAGGCTCTGAAGAAGCCGAGACACATGGTGAGCTCAGCTGGTTTGCAAATTTGCTCCTTTTCCCATAAAACCCTGCAAAGCAGGGAAGGATGCAGAATATTTTGGAGAGGCTGGAATTGAGAAAATGTGCAAAATTTTGCATCTTATGGTTTGAGTTTTATAGCTGTTATCTCGCTGGCAATCTTAGGTGAACAGCTGCAGGATTTTAGGATGTGTGACTTTAAGCAAAAGGAAAGGGCCTTTCTAAATGCTTCAAGTTAGAATTGGAGAGAAGCAAGCAGCTTAGGAGCTCACTTGGAATCTGAGGTTAAGTAATATTTAAAGAAAACCAGCCTACTCCAAATAACCATTTTCTCCCTGAAACGTTAAACTCTATTCTTTCTCAGTTAGAACATGAACTTCTTAGAATTGAGAACACCTGAAGTAAACGAAAGTTGCTTTTCATGAACAATAGTTGTAAGTTTTCTCAAATGGACAAGTCCACGAATGCTTCCTGACTTGGTTTCTTTGGGTTTAGCCTTTACTTAAGAAAGCGTATTAATATATTTTTATTGATACTTCAACTTGACATGCAATGAGATCTAATGTGATATTTGACAGAATTAATCATAGTTAATTCTGTTACACAGATATTGATGAGCTTGACTTTAGCAAGAAAATGACCCAGTGTGCCAAATAAAGATGTTCCATCAGATACTTATTCATATTAGAAAAAGAAATTTTAAGGAATAAAAAGATTTCCATTAGGCTTATTAAAATATTGGATCTTCTGACACAGTTCTAATAAAATGTATAGTGGTTGACTTCACACAACATAAATCCCTCATTCCACTCTCCTTGGGCTTGGTAGGTGCACACAGTGTTTTTGTTTGTTTGTTTGTTTGTTTGTTTTTTAAGTTAAAGCATACAAATATCCCAATATTTGACTTTTTGACCTACAAACATGGCTCTCTCATATGACTCAATCTAGCAGTTCCAAGGGCTCTCTGAGTGATACCCGAAGTGGGAACCAAGCAGGAAAGGAAGTCACTGGAGTAAAGCGGGACAGGGCACAGAGAAAGCTACAAAGACGGACCTCACAAAGGGAGGCCTAAGTTAGTAGAGTCAGGGAGCAAAAAGCCACCAGAATGGGAGACCTCTTGCGCACACACTAGGGAATCAATCTTTTTTTTTTTTTTTTTTTTTTTGAGGTGGAGTCTCGCTCTGTCACCCGGACTGGAGTGCAGTGGCCAGATCTCAGCTCACTGCAAGCTCCGCCTCCCGGGTTTCCGCCATTCTCCTGCCTCAGCCTCCCGAGTAGCTGGGACTACAGGCGCCCGCCACCTCGCCCGGCTAGTTTTTGCATTTTTAGTAGAGACGGGGTTTCACCGTATTAGCCAGGATGGTCTCGATCTCCCGACCTTGTGATCCGCCCGTCTCGGCCTCCCAAAGTGCTGGGATTACAGGCTTGAGCCACCGCGCCCGGCCTAGGGAATCAATCTTATCTTAATGTGTAAGAAATAGTTTGCCATGTTATTCTCAAGAGAACATCTGGACATTATTGTTGTAAAGCCTTGGAACCCGGTGTAGGGTCTGGAAAATCTCTTGCCGTCTGATCCTTTTCTGACAGGTAAGACAAGGGTGACCTCACTTTCCTCGGCAGGGTGTGGCTGTGAAGGCCCCTTGCACAGAGGAACCACTCTGGTAGTTTTTAATAAACTACTGTTACCTTTAGTGGCTGTGGCAGTGGTAATAAAAACAAGTCCAAGCCACTGGGTCAAGCCAAGTGGCTAACTGGGCAAATGAGAGACAGTGGGAATGAGCCCTGGAATGCAATGCCCCTGCCTGGGTGGTCTCTGTACAGAATTCTAACAAGCCAGTGTGAGGGGCTGAGGAAGTGCTTCTTGTTTTCCTGGAATTAACTCCTACAGCCTGCGTATGAGGGCAAAAGGAGAGTGGCACTTCCATTCTAGGTTTGAAGATTTCCAAAACCCCATTTCAGGATAATTGGGACAAGCACCCCCTTCCTCACCAATCTTCTCTCTCCCCACACACATCAGTACAAGAGGAGGATGGATGATAAAGAAGGGGGTCTTACAAGGAACACAGAGTATGTGGAGCATCAACTATATCTTCTCAAACTGATGTGGCCAGCTGGTCCCTCTTCCTATAAGACCGAAGCATGCCTGTCTGGAAATTGTCACTTGTATGAAAGAAACTGGGTCACAAAACCAGCAGAGTCCCCACTGGGGCATGCAGAAAGGGGCCAGAAAGAGATGATAGGGAAGTGCAGGGGACAAACATCTTGCCAGGAGTGGGCCAAGAAAAAGAAACATTCATAATCTGTTTCCTTCTTCTTCTTCTTCTTTTCCCCAACCCAAATCCATAGCTGAGTCAGTTGAGGAAGGTGGTTCAGCAAGCAGTCTCAACTGACTGGGGGTCTGAACATGAAACACTTTTAGTTCTCCAATACATACTGTCATTGCTTGTCTGTCAAATGCTCCCCTCTAGCTGGCTTTCAGTTTTCCTTAATAGTACATGTCTGAGTCCATCTCTTTAAGCCATTTCAATTTATCAAAACTATTCTGTATTAGCTCTTAAAGTATACTTTAGTGCTGTTTTGTTTCTAAACTTGAATCTCATATTCATTTCAGGCTTTCCTAATTCACAAATCAGCACAGCCAGAGGGGCCTAGGGTAGAGGCAAGATGGGACACCTTCTTCCTTATGCCTACTCCTTTGAGGTTTGGCAGGAGGAGGAAAGAGGAGACCAGATAGTGTCAGCCTCCTTGGAGACTGTGACGAGGTTGTCCTCGTTTTCTGTCCTTTTTCACAGCTTCCCCATGCAGCCGTGGGTGGCTTACAGTACTCTCTCTCTGTCAAGTGTCCAAATGTCAGCTAGCCCAGAGCCAAGGGGTGGGATGGGTGCAATGTTGGTTCTTCAGCATCACTGAAGATCCAGGACTAGCTCTAATACCCCAGGTCTTAGAACGGTCGTGTTAGTAGTCCCTCAAACCCACTCTGGATAGACTGACTTGGTCCTGAGTCCTCAGCCTTCGCTAAAACTCTGCTAGTGCTGGCATGAGGTAAATGGAATGGTGAGTGAATTTGTTGCATTTAGCATGGGTGATCAATGTAGTCAAATATCTTCTGTAAATGCACTGGAGTGTCCATAAACCAGAGGATGGCACATAAGATTCACCTATTCAGGGAAAAATATTTCAGGGAGTGAAATATTGCTGTACTAAGCTGAGTTGTTTCAAGGAGGGGTTCTTAAGAAGAACCCTCTGTCATTGCTGCCCCTTTGTGTTGTTTCCCCATGGTACTACAGGAAACCATAGAGGCAGAAAGGAAGGAGAGACAAGGGGAGGAAGAGGGTGAAGATAGCAATTGGAGCATGAAAATTGAAAAATAATACAAGGAATATATGTAAATGTATTATTGATTTTGACAAGGAATATATGTAAATGTATTATTGATATTTTTCCTTTTTTACAACTAATACCAGGAAAAGCGAGGAAAAATTATAGGAAAAGCGAGGAAAAATTATAGGAAAAGCACATACCTGAGTTGAGTTGGTCTGTGGTCCTAGCAATCTCTACCCACCCATATGACAGATTTCAATGTGTGTTTGAACTCAATATCTAAGAAGATATCTATAAAATAAAGTTTGCAGGAAGCCCGGGGAGTGGGAAGCATTGCACTTGTTTTGGAGCGAGGAGACAACTATTTGATCCTTGGGTCACTCCTCCTATTCCACAATTACACTGGATGCTACTTTGAATCACACATATTGCTTATTTGTAGTAACAGTGAATTAGATAGCTACTGCTACAATAATGCTGCATAGCAATCGGCTTCAACAATCCCAGCAGTAAAGATGTGCAGGTAAGCGGGGATCGGCTGGACCCCCGCTTGGGGCTTAGCTCTGCTCCTTGTGAATGTCATCCTCCACTGGAGAACATCCTCCAGTTCAGGCCAGTCTTCTCATGTAGATGGCAGAGGTACAAGAGGGTAAGACCACTAAAAGCACTTTCCAGGCCTTGACTTATGAAATTTCCACTAACTTTCCAATAACCAAAGCCACCCACAGGGATGAACCCAACTATAAGGTGTGGGGAAAATATTCTACCTTTTTACTGGAAGAACTACAAAATTAGAGGGGAAGCGCATGGAGGCAGACATGAGTGAAGAATTGGGGGCGTTAATGCAATCTGGAAAATGTGGTAGCTGACATTTTGGAAAAGACAGGTGAGGTTAAATAGGAAATTAAAATGTATCCCCTAATCCTACCATCCATAGATGACCACTCTTAACATTTCAAGTGTATTATTCCAGTATTTTTTCCTAGGGATATAAAAATTATTTTTTTTCAAACTTGAAATCCTACTAAAAATACAATTATGGGGGTTTTAAAAACTCATCAAATTATATTCAAGGACTTCTTCTGTCATTGAATATTTGCAGACAATTGGCTTCTGTTGTCTATAAGTTAGTCCAGCATAAAGATATGCTGCATTTAATTTAAACATTCTGCCATTGTTGGACATTTAGTTTGTGGACACTATTTTCTGAACAAGTAGTGGGGATACCCTCTGACAATCAGAAGACATTTTTCTGAGCCATAGAGCATTTAGGAGTGTTCTGAAAGGGCAGGTTGTGCAGTAGGTTGAAATCCAAGCCCCCCAAAAAAATTGTCATACACTTGTTGTAATGCACTCTCAGGAATCTGTTTCTTCTTTATAAAAGGCATATCAGCCATCTCTTAGATTTTTCATAAGCTTTTAAATTTCTTTCATAGCAATGGGGTCTCATTATGTTGCCCAGGCTGGTATCAAATTCCTGGGCTCAAGGGATTCTCCTGCCTGGCCACCCAAAGTGCTGGGATTACAGGCGTGAGCCACTGAGCCTAGCTAGGAAGCTATGTTTTTGACACAGGGAAACAAGAAAAAATGTGATATTGCATACAAGGTAACATATGATAACACATCATGCCAAAATATGTTAATTTAACTTTATAGTGTTCTGCTTTGTATGTATTGCCTTCCTAAGTAATAGAAACACACTAATAGTCAGAACTTTAATGTCTGAGTGATATTTCAAAGGTTTTCTAATGACTGTGCCAGTTAATCAGGGGAAATGCAATGAATAGTTGGTCAATCATTTAGAAGTTGATTTATTTTTTTAATTAAAAAAATAGCTAAGGCCCTACTAATACAAAATCCCTGCTCTATTGATTAGTAATGTCTTTCAAAATTTAAATATGCCCTGGGAGGAGAACGTGTTAAGTCAATTATCTGTCATTTACAACTTACTATGATTATTAGGTCATTTCAAAATACAGCCAATACTGAAAAGGGGGAAACTGCATACAATTGTAAAACCCAAAGGGCTCACTGAGTGTAGAGAGTAGGACTTCAGACTAATTACTGACAAATTAGTTTTCATTCATATTGGCTAATGAGTGAGAACATGGGAGCGAGTCCCTGAACCCGCTGCTTCATGGGTCCTTGATGCTTTTATATTCTTATGGCTTGTGTGCATGCAGTTACTCATTCTAGTCACTAGATGGTGGTTTTGCGCATAATAGCTCCGCTTTGCAAACTTTCCTCCTTGATTTATTGGAAATGTAAGATGTACCCCCATCTTCTTAACTAATTACTTTTTTTGTTTTTGTTTACAAAAATTATAACTTTAGTTATAGAATATAAAATACTTTGTATAAAATATGTCAAAGCAATCGAAAAAATTTTCAAATATGAATCTAACCATGAAATTTGCCTCAGCCTTCTCTGTAATAGAGTATGAAGATGCTTTCAGAAAAAAAAGGAGTCATTTGACTTCAACTCCCACTCTTCTGAATCAACAGATCATCTGCTTAAAACAGTGTAACATGTATGAAAGCACAGCTTAGTAAGGGTCTCGGCTGAAGTTAAATGCTGTATTAAAAGTTTAGTTCTTGGGCCGGGCGCGGTGGCTCACGCCTGTAATCCCAGCACTTTGAGAGGCCGAGGCAGGAGGATCGCGAGGTAAGGAGATCTAGACCATTCTGGCTAACACGGTGAAACCCCGTCTCTACTAAAACTACAAAAATTAGCTGGGCGCAATGGAAGGCCCCTGTAGTCCCAACTACTCAGGAGGCTGAGGCAGGAGAATCACTTGAACACAGGCGGCAGAGGTTGCAGAGAGCCGAGATCAGGCCACTGCACTCCAGCCTGGGTGACACAGCAAGACTCCATCTCAAAAAAAGAAAGAAAGAAAAAAAAAGTTTAGTTCTTTATAAGAAAGAGTCATGGGTTCCAATGTCACAATGAAACTTTTTTTTTTTTTTTTTGAGATGGAGTCTCACTTTTGTTGCCCAGGCTGGAGTGCAATGGTGTGATCTTGGCTCACCACAACCTCTGCCTCCCGGGTTCAAGCAATTCTCCTGCCTCAGGCTCCAGAGTAGCTGAGATTACAGGCATGTACCACCACGCTGGCTAATCTTGTATTTTTAGTAGAGACGGGGTTTCTCCATGTGGGTCAGGCTGTTCTCGAACTCATGACCTCCAGTGATCTGCCTGCCTTGGCCTCCCAAAGTGCTGGGATTACAGGAGTGAGCCACCGCACCTGGCCTCACAATGCAATTTCTTTACTGAAAATATGACTAATATGACTAATTGATTCTTCCTTTTTGCATCCCAGTTTTGGGGCACAGTTATTTTAAAAATGTTGGGCTCATGGTAAACACCTTTTTTTTTTTTTTTGAGACAGAGTCTCGCTCTGTTACCCAGGCTGGAGTGCAGTGGTGTGATCTCTGCCTCCTGAATTCAAGCCATTCTCCCTTCTCAGTCTCCTGAGTAGCTGGGATTACAGGCATGCACCACCATGCTAGCTAATTTTTCTATTTTTAGTAGAGACAGGGTTTCCCCATGTTGGCCAGGCTGGTCTCAAACTCCTGACCTCAAGTGATCCACCCACCTCGGCCTTCCAAAGTGCTGGGATTACAGGAGTGAGCTACCACACCCGGCCAACATCCCTAACTGAGCATTTTGCTCCTCTCATAAAGTTCTACCCACACTCCCTCTTTGCTTTACCTTTTTTTTTTTTTTTTTAATATGGAATGCTTCACAAATGACTCTCCCCCTTTTCAAGAATACCAACACACCAAGTTTTGATTGGGAACTCTTTGAAACTGTTAGGCAGTCCAACAGTGAAAGCACAGACATTTCTTTGCAGTGCTGATATTCAATTGTAACATGTTATAATCAGCATTCATGTAGCTTTCCTCACATGGAAGCTAATAGCTTTCCAAGGATGCTGCATGTCCACAAACAAATAATTGTTTCTGTATGACCATAAAGCAAGTTGTGCTATCCTTTGAGTACTGAGGATTTGTGTGTCTTATTAGCTATCTGATGTCCTGTCTTCTGTATGTGACTGGAAACTCCTAGTTGGCATAGTGTGCCATTTCCTGTGTAACTATATGTTGATTCAATAAATATATGCCTGGCCACTATTGGCCAAACAAATAGAAATAAATGCTTACTGATGCTCTTAGCATATTCATCAACAGACAGTATGTCATATATAATTGCCTCGCCTAGAAAAAGAAGAAAATGTTGCTCATTCCTTACCTTCTCATGGTGGTTCTAATGTTCTTCCAGGCTTTCATTAGCCATGAGGATTCAGCCTATGGATTGGAAGCTATACTAGATGACTAGAAACGTATTTCTTCCAATTTTAGAATTCCATGATCCCATGAAAATCAAGTTATGAGAAATTATGATGTTGGGAGCTCCACTGGTATTCTCAAATGAATGAAGTCAATTGATAGCATTTCCAAGTAGTTTGTATTACATATGAAAGTGTCACTAAAAAGTACTAAAAATATCCATTAATCTAATCAATTAGGTCAAATAAAGAATAAATTCAGTGGGATACAAATGGAAAAGGAGGAAAGAGAAATCAGTTAAGAATTGTACATCAGTGTAGTTCTATGGAGTATTTAATGTAATTAGCACATGGCAAAATATAATATGTTTAATTTCCAACATGATATATTGGTGTAGTATAGACCTAACAACTTTCATGGTCTAAGCACAGATTCTATTATTTAAAAGCACATCCCTGTCAACATTACTTGGTAATTTGCTTTTCTTTCTAATATTCATTATACTTGCCAAAACCAAAATTGCTGTAATTGCAAGAAGAATAATATTACTACTGCTTTTGATAATTTTCTATAATAACAAGAAGATAAATAGCTTTAGTTATTTATGTACAAGACAGTACACATTCTTATATTTCTTCCATGCAAGTGAGAATAGTCAGTCAAAGCAGAATTATACAATTAGCATTTTTTAAAAATTGAAGCTGTTCATTTGAAATTCCTCAAACTCATATCATGCCTTCCTTTCTGCACTTCTGAGTTTCTCCTTGCCTCTCTTGACTTTCACTGCTCAGGGAGGCTCCACCTTCCCATAGTAGACTCTCTTCCTTCCTGTTTTCTTCTGCCCTAACCTCACCAGTTATTGCCTCTCTCAGCTGTATGTTTGACCTCTCCTCTTTATCATATTATTTCTGTTTCAGATAAGCAATATCAAGCTTCCTTACTCGTAAAAATAACAACCACCTTCGTTAAACCTATATCTTCCTCTACGTACTAGTCCATCTATTTCTTCCTCTTTACAGCCAAGTTTCTGGACATAGATGACACGTGTCACCTCTTCTTCATATTTCATTCATTCTCTGAATCCACTGCAATCTGATGTCCACCTGTACTACTCTGCTGAAGTCATCCCTATCAAGGTCAGTGATGACCTGCTAAGTCACAAACTGATTCAACTCTTTTTGTTCTTATCGTAACCTGGTTGACAATGCATCTGAAACTCTCTTATCGCCTGGTTTCATAGTTAGCAGATTCAGCTAATACTCACATAAATCTGGCCACTGTACACACATGCATGCACACACCACATACACACAATTTTACTTATAAGAAGATAGATAAATTATTTTTCAAGTATAAAATAATACAAAGTATAACTGAACAAACACATCCACAATTCAGAATACCTGTTAATATTGCATCATATTTGCTATTAATCTCTGTTCCCTAATTATATATTTAGAAAAATGACATAAGTAATATGATCTGTATTTCCCTTAAAGACATACAAAAATATTGCATTTCAGAAAAAGCTAAAGCCACTTTTATTCACCACCTTTATTTAGTTCTATTTCCCTCTCTGCCCCTCTCCTCACACAAACATTATGTGAGACTGGTGTATAACCTTCTGCTTCACTTTAAATTTTTACTTACACACACAGGTAGCCATATGTTATTTAGATCTGTGTGCATTTTCTAAATCTATATAAATTTAGATAATTCCATAATTGAAATTTCACGTTTCTTGCTTTTTTCATTTAACATTATTATTTTTAGGCCAATCTACATTGATATATATAAAGATCAAGTTCATGCCATTTAATTTTAGTAATACATTCATTCTGTGACACTGCTGCATTTTATATACACAATCCTTTAATAGTGAGTGTTTAGACTGTTTCTAGTACTTCTATTGCAAAGAAGGCTGAAACAAATCTCTTTGTGTCTTATATGTACATGTGGAAGTTTTTCTCAGGTGTACATACTGGACTGGGCCTGGCATTGCTGGGCCTTCTCCCCTCCTACAGATTTGCCTCAATTAGGTGTTTTGGGTTCCATTGCCAAAGTTGTCTTTCTATAATAAAACCCTAACCATGTGACTTTCCTTCTTAAAATCTTCAACTGACTCCTCATTCACTTCTAAATACGTGGCACAGTCCTTGGGGTGTTTTGTAAGGTCTTTTTTTCATCGGGCTTCTACATACCTGCCTAGGTTCATTTCTCACTCCCTTAACCTACACTCTAGTCTTATTGAGCTACTCTCAGTATTTCTGCATTTTCTGAGTACAATACCTTGGTTTCTTTTTCCCTGCATGTGCACGCTGGTGCCCTAGGTTTTGAATACTCATTCCCCATAGTCTTTGCCTGCTAACTTCTCATGCTTCAAAATTCAGGTCAGATGCCAACCCCTTTGGGGAGCCTGCTTTTTTTCTCCTTCTGGGATAGTTTAGACATTCAAAACAAACAAAACAGGCATCTCCTAATAATTACCTGCCAAGATTAACTCATCAGTATTGTCTTCCCCTATGTCCATACATGAGGATAAAGAACCTACAGATGCTCTGTCCACAACAGGTAGCAGATCAGGCATAAATGCCCTGGAATAAATCCATGGTCAGTTTCCTTTTTTTTTTGTTTTTTGTTTTTTTTCACTGAGAACACTGGAATTGGAAGCAAAATGCATACAACTGCTATTTAAGGTCAAATTAAGGCACTCCACTATTTTAAGAGAACAGTGTTTTACCCTTTTACCTGTTATGTGACTGCATCCTGCCCTATCCTTCCTCTCTTCTCTCACATATGCAATTATGACTTCTAATGACACAACTCAAAACTTCTTTTCTCAGTGTGGGGCTGCAGTTACTATCGAAACAGGTGCGCCTTGCTTCACACAATCTCCATGAACAAAGGACACAAAAGACTCATTTGGACTAAAATGATTTCACAGATTCTGGACTTTGCTGTATCTTATTTATGAAAGAGTTTCCTCCTGCAGATGTGAACTGTGTAAATAGTCAGAACTGATCGATTCCTCCACAGATAAGTGCATTTCACACATAATCAAGAAAAATTATCATTTGAAATATGGGAATAAGAGTGCAGTCTTGATCCACTGTGAGAGTAGCCAAGCATCAAGCTCTATGAAGGATTGCATTTCCAAAGCCTGCAGTGAGAGGTTCTGACTATGGGGAAAAGTGAAAGAAGAAGGAAAGTTTGCTTACTAATCACACTGAGAGAAATTTACATGGTAAATAAATAAAAAGCTTCCCTTTTTCTTACATACTATTCAATAACTTTCAACAAGAAACTTTAGTGAGAGCTTACTATGTGCCAGGCACTGTTCTAGGCACAACTATTACAGAAATAAGGGGGTGGGGGTGGAGTAGGGTCAAGAAAATCACAGTCCAGGGGAGGATACATAGACTTAAACAAACAATTAAACCAAGTGTGGTAAATGCTAGAATGATGGCAGGGCATAAAATTTGAAGGCGTAAAGAAAAGTTTCCATTACTGGGTATAAATGCAAAGGAAAATAAGTTGTCCTACCGAAAATACACATGCACCCTTATGTTCACTGCAGCACTATTCACATTAGCAAAGGCCAGGAATCAATACAGGTGCCCATCAACTGTGGATTGCATAAAGATGTGATATGTATCCAGCATAGAATACTATGCAGCAATGAAAAAGAACAAAATCATGTCCTTTATAGCAAAATGGTTCCAGCTAGAGCCATGATCCTAAGTGAACTGATGCAGGAATAGAAAACCAAATACCACATGTCCTCAGTCATGATTAGGAACTAAGCATAAAGTACACATGGGCATAATGATGAGAATGTATGCTGGGGAATACAAGAGTAGGGAGGGAGGAACTGGGCAAGGGCTGAAGAACTACTTACTGGGTACTATGCTCACTACCTGGGAGATGGATTCATTTGTACTCCAAACCTCAGCATCACACAATATTCCTTTAAACCTGCACATGTATCCCCTGAAGCTATAATAAAAGTTGAAAAAAAAATTGAGATGAAGTTAAAAAATAAAAGAAATGAAAAGAAAACATTCCTGAGACTTGAGTGACTGGGGCACAAGCCAGGAAAGGGAGGAAAGCATGCCACTTATACATAAGGTGGCTTGCAAGGCATAATAAGTTGCTCAGTAAACCAGATTTGTCATCCGTAGCAGACTCCTATATGAGAGATGTAGGGACCTGGAGAGGGAATTGGAAATGATGCCCCCCATTGTCCAGAAGTCTCTCAAGGGGCATATCTTCCTAGCCAAGGCGCACACCATGTGTAAGATGCTATACTGATGACAGCTGCCACCATGGCACATTCTGAGGCTAGAGTGCAAAGCAGAATCCTTATGCGAAAATAGCAGTTCCTCTGGGGCTGGCCAGCCTGTGAGCTTCAGCCTTCAGTTCCTTCATGATTCCCTAAACCTGGCCAGCAGCTTTCACATGTCGCCTTGGGCATAACCTTCCAAAGGTACACCTACACACAAGCACTGACCGACCCTGGGACTCCTGAGAGTGTATTTCGCTCCTGAGCAGAGAGGAATAGCTCCTAAGTATGTGGAAACTTCTCCCAGTTTCACTCCTGCTTTCCTTCAGCATCAGCTCCCATTCTCTGCCATGCACTGTGCAGCCTGCCTGGATTCTCGCTGTACCTTGGGATTCACCCTGATTTCCTACGATGTTTTAACTTGCACATTTTATTCCCTATTCCTGTAATAGCCTTTCTTTCATTTTGCAACTGAGGAAAATCTACACATCTTTCAAAAATCAGATAACTTATCTGAGTCTTCTTTAATCAGAATGAGTCATTTCCTCCTCTGTGCATTTATAACTGCTAATATATCATTTTGGTACACTGTTTTATAATATTAGCTTCACAAATTGAATCCCAAACATTGCCAAAAGCTCCCTCTCCACCTGACACCCAATATGCTGTTTCTGTTCTTTATTCTTGCAAATAGCACCTCCACCTGTCTGATGCGGACATTGAACATCACCCTCTACCTGATTTTTAAGGGGTTATCAAACCTAATTAATTTTGCCTTCTAAATATCTCTTACATTTATCTCTCTTTTTGCTTCATCACTACCCTAGGTTATTATTTCTTCCTTCTACTGTTGGTTTTGTTTTTCAACTAAGCTATCCACCTCCAGGCTACAATTCCTCCTGGCTTTGGGGAGGCACTAGAGCAGGGGTAATTGCACGGACTCTCCTGCCTGATTACCTTGATTTGGATCTCAGTGTTGCTACTTAATGTGCATATAGCTTAGTAAAAGAAGAAATGCTAGTATTCGCCTCTTAGTTTGCTGAAAATGAAATGCAGTAACATATGTAATATGCCTAGAATAATACCAGGCACAGAATAAGGACTTTTTAAGGGTCAATAATTTTCATTATTCTTCCAGCACCTGTGCTACCTTGAGAATGATTTTCAAGTCTGCTTTTTTGCAAATCTGATAGCATCCTTTCCCTGGAAAAATGCTTCTGAGACTTCCTGTGGTCTCTGGAATTTAGTGAGGTTTGTACAACCCTCCATGATCTTCTGTGGACTTCCCCAACCCTGTGCCAGCCTTCTCCCTCCTACTTTCACAACACCCTGTGCTGCAGATGAGGAGTCACCAGCTCTTCCCTCACTGCCTACTCTTCAGCCTCTTTTTCTGGTAAGTTACCTCCCTAGAGGACATTCACCCTCCATCCATTTGACTGATTCTAGTTTATTCTTCACAATCTGTTCCTAAGTCCAATTCACTATCTGAGGAGCCCAGGAAAACAAACAAACAAACAAACAAACAAAAATAGGTTTCAAACATGCTAACAAATACATTTGAATTTAAAATTGTATATAATATTATTTGTAGGTTATAAGACAGGATGGTTATTGGGGCTTTTCTTTTTTTCCCATTGTTGGTATCATCCTGTCCAAGTTTCTTCTTAAATGACCACCAAATAGCTCTATGACTTATGCTTTCTCCAATTAAAAATATTTCAGTTTTCAGTATTTAGAATGATATCTTTGTTGAATGATATTTCAACAAAGGATTATTTTGTGAAATAAGATTATTTCATTTTAAGATCATTCAAAATGTATAAGAATGTTTCAAATTCAATCAATTTGGAATAAATAGGGATTAAAGAAATTTGGGGCTGTGACGCTTTTAATGATTAACATTAATTCAACATATTAACATCCCTTCTCTCCTGCCCCTGAGAACACACAAAAATGAGAGAGATTAAAAAACAAAAAACAAAACAAAACAAAACCTCTGTCCTTAAATTGCCAAGGCTGATAAGGAGATGGGCACATTAAGCCACAGCCTGAAGGGATTGATGAATGTTTCAATAGTACACAGCCTGATATGGGAACAGGGGGTGGGAAGGCATTAACTCTGCATACAGGTGAAGGTGAAACCCAGGTAGATCAGGAAAGAATAAGCAAGATTTCCTTGTGCATCAGTTGAAGGAAGTGCTCCAGGACAGCACAGGTATGAGGCATAGAGAGCCATAGTCCACAGCACAAGAGGCTGGGAATTCTTGGAGGCAAGAATAGACATAGGGGAGCAACAGGAAGTAATTCCGGAGAATGTGTGGAAACCAGAGAGTGAAGGGTCATGCATGCCATGTTAAAAAATCTATGCAGCCAACAGACACATGAAAAAATGCTCATCATCACTGGCCATCAGAGAAATGCAAATCAAAACCACAATGAAATACTACCTCACACCAGTTAGAACGGCGATCATTAAAAAGTCAGGAAACAACAACAGGTGCTGGAGAGGATGTGGAGAAATAGGAACACTTTTACACTGTTGATGGGACTGTAAACTAGTTCAACCATTGTGGAAGACAGTGTGGCGATTCCTCAAGGATCTAGAACTAGAAATACCATTTGACCCAGTCATCCCATTACTGGTGTATACCCAAAGGATTATAAATCAGGCTGCTATAAAGACACATGCACACGTATGTTTATTGCAGCACTATTCACAATAGCAAAGACTTGGAAACAACCCAAATGTCCATCAGTGACAGACTGGATTAAGAAAATGTGGCACATATACACCATGGAATACTATGCAGCCATACAAAAGGATGAGTTCATGTCCTTTGTAGGGACATGGATGCAGCTGGAAACCATCATTCTCAGCAAACTATTGCAAGAACAGAAAACCAAACACCGCATGTTCTCACTCATAGATGGGAATTGAACAATGAGATCACTTGGACACAGGAAGGGGAACATCACACACCAGGGCTGGTTGTCAGGTGTGGGGAGCGGGGAGGGATAGCATTAGGAGTTATACCTAATGTAGATGACGAGTTAATGGATGCAGCACACCAACATGGCACATGTATACATATGTAACAAACCTGCACGTTGTGTACATGTACCCTAAACATAAAGTATATTAAAAAAAATCTAAACATTATCCTGTAGTTAAAGGTATTCCACTGAAAGGTTTAAAAACATGTAACATGGCCATATTTAGGTTTTCAAAAGAACAATTTGATGCTGATGGGTTTAAGTGCCAGAAATGTCATCGTCTCAAGGCAAGGAGACCAATCCATAGGTTACTGTATTAGTCCAGGCAAGAAGGGAGTTGGTGAGGCAACCACATAGCAGAATGCACTTAATAGGGTCAAGTCATTTCATGGAGAGACTCCAGTCTTTGAAGAATGGTGTGCGACCCCATCTATAGGTCTAAAATAAAGAGTAATATGACTTTTGATGTGTATTTCAAGAATATCCTATTTATTTCTAGCATGTTAGTTCTGTAGCATCATAGTTCTGAAATTAGATTATAATATTTGACATCCTTACTGTTCAGCTCTAATGTTGTATTTAAGTATAGGACTCAGGTTTTTGCATTAACCACAGACAAACATAGATCCCTGGCACAAATGGACAGTCACAACTTCTCAGATTCTATAATGGAAGATGAATTCTAGACAGGCAGCTGCTTTGGCATTCTTATGTATTAGTAGTAGAAGCAAAGTAGTAGAATGAAAAGGGAAGGACTTTAAGAGCCTTTCTTGCGTGGAACAGACCAGGGAGGAGTTACAAATAGTACATTGGAACTTGTACGTGAGTATAAACTTACTAGTAGGTTCTTTGAATTTGTTAAGTCAAATTGGGTCTTAATTGACAGCACTGCCATGTTAAATGGAGACATTTTCAGGTGGAGGCTTGATGGTAGTGGAGTATATATACCCTGCTCTGGCTCACGTAGACTTATCTGGTCTCTCCAACAGAACACCTTCGGGATTAACTCTTCTCCTTAACCCTCTGAAGCATGTAAACAATGCCCTAAGTGCACTAAGGTCAGACCACCTGTGCTGAACAAAAAACACTTCTTAAAACTAATCAGCTAAGTAATCCATCAATTTTCCTTAATTTTCTCAAACCTGGGCCCTATCTCTTCTTTTTCTATGTGCTCTGCCACTAATCTTGGGTAACATTGCTTAAATAAGCAAGCTGTCTTCCGTGTTTAACTATCTCAGCATAATAGTCCTTTTTTAAAAAATTAAGTAGTAGTTTAATTTTGACTTGGACAATGTAATATCTTAGGCTACCTATTTAACCTGTGTATCTCAGTCTATTTACCCTGTATAATGGGTGATATTTTTGTTGTCTTCACAGTTAGGTATGAAATATTTGTTATATATGTATTTTAAAACTTTCACAGAAGTCAAATTATTTACACCTAAAAATTAAGAAGGACTCAATATTTGAAACCGCATTTAGCTTAGTATATGTAGTTACTTTGCAGCTATAATAAACTTAATATAGGAAGGCAGAACTTGGTCACTGTATGTATTCATCCATTCCCACATTGCTATAAAGAAATATCTGAGATTGAGTAATTTATAAAGAAAAGAGGTTTATTTGGCTCACAGTTCTGCAGCTCTACAGGCAGCATGATAGCATCTGCTTCTGGGGAGGCCTCAGGGGGCTTTTACCAGTGGCGGAAGGCGTGGTGGGAGCAGGCTTCTTCCACGGCAGGAGCAGGACCAAGACAACCTGGCCGGAGGTGCCACACACTTTTCAACAACCAGATCTCACGAGAACTCACCATCGAGAGGACAGCATCAAGGGGGATGGTGTTAAACCATGAGAAATGCTCCCCATGATCGAATCACCTCCCACCAGGCCCTACTTCCAACACTGAGGATTACAACTGACCATGACATTGAGGTGGGGACACAGATCCAAACCATATCGCTGTATATAAATATGCATTTTAAACAACTAGGATAACAGTTTTTAGGACATATAGTGTCGTCTATTTATATTTTAAAAAGCATGTTTAATAACCAAAGCTTATTTTATGTCTGAGACTAGCCAGCAGTGACACTTGAAGTACGCAGGAAAAGAGTCTTCATCATTTTTGAGCTTTGGGGCCTAAAGTTTTACCCTAAAATTTGCATCTGCTTAAGCTGTCCTCTTTGCACATCTTCCTTGGAGGAGTATCTGCTAGGTACAGAGGATTCTGGCACCAGAACATGCTCCTTTATAAAGAGTGCAAGCACTGGATTCCCTTGGGCTAAGGGAGGAGGATTGGAGCTCTAGAGGAGGAAAAAGTGAGGCAGAAGGGAAGCTTGCAAGGAAATCATGAAAAATCTACATTTGTAGAGACACCCTAATTAAATCTTTCCTTCAGTATTATCTGTGAGAAGAAATATGTTTTTTCCATCAGGGCCTCTCTCACATTTAGAAGACAAACTAACACAGCTCCTTTAGCTAAATATTTATCTGACAGAAACTGAGAGTTCGAAAGACTAGTTCAAAAGAAACTATCACAGTGGAAGAGAGTGAGCTTAGAATTTGATCGTAAGTCCCTGATCACCCCGTGATCCAGCAGGTGGGGCCCAGGAAGATTAGATCAGTTGAGAAAAATAAATAGGTAGAATTTGTAGAATTTATAGAAAAATAAATATGTAAAAAATATGTAGAGTTTCATTGCACAGCTGAGTTATGTGAATAAATTTATAATCCTGTTATACCTGTATTAAGCCTCCCCCCCCAGCCTGGGCAACACAGGGAGACCCTGTCTCTAAAAAAATAAAGTAAAAACAAAAACAGAAAGGAAAAAAGAAATTAGCCAAATGCGGTAGTGCACATCTCTAGTCCCAGTTACTTGGGGGCTGAGGCGGGGGGATCCCTAGAGCTGGGAAGGTAGAGGCTATAGTGAGTTGTGATTGCACTACTGCACTGTAGCACAGGTGAAAAAGCAAGACCTTTTCTCAAAAAGTAATAAAAAAAAATGATAAAATAAATCCCCTCCCCTAAACCCCTACCTCTTGCTAATGAATCCAAGCCAGGCACACAGCATTGGGATACATCTGCTAACACAGGCCTGGGCCCTCATGCCACCTGGGTGAATTATGGGGCATCTGTCTGCTTAGCCAATTCAGAAAATGAACTACAGTATCATTTTTCCTGTCTCCCAGCTTCTGTGTAATCTGATTTCCCTTCCACACTTGCTCACCCACATCACTGAAGACCTGCCCTGAACTGCGCCACTTAACCCCTGCCTGCTTCCTAAGGGTGCCATCTCCCTAAGGACTGGCCTTGCTCGTCATGTTCACAGATGATGTCTAAGAGATTTGGTTTCACCAGGTATCGAAGAGGCTGCTCTATTTAACAAAATATTGCTGCCTTCTGGGAAACCTCCACCACACTTGTGGCAGCCCAGAGAAGACAAACAGTAGCTCTGCTTCTTGAATGCTCTAAATAGGCTTATTGACTTCCTGGGGCCAAAATGAGCTTGACTTTAAACATCAGGTACAGTTTATTTTGTAACATGTCAAATCTGGGGTGCATAATCTCATTTAAACTTCATGAAACTCTACGACCTAAATACTTACATGTCCCCATTATAAAGATGAGAAAACTGAGCTTTAGAGAGTGTTATGGGCTGTCTGTTTGTGTCACCCACCCTAAAATTCATCTGTAGAAGCCTTAAACGCCAATGTGATCGTATTTGAAGGTGGGGGCCTTTGGAAGGTAATTAGGCTTAGATGACGTCATAGGGATGGAGTCACCATAGTGAGATTAGTGTTCTTACAAGAAGAGAAAGACTAGAGCTCACTTTCTCTCCCATGTGAGGACATAAGAAGACTGCCAACTTCAAACCAGCAAGATAGTCCTCACCAAAACCAGGCCATACCAGCACCCTGATCTCAGACTTCCCAGCCTTCAAAGAAATAAATATTTGTTGTCGAAGCCACCCAGCCTGTAGTATTCTGTTACAGCAACCCTAGAAGACTAAGACAGAGAGGCTAAGTAATTTGCTCATGGTTATTCTACTGGTAAGTGATAGTGAACCTAAAAGTTAAAGCAGTTGTCTGATACCAAACCTGAATCTATAACCATGATCCTTACCTGCCTTTCCTGTGGCCCAGTGGTTTCCAGTGACATTGGGCTGTCAGTCTGAGAAGTATCCTATAATACTGGCTTTACATTGGCCCCAACTGATCCTTGGACGCTGCAGGCACGGCAAATATTTTCCTGGAAGGAAGAGAATAAACCAATAATGACTCTTGCTTGCTTCGTGGAGCTCTGCAATAACTATAGTCGTCCTGTGTTTTACTTGCTCAGATGGGCAGAAATGGACAGATTTGCCCCATAGGGGTAAATATTCCCTAGGTGGTAATTATTATGATGACTACTTTGCAACCCTTGAGAAAATTTGCACCAGAAACTTGGCATTCAATCAAATATCCATTTGCTTCCTGTCTGACTCCCTCACTAGCATGAGATCTCCATGAACACAGAGGTTTTGTTTTGTTCACTGCTGTGTCCCAGGCACTGAGAGCAGTGCTTTCCACCGAGTGGCTGGCTACTTGATCCATGCTCTTGAAAAGTGAATCCCTGTCTTTCCTAAGAGACAGGAAACGTGATTCAAATCCCTTGAGTTAAAATGTTAGAAAGAGACCTTCAGCCACTTAAAGTTACAACACACAGGATAGTGTGGGCAATTGGCACCAGGGTGAGTCTGAGCTGAATGTGGGTTAGAGTCCAGGACCATCCAGACATAGAGCCAAGACAAGGGACAGGGGAGAGGCAGCCACAGCATGGAGCAGAACCGGGGTGGAGAGTCAGAGCCAGGCTGCAGGGTGAGGGGAGGAGCAGAACTGACGTCTCAGAAAGCCCCGATAGTACCCCATTCTGAGTCACTGCAGGGAAGGAAAAGTTCAAGAATTCCCTCTAGATTTCACCTCATTCCCTGGAAAAGAGATTATCAGAGAATTCAGTAATCAAATATGATAATATGTATTGGATATGTAGTGTGTGCACGGCTCCGATCTGAGCACTGACATGGATTGGTTTTTTTTTTTTTTTTTATTATACTTTAAGTTCTAGGGTACATGTGCATAACGTTTATATCATGTATAACTCCCCAATGCAATCCCTCCCTCCTCCCCCCTCCCCATGATAGGCCCCAGTGTGTGATGTTCCCCTTCCCGAGTCCAAGTGATCTCATTGTTCAGTTCCCACCTATGAGTGAGAACATGCGGTGTTTGGTTTTCTCTTCTTGTGATAGTTTGCTAAGAATGATGGTTTCGAGCTGCATCCATGTCCCTACAAAGGACGCAAACTCATCCTTTTTTATGGCTGCATAGTATTCCATGGTGTATATGTGCCACATTTTCTTAATCCAGTCTGTCACAGATGGACATTTGGGTTGATTCCAAGTCTTTGCTATTGTGAATAGTGCCGCAATAAACATACGTGTGCATGTGTCTTTGTAGTAGAGTAATTTATAATCCTTTGGGTATATACCCAGTAGTGGGATGGCTGGGTCATATGGTACATCTAGTTCTAGATCCTTGAGGAATCGCCATACTGTTTTCCATAATGGTTGAACTAGTTTACAATCCCACCAACAGTGTAAAAGTGTTCCTATTTCTCCACATCCTCTCCAACATCTATTGTTTTCTGACTTCTTAATGATTGCCATTCTAACTGGTGTGAGATGGTATCTCATTGTGGTTTTGATTTGCATTTCTCTGATGGCGAGTGATGATGAGCATTTTTTCATGTGTCTGTTGGCTGTATGGATGTCTTCTTTTGAGAAATGTCTGTTCATATCCTTTCCCCACTTTTTGATGGGGTTGTTTGTTTTTTTCTTGTATATTTGTTTGAGTTCTTTGTAGATTCTGGATATTAGCCCTTTGTCAGATGAGTAGGTTGCAAAAATTTTCTCCCATTCTGTAGGTTGCCTGTTCACTCTGATGGTAGTTTCTTTTGCTGTGCAAAAGCTCTTTAGTTTAATGAGATCCCATTTGTCAATTTTGGCTTTTGCTGCCGTTGCTTTTGGTGTTTTAGACATGAAGTCCTTGCCCATGCCTATGTCCTGAATGGTACTACCTAGATTTTCTTCTAGGGTTTTTATGGTATTAGGTTTGTTTAATCCTCACACCAACTGATGTAGCCAGAGGCTGAGCCATCAAAGTTACCCAGGAAGCCACAGAGTCTGGATTTGAACCCCAGCAGACTGGCTCCAGGACTGCAGCTCTTCATGAATGTGGAGGTCTCAGGGTAATGGCATCTATCCAGAGTCCTACTACAGAGTGCCTACATCAGACAAAATATTCTTGGTAATTTAGACCAATGATGTCACAACATCAGCTGATGGTTGAAAAAATAAGGGTTTTGTATGCACAACGAAAATAAAGTTCTCCTAAAGTTCTGAAAGTCTCAGAGTCACGACGGCTCTGGTAGGGTTTCTTCCCTTTTTGGAATATCACGCACAATGGAAATTGTGTAGGGAGCTTGGGACACCTGTCTCTGTCAGGAGCTTGACTTCGCTGAGCACATAAGAACCCACTCATCGTGTGACAGGCACCACAGGAGGCACAGGGAATGCCCAGGTGACTAAGACACAGCCCTGCCCTCAAGGCGCTCTTGGGGCAGCCCTGCATTTGCCCCCCTCATACAAATGACCAGGGCAATGGAAAAATGGAAAATATGCACTTGCACAAAGATGTCACCTTATTGCTGCGGGGCTCCTTGAACACCAAACTTTTCTAGTTTGAAAAGTTAAATCAGAAACAAAAGAGTCTTTGCTGGGGTGGCTTATGCCTGTAATCCCAACACTTTGGGAGTCCAGGGTGGGAAGATCACTTAAGCCCAGGAGTTTGAGACCAGCCTGGGCAACAGAGTGAGACTTTGACTCTACAAAAAGAAATAAAAATTAGTCTTGCATGGTGGTGCATACCTGTAGCCTCAGCAACTTTGGAGGCTGAGGTGGGAGGATTGCTTGAGTCTGGGAGGTCGAGGCTGCACTGAGCTGTGATTGCATCACTGCACTCCAGCCTGGGCAACAAAGCAAGACCCTGTCTCAGAAACAACCAAAAAATCTTTACTGAAATCTACCTGAAGGGATTTCTTCTACCTCAAATATATGAGACCACACACACACACACACACACACACAAACATACACACCTGACATGCACAAAAGCCACCTTGCCTACTACGCCTTTTAGCCTGAGAAAATGATCATAACTGAGTAGACTTAGAAATAAGATTGCCTTGTAACAACTACAAATAAAACTTCTCTTTTCATAGAAAACACAAAATTAAACCTTAAAGCCCAGTAATATATAATTAAAATGAAAACCTTTTAGAACCACTGTTTTTCCTAGGAGGCACTGCTCGGAATCCCCTGCCAGCTGGCTGGGTGTGTGTGTGAAAGATCGTAATATTTCAGGAGTTGCCTTGCACGAGACATTTTTCTCAGCATTGCTCGTGGCTCATGGCCACGCTGCCCAGGCACCTGCAGGATCAGTCAGTTTGCACAAGCAGCTTCCTAAGTGAATGACGTACCTCCCCTTTCTGTTGTTCCCAAAGACCAACATCTGTCAGAGATCAGCATATGCATCCGCGTATTAAAGCGCTCACTGTTCTAAGGCCCTGCACTTAATTTTCCCTTGGGTAAACAGAGCCAATAATGGATAAATACTGAAGGATCAAATATCCTTAAACTATCGGAGAAAGCTGTGAGTGCAGACTTTAATCCACATCTGAAGTGAGAAAAAAGAGAAAGCAAAACGCTATGACAGAGGCTCTCCAAATCATGAGGGAGGAACACAGGATGGAGTTCATGCCACTGGCTGTGTAACATCTTGGGAAGCATCTCCATGAATGGCCATGGGAAGGGCAGTTAGGACTCTACAAGTAAGTGCATTTAAATGTTGAATACATTGCGATCCAAACAAATGATCTTTGCACTTTTCAGAAATTAATAGCAGAAGGCCTTGCCTCCTCCTAAGCACAGTCAACCTGACACTCTCTGTAACCATACACTGAAAGATTTTTACAAACGTCCTACTAATTGCATTTTGAGGCGAGTTCCACTAGGAAGATGAATTTTGGACAGGCTGACAGTGTTGGCCTTTGCGGACATGGTTGGTCTTCTAATGGCTGAGCCAGCCCCTAGGGGAAAACACACAGCTTGAGTTTATCTTTTAAGTATAAACTTCTGAGGATGAACCTTCCAGCCTCTCTGGAATTCTTGTCTAATACAGGAGCATGATGTATTTTATACATTTCTACACACTCTTTCTTTTAAAATAATCATTTCAACCTTTAAGATAATTTTGCCTGAAAAGATTATCCTATCCAAACTTTATCTCTTTACCATATGCAGTCACACAATTATTTTCTGATTTGCTTTAAGAAATAGAAACATTCAGCCTTTCAGATTAGAAATTTCTTTCTTGTAACGTAAAATAGAGATGCTTCCTTATTACTTAAAAAGAATACATAAATCAATCTCGCCAAGGACTGATATTCATCATAACCTTGTGTCTGTCTAACCTAAACCATCCAGGTCTACTTCTGAATTATACTTATTTGGAAACCTCAAAACAAGCTTAAATATACAGCTGATGGCTCTGGTCATAAATTGCTACTAGTAAAGCAGAAGGAGAAGCTCCAAGTGAGATATTCCTGGGAAAAGCAGGCTGGCATTATCCACAGAAGAGCCACAAATGTGTCTACACTGAATTGTTGTCCACCTCCAAAATTGCTGCTATATCCAGGCAGCTGCCATGAGCCCTTTCCTGTAGGAGGTGGGGTGTCTGCTTCCATTCAGCCTTGTCTGTAAAACACCCGGATAACCTGCAGAACGGACAAAGCAAAATATCACCTACACATGAGTAAGAGAAGCAGGACAGCCCATCCAACTCAAAGGCAATGAAAAGATTTGGTGTAATCCAAAGAAAAATTTGGTCTAATTGCAGGAACTTGGGTTCCCTGTTATCTCTTTTGTAAGAGTGAGCTGTTAGTAAAATGCTGAAAGCAAACAAAAAATGTAGACAGCAGCTCCAAAGAACTATATCATATTTTTCAATGGATTAAAGAACGGTTAAGCCTTGAGAAGTCAATGAATACATCACAACACATAGAACCTATAAATAATATATGAGTTGAATACATAACCAACTGTGTTAAAGCTCCGTTAGTAAAAAGACGAATAACCAAGAAGGCAGAGACAGCAAAAAAGTAAATAAAATTGCTGTCACTAGTGAGAGCTCTTCATTCTTATTGCTTATGTTTTTGCAATAGTCCCTTCCATTTATGTAGTGAAGACAAACTAACAGACAAGCATATGAGTTTGAGGCAATGGTTGTATGACTTCGTCATTTTGAAGACCATTTGACAACATTTCTCCTTTTCTAATTGCATGACTTTAAGTACTTGTTAATTTCTTTTCTGGAAAATTTGTGTTTCCACATTCCTCAGAACAAGAGACCTTTAAGACTAGTCTTGCATGTGCACATATCACATGTGATATTTTCTCATATGATAGGCACAATTAATCTGCAAGTTGAGTATTATCATTATTTTAAAATAAGCAAAGTAAAGGCTTTTTGAGGCTAGAAGAAGTGCTTGTAGACAGTGTATAAAGTGTTAGACTTCTAACCCAGATGTATCTGAACCCCAAGTCTAGTGTAATACATTCTGCTGTCCCCATCTTAAAAAAGCAGATAGAAAAGCAGATTACTGCCTTTTTAACACCAACAGCTTCTTTTTAATTTTTTATTTCTTTTTCATCGGACCCAAGTTTTGTAGAATTTTGACCAGCAAACAAATGATTAAAATTAAGTCAAAAGAAATTATCTATTAGCATTCACAGAAAACATTTATTAAAATAAGAGCATATGACCAACATGAGATAATACTGAGCCAATATCATTCCATTAAAAGGGTTTTCAGAAATATATTCTTAGTAGTCTATTCAAGGACCAGAATAATAGTGTTTAAATGTTTAATCTGTATGATGAGGCTTTTTGGAATATTAACAAGGGCCATCCGGTGGGCCTCTTGAACTCCAGGGATCAGTGGTCTCTAACCTGCCATCAGAAGACACTAGACTCTGTGTTTTTAAATAACAGAAGCAGGTGATGTGATTGTGCTTTTCGTGAGAAAGCATTACCTTGAGGCAGAAATCCTTTCATATACCAAGCTAAATCCCTCCTGCTCCAGTGTAAACCCATTTCCTCTTCTGGCCTCTGGAGAAAAGGGAACAGCTGCTGGGTGTCTTTTAACTCTTCCTCTGGGGCCCAGGGGGCTGGGCCACTTTACTGTCAGTGCACCACATTGTAAGCCATGTTGGACAGATTCCTAATGAATGTTAGGTTTGTTATCCCCACTCTCATTTCCCAACATATTTTCCAGTTTCTCTTTTTGTTGTGCAAGTAGGGATTTAGATTCTGGGGATCCGGACATAAAAGCTTCAGACTCGGGAAGTATCTCACAGGACTGCTTGTATTCTTCATGTAGCACCAGGCTGAAGGAGAATGAAAATCTGATACCATGATAGCTGAAACTAATATCTGTTGCTGCTATTCCAATTGCATTTAGTACTTCTGGAAATTCTTGCCTCGGATCACAGTCATATTACCAGCTGGAGTCAAAATACCATATGAGGGATTCATATTTCTGTCTAATTCATTATACTGATGGCTTTTATGAAGCATCTGGAATTGGAAGTACTGGAAGGATTCACAGGGAATCCATTTGAAGCCATGACAAAACTGTTTTCCATTGATCAGTCAAATCCTGCCCAATCAGGAAATGACATTTTCAGTTCTCATCAAGTCCATTTTTAATATCCTGTTAACAAACAAAAATACAGATACAAAAATAATATTTAAACCTACACTTAGAGAATCCTAGGGAAAATTCCAGGAAAGAATTTGATGCATCTCCTTCTATCCCACACAAAGCAAAATCCATGTTTGTCAGACAAAATCTTTTTCTCTTATTGTGTTGCTTTGGATCTTCATGTCTGAAACATCAAATAACCCTTGTAACAATATTTAAAATAAATCCTAATCTTTCATGCAGCTACTTAATGGAACCAACTTTCCAACTATTTGCTATCTCACTAAGAAATACAAAACAAGTATTCTAAAATGTATTGGTTCCACTTTGTAGAAAAAAAGAAATCACACAGAGGTCAGGTCAAAGGCATTATTTTCTGTCAGCCCAGGTTATCATCAAGTCGAGATTCCAGGAAGAAGTGTATGCATCCAAGGACAACTACTACCTTAGGTGGTTCCTGAGAAAACCCAAATGTGTATTACAGAGCTGTCCTTCCTCCATAAACTTTAATTTTTATAACAATTTTCAAATCTTTTTATTTCCCTTTGGCTTCTGAGCCACCACAAATAACTTTCTAAAGTCATTCTCTTTAAACTATTAGAACAAATACTGACTGGAAGAGTTCAAATACTGACTAGAAAAGTTCTGAAAAAAAGACATTAAAAATTGGCCTTCCTACTGAAAAAAAAAAAAAAAGGCCTCCTAAGGAACAGGATTCAGATGAAAATCTAACGAATTCAACTTGACTGGCTTTTCTAAACCATGCATACAATCTCCACAGACATTCTAAGGGGGCAAGTTCCAGGTCAATTTATAGCTCTAATTCCATCTAATCTTAAAAATAAAGTTTGTATCATGAATGTTTTTGTCAGAGGCATTTGAACCAGAGCAGCTCCATCTTGAATAGGAACTGGGTAAAATAAGGCTGAGACGTACTGGGCTGCATTCCCAGACAGTTAAGCATTCTAAGTCACAGGATGAGAGAGGAGGTTGGCACAAGATACAGGGCCATAAAGATCTTGCTGATAAAACAGGTTGTAGTAAAGAAGCCGACTAAAACCCACCAAAACCAAGATGGCCACGAGAGTGACCTCTGGTCATCCTCACTGCTACACTCCCACCAGAGCCACAACAGTTTACAAATGCCAGGGCAATGACAGGAAGTTACCCTATATGGTCTAGAAAGAGGAGGCATAAATAATCCACTCCTTGTTTAGCATATCATCAAGAAATAATCATAAAAACGGGCAACCAGCAGCCCTCAATGCTGCTCTGTCTATGGAGTAGCCCCGCTCTTATTCCTCTATTTTATTAATAAAGTTGCTTTCACTTTGCTCTACGGACTCGCCCTGAATTCTTTCTTGCAGGAGATCCAAGAACCCTCCCTGGGGGTCAGGATCCGGATCCCTTTTCTGTAACATTTTTATTGAAAACTAACAACTTCATTTCTGCTACCAACTAAAGTAAAAGAAGGATAACTACATTGGTGCATATACGCATACATAATTTTATGACACTAAGTAATTGTTGATAAACATAAATAGAATCACGTAATTCACCCTCCCTCCACAGCTAAATTCATCCTGGGCTTACTTATACTGTTCTTCACAAAAGCTAAATATGATAACGTACAAGGCACTTGCACAACCTGTATCTCATCTCTCAATATTCTTTGATATTGCTTGTGCCTCTGATATACTGAACTGTTTTCAGCTTCTGAAAATGTTGTATTTTCTAAAACCTCTGTGCCCCTACACATGCCATGCCTTTTGTATAGAATTCCCCTCCCTCTCCTCTTCTCTTCCATGTGAATATCCCTCTTCCACCAAAGTTTACACCCCCAATACATGCCTGACTTTTGCTGAGTAGTCTATTCTCTCTGTCCCTCCTTTGATCAAGACTGAATTAAATTATCCTCCTTTGTCTTCCCACAACTTCTTGTGTCATCATTATTTTCCATCATTCCTACTGGAGGAACAATACCATGAGATTAACAACTGGCTGGTTACCAACCGGCAGCCAGAAGAGTGGGTGGGGCAGCTCCTGAGAGGCACCTGTTGCCTTTGCTGAGCAGCTTGTGCAATGGCTTCCAGCACCGGGAGTGCTAGCTTGTACTAGAAGAGGGTGGGTCTCCCCAGGGTGGGCCCCCTCATCATAAGCTCTGTGGCTCAGGAGGTTGTGCAGAGTCAACATCCTCAGAGCCAACCGTTTAGATTTCCTGTCCCTGAGCCTGGCAAATGGCAAGCACCTCCAGTTCTAGCTACTGAGAAAACTGAGGCAGGAGGGTCACTTGAACCCAGGAGTTCAAATTCAGCATGGGCAACACAGCAAGACCCCATCTCTAAATAAAGAAACAAACAAATAAAATAAATTAACAGATGTCTTGTCCCCAACCCGAGCTTCAGGATCTCAGGTTTTCTTAACCAGTGCTCTGACCTTAACCTGGCAGACATGCCTTGGCCGAGCATTCAGACATCTCTGGCACTCCATGACTCTATTGGATCATCAGTCTACTGCCTAACTACCTCTGCACTTTCAGCACAAGAGAGAAGGACCTCTTTGTCACCCTGTAACTGCTTGTTAATGGCCCTCTTTCCAGTTATCCTTCTGTGGGAGACTTATACAACTTAGCAATAACTAGCCAGCTCTGTAGACTTTGTAGGTGTTCTTCCAAATGCTCAAATCATCACATCTGTAATCATTGTACTTCATCTGGACATTTCTCCAGGTCACCACCTGAGAAATTAAACTCCAGGGACTCCCTGTATCTTCCATGGCACTCATGATGGTATTCTCTTCACCTGCCTGGTGATGACAGATCCAGTTCCAAATCTCCATGTTACTCAGGTTTTCTTGGACCACTCTCAGAATTACTTGTATTAAAAAACCTTTGAGAAGCAGATGCTAAAATGAGGTTAGATGTGCAACAGATTTATTAGACGAAATATCCGGAAGGGAAAGAGAGGAGGTGGGACAGCCTTTGGATCCGGATTCAGGTATAACCCCTGTAAAGGAGAGGGAAGGAAAGAGGGTTGCACAGGAAGAGCCACAGACTGGAATGCATTTCTAAAAGTTTTAGCTCAGCTAGTGGGGAGTCCTTGAGCAAAAGTTGCCAAAGTCAGACACTGCAAAAGTTAGGCATTGGCCAGGAGTAGCCTATAGGAAGTGCAGGCCTGGTAGGAACACAGTGGTAGGCTCAAATCTCAGCACCTGAAGCCATCTATCAAACACCTCCTCTAGCAGACATGTGAGGGGCATACTTTTACAGCCACCATAGTCATCCAGTTGGCAAATGACTGGCCTTATTATAAAATATAGATGGGTAGTTTAACTGTGCATAGTTTCTATATGTATGAATTTCATTTACAATTATTTAGTTAAATAACAGCAATCCTCCAACAAATTTCACAGTATATTAAGTGGGAGTAATTGTATAAAGTACAGACTTTGCTGCTAGTTCTTTTTCCACAGATCACTACATTAACAGCAGATGCTTATCATAAACTATGCACCACTAATGTTACTTCTTCCAGTCTGTTGGTGATGGGTCACTGCGCCTCAGTTATTCAGTTCATGCACAGACAGCAAATTGTGTGTTGGTATCAGTGCCTTCTCTCCCAGAGGTAAACCCATGTGACATTTACACAAGTGGATAATCAGAAAAGGAAACTGGCTAACAAATATGAAATTGAAACACACACACACAAATAGAAAAAGTGATGATGCTAGAAGTGAAATTTGTATGGAATGTAAATAGAGTTCTAGAAGAAATAACTGAATATGGAATGTTGACACTGCCACTGATGGAGAGACTCTAGATTTGCAGCCAGAAGAACATGGTGAAGATGAACTTACCAACATAAATGCAAAAAATTGTAGTGATGAAAATGATGAAAATCTCACAGAGGAACTGATGCCATTAAAAATCTTTACCTTAAATGGATACTCAGAGATACTTCACAAGGTTAAAAGCGCAAAGGATAAAATGTTGGAAGCTGATCCAAACTTAGAATTGAGTGTCAAGATTCACCAAAGCCTAGAAAAAAATGCTCAGTCAGTACTATAAGTTATACATGAAAAGAAGATAACCATTGCTCAAACTACTCTTCATAAGTTCGTTTGCAAAAGTATAAAGCACTTTAACTCCTATTTCTAATGCTTTAAATTACAGCCTACTAAAAATAAACTTTTACCATGTTTTTAAATTTCCTTATACATTTATAACCAACAGTAAAAGAGATTTCAATGTTTTGACAAGAAATTTTAAAGGTCAAGAACAATTGTAATCTTTCCCCATTGATTATTAAGACTATATGTATGGTTTCAGCTCATACAGTCATTTTTATGATCCTGTCTACAGCAAGGAGTGCCCACATATATCATTGACTTGACCATGCTTGCTTTTCCTCAATAATTAATAGTCACCAAGGATTTGGATAATTGGGCAAGACAAAATATGTGATAACAATTCAACACAGAAAATTAATAAAATTATAATGATATTCAGCAGTTTTAACCACATGCTACATGTAACATAACCATATGTCACATTACATCATATGGAAAGTTTTTCTAATATTTTTAAAGGTTAGGAAATCAACAATCATTTATCAGACCACTGAATTCTGAAAGTTCAATAAGAAAGTTGAAGCATTTTCCCCTAGCTATTTATTGTAGAAATACCTTTTCAATGAGTAAATGACATTGAGCAGCGTATAAAAAGAGACTTTCCTCAGAGGCACAAGCTAGAACTCCTTTCATGGCTTCTGTTTACTGTCAAGATGGTACATACACTGCTAGCTCCATCCCTAAAAATAAACCTGGAGAAACCATAGCAGCCACAGAGAAGCCTGGACTCCAGGAAACAATAGAAACAACTTCCCCTGCTGACACTAGAGACCACGTTGAGCTGATGTGCCTAGGAGGTGAGCAACTGCAGCCCAGGGCTGTGTGCTGCCCAAGTGGCAGTGAAATGATAAGCTGGATGGAATTGTTTAATTCTCTGTCCTTCATCCCGTTTTTTTTTTTTTTTTTTGAGTTGGTACAGTAACTACTCATTCATTCCCCAGAAATGGCACAGGCAGCCCAAAGCACCGGGGTTGGTGATCTGTACCAGGGTGGTTCAAAGCCCTGTGAGAACAATTAATGAAGGCAGGTAGTGGGTACTGGCTAAGTAGCTGCCCTTGGGCATTTGGTTCTCCAGCTCCTTCACCTCCAAACTTGCATGGCTGCTGGAATACCACCTCAGGAGGCTGATTTTCCCTAGTGCAGGATCTTTCTAAGTGTGGAAAGGTAAAATCCTGCCCAAGAGAGTTGTCTGGTACAGTAGAAGCAACAAGGGTCACCAAGAGTAAATTTTTGGTATTTGGGCCCATTCTCCTTGAGGTTATCTGGTCCCTTCTGTTCCAAAGCTGGTACAGTTTGTGGCATGGACTTCAGTTTCTTCCCCATATGTTTTCTGACTGAGTAGCTGATAACTCTAGAGACCATCAGAAGCCCAATGAATTCAGAAGACAAAAAGCTAAATATATGCCACTGAAGCAGAGTTGTGAAAATCAAGAATTTCCAATATCCTGATAAGAATATTTAAAGGAAAAATCATAGGAAATATTTGTAACATAAATAAAGAACCAGAAATAATAAAAAAGAGAAAATATTAGATAAATAAAATACAAACACTGACATAAAGAGCATGGTAGATGGGACAAACAGTAGGATGGGTGCAGCTGAACAATTTTAAAGAGATAGAAAGCCTGATTCAGTAATTCTCCAAGAAGAAAATTTTTAAAAAGTAAAAAAAGAAAATATAGACAAAGAGAAGTAATAGATATAAAGGATAGATGTAGAAGTGCAAACATACGCATGATAAGAGTACCAGAAAGAAAGCATATTAAGAGAAGAAAAGATCTTTGAAAAAACATATTTTTTACAATTAATAAAAGATAAAGACTTTATTTGAATGTGTTAAACAGTACAGATAAGAAGTGTGGGGATTTAACAAGAGAGATTTAAGAATATCAAATGTAGTGAGGCTTAAGAATATCAAATACAAAGAGAGATTCTAAAAGCATGAATTAAGAAATCTCATTACAGAGATCTTCATTACTATTAATAAGCTTTTTACATGATATAAGACTTACAAAAATGTGCCACAAATCCCAAAGCTAACTTGAAATAGATTCCTATTTTCTTGAAATTATCAGACCCCAGATATCGTATGGAACTGGTTGAAAACGGCAAAGGCTATGACTGTCTCTTCTTAGTGGGGATGATTCCTGAAGGTTGAATCCTCCTCCTAACCTACTTTGAAAAATTTAGACCACTCTTGTTAATATATTCATTGTAATCTAGCTTCCTATTTGACCTTTCAGGACCTTTTTTTTCCTTGGGGTTTTTCATAGAAATTCCTATTTCTTGGTAGTTCAACATAATATTCCAAATAAGCTATAGTCCTATAGCTTTCATATTAAATTAATAGCAAGTCAAAACTAGTTTTATAAAAGTCAACAACAAAAATTTCATAAAATAGTTAAAAATGTAGTCACATGTGAAAATCATGAGGACAGTTTCACTCTTGGTATAGAGAATGAAGAAAGAAAAATATATTTAGACAGAAAACTGTAAGAGCAGAATAAGAGAAGTAAGAAAGTGAGGGTGGAAATTGAGTGGGCTGCAGAAATAATTCATGACTTGGAGATGGAAAAAGCCACAAGACAGGAATGAAAGCACATTAAACATGCTGGACAGAGAATATTATTTAATTCCTAAGTGCTATTGTTCAAAAGAAATACTAAAAAGGAACACTAAATAGCATAAGACCCTGATAAGACCTGTGTTCACTCCCTCTTTCTTTCTTTCCTTCCTTCTTCCTTCCTTCCTTCCTTCCTTCCTTCCTTCCTTCCTTCTTTCCTTCCTCCCTTCCTCCTTCCTTCCCTCCCCCTTCCTTCTTTTCACTCTTTCTCTCTTTCTCACTTTCATTTTGGACACAGGTTTACCAGGAACATTAACAGCCTCTCACAGAACAAAGTTCACTTTGCCTATACTCATATTACCTCTCTAAGGAGGAGATTTAGATTCAACATATAGTCCAAAACTATGCACTTGCCTCTGTCTGCTGCAAATCCAAAACTAGGGAGTTCATTATAACCCTAGTTTTTATTTGAGATTTTGACTTCCTGAACTGGAACCTATGGTCCCACTCACAGTTACCAAACCAGGTAAGTAGAAGGTCTCAGTTACATTGGTATCATTAAAAGCAAAACAAGGACTGGAGTTATGCATGTATAATTTTTTGAAAGGTAGTCAGTAAGCTGATTTTTGTGAGGGCCTTATAAAAGTATGAACCAGGACCTGCTGTGATTTCCTTCTCAAATAAATACCTGCTGAGGATCATAAATCACCCATATTTTAGATTGATTAAGTATGTGTGTTTTTACCAAAGGCTGATAGGAGCAGCAGAAACAGCTCAACTGGTTTCTGAAACGAACAATTAAATCCAGTGTTTACCTCCTTAATGTATCATGGACTGTATATTGGACCCAAATATCAGCAAAATTTATGAGCTTTATTGAATCAATTTCTAGTTCCAAATTGTATGGCCCCTATATCTTTAACTACA
This sequence comes from Trachypithecus francoisi, assembly GCF_009764315.1. Taxonomy (NCBI): domain Eukaryota; kingdom Metazoa; phylum Chordata; class Mammalia; order Primates; family Cercopithecidae; genus Trachypithecus; species Trachypithecus francoisi. The sequence continues at coordinate 27,434,654 of NW_022681472.1, read as the reverse complement.
GGTGCCATACCATAACTATAACACCTTCTCAGTGGCTTGAAAGGGTTTGTGCTTGTTTGTTAAGGCTTAACAACCAGGAAGTGGTTTCAGCACAGGACTATAGGGGAAAGATGATTTCATGGTTTTTCAAGTACATTTATGTAAGTGATTTCTACCACCCTCTTCCAATTCATCCAAAAAAACCACCCGGGTGATAGTTATCCATTCTTGGGGGGTTGTTTAAATACTTTAAAAATATGTGAGAGAAAAGTCCTTTACAGTTAAACAAGATCATCTGTTGATTATGGTTCTTTGTGACTGACTGTATAGACCACATCATATGTTGTCCTAATTGGTCAAGCAGGGAAATTATTTCAAATGTTGCTCCTAGATTGACCTAACATTCCAAATACAAACAACCACTCTCTCTTTGGAAGCAAAGAGGTGGGTTTTTAACCACTGTCTCATTTCTCTAAGAGTAACAGGAACAAGTAGATCCAGTATGTGCATTTAGTATTTTAGAAGCCTAAGGCAAGGTAAGAGGTATGTCCCCAGCTACTTTATGGAAGAGGAAGCCCATGGGTCTCTCTAGAACATAGATGCCCTGATCATGAGAGAAATGGGATGGGATGTGGAGTCATTCCTTGTTCTGATGGTAAACAGGGAGCATCACACAGCTAGGGAGAGTCTAAGTTCTTTCTCACCCACCAGGGCAGTCATATAAATCAGTACCCCAAAAAAGGTCTCATGTAGTGAAAACACTGTCCACCTTCCTCTCTGGACACTATAGTGGAAGTAAAATAAACAAATGTAGGAGTTGATTCTTCTTGCTACCATGGATTACTCAATATTTCATGATAAGGTACTATTCCCAGAATGTATTACATGCAACTTCCAAATGAAAAACATTTTATTGCCCTTTAAAAGAGACACAGGAAAACATACAAATCCTCTCTAGCAAGAGGATACTTATGGTCCCAGATTACTCCACATGCCAAGTGCATTTCCTCCGCACATGCATCAGGATGTGGTCAGTCTAATACCGGTCTTTATATAATCAGTGATCGTGAAAAATGGTCTTTCTGCTTCTCAAAGAAGATAGAAACCCATGTCCTCTTCTAAGTACACAGGACACAATTCTCTTCTCTCCCATATGAATTAAATTCTCCTGATCTAATCTAGAAGACACAGCTGAAATATACTCATTATACTCCAATTCGCTTTCACAATTATAATATATTCATTCTGACATTACCTGTCTCAAGCTTCTTCATTCTACCTTTCTCTGACTCCCTGTTTACACTGGAGTTGTAGGTTGTCTCCCCCTTATGATCCTTTATTCCTTGTTTCCCATTTCCTTAAACCATTAAAATTACATTATTTTCAAAATGGCTCGTGAAAGCTCTTCAGCCTGGGGTATTCATAGGTACTTGGCATATAATCAAACCTGCTGAATCGCCCTCAGAATAGGTTTTGGTACAGTCTGGTGCAGTTTTATATTTTCTGTTTTCAGAGCTGCCCAAGATTTCAAAAGGAAGTCTATAACACAGAAAGATTTTAAGGCCAGGTCTTACATTAAATTAAAGGAAAGAATGTGTCAAGGGATTTCTCAGCAAGGCATAGTACAAGAGGAATGGAACTCTGCTCTAACTATGGAAAACTGTGGGGAAGTTTGAAAGGAGAAAGCAGACCGAATTGGGGCAAGTTCCTCTGCCATGCTGAGTGACAGTTACTCTCATTGAGACATGGTAGAAGACAAATAGGTGTTGTTTGTAAACTCTAAATGGTTGTAAACTAAATTTTTTCATTTAAAAATATTATCCTACTGCTTTAACTGCTCAACAAATTTGTTAAAGTGACTAAGAAGACTCTTTACCTAATTCCTTCAATATGGCAAGACAAGTTTTTAAAAAGGAAAAAAGAAAACAACAACAGAATTTGAACAGCTTGAATTCCCATTAACAAAACACAAACTGGCAAAATAATTTAGGGTCCTCAGTGCTTGCTTATTATTTGAAACCAGCCACTCACCTTGGTCTTTGCACAGTAGTAGAGACTGAGCTAATTTACTGAAAGCAGCGAACAGAGTTGCACTTGTGTGGTGTGAAGGTGATGGGCTTTCAGATAAAGTTGCTTTAAGTGGAAATCAGTGTAAGGAACACCTGGCCTAACTCCCAGCAGAGCATTAGTTAGAAACTAGAGAAAGACCCACTTTTAGAACCACTAATGAGCCCCAGGTGAAAACTCTGTTAACTAGACAGCTCCTTTTTTCAAAATTTCCAATGTTTTGCTTGATAAGCAAATTGCTTAGGATTCCTAATCTTCCATTACATTAAACCATAACCTTTGTTTTCTTTTTCTCCCAGGAAACACATTTTTGTCTCTAGCTACCAAATGGGTATCATGAGTTACAGAATATATCAGCTTGCATGTGGGGAATACTTGGTGAGACAAATGTACTTACTTGTGGTAGTTTGACTCTACGGAGTGTTTATGATCCAAAAAAGTAAAATGGGAATAACTTTGGGATTTTAAATGGTTAATGAAGCACATACTGTTGTATTTTTCTATATTTTCAGCATTGTTCCATCTGACAACAAATACAATTTTAAAGTATCTTTCACTATTTTAAAAGAAAATAGATGCTTACTTAAATTTGTAATTAAAATATGAAAATATCCAGTTACCATCAAGTCTTAGGTGCTGAGAAGCATTGGCTATAAGGAAAATTGACCCGTGTGATTCATTGTTGTTTAGCATTATTTCTTCAACATATATTTAGCACATACACTGTTACCAGGTATTAAGAAGAAATAAATACATATGTAAGGGATTTAGTCATACTGCACACTTTTACTAAAACCAAAGTCTTGTAGATGTATTGCAACATGCTAACGTTTGTTTTTGTTTTAGTTTGAACATTATTTATTCAAAAGGTTATTTTTTGAAACCTATCATTCACTGGGCAGCACAGCGATATCTAAAACAGATACGGTCAGTGCATTCATGGAGTTCATAGTATAGTGGTGTTGATAAACACCAAACAAATAAATGTGGAAATTGCTGTAATTATGACTAAACTCCATAGATGAAATGTCTAGGGTGCAATGAGAGTGTGTATAACAGAAGAACCTAATTTTGACTGAAAAATCAGGGAGGACTTCCTTGAGGAAGTAACAGTAGGTTAAAACCAGAAAGATAAACAGAAATTAGCCAGATAAAGAGAAAGGAAAAAAAAAAGAGCCTTCCACATAGCAGACAAGGCCTTACAAGAAGAAACTTGGAATCAAACACCTAGAAGAGAGAAAAGGCAGGAATCTCCCTAATGATTCACACTTAGCTGCCTTTTTAAATGAGAGTGCTGAACATGTAGCATTTTTTTCTGACTTTTCAAGCCATCGTTTAAATCATCAATAATTATGCTGTGCTAAGAAAGGGTATCATTAGGAGTTATAAAGATGCTCCTGAGATCAATGCTCCCAAGTAATTTTGCTTCTTAAGTTCTTATATTTAAGGTGTCTGATGTTCCTGTATTTATTTTTGTCATCAATACCACTTTTGATTTCTAATAGCATTTATACTATTAAAGCTGCTCCTATTGTTAATTGTTATATTAGAATCTGCTGTGGTCGGCAAATATGGATAAGATATATCTACTAGACATGTGAAGAAGCAGGAAAAAGGTGACCCATAGTCAAATTTAAAATCTGTCGGGAGAAACAGACAAAGCAATGAGAAAAAACAGTATTTTTTGCAGTAAGGATGTAAAAATGGCTACTACAATTATGTACAAGGATTTTTTAGAAACATGTATATAATAATGATACGGATTAAAGATATAAAAATAATCAAATGAAATGTCTGGGGTAATATGCATGAAATAAAAAAACTAAATAATTGGATAAGTAGAAGAATTTTTAGACTCAACAAAAGAAAAACATCAGACAAGAAACAGAAGAGAAAGGTAAGCAACATAAATTTTGCAAATATAAGTACAGAAAAACTAAAAAGACTAAAAAGTTTAACAAAACTTCAGAATTATGGAATAATATCAAGAGGTCTATCATATTTACAATTAGAGTTCAAGAGGAAATAGGCAAGAAGAGGGTACAGAAAAAAACATTTAGAGAAATAATAACTGAAAAATTCCAAATTTGGTGAAAAATATAAACTAAACCCACAAACCTAAGGAAGTCAGTGAGTCCAAAGCAAAATAAATACAAATAAAACCATAAAAAGGAGGATCATAATCAAATTCCTGAACACTAATGTCAAAGTTATGAGAAAAATTACAGAAAATTATAAAAGCAGATATTTTTAATAATCACATACAGAGGAACAGAGGTAAGAGTGAGTTCTCACTCCTTATGTAAAAATAAAGGCAAACCAGAAGACAAGAAAATGACATATTTAAAGTATTGAAAAATTCTATGTAAGATGTAGGAAGCTAGAAAGAGCATTACTCCTACACTAGCAACAGGAAAAATATAGATAATTTCCCAAATATTATTTTTTCCTGTGCTCATTAGAACTAAAAACACGGGACTACCTACTACCCTGACATCTAAGCAAAGATAGGTGCTTCCACAGACAGGCTTACCATGGGAAAAAGACAGGGTTAGCAAGGGAGTTGGTAAAATTTCAGCTATAATATCTGAGATACTGTTAAGGTGAAGAATAGAGTGAAAGTATAGATCTTCTTGGAATCACAGACACAACAGGAGTTTACATCCACTCATAGGCTCTTCTTGTCCACAGATCTTGCTGGGTGCTCACAAGCAGTATTGGGGCAGGAGAGAAGACCTGGAACATCTCCCTTGTGTGTGAGTCTGGAGAAAGGGAACAGATGCCAGTGTGGAAAGGCAAGAAGTCCTAACCAAATTCTTCTTCCTATTAGATAAAAAGCCTTAAGCCAGTAGGGGAAGAGCAGAAAACTCTGTCACCCCTAGGGCCAAAGCCAGGACTCAGGTGAGGTAAGCAAAGCATCCAGGGGGCAAAATATAAAAAGACATTCACTTCCTGGTTTGTGTAGTGTCAACTTTGCATTTGTACAAATCTGACAGTGAAGATCTCCTTAAATATTGTGCCCTAGGCACTTTGCTTCCTTCACCCAGGCCCCAGCATTCAAAGGCTCAAGTGAAAACTTATGGCAGCCAGGGGAAAAAGCAGAACAAAGTTGACTACTACCCTAGAGTAAGAGGTTGAAACTGGCATGGATGTAGAACATAAGAGAGCTTTGGCCGGGTGCGGTGGCTCATGCCTGTAATCCTATCACTTTGGGAGGCCAAGGAGGGCAGATCACCTGAGGTCGGGAGTTCGAGACCAGCATGTCCAACATGGAGAAACCATGTCTCCACTATAAATACAAAATTAGCCGGGCATGGTGGCGCATGCCTGTAATCCCAGCTACTCAGAAAGCTGAGGCAAGAGAATCACTTGAATCTGAGAGGCAGAGGTTGCGGTGAGCTGAGATCGCACCATTGCACTCCAGTCTGGGCAACAAGAGCGAAACTCCGTCTAAAAAAAAAAGAGCCTCTAACACTGGGGAGACAGGATCACTGAGAAAGCCCTAAACACTAAGACCTAGGGGAACATGACTTGCCTAAGACTGAGGCTGAACCAGAATCACAATGTCTACTGTATGTCTACTGTTCTTCCACTACCAAGCTAGCAAGTCTTGAACAACACGTAACATCAGTTTACCACTTTTGGACAGACAAGAGTATAGACAGACATCTCTGAAGTGCACAGGAAAGTCTAAAACTGGGAGTGAAATATGAACATCATGAAAACCCTCAGCAATCCAGTCCTCACCCTGATCACAAAGTAATGCTAGAAATATTGGAAGACAGTGATGCATTAAGAGTAATCGTAGCAACAACATCACCACCCAAACCCAGCTTGGCTCCTAACCAGAAAACCTTAAACCCCACATCAAAGACCTAGAAGAAAAAAACCTGTGCCCATTTTCAGGCACAAGTAATAATAATCTCAGCCTGTGCTATCCTACATATTACGTCTTGATTTCAACCAATTATTATAAGAATTTTCCAAAGGGAAAGAAAAAGAAAAAACTGTCAAGAAACAAAGCAATCAACAGGACAATATTCAGTTATGACACAGGTGTTTAATATATCAAACAGAAAAAGTAAAATTTCTATGATTCACAATGAGATACCATTATACACCTAGTGAAATGGCTAAAATTGAAAAATAAAAACTGATAGTACCAAAGATGTGTAACAACTGGAATTTTCAAAATGTATGCAAAACGATACAGTGACTTTGGAAGACAGTTTAAAAAGTTAAATATATACTTACCACGTGTCCCACTAATCCTACTCCTACATATTATCCAAATGTATTAAAAATTTATGTTCACACAAAAGTCTGTATATGAATATTTACAGAAGCTATATTCATAGTGCTAAAACTGGTAGCCTAGATATTCTTCAACTGATAAGTGGATAAAATATGGTACATACATTCAATGGGATAACACAACAGTAAAAAGGAGTGACTTATCAAATTAAATAACAACATGGACAACACTTAAATGTATTTTTCTAAATGAAATAATCCCAAATATTATATATTATATTATTCCATTTATATGACACTGTGGAAAAGGGAAAATTATAAAGATGGAAAACAGATTGGTGCTACCGGGGTCCATGTCACATAAACAAACAAACAAAGAAGGGACAACTCATCTTTACAAAATAATTCCAGTCAACAAATGTAGACAAAATGAAAAAAAAAGAGAAAATGACCATCAAAACATTACATTCACAATTGTTTCAGATAAGGTCTATCTATGAATGCTAAAATTCATGGACAAAAATTTAAGGAGAAATAGGATATTTGCATAGTCTCTAAATGTCTCCCCCCAAATATTTATCAATTATAAAGAAGGAAATATTAATTTACGGTGGAGAAACTTGGCAGATACCACCTAAACTATGTCATGAATGTTAACATCACTAATAAAATATATTGATAACCATGAACTCCCTGATACAATGCACTGAGAAAAGCCCATCACCTCTGTGGTGTATTTCTACAAAATCAATATTTTCAATCATCTCTGGAGAAAACTACCACCAACAAAAAAGGGAAGGATATGCTACAAAAACCTGAATAGTAGTTTCCAAAAGCATCAAGGTCATTAAAGAAAAGGAAAGACTGAGAAATTGTCACAGGTTAGAGAAGACTAAAGAGACATGACAACTAAATGTAATGTGGCACTCTGTTGGGATCCTGGAACAAAATAAGGACTTTAGTAGAAAAAAAAATTGTGAAATTTGAATACATTCTGTAGTTTAGTTAATAGTACTGTGCCAATCTTAATTTCTTAGTTTTGATCATTGTACCATGCTTACATAAGATATTAATATTAGGGGAAGCTGGGTTAAGCACATATAGGAACTCTTTGTACTATTTTTGCAATTCTTCTGTAAGTCTAAAATCATTACAAAAGAAAAAATTAAAATAATAATAGTTATTAATGTGTTAAAGTTTTTGGAAAAAATATAGCCAGCATCCATAAACAGATGGTGGAATTTCAGCAGATAGATAAAAACTAAAGAAAGAAACAAATGGAAATTATACCAGATATAAAGATGGCTTTCGAGGGATGTACTGCTAGACTTCAGACAACTGAAGAAAAAATCAGTAATTTTAAAGATAGCTCAATAGAAATTACCCAAACTGGCCGAGCACGGTGGCTCACGCCTGTAATCCCAGCACTTTGGGAGGCCGAGGCGGGCAGATCACAAGGTCAAGAGATCGAGACCATGCTGGCTAACATGGTGAAACCCAGTCTGTACTAAAAAATGCAAAAAAATCAGCAGGGCATGGTGGCGAGTGCCTGTAGTCCCAGCTACTCGGGAGGCTGAGGCAGCAGAATGGCGTGAACCCAGGAGGTAGAACTTGCAGTGAGCCGAGATCGCGCCACTGTGCTCCAGCCTGGGTGACAGAGCAAGATTCCCTCTCAAAAAAAAAAAAAAAAGAAAAAAAAGAAATTACCCAAACTGAGCTAACACATAAAAATAAATGGTTAAAAAAAAAAAAAAAAAAAAAAGCAGAACAAAACATTCAGGACTCTGGGACAAAGTCAAGTGGTCTTATATACTATCCTTGGAATCCCAGAAGGAAAAGAGAGAGATAAAGCAAAGCAGTAAACATTTTAAGAATGGCTGATAATTTCTCCCAAACAATGAAAGATATCAAACCACAGATCCCAAGAAAAAAAGACAACGACAAGCACAAGAAATACTGAAGGACTGGGGAGGGAGAAAAGAAAAGGACACTATAGCATTCCATATCCACAAAAATGTCCTTGAAAATGAAGGTAAAAAAAATTCAAACAAGCAAAAGCTGAAAGAATTTGTTAAAAGCAGGACTTTATTGTGAAAAAATGTTAAAAGTTCTTCAGTTCAAAGGAATACAGTATCAGTTGGTAACTTGGATATATAAAAATTAATAAAAGTGCATCAGAAATGGTAAAAAAGTATAGGTAAATGTATAGGCCTTTCTTCTCATTTTTGAACTCCTAAGGTAGGAAAATGACTTCATAAAATAAAGATGATGGCAATATTTTGGGGTTTTATATAATATGTAGGGGTATAATGTGTGACAACAAGAGCACAAAGAATAAACTAAATTATACTGTTGTGAGGTTTTTCTGTTACAAGGGAAGTGATATAATGCTATGCAAAGATCTAGCAACGTCAACCAAAAAATTAAAACACATACTGCAAATGATAGTAGGGAAAATAAAATACCAAAAATTTTTAAGTGATGCAAAAGAAGGCAGGGGTAAGGGATGAAGGGGATAAATAAGATGGGAAAAGTAGAAAACATTTGAACTTTATCATACAGATAATTATTTTAATGTAAATAGCCCAAACAGACCTATTAAAAGTCAGATATTGTCAAACTAGATTAGCAAAACAACTAAACTATATGTTGTCTAACATAACAAACATTAAATGTGAAGAATCAGATAACTAAAATGTAAAAGGATTAAAAATGATATGCCATCCAAAACTAAACATAAGAGAGCTAGGGCAATATTATTTAAATAAGACGAATTAGACTGTGATACACAAAACCTAAAAGGGATGTAGAAACATAAAAATGCAGGTGTCAACTCATCAAGACGACATAATAATACAGGCTTAACCAATTCCTATCAAAATCCCAGGTATTTTTATTGTGGATACAGATAAGATATTCTAAAATTTATACAGAAAGGCCAAGGAACTAGAATAGCTAAAATACTTTTGAAAAAGAAAACTAGTGGGAGAATTCAGTCTACACAAATTCAAGACATTCTGTAGTGACAGAAATCAAGGAAACATGGTACTGTTGGAGGGATAGACACAAATGGAACAGAATGGTGAACTCAGATGTAGACCCACAGAAATATGCCTTACCTATTTATTTATTTTTATTGTGGTAAGATATATGTAAAACATAAAGTTTGTTATTTTTACCATTTGAAGTGTGCAATTCAGTGGCATTAATTACATTCATAATGTTGTGCAACCATCATCACTAGTTCCAAAACTTTTTTATTCCAAAGAGAAACTCTGTAACCATCAAGCATTTAATTCCTCATTCTCTCCTCCTCTCAGCCCCTGATAATCTCTCACCTACATTTTGTCTATGAATTTGCCTACTGTAGATACTTTATATGGTAAAATCATACAATATGTCTCATTTTGTTTATGGCTTATTGCACTTAGAAGAATTTTTTCAAGGTTCATTCATGTCATGGCATGTATCAGAATGCTTTTCTTTGTATTGATGGATAATATTCTATTGTACACATATGCCACATTTTGTTTTTTTCCTCTGTTGATGAACACCTGGGTCGTTTTTACTTTTTGGCTGTTATAAATAATGCTGCAATGAAAAATTTTTTTCTTTTTTTCTTTTTATTATACTTTAAGTTCTAGGGTACATGTGCATAACGTGTAGGTTTGTTACATATGTATACTTGTGCCATGTTGGTGTGCTGCACCCATCAACTCATCAGCACCCATCAACTCATCATTTACATCAGGTGTAACTCCCAATGCAATCCCTCCCCCCACCCCCTCCCTGTGATAGGCCCCGGTGTGTGATGTTCCCCTTCCCGAGTCCAAGTGATCTCATTGTTTAATTCCCACCTATAAGTGAGAACATGCGGTGTTTGGTTTTCTGTTCTTGCGATAGTTTGCTGAGAATGATGGTTTCCAGCTGCATCCATGTCCCTACAAAGGACACAAACTCATCCTTCTTCATGGCTGCATAGTATTCCATGGTGTATATGTGCCACATTTTCTTAATCCAGTCTGTCACTGATGGGCATTCGGGTTGATTCCAAGTCTTTGCTATAGTGAATAGTGCCACAATAAACATACGTGTACATGTGTCTTTACAGCAGCATGATTTATAATGCTTTGGGTATATACCCAGTAATGGGATGGCTGGGTCATATGGTACTTCTAGTTCTAGATCCTTGAGGAATTGCCATACTGTGTTTCATAATGGTTGAACTAGTTTACAATCCCACCAACAGTGTAAAAGTGTTCCTATTTCTCCATATCCTCTCCAGCACCTGTTGTTTCCTGACTTTTGAATGATTGCCATTCTAACTGGTGTGAGATGGTATCTCATTGTGGTTTTGATTTGCATTTCTCTGATGGCCAGTGATGATGAGCATTTTTTCATGTGTCTGTTGGCTGTATGAATGTCTTCTTTTGAGAAATGTCTGTTCATATCCTTTGCCCACTTTTTGATGGGGTTATTTGTTTTTTTCTTGTAAATTTGTTGGAGTTCTTTGTAGGTTCTGGATATTAGCCCTTTGTCTGATGAGTAGATTGCAAAAATTTTCTCCCATTCTGTAGGTTGCCTCTTCACTCTGATGGTAGTTTCTTTTGCTGTGCAGAAGCTCTTTAGTTTAATGAGATCCCATTTGTCAATTTTGGCTTTTGTTGCCATTGCTTTTGGTGTTTTAGACATGAAGTCCTTGCCCATGCCTATGTCCTGAATGGTACTACCTAGGTTTTCTTCTAGACTTTTTATGGTATTAGGTCTAACATTTAAGTCTCTAATCCATCTTGAATTAATTTTCGTATAAGGAGTAAGGAAAGGATCCAGTTTCAGCTTTCTACTTATGGCTAGCCAATTTTCCCAGCACCATTTATTAAATAGGGAATCCTTTCCCCATTTCTTGTTTTTCTCAGGTTTATCAAAGATCAGATGGCTGTAGATGTGTGGTATTATTTCTGAGAACTCTGTTCTGTTCCATTGGTCTATATCTCTGTTTTGGTACCAGTACCATGCTGTTTTGGTTACTGTAGCCTTGTAGTAGAGTTTGAAGTCAGGTATCGTGATGCCTCCAGCTTTTTTCTTTTGACTTACGATTGTCTTGGAAATGCGGGCTCTTTTTTGGTTCCGTATGAACTTTAAAGCAGTTTTTTCCAATTCTGTGAAGAAACTCATTGGTAGCTTGATGGGGATGGCATTGAATCTATAAATTACCTTGGGCAGTATGGCCATTTTCATGATATTGATTCTTCCTATCCATGAGCATGGTATGTTCTTCCATTTGTTTGTGTCCTCTTTTATTTCACTGAGCAGTGGTTTGTAGTTCTCCTTGAAGAGGTCCTTTACATCCCTTGTAAGTTGAATTCCTAGGTATTTTATTCTCTTTGAAGCAATTGTGAATGGAAGTTCATTCGTGATTTGGCTCTCTGTTTGTCTGTTACTGGTGTATAAGAATGCTTGTGATTTTCGCACATTAATTTTGTATCCTGAGACTTTGCTGAAGTTTCTTATCAGCTTAAGGAGAGTTTGGGCTGAGACAATGGGGTTTTCTAAATACACAATCATGTCATCTGCAAACAGGGATAATTTGACTTCTTCTTTTCCTAACTGAATACCTTTTATTTCTTTCTCTTGCCTGATTGCCCTAGCCAGAACTTCCAACACTATGTTGAATAGGAGTGGTGAGAGAGGGCATCCCTGTCTTGTGCCAGTTTTCAAAGGGAATTTTTCCAGTTTTTGCCCATTCAGTATGATATTGGCTGTGGGTTTGTCATAAATAGCTCTTATTATTTTGAGGTACGTTCCATCAATACCGAATTTATTGAGCGTTTTTAGCATGAAGGGCTGTAGAATTTTGTCAAAGGCCTTTTCTGCATCTATTGAGATAATCATGTGGTTCTTGTCTTGGGTTCTGTTTATATGCTGGATTATGTTTATTGATTTGTGAATGTTGAACCAGCCTTGCATCCCAGGGATGAAGCCCACTTGATCATGGTGGATAAGCTTTTTGATGTGCTGCTGGATTCAGTTTGCCAGTATTTTATTGAGGATTTTTGCATCGATGTTCATCAGGGATATTGGTCTAAAATTCTCTTTTTTTGTTGTGTCTCTGCCAGGCTTTGGTATCAGGATGATGTTGGCCTCATAAAATGAGTTACGGAGGATTCCTTCTTTTTCTATTGATTGGAATAGTTTCAGAAGGAATGATACCAGCTCCTCCTTGTACCTGTGGTAGAATTCAGCTGTGAATCCATCTGGTCCTGGACTTTTATTGGTTGGTAGGCTATTAATTATTGCCTCAATTTCAGAGCCTGCTATTGGTCTATTCAGGGATTCAGCTTCTTCCTGGTTTAGTCTTGGGAGAGTGTAAGTGTCCAGGAAATTATCCATTTCTTCTAGATTTTCTAGTATATTTGCGTAGAGGTGTTTATAGTATTCTCTGATGGTAGTTTGTATTTCTGTGGGGTCGGTGGTGATATCCCCTTTATCATTTTTTATTGCATCTATTTGATTCTTCTCTCTTTTCTTGTTTATTAGTATTGGTTTCAGCTCCTGTTTTCAAATATATAAATATTTTTTAAAATTTAAAGTTTTTAAAAACTTGTCCAAATACATAAGAAAAGAAGCAAACAAATAGAGAACCATGGGGAAAAACATATTTCTTTTCACAGAAGAATAAAAACTGAATGGCAAATAAATATATAGAAAAAGGGCTTAATATTACTCATACTCAGAGAATGAAAAATAAGAAAATACGAAGATGCCCACACACACATACACACACAAAAAAAAGACTTACAAAAATTAAGTCTAGCAATACCAAATGTTGGGAATTGCATACACACTAATGGGAATGCCAACTGGTAAAGTCACTTTGGAGGACGCTTGGCATTATCTTATAAAGTGGAAAACACGCATATTCTGCAACCCAGTAATTCCACACCATCAAGATAAGAGAACAACAAATAAAGGATATGTTGTTATTATACACATTCTAACATAAGGCAAAACCAGAGAAAAATAAACTGCTATTGAATACAGAGACATAAGAGACAACACATATGTTAGGTCCGTTATCTGATATATGCGATGAGTTGGGACATAAGAACTATGATTAATTTCATATTGATGAAAAACTTATTATAAATTACATTAAGCAAGCATGTCCTCAGTGCCTACACACTGATAAAGAGGATGGATGACAGATAGCATGGCCTTGTGCTTTTGTTATTTATCTTTCCATGCTTCTGTCTTTGAAATAGATTCTGTGAACACTACTAGAAAGCAGGAATCAGTGATTCATTTCTAAATTCCCTCAGCTTAGATGGCAGAAAACCAAAACAGGATGACTGAAAGAAAAGGAAGGAAGGAGGGTGTGAAGTCCAGGATGCCAAGTAATTCACCATCTCAGAAATGAGATTTACGCAGAGCTAGAATAACTGATCTGCCCCATGGTATGTCCTCCTGCCTTGCCACCATGGCCCCACTTAGTACTTGAACCTCTTACTTGAAATTCTCATTATTAGAGTCGTCAATGAGGTGATTTGTTTAAAAGCCTTCACTTTTTGTAATAAATCAAATACAGACTATCACCAACTTATGATGGTTCAACTTACCATTTTTTGACTTTATGATGGATTTATGGGGGCATTAAATACATTTTTTACTTACAATATTTTAGACTTATAATGAGTTTATTGGAAGGTAACCCTCATAAGTAGAGGAGCATCTGTATCTTAGTATGGCATATAGAGCCCTTCATGGTGTGGTTCCTTTCTATATCTCCAGGCCCATGTATTATACTTCCCACAAGATTAAACCTATGCTCCACAAACACAGAAGTTACTTTAATAAACTCTTTCTCACTCTCCCTGCCCCTTTCTTCTTCTTGCCTCTCCCTCCTCCTCCTCTACCACTCCTTCCCTCTCTTCTTCTTTTTCTCTTCCTTTTCTTTCTTTTTCTTCTCTCTTACCAACCCCTGCCCCCACATCTACACATGTTGTTCTTTCTGCTTGGAAGAATCATTCGTTATCTAATCAACAAGCAGATATACAGGTTTTGTTTTTTGGGGTTTTTTTTTTCTACCTCTTTTCTCTTATTTCCTCCTATTCTCTGAAAGAACCTAACAATAATGGCACTCCAGTATCAATGAGCACACCTAGCATGAAAATCTTGGTTTCTACATTCCTTACTCTACTAAAAGGAACTAGGACTCCTTAGAAAAATGGCTGATTCCAAGGCTTGGGAAAGGAAAGTACAGAGGAGCCTAACACATCTTGGGCAAAAACTAAGAAGGACTTAAAAAAGCAATGGAGACATGTCAATAGGCCAAAGAGGACAACTTGAAGGGGTTCCTTCCTGGCCAAATCTGTGACAACTGGAGTATCAAAATGCATAAAGAAAGTAATAGATTCTTACTAATTTGAACAACAATAAAGAATCAATGAATTTATATTAAAGCATATGTGAGTGTATATGCATGTGTGAGAAAGAGAGAGGAGAGAAGGCACTTACCGAGCTGACAGAAAACTATGACTCTATGTTTTTCTATGCTAATTACTTAACAGCATTTCTGTCCTCTCCATTTCTCCTCTCTGGATAGTTGACCTTTACCATTTTTAGGTAAGCAATTGTAGAACAATATGCATGCTCTGGAGAGGTACCTGATATTCAGTATATTTCAGTGTTTCCCATAAAGAAAATCAAAGGTTCATAAGGTCAGAAAGTGTAGAACTCCACAGTTAATACTTTCTTACACTTACACGTTAATTTACAATATTTTAAGTCGCCTTTACTTTTATAATAAATAGAAGAGATATGCAGGATGAATGATTATTCCCATTTCAGAAACTGGGAACAATGAGGCTTGCAGAATCACGTAAGTTGCAAAGAGAATTACAGATAAAGTTTTCTAAGTTGTTTCAACAAATGTGTTCTATGCAACTTTTAGCTTTAAAGAAAGTCACTTACAAAAGTCAAGTATACTTGATCCCTTTCCATCACACAGCAGCAAAGCAAAGTATTAGGCAATCTGACTTCAAGAATCTGAGCATGTTTAAAATTTAAAGGTCACAATTAAGCTCTATTACTGCCACTAGTTGGCTCTGTGGCCAACTATAACAATGCAATACTCATTTACTCATCTGTTTCAGAATTACAAGGATAAAACATGGGACTCCCTAATGTAGACAATTAAAAAGAAAAAAGGTTAAATGGGAATCTAAGACCACAGAGAAAATTTTTTTGCTCTTGATCTCACAAACACTTCCAGACTGAAAACTGGGATTTGCATGTGGCATTTTGAATTTTGAAGTCTGGGTTATTTGCAATATATGAAACACTGTGAGTTGAGTAATGAAGCTTACATTTGCAATGAGATCTTCCTCTGAAAGGATTGAGGCTGAACTACTATTTTACTTTCCATGTTTGGAAAAGGAACTGAAATAAGCACTTAAATCCCTTTCCCCCCCATTTTTGTAATACGAGTCAAACTTCAGGAAAGCTCTCCTCTTTCCCCACACAAAGAAATTTTATGTTCGTATCTGGTGTAGAGCTATCTAATAACCAAAGAAAATCCCAAGATCTTTTTTCCTGGAAAAGCCACTTGTTTTAATGGAACAGTCACTCTGTTCAGGAGAACACAGCAAACTTAATTGGCAGGCACATAGCAGATGGTTCCTGGAGTCTACTCATGCACCTAAAATAGTTATTGAAAGGCCAACATATGGGTTTTAAATTATGTTGGGAACTAAATATTATGAACACCCCATTTTTACCATTTGTGATGTCACTTAGTATGTAACAAATTATTATTTCTCAAGTTTTCTTTGAATAAAGTTGTCCCAGAGAGGTAATGACAATGTTCTTTAAGATATTTGTTCTAGACACTCAGTTTCTCAATGAGTTTTCAACTGACTCTCAACTTTAAAAAGTAAGTATAGCCAACACCATCCTAAGCAAAAGAACAAAGCTGGAGGCATCATGCTACCTGACTTCAAACTATATTACAAGGCTACAGTAACCAAAACAGCATGGTACTGGTACCAAAACAGATATATAGAGCAATGGAATAGCACAGAGGCCTCAGAAATAATGCCACACATCTACAACCATCTGATCTTTGACAAACCTGACAAAAACAAGCAATAGGGAAAGGATTCTCTATTTAATAAATGACATTGGGAAAACTGGCTAGCCATATGCAGAAAACTGAAACTGGACCCGTTCCTTACAACTTATGCAAAAATTAACTCAAGACGGATTAAAGACGTAAACATCAGATCTAAAACCATAAAAACGCTACAAGAAAACCTAGGCAATAGCATTCATGACATAGGCATGGGCAAAGACATCATGACTAAAACACCAAAAGCAATGGCAACAAAAGCCAAAATTGACAAATGGGATCTAATTAAACTAAAGAGCTTCTACCCAGGAAAAGAAACTATCAGAGTGAACATGCAACCTACAAAATGGGATAAAATTTTTGCAATCTATCCATCTGACAAAGGGCTGATATCCAGAATCTGCAAGGAACTTAAATTTACAGGAAAAAACAACCCTATCAAAAAGTCGGCAAAGGATATGAACAGATACTTCTCAAATGAAAATATTTATGTGGCCAACAAACATATGAAAAAAGCTCATCATCATTGGTCATTAGAGAAATACAAATCAAAACTATAGTGAGATACCATCTCACACCAGTTAAAATGGTGAACATTAAAAAGTCAGGAAACAACAGATGCTCGAGAGGATGTGGAGAAATAGAAACGCTGTTATACTGTTGGTGGGAGTGTAAATTAGTTCAACCATTGTAGAAGACAGTGTGGCAATTCCTCAAGGATCTAGAGCTAGAAATATCATTTGACCCAACAATCCAATTACTGGATATATACCCAAAGGGTTATAAATCATTCTACTATAAAGACACATGCACACGTATGTTTATTGCAGCACTATTCACAATAGTAAAGACTTGGAACCAACCCAAATGCCCATCAATGATAGACTGGATAAAGAAAATGTGGCACATATACACCATGGAATACTATGCAGCTATATAAAAGAATAAGTTCACATCCTTTGCAGGGACATGGATGAAGCTGGAAACCATCATTCTCAGCAGACTAACACAGGAACAGAAAACCAAACACCACATGTTCTCACTCATAAGTGGGAGTTGAACAGTGAGAACACATGGACACAGGGAGGGGAACATCACACACCAGGGCCTGTCGGTGGGTGGGGAGGCTAGGGAAGGATAGCATTAGGAGAAATACCTAATATAGGTGATGGGTTGTTGGATGAAGCAAACCGCCATGGCACGTGTATACCTATGTAACAAACCCGCACTTTTTGCACATGTATCCCAGAACTTAAAGTATAATTTTTAAAAAAGTAAGGATTTACCAAATTTGTGTTGCTCAATGTCAGTATTCTAAGGTACAATGCTTTATCTCCAGCCAAGTACTTTTTATATTTATTATTCATTCATTTAGCAAATACTATGCATGACTAAAATACAACTCATCATGTTGATGGTCATGGTCATCTAGTGCTGCTCAAAGTACATTAAACTTTTGCTTTCCTTTAATACATTGAGCCTAGCTTTTAAATAATTCAGTTAATTTCCTGCTATTCTTATTAGAACCTCTCCAAATGAGTAAAACAATGAACAACAATATATGCCAAACATTTTAATAAACAACACTTTTTTAGAAAGTAGCAACAACTCATGACCATTTTTATTTAAACTTTGATGAAGTCAATGTTCAAACACTTAAACTTTGCTTTGATAGAATTTTCTGTGATACTAGGGTTTTGTATTTTAAACTGATGGCCCCTTTGTTTTCTAGGGTTTTGTCCCGTAATCTGCAAACCAGGGATTTGGCTCACTTGATCCAGATATCTCCTTCCAGCTGCATTATTATCTAAACATACCTTAATTCAGTAACGTACAGCTATACATAAGTTGCCATCTAGAAATTGTCCAAATGCAATAAATTCTCAACCATCAGTGCTCATCTCTGTCAGAAAACTTAATAATTTTACAAAAACATCATTAAAAAAAAAAAAAAAAAGGCCAAACACATAAGTTTCAAGAATAGCAATCTGGAGAGTGTGCTGATAATATTACCAGAGTACTTGAGCTGTGGCTTGAAGAGACAAGATGCTTAAAGGAGTAGAGGAAGCAGATATAGGGGAGAGGGAAGTGTCCTGAATGGGAATAGGAAATGGGTTCTGTTCCCAGCCCTGCCACGTACTAGCTGTGTGCCTTCAGATAAGTCCTTCAACCTCTCTGGGCCCTAGTGTCTCCAGCTTTAAAGAAGTCTAGGTGATGCCTTATGTCTGATGGAACTCTGCAAGATCTATGATTGTATGTGAGACATATGATTCAACATCTAGGTGCCAAAGCAAAAATGCTCAGGTTCCCCTAAAAGAGAAGGTATCATTATTTTACACAGAAATCCTTTACCATTCAGATAGTGTTTCCCACCACCCCTTCTGTTCCAGCCTAGTTTTCTGCTTTTATTGCTGAGTCTCTTGATCAAAACTAATTGTCCCCGGTTGTGTAAATGCTTCTGCTTATCTCTTGAGCTCTTCCAGGAGTGTTGATGAAACTCTCGGGTGACCCAATTCTCCTTGTTCCACTCAGTTGTGTGGGAACCAAGATTTGTCTTGATGTTTCCCATTGCTAAAAAATGGAATGCATTCAGCCCAGAGCTCCAAGTTATTAGCCAGGAAGATAAGCAGAAAAATAATCGAAATTCAGAACAGCTGCAGTCCATGTTAGGTCCTTAAATTTCTAGCAATTAAATACTAAAGGGAACTTAGCAAATGTAAGTCTTTCATTTGTTTGCAAAGGTCATGAAACAACTGCAAAAAAAAATGAGGGTTATGTTAGTTTATAGAGCACATATATTTACAAAAAAAATTATTCGCAAAAAGATGTTATACTTGGCATTAAGGTAACTTTGATTCCTGCTTAATATGAATTCTATCCTTGAGTTTAAAAAAAGCACTAAAAGTGGAATTCCTGTTGAGAAAGTTTAGCTTAGTTTTTGGCTAAAATATCTACACAGTGCAATTTACACCATTCTTTGTACAGGCATATTTTTGATTATGTAATCTTTGGGTGTACTGTAGATTTGTGCTTATCTCATTCATTTATCCATTTGTTCATCCAAAGCAGGCACCTGGCTTCAGGAGCACCCGGCTTACCTCAAGTTCAGAGCCCCGGGTCGGAGTGTATTCACTGAATAGCCAAAATAATAGATGCTGAAAGTCAATGACAGCCTCCTTCTAACTATGAATTTGACTTATGTTATCTAATGATTATCCCCTTTCATCCTGCCCTCATACACACACCCAGAACATTCTTCTTAAAATAATTTTAGAAGTTTTATTATCATATTTATTTTCCTGTGTAAAAAAAAATAAAACAACGTATATAATCTTTCCAATTTCATGTTTTACTTGGTTAAAATGACTACAGGATACAATTTGGAATGACGTCTAAAGCAAATAAAGATAGGTAATATGGTGGATATGTAATACTTGTAGAGCTAAAGAAGAATCAGAAAATTAAAAGCCTCTGAAATGAATAGAAAGGAAGCATGCATGGAGTATGCTCCAGAAAGGCTTTAGTATGAGCAAAGGCTGGTGGGGACCAGGGTTGTGGCTTTCAAAGGCCTAAGAAGGAGGACAACTACTTGTCTGGTGGCTAAGATTATAACCAAAACAGTTAGAGTATGGAGAGCTTAAGCTGGCAACAGCATTTTAAAGTCATCCAGGAGAGAAATGTGGATGTGATGGGGGCTAAGTAGTGGTGAGTGTGGAGGGCAGATGGGGGTCTATTGGTCAGCGCTACACAGTAAGAGGAGCTGACATTCACTGGGTCATATCCTGCATTAACCCTGACTGCAATCCTGGGAAGCAGTTACTATTAACATGTTTTTATCAATGAAATATTTTCAAACTAAAGCTTATGCAATTGAGTAATTTCCTCTAAGTCTCAAAGCTAATAGTGCCTGATTCAGTGCTAGCACTCCAATCTACTCCAATCCGATCTATTCCAATTCCAGAGTCGAGCTTGCCTAGACAGCCTCCCAGGGACATATAGTCACTTTCTCTGGGATGTATCCTTTGAGTACTTTGTTTCCCCAATGCCTCTGATTCTACTGGAAACATCACACAGTTCATAATTCTTTGTTTCTCCATTTTCATCTCTCCCACTAAGTGCTGTAAACTCTCCTGGGAGTTTCGGTCTGACTGAATCATTGGTAAATGTATGTAATAAAATGAACTTCTTTGGTATCATGTGAATATTGGTATGTCTTACTGTTTGGCTTACACTTTTCCTGTATTTTGCCCATGCTACAGTAAGTTCTTTCTCTATAGTCTGCATTTCAATATCTAAAAGATTAAAATATGGGGTTTAGTTTAGGTTTCTTTCTTTATTTTTCTTCTTTTGTTTTTTCCCAAATGGGCATCTCTACCACTAGCATCTGGAAATAAGATGGCATCTGATCTAAGGAAAATGTGTGTGTGTGTGTGTATGTGTGTGTGTGTGTGTGAGATATGTGTGGGTTAGCAGCTGGTGTGAACTTAAAATTTTTAATATATTATAAATTGTCCCAGACATATTGAATGTATAAAGAATAACATAGAATATGCCCATGTATTCACTCCTCATCTTAGAAAACTAAATTTTTCAAATACAATTGAGCTCCTCTAATGTTCCACTCATTAAAAGAAACAAAAATGAATACAAATTTTGTGATGAACTGGATAGAAATTACAGTACATGTGTCTGTTTTATTTTTAAATTAACTTAAAACATTCAGTTTTATTGATAATGAGTCTCTCAGTTTCTGTGACGTAATTCTCTGTGTACTTGGATATCTATGTTCGTTCACATTTAAATCACCAAAACCAGAAATTACTAACTTCCCCATCAGACTGCCTTCCCCCATGGGTTTCCCCATTCTGCAAGAGGCATTGCAATTTTCCCAGGTCACCCAGGTTTGATGTATTGCATCATACTGAATCAGATCATTTCCTTTGCAGCTCCCCCTAAGCCTAGTCGGTCTCCAGATGCTGCTGTTTTGTTTCTCTGTTGTTCTATGTGTTTCTTCATCTTCTCAGCTACACTCTAGCCAAGAGGTTCTCAAGTTGTGAGCTGGAAACATGGGAACCCCCAAGAATCTTTCAGAGTGTCATGAGTTCGAAACTACTATGATGGGAATACTAATGTTTGATTTGCCGTGTTCACTGTTTCTCTTATAAGCATGCAGTGGAATTTTTGAGTCCACATATTGTGCAACATCACAGCTCATTGGATATATGAAAATCCACCTGGAATCCAGCAAGCCAAACATTAAAGAAATCTGCAAAAGTATAAAACAGTGTAATTTTTCTCACTATATATTTTTAAAAGCATAGTTATTTTTCATGAAAAAGCACAGGTATTTTTATGTTAATGTATAATGGTTTATTATTATTTTAAAATGATTTAATACTTTTCTTAAAATAATTCTGTTTTAATTTCAAATACCATAAACATCGACAGGTAAAATCCACACAAACAAAACACTTTTGGACTCCTCAATTCTTTTTAAGAGTATCAGTACACCCAAGACCAAAAATCTGAGAACTGGTGTACTAGTCCAGGCTTTCATTGCCTGTTCCTGGACTTCTGCAACATCTTCTTAATGATTTTCCAGCCTCCAGCCCTCTCTTCTTCTATCAGTCTACACATGACTGCTGAGTTCGTCCTTCTTACAAAACAGTTTTTACATAATATTATTTTCCTGCTCAGAATCCATTAATGTAGGAATCTTTAATTCTTGTAATATTTTTCAGGCTTATTGATTCTCCAATTTTATCAACCCTACCTTTTCCCCATAACCATCTACTTGGTCAATTGCACTGACCCCAGAACATGCTTTCCTTCTTACCTCCAGATCTTTGCTTAGATTGTTCCGTATTCTATTCCTGCCTTGGAGATTGGGCGTCTCTCCTATGCCCAGCCCAAGGCAGCACAGAGAAGTGCTCAGTTAAGAGCGTGTTCTTTAAAGTCTGTCTTGAATTTGAGTTATCTTTTACTAGCTATTTGATGTAAGCAATTCATTTTCCAGAATTGTAAAACAGAAAATAAAGTACAGTAGTTCCTAATTTAAATAGCTATTGTAAAGCTATATGAGGTCATGTTTAATAAGTATATGTTTAGTAAGTATTAAGCAATGTTGTTGTTTTCTAAAACCTGCCTAAGATTCTGGTTTTTTCTTGTCTATGAAAGCTTTTGTCTTCTTTATCTAACACTGTTCTCTGTCTTACTGGCACTGTTCACTTACTCTCTTGGTAGGTTTCGTGCACACATCTTGACTTCCTAGTGAGATGAGAAATGGCCATGTAAACTCTCTCTCTTTCTGTGTATGTGTATATCTGTTTTCTTAGACCTTTCCAGTGCTGTTATACTTGATTCAATAAATTCAATATGTGTGTCATTATTCCTTGGCTTTCCATAAAATGATACACATAAACCAATTCTCAGCTAATGAGGGACAAATAAACACATTTGATCTATAACCTTTCATTCATCCTGCCCTTCTCAGAGCAGCTAGGAAATCTTCCTCAAGGATAATAGATCCATTCATTTGAAAAAGGAAACTCAAACAGGAAACATTTTATATCGAGCAGCAGATCTGATGATAGAATCGTCCAAACTACACAAAAATGCTGCCAAAGGCTGGTTGATCCTGGCTGCAAATCAATCCTACTGTGAAATGACTTTCAGCCATCCCCAACTTCTTCGACGTGTGCTGGGAATTTACAATCTTGAACTCTTCAGTTAGGCCTCTGTCAGTTGGCGGAAGACGTGAATTGTTACAGGGTGTGGAAAAGCCTCCAACCAGGAGTTCAGACTTGCCCTGACATCCTCTAAGGTCATGAACAACTGCTTCACGATTGGGAGTTGGTCCTTTGGCCTCTGGAGATCAGCTTTCTGGTCTGCTAAATGGACCGGACTTGTTGAGGGATCAGATTAGATAAAAATGCATACATGTACCTTTAATAAGATTGATGTGTACTGCTGAAATAAAATTCTAAAAAGTGTGTGTGTTAGTGCTAAGGTACTCCATTTTTTTAAAAAAGGGGCAATATTCCTAAATGACCTAAAAACACAAAGTTATTTATCTTAAAAGCTTCATTCTGGAAAGCAATCACTTATGTCTCAGTGCATTATAACGCTGTAGACAGCAGGCATCAGATCTTTTGAAATATATAGTACATTGACTATTAAGAAAAGTATAATTTGCCTAAATATTCTTAGAGGTCTTTGCAAAGGCCATGATTCAAAGAGGAAATAAAGTTCATATTTAGGCAATACTTGGATATAATATTTTGGATACTTATCAGTGTTTTTCTTGTTATGTTAGAGAGGCAGTACAGCAGAGTGGCCAAAAGTGCAAGTGCTAGCAAGAGCCAAGCTGCCTGGGTTCAAAGCCTGGTGCTTTCACTTGGGAGCCATGTGATTGAGTATATCATTTAATTTCTTGGTGCTTCAGCTATCTCACTGGTAAAAGGGGAACCACAATATTTACCTCATATTATAGGTTTGTTGAGACAATAACAAGATTATTACTCTTGTTTGTGTCTTGCCCACCAAAATAATTTGATTTTTAATGCAATGAGTTTATGTATAAAGCATGTCTGCATCTTTGGGTAACTAAAGGAGTACAGAGAAAATCGCTGCTCTGTGATATCAATCACATGAGAAACCAGCTTTGTCCTGAGGCTCTGGAGGCAGAGGTGAAAGACATAGTGTTTTCAAATAAGTCCTTTGTTATATATAGATGTAGTGCAGTGCTTCTCAAACTATTTGTGGTACAAAACTATCAGTGCTTCTTAAACTATCTGTGGTAGTTTCTTGTTTAATTTCCAATTTGCTGTGTATCAGTATTTTTGTCAAATACAATAAAAATGTCATGGTAGTGTCAAATTGCTATGAAAGTTTCTGGCCCCCTATTCTCACTGTCTATGTTTATCTCATTGCGGACCAACAGCAAAAAACTCACAGACAGTACTCACTCACAGATGGCCCACACTGTGAGGAGCCTGGGCATGGTGGACAATGGACTGCCCAGTATCTAACCTCTCTTTCTAAGTTTGAGGAGTTTCCAACCTTATGAGGCATAGAGCTCACCTCTAGAAGCTGAAAAGATTAGCTGTTTGCATTTCCAAGTCTTATTTTTACCTAAAATATGCGCATGTGAACCCAGGCAATGTCAGTCAATTGCGAAGGACCCAGACTTTGAATCAGAAGTCATAATTGAAGAAGTGGAGATTATCCAGAATGCAGTTGGTTAATGTTGCTTGCAGATACATCCAGTTCCCAAAGGCAGTGGTGCCAACAGTTCCAGCAGCTATATCCCATGTCTGGGTGATGATTGTATTAGCTATCTCTTGATGTGTAACAAATTACTCCAAAGTTTAACGGCTTAAAACAAAAGTAAACATTTATTTTTCTCTCAGCTTCTGTGGGTCAAGAAGCTTGGCCAAGCATAGTGGTTCACACCTGTCATCCCAGCACTTTGAGAGGCCAAGTTAGGAGACTTACTTGAGCCTAGGACTTTGAGACCAGCCTTGGCAACAAAACAAGACCCCATCTCTACAAAAAATAAAACAATTAGCCAAGCATGTTGGCATGTGCCTGTAGTCTCAGCTACTTGGGAGGCTGAGGCAGGAGGATCGCTTGGGCCCGGGAGTTCAAGGCTGCAGTGAGCTATGATGGCACCACTGCACTCTAGCCTGAGCAACAGAGCAAGACACTGTCAAAAAAAGAAAGAAAGAAAGAAAGAAAGAAAGAAAGAAAGAAAGAAAGAAAGAAAGAAAGAAAAAGAAAAAACACCTTAGAGCAACATGACTGAAGACACTGTCTCTTAAAAAAAAGAAAAAGAAAAAAGAACTTAGAGAAGCATGGCTGAGTAGCTGTGGCTCAGTCTCTCAATAGCTTGCAGTCAAGACATCAGCTGGGGCTGCAATCATCTGAAGCTGTGACTGAAGACAGAGGGCTGGTTCCCAAGGTGGCTCACCAGCATGAAAAGTTGGTGCTAGCAGTCAGCAGGCGGCTGCAGTTCCTCTCCTTGAGGCTTCTTGCATGACCTCAGGACCCAGCAGCTGGCTTCCCCCAGAGTGTGGGAGACCAAAGGGAAGCTTCAATGTCCTTTATATTCTAGCCTTATAAGTCACACGCTGCCACCTCTATTGGTCACACAGAGCTGCCCTGACTCTGTGTGAAAGAAGACAGCACAAGAGCACAAATGTCAGGATCTGAGACTCACTAGGGCCATCTTGGAGACTGAATAGGGCAGGCTATGGGATCTGTAACCCATGGAAGTAGCAACTGGTCTATAAAGGACCAATTTAAAACATATTTTACGGCATCTTGTATAACTGAGATATCTCCAACTGGTTCTCTGCCCCGCCAAGAAATTCAGTGGGTTTCCAAAATTATCACATTTCTTTCCTGATAAATTAACCAGAGTTGGTTTCAAGTTGTTTGCAAATAAAAACTCTGATATATCTTGAAGAAAAAAGTTAGTAACGTCTTCACTTAACTTTCCTGGAAAGCAATCTAGTATCATTTTATAACAGGAATAGTTTTGTTATGAAAGATTAGTATATACACTATGTTTCCAAGTGTGTACAGCTTTGTCTCATGGTGATTCATCTTTTATTGCTGAACTTACAGTCTGATTTTTAGGTGGAATTGTTTGTACTATTATGAGCATAGGCTTTTACAAGTTAAGATTGAGGACATGAAAACATTCCACTGAAAATAACCATATTAGCAAAAATGATCTTTAAATATATGCAACAGAGTGCTTTTCAGATAACCTTTTCAGTTTAAAGAAATCTCTCTAATGACAAATGAGATTGAGAAAAGCAGTATAGTTTAGTATAAGTGAGCATAGAAAGAAAGCATGTAGAGTCACTCTGTAAACAATTTGACATCACCCATGATAACTGAACACACGCATCCTTATAACCCACCAGTTCCTCCATTCAGTTTATACCTCAAAGAAATGCATGCATGTGTTCACCAAAAGACATGTACAACCATATTCCCACCTGCACAATTCATTATCCAGACACAAAAGAGTAAATAATGCATAACTCCATTTATATAAGGCACAAAAGTCAAACAGGCAAAAGTTTGATGGTGTTATTAGTTAGGATAGTGGCTACCCTTAGGAGTAGAAAATGGCACTGAGTGTTAGAGAAAGAGATGGGCTTCTGGGATAATGCTCTGGTGACAATCTAGTTCCTGATGTGAGTGCTGGTTACACAAGTATATTCAGTTTGTGAAAAAATTCCTCAAGCTGTACACTTACAAGGAACATGCTTTTTAAACATGGTATATCATATTTCAGTGGAAGGTTTACTTAAAAATCACAACAGATACATTAATTTCCCAATTATTATCTTTTTCTTTTCTGTGGTTTTATAAAAATGATAAAATTAAAATAAGACATTATTTTCTTATACTACAACTTAATAGTAAAAGTGAAATTTATAAAAATTTCACTAAGATAAACTAGTGTATTGCTTTCATTGTTGCAGTAACTGAAAAGTATTTATTTACAAATTTATTTGCATTTTAGAAGCTTCTTTTTGGGGAAAAGTGAGAAGGAAGGAAGGGAAAACCTTTTACCTTTTTCTAAAATGGAGAGTTGATTTTTCTCTGTTATAGTTAAGAACCCATTACTTTTTGAACTTGGCAAAGAAAGAGTCCAAAAGGAATTTGCTGGGACAACCTAAGTAAGTGATGATGGAGTTGGAGTGAATGTTTGGACTTCAAGTGCTATATATAACCATAACCAATGTGTTTAAACCAACTCCAGTGGCACTGAGTGACACCTGTGATGCGTGTTCTTTTGGACGAAAGTTGTGGCTAACTTGTATACTTGACTGAATTTCCTGACCTTTATTTTAACATGAGCCTTGAAGGGAAAAAAATGTTCTTTGCAAAAACATTCTATCTGGAATCCTGAAAAAAATTCTAAAGGACAGTTCAACTCTTTCATGACACCATGACTAACTTTTACCACTGAAACTTAGTGCACGCGCATGCGCGCGCACACACACACACACACACAAATGCCTTCCTCAAAAGTCTATGAACAAATCTAGATACATTAGCTTATCCCAAATAGAATCTCTTGTGACAAAAGAAATCTTTGATTTAGGGCAGATTTCAGATCAGAAGAACTTCCTTTTCATGGTGCATTATTTTTACGTTGAGATCATGTCAGAGAGCATACACAGACCTTTCAAAAACAATAACTACCTACTATTAACCATAAGACTGCATAACAAAGCCATGCTACACTTACACTCACACCCTGAGAGCTACAGTAGCTGAACATGGTGTCTTCTAATGCTGTCACAGCAACTGCCTGCTTTTTAGGCTTTGTGCTGGGATGATATCAGGGTGTGCCTGCTGCAGGATCCTTCTTGGATTAGTGATGAGGAATAGCTCAGGAATACTTCTTGGCTGGCCTAGGGATTCCCAGGAAGTGCCTCACTCCCTGCTCATTTACCCCACAGTCACTTTATATTAAATTTTAAAAAAGTTAAAAATCTAATGTCTGAATAGAATGTTCTATTTAATCAACATTGGTGTTTTAGATTAGTTCTTTGACCCATAAAAATGTTCTTTGTAAAAGTATATTTTCCTTTTATAATCCTGGGAAGAACTCAAGAAGTCCATCTGTTCATCTATCGGGTTACTTGTGGATCCCCCAACACAGAATCCATCTCACTCAATAGTTTGTTTGTGAATTCCTAGCATTCAGCCAAGTTTCCAGCACACAGTAGTTCTTAATAAATGTTTGATGAGTGAACAAACGAATGATATGTGACCCTGGGCAATAAGAAAGAGCTAGAGATCCTTGACAGAGTTATAAACTGATAAATTGAACTGAGTGGGCCTGAGACAACAAACCCATTTCTCAGAAAGGAGTTACTCCAGGGCATCAGGTGGGCTCTGCGAGGTCAAGGATTAAAGGATAAGCGAGTTTTCTCACTAGCAATCACCTGTGGACAGGTCCCAGCGCATCCAGCTTCAACTGTGCAGACCATCCTCCAGGCCAAGCTAATGCCAGTTCCATGGGTGTCAGAACCATTCACTCAGACCCTGTGTGTGGGCAGCTGGAACAGTTCTGAAGGCTAAAGTGCACCCGGCTGGCTCCATTTACCACTCTAAAGCTTCGCGGCTTGGAACAAGTCCTCATTCACTCATTCTTATTTTAAAAATAGTTTCTAAATGTCTATGATGTGCCAGGCATCAAATTTGTCATAAAAATTTATTATGTACATTCATTTATTTCCATAAAATAAGGATAAAAATATCCGTCATGCGAAGTTACTGCAAAGCTAAAGAAATATAGTATGTAAATCCCCTAAGATTTTTATGACACATAGTAGGGGTTCAAAAAATGACAGCTATCAATACTGAATATAACAAAATGCAATTTAATTATAGTCAAAACCAAAACATTTGGGGGGACATTACAGTAGTTAAAAGTCAAATATTGAAGTTTTAAAATTATTTGAACAGTATTTTCTGATTCTTTTTGAACTGTGCTATTTATACTAGTTTGTAACGAAAAATGGACTTTTTCTGCAGGAAGTTAAGATCTTTTTATGTGATCCAATATGATGAAAACTATACTTATGTATTTCTAAATTACAAAACTCTAGTAATGACTATTTTATAGTTTCTCATTATTTTCACATTTATTAAATACCGAGCTTCTATTCTAAGGACCACCAGTGTTCCCCATGCTAAATCAATTTCGTCTTATAAAATGCACTTTAATGGCTACAAGATCAACAGTATTTTCCAAAAGGACAATCCATATGTATGAATAATTAAAATTAGCCTCAGGCCCTTTCAATCCTAAATTAACTTCTCCTAAATTGAAAATGGTAAAGCTTCATTATTGAAACTTAAGATTTTACTTTTTATTATTGAGAAAATACTTCAATATAAAGCAAACTTAGTCATTTATACCTTAATGTCAATAAACTTCAAAGAACTTTTCCTAAGCAAGTTTTGAAAGGTAGGGAGCAGAGTACGTTTCTAAAAGAAAACGATTTTCACGCATCAGCACTCATAAAGGAATGCCTCACAGGTGGGTGGGTAGCTTTAAGGGGTCAGTAGAAATGGTGCTGAAAAGGAAGGGGAAGGGCACTGGAGCCATGTGCCTTTATATTAGTTTTTTTGAAATATCTAGCCTTCAAATTAATAATAATGAAA
The DNA here is from genome assembly GCF_009764315.1 of Trachypithecus francoisi. Classification (NCBI taxonomy): domain Eukaryota; kingdom Metazoa; phylum Chordata; class Mammalia; order Primates; family Cercopithecidae; genus Trachypithecus; species Trachypithecus francoisi. Next base: position 27,405,025 of record NW_022681472.1, on the reverse strand, counting down.
TTGGGCATCAATAATTCATTAAATCATGAGACTGTTGAGCTAAAAGTGGTTCTATGACATCAAGCCAATCATTAAAATTCTCTGGACTTTAATTCCCTTACCTACAAAATGATAATTCCATTAAACAATTCTCTGACTATTTATAATTTATTGATCAATAGCCCATATTAATGGTTCTCAAACTTTTCCATGCATAAGGATGGCTTCTGTGTGTGGATTCTTGGACCGCATCAGTTACGGCACTTGCCATGGTAACATATACAGTCAGTGCATCACCCAAATTCCTTGAATCCCACTATCTGCTTTCTCCAGATGGCTTTGAAAGGCCAGGGGCTGCCTCTCTGTGCCAGAGGACTCTTGCCAGAACTACTGAAGTACAAGTGCCAGGGAATTAACACTTCCTGGGAGCAGCCTTTAACCAACAATGATGGGAGCTGGTGTATAAATATGCAAGCTTCCTTGCCTCTTCAGGAGAATTATTCTGAGAAGTATCTGCCATTTCTCAAAGTTTCTCCATGAAATGAAGCTCCAGTCATCCACACTGGATGACTGGGTAATTCACACAGCCTTAATAATTCACCCTTTACTGGCTATCTCTCATCTCTGTACTACTTTGCTCTGGGTTCCAATAAATACTTCAACTTCAAAAGAAACACTGGAAAATCTAGCTTTTGAGTCACCTAACAATAAAAACATACCTTTCCTATCAGGCCCTGCAGTAAGTAAGATTTAAGAAACAATCTGTATTGCGATAAATGCCTGTCCTTATGCTCAGAAATAAAGGATATGTGCCTTTAAAAATGAAGCAAAGAACAACCAAAAAACAGATAGCTAAATTCCAGTTCCTCAAAAAGAGCCATTCACCCCTAGTGTGAAAAGAAATCCAGATATGGAAAGCTATGTACTCTCACATTTTTTTCTATCAAAACTGCCCCCTCCCCAAATGCCCCTAACAAATGTCCTCATAACATAATATCGGATATAATTTTAAAAATCCCCAATCTCACACTTGCATAATAACATCAACAACTGGATTTCTACATTACTCTGCATTTCATAAATTAAGTACATAATTAGAAAAATGTTTATCATTTTCCTTACAAATATAGTATTAATGACCTGCTAGGTACATATTAAATAGAAATAGATCTATCTTGAAATTGTGTATTAGTTTGTAAATTTGTTGAATAGAAGATCGATATAAGGGGGGGCCTTAAAATTAGCTGCCAACTTTCTTCCCCTCAAAAATACAGTTTTGGTATTTTCTACCAATGTTTTGTCTGGAAAGTTTTGAGCCCAGTCAGAGGAAACATATACAATTTCCACATTGTCACCACTCCTGGAAAACACAAGTCAAGAAACCTGAAAAACAGTTAAACTGGGCACCTAGGAATGCAGCTCTTTACCTTCTGGCCATCCCTGATTCTAAAACCACCGCTCTGAGCCAAATAGTCCTGAAACAAGCCAAAGTAGAGTCTGTATTCAGGGTAACAGAAGTGAGAGCTACTGGCTTTTAGTGAAACTGTTCTACTACCCTCCTCTCCAGAACACATCAGTCCCTGCTCTGCCTTGCTCCTGTCCAACTTTCGGGAATTAAGTTGGTTGTATTCAGTGAGTCTCTTACACAGGTATCATCAACACGTCAAAATCCCTAATTTAACATAATGTTTAATATATTAAATATAATATGTTCCAGTTTTCTAGATAAAGAAGCCAGTGTTAGCATTTCCCTTCTAGACCTCATTGGAATTGAACCATTGTTTCTGGCAAGGGTATTATATGTGAGTTTATCAGAGATTTTTTTTCCAGGCATGTTTCCCAATCCTAGTTCTATGCAAAAAAAAAAAAAAAAAAAAAAAAAAAAAAGGCAGTATCAACACTAAATTAGAAAGTATAGGAAGTAACTAAACTAAAAGATATCTATGAGATATTATTAGAAGGTATATCTTGAAAAGTCAATATAGCTAAGAAGCTGTTTCATTCTAGGGTATGTTTAAAGAACCTTTAAAAATATATCAAAGTACAGAATGATTCAGCCATTTGGCACATGTTGCAACTCCAAGAGTTCACAGAAGTGGCCTCTGATAAGCCTTAGCCAGTTTTCTTAAGTATCAAACCAGTTAACAATATGAGTTCACCCTCAGAATTCTCAGGAAGCATAACTAATAACATTCCTGCTAAGTACTGTACAGGCATAAAAGCCATATGCATTGGGCAAGGATACTCAAGAGCTTCAGAAAATCACTTCATGGATATGAAAAATATTGTGTTTGAAATGTGAAGAGTTCTAAAGATTTATTTGGCTTTATAGGGAAAAGGACATGAAATAATATAGCTTTAGAAGACACGTCCAATAAATTTTAGTTTTCAAAACTTAATTCTTATTTGACCTTTGAATCAGTTCCCTTCACAATACCCCAAATAAGAGAAAACTAAATTTCTAAACCCTTGCCAAATTTGACACAAGAAAGAAACATTACAATTAAGCTGAATGGAAAAATCTCTGCAGATTTTAAGGACCTCCATTTGAAGAGCACCTGTTTTATTTTGTTTTCATCACATTGAGCAAAATGTAAAGTTCAATGGATACTATCCCTTCCTAGAGGTTCAAATCATCCAACTTTATCCCCAACACTTCTGCTTGAAAAGAGAACCTCAAAGCTCATAGGAGTAGATAAATTTCAACACGTTTCTTCTCATTTCTGGATATGGGAGGGTGGGGACAGAAATTTCACAAGCATTCTTTCCCTAGGGTAATTAAATTTGGAGCTTTGACCCTACAATAAACTAAGAATAACAGAGATGCAATTGGTATTTTGAAAATGATAATGTTATCTTATTTTAAATGTTCCAGAAATCCTAACTGAGAGGAAACAGTAATAAATAAAATAGTTTTTCTTGGAATCTCTGCTCTAGCCTTCCCATAAAACACTCCTTCTCTCCTTCTCTCTCTCTCTCTCTCTCTCTCTGTCTCTCACACACACACACACACACCCCATACACACATACACACACACACACACACACACTTTGGTCTCTACGTTCTCTATATCAAATGTCTTCCACTGACCTTAAAGAATCTGATAACTTCAGTAGCACCAGGATCATAGACCACACTCAAACTCCAGGAATGGAAATGGCATTAAAATGTATGAATCATAAGAGGTTATTTTTAAAATTACTCAGAAAAAAAATTGACAGTGAGTCTCATTTTTGGATAGTGCTTTATTATATCTGTATCCATCCATGCAAGCAACAGTGCATTAATTCCTCCAAGTAGTTTCATGGGATACTATCAACATGTACAGACTCCATGACTTTCCCCAGCCCACCCCAAAGTGTCTGAAACAAAGGGCAACACTCTTTACTAAAAAGTTATATGAAAAGTTTTAATCTAGAGAAAACTCACATGATACACATGTCATATAATAAGGAATGACTCAACAGCAAGTATCAAAAAAATTTTACTGTGGCCTCAACAAAAAGAAGTTCATTTCTCTCTTATAACAAGAATTCTGAAGGCACACAGGTGCTGATGTTAATTTAGCAGCTCAGCAATGTCAGGGATAGTGACTCCTTTATAATATAGCCACCCCTGGGAGATTATGAAGGTAGCATTTAGCTCTCCTGGCTGCTTGAGTAGCTGCAGGCAATTGAGAATAGATGTCAGGTTAACCAACTCATGGTGTGTCCATGTATGAACTTTAAGTGAGAAGATCACTAGAAGCTAGAAGCCAACCAACTCAAGCCATTAGAGCAACTCATAACAGAACAAAGAAGGAGAAAAACAACAGCTAATTCCACCACCTGCAAAACCTTGGCTTACCAGCAATCTTGAGTCCATCCATGTGACAACTTCACTGCTAGCATAACCAAAAAGTAAGAAAATCAGAACACTAAACAAAACTACAAGTAAGGACTCCCACAGAGTCCACTTCCCTCTCCTGCCACCTTTACCAGAGCAGGTGCTGGTATCCAAAACAGGGACACATGAAGACGGATCACATCACAGGACTCTTGGCAGACATTCCCCAGAGCCAGTCTGGAGCCCCGTATCTCCACTTGGTGGCTAGACCAAGAGGGGCAATAACACTCACTGCAGTCTGGCTCTCAGGAAGCCCCATCCCTAGGGAAATGGGGAGAGCACCACATCAAGGGGTCAGCCCGTGGGACAAAATTATCTGAACAGCAGCCTTTGAGTTCCTGATCTTTCCATTGAAGCAGTCTACCCAAATAAGAAGGAACCAGAAAAGTAATTCTGGTAATATGACGAAAGAAGGTCCTCTAACAACCCCCCAAAATCACACTAGCTCTCCAGCAATGGATCCAAACCAAGTTGAAATCTCTGAATTGCCAGATAGAGAATTCAGAAGGCCAATTACTAAGCTACTCAGGGAGACATAAGAGAAAGGTGAGAAACAACTTAAAGAAATGAAAAAAATATATATACAGGATATAGATGAAAAATTCTCCAGAGAAATATATATCATAAAGAAAAGAAAATTACAACTTGTAGAAATGAGAGACACACTTAGAGAAATGCAAAATACACTGGAAAGTTTCAATAATAAAATCAAACAAATGGTAAAAAGAACTCCAGAGCTTGAAGACAAGATTTTCAAATTCACCCAATCTGACAAAGACAAAGAAAAAAGAATTTAATAAAATGGACAAAGACTCCAAGAAATCTGGGACTATGTTAAATGACCAAACATAAGGATAATTGGTGTTCCTGAGGAAGAAGAGAAATCTGAAAGTTTGGAAAACTTATTTGAGGAAATAATCAAAGAAAACCTCCCTGGTCTTACTAGAGATTTAGACACCCAAATACAAGAAGCTCAAAGAACACCTCAGAAATTTATCACAAAAAGATCATCACCTAGCCACATAGTCATCAGGTTACCTAAAGTCAAGATGAAGGAAAAAAAATCTTAAGAGCAGTAAGCCAAAAGTATCATTTAACCCATAAAGGAAAACCTATCAGATTAATAGCAACTTTCTCAGCAGAAACCCTCCAACCCAGAAGGGAGTGGGGTCCTATCTTTAGCCTCCTTAAACAAAATAATTATCCACCAAGAATTTTGTACCCAGTGAAACTAAGTTTCATAGATGAGAGATAAAATCTTTTTCAGACAAATGTTGAGAGAATTTGCCACTACCAAGCCTGCACTACAAGAAATGCTAAAGGGAGTTCTAAATCTAGAAACAAAACCTCAAAATACACCAAAATAGAACTCCCTTAAAGCATAAATCTCACAGGGCATCTATAAAACAATAATACAATTAGAAATAAAATCAAGGTATTCAGAACACAACTAGCATGATGAATATAATAGTATCTCACATTTCAATACTAATGTTTAATGTAAATAGCCTAAATGCTCTATTCAAAAGATACAGAATAGCAGAATGGATAAAATTTCACTAACCAAGTATCTTCTGTCTTCAAGAGACTCACTAAACACAAATGGATTCACATAAACTTAAGGTAAAGGAGTGGGAATAGATATTCCATGCAATGGAAACCAAAAGCGAGTAGGTTAACCACAGTTAAAAAAGACAAAGTGGGACATTATATAATGATAAAAATATTAGTTCAACAGGAAATTATCACATCCTAAATGTATACACACCTAACACTGGAGCTTCCAAATTTATAAAACAATTACTACTGGACCTAAGAAATGAGATGGATGACAACACAATAATAGTGGGGGACTTCAATGCTCCACTGACAGCACTAAACTGGTCATCAAGACAGAAAGTCAACAAAGAAACAATGAACTATATACTTATACCCTACAACAAATGTACTTAACAGATATTTACAGAACATTCTACTCAACAACTGCAGAATATACATTCTATTCATCACCACATGGAACATTCTCCAAGATGGACCATATGATAGGCCACAAAATAAATCTCAACAAATTTAAGAAAATTGAAATTATGTCAAGTATTACCTATATTAGACCTAAGAGAGACCATAAATTAAAATTTTGTTGTTTGGGTTTTTTTTTTTTTTTTTTTCAGCCTTTAGGCTCACATTTAAATGAAATGATTTGTTTTAAAAAAAAAAACCTGACCTCCGGAGCAAGATGGCCGAATAGGAACAGCTCCAGTCTCTAGCTCCCAGAGTGAGTGACACAGAAGACGGGTGATTTCTGCATTTTCAACTGAGGTACCAGGTTCATCTCACTGGAGAGTGCCAGACAATCAGTGCTGGTGAGCTGGTGCAGCCCAACCAGCGAGAGCTGAAGCAGGGCGAGGCATCGCCTCACCTCACCTTTTCCTAGCCAGGGGAACTGAGACACACAACACCTGAAAAATTGGGTAACTCCCACCCTAATACTGCGCTTTACCAAGGGTCTTAGCAAACAGCACACCAGGAGATTATATCCCACACCTGGCTGGGAGGGTCCCACACCCCTCATTGCTAGCACAGCAGTCTGCGATCTAAGGGCAAGGCAGCAGCGAGGCTGGGGGAGGGGTGCCCGCCATTGCTGAGGCTTCAGTAGGTAAACAAAGCCCCCAGGAAGCTCAAACTGGGTGGAGCCCACAGCAGCTCAAAGAGGCCTGACTGTCTCTGTAGATTCCACCTCTGGGAACAGGACATTGCTAAACAAAAAGCAGCAAACCTCTTCATATGCAAATGACCCTGTCTGACAGCTTTTTTTTTTTTTTCTGTTTTTATTTTTTTATTTATTTTATTTTTTATTATTATTATACTTTAAGTTCTAGGGTACATGTGCATAACGTGCAGGTTTGTTACATATGTATACTTGTGCCATGTTGGTGTGCTGCACCCATCAACTCGTCAGCACCCATCAACTCGTCATTTACATCAGGTATAACTCCCAATGCCATCCCTCCCCCTTCCCCCCTACCCATGATAGGCCCCGGTGTGTGATGTTCCCCTTCCCGAGTCCAAGTGATCTCATTGTTCAGTTCCCACCTATGAGTGAGAACATGCGGTGTTTGGTTTTCTGTTCTTGTGATAGTTTGCTAAGAATGATGGTCTCCAGCTACATCCATGTTCCTAGAAAGGACACAAACTCATCCTTTTTCATGGCTGCATAGTATTCCATGGTGTATATGTGCCACATTTTCTTAATCCAATCTGTCACTGATGGACATTTGGGTTGATTCCAAGTCTTTGCTATTGTGAATAGTGCCGCAATAAACATACGTGTGCATGTGTCTTTATAGCAGCTTGATTTATAATCCTTTGGGTATATACCCAGTAATGGGATGGCTGGGTCATATGGTACATCTAGTTCTAGATCCTTGAGGAATTGCCATACTGTTTTCCATAATGGTTGAACTAGTTTACAATCCCACCAACAGTGTAAAAGTGTTCCTATTTCTCCACATCCTCTCCAGCACCTGTTGTTTCCTGACTTTTGAATGATTGCCATTCTAACTGGTGTGAGATGGTATCTCATTGTGGTTTTGATTTGCATTTCTCTGATGGCCAGTGATGATAAGCATTTTTTCATGTGTCTGTTGGCTGTATGAATGTCTTCTTTTGAGAAATGTCTGTTCATATCCTTTGCCCACTTTTTGATGGGGTTGTTTGTTTTTTTCTTGTAAATTTGTGTGAGTTCCTTGTAGGTTCTGGATATTAGCCCTTTGTCAGATGAGTAGACTGCAGCTTTTAAGAGAGCAGTGGATCTCCCACATGAAGGTTGAGATCTGAGAACGAACAGACTGCCTGCTCAAGTGGGTCCTGACCCCTGAGTAGCCTACCTGGGAGACATCCCCCACTAGGTGCAGGCCGACATCTCACACCTCACACAGCAGGGTACACCCCTGAGACGAAGCTTCCAGAGCAAGAATCAGACAGGAACACTCGCTATTCAGCAATATTCTATCTTCTGCAGCTTCCGCTACTGATACCCGGGCAAACAGCGTCTGGAGTGGACCTCAAACAATCTCCAACAGACCTACAGCTGAGGGTCCTGACTGTTAGAAGGAAAACTAACAAACAGAAAGGACACGCACACCAAAACCCGATCAGTACATCACCATCATCAAAGACCAAAGGCAGATAAAACCACAGAGATGGGGAAAAAGCAGGGCAGAAAAGCTGGAAATTCAAAAAATAAGAGCGCATCTCTCCCTCAAAAGGAATGCAGCTCATCGCCAGCAACGGATCAAAGTTGGACGGAGAATGACTTTGACGAGTTGAGAGAAGGCTTCAGTCCATCAAACCTCTCAGAGCTAAAGGAGGAATTACATACCCAGCGCAAAGAAACTGAAAATCTTGAAAAAAGAATGGAAGAATGGATAACTAGAATAACCAACGCAGAGAAGGCCATAAACAAACTGACAGAGATAAAAACCATGACATAAGAAATACATGACAAATGCACAAGCTTCAGTACCCAACTCGATCAATTGGAAGAAAGAGTATCAGCGATTGAGGATCAAATGAATGAAATGAAGCGAGAAGAGAAGTCTAAAGAAAAAAGAGGAAAAAGAAATGAACAAAGCCTTCAAGAAGTATGGGATTATGTGAAAAGGCCAAATCTACATCTGATTGGGGTGCCTGAAAGTGAGGGGGAAAATGGAACCAAGTTGGAAAACACTCTTCAGGATATCATCCAGGAGAACTTCCCCAACCTAGTAAGGCAGGCCAACATTCAAATTCAGGAAATACAGAGAATGCCACAAAGATACTCCACGAGAAGAGCAACTAACTCCAAGACACATAATTGTCAGATTCACCAAAGTTAAAATGAAGGAAAAAATCTTAAGGGCAGCCAGAGAGAAAGGTTGGGTTACCCACAAAGGGAAGCCCATCAGACTAACAGCAGATCTCTCGGCAGAAACTCTACAAGCCAGAAGAGAGTAGGGGCCAATATTCAACATTCTTAAAGAAAAGAATTTTCAACCCAGAATTTCATATCCAGCCAAACTAAGTTTCATCAGTGAAGGAGAAATAAAATCCTTTACAGACAAGCAAATGCTTAGAGATTTTGTCACCACCAGGCCTGCCCTACAAGAGATCCTGAGGGAAGCACTAAACATGGAAAGGAACAACCGGTACCAGCCATTGCAAAAACACGCCAAAATGTAAAGACCATTGATGCTAGGAAGAAACTGCATCAACTAACGAGCAAAATAACCAGCTAATACCACAATGACAGGATCAAGTTCACACATAACAATATTAACCTTAAATGTAAATGGACTAAATGGTCCATTTAAAAGATACAGACTGGCAAATTGGATAAAGAGTCAAGACCCATCAGTCTGCTGTATTCAGGAGACCCATCTCACATGCAGAGACACACATAGGCTCAAAATAAAGGGATGGAGGAAGATCTACCAAGCAGATGGAGAACAAAAAAAAGCAGGGGTTGCAATCCTAGTATCTGATAAAATAGACTTTAAACCATCAAAGATCAAAAGAGACAAAGAAGGCCATTACATAATGGTAAAGGGATTAATTCAACAGGAAGAGCTAACTATCCTAAATATATATGCACCCAATACAGGAGCACCCAGATTCATAAAGCAAGTCCTTAGAGACTTACAAAGAGACTTAGACTCTCACACAATAAAAATGGGAGACTTCAACACCCCACTATCAACATTAGACAGATCAATGAGACAGAAAGTTAACAAGGATATCCAGGAATTGAACTCAACTCTGCACCAAGCGGACCTAATAGACATCTACGGAACTCTCCACCCCAAATCAACAGAATATACATTCTTCTCGGCACCACATCGCACTTATTCCAAAATTGACCACATAATTGGAAGTAAAGCACTCCTCAGCAAATGTACAAGAACAGAAATTACAACAAACTGTCTCTCAGACCACAGTGCAATCAAACTAGAACTCAGGACTAGGAAACTCAATCAAAACCGCTCAACTACATGGAAACTGAACAACCTGCTCCTGAATGACTACTGGGTACATAACAAAATGAAGGCAGAAATAAAGATGTTCTTTGAAACCAATGAGAACAAAGATACAACACACCAGAATCTCTGGGACACATTTAAAGCAGTGCATAGAGGGAAATTTATAGCACTAAATGCCCACAAGAGAAAGCTGGAAAGATCAAAAATTGACACTCTAACATCACAATTAAAAGAACTAGAGAAGCAAGAGCAAACACATTCAAAAGCTAGCAGAAGGTAAGAAATAACTAAGATCAGAGCAGAACTGAAGGAGATAGAGACACAAAAAACCCTCCAAAAAATCAATGAATCCAGGAGCTGGTTTCTTGAAATGACCAACAAAATTGATAGACCGCTAGCAAGACTAATAAAGAAGAAAAGAGGGAAGAATCGAATAGACGCAATAAAAAGTGATAAAGGGGATATCACCACTGACCCCACAGAAATACAAACTACCATCAGCGAATACTATAAACACCTCTACACAAATAAACTAGAAAATCTAGAAGAAATGGATAATTTCCTGGACACTTACACTCTCCCAAGACTAAACCAGGAAGAAGTTGAATCCCTGAATAGACCAATAGCAGGCTCTGAAATTGAGGCAATAATTAATAGCCTACCAACCAAAAAAGTCCAGGACCAGATGGATTCACAGCTGAATTCTACCACAGGTACAAGGAGGAGCTGGTACCATTCCTTCTGAAACTATTCCAATCAATAGAAAAAGAGGGAATCCTCCCTAACTCATTTTATGAGGCCAACATCATCCTGATACCAAAGCCTGGCAGAGACACAACAAAAAAAAGAGAATTTTAGACCAATATCCCTGATGAACATCAAGGCAAAAATCCTCAATAAAATACTGGCAAACTGAATCCACCAGCACATCAAAAAGCTTATCCACCATGATCAAGTGGGCTTCATCCCTGGGATGCAAGGCTGGTTCAACATATGCAAATAAAAAGTCAGGAAACAACAACAGGTGCTGGAAAGGATGTGGAGAAATAGGAACACTTTTACACTGTTGGTGGGATTGTAAACTAGTTCAACCATTGTGGAAAACAGTATGGCGATTCCTCAAGGATCTAGAACTAGAAATACCATATGACCCAGCCATCCCATTACTGGGTATATACCCAAAGGATTATAAATCCTGCTGCTATAAAGACATATGCACACGTATGTTTATTGTGGCACTATTCACTATAGCAAAGACTTGGAATCAACCTGAATGTCCATCAGTGACAGACTGGATTAAGAAAATGTGGCACATATACACCATGGAATACTATGCAGCCATAAAAATGGATGAGTTTGTGTCCTTTGTAGGGACATGGATGCAGCTGGAAACCATCATTCTCAGCAAACTATTGCAAGAACAGAAAACCAAACACCGCATGTTCTCACTCATAGATGGGAATTGAACAATGAGATCACTTGGACTTGGGAAGGGGAACATCACACACCAGGGCCTATTATGGGGAGGGGAAGTGGGGAGGTGGGAGCGATGGCATTGGGAGTTATACCTGATGTAAATGACGAGTTGATGGGTGCTGACGAGTTGATGGGTGCAGCACACCAACATGGCACAAGTATACATATGTAACAAACCTGCACATTGTGCACATGTACCCTAGAACTTAAAGTATAATAGTAAAAAAAAAACCTAACTATGACTATGACAATAATTGCATGAAAACCAGAAGTTTTCAGAACTCAAAGCAAACTGATGGAGAATACTACATGTGGAAAGTCTTTCTATTCATTTTTAAAATAGAGAACATAGTCTGAGAGTTAAACAGGAAATGATGTTGTAGGTTTCATTTAACTTATGAAAATAGATGGAATTTTGTGACTCTAAAAAATCTTGACCAGTTGTAAATAGAAGTTGTTATTTGGTTTTTGTTATTTTAATTGCCTGACAACAGGACCAGAACCAAAAACTTGCTTAACTCCTACCAGTGTTACTCCTTTCCTCCGTGGATGATGTATGCTGCTCTGCAAAAATGAAATGTTGTCGTTGAAATGCTGCAAAATATCATTTTCCATAGAGTAGACTCATCTTATGGTAGGATACATCCTTTTTTAAGCCCTATCAGGAAACCTTTACCCAAATTACTCTTCTGAAACTATAGAGGCTGTTCTCTTAGGAAGCCCCAGTAATGCTCTGGCCCATGATTCAGCTTTGAAGGCTTCCTTTGTCTGCCTCCCCTCCCCAATCAGTTTTGTGTGAACAGTGTTCTGTGTTGGCAAGTGGCCAGAGAATTTGCCATAAATAAACTTGCTGTCTTTCTACAAGAAGATAACTTAACTGACTTCCTTGGCCTTCTTAATTTGCCTCAGCACTGAGAATGGCTGAGGGCTTGGGGATGTCGCAGACCTCTAAAGGATCGCCTGCATGGAAATTTAGAAATCCTACACTCCTGAACCTTCTACATGCCAGTTAGAGGCACAAGTCATAGAGCACAAGTTCCTCTGCCTCCCAAGACCCCAATTTACCACTAGTGAGAGCCACGTACACCAGAAATGTATCTCAAGGATTTGGAATTAAGAGTGACAGAAGCAGATTATTCTGATCTCTTCCTATCATTCTTCATCGAAGACAGTGGAAAATTGGGGGAACTAAAATATTGCTCAAGTTTAAACAGAAACAGCAGAAAAACAACACCAGGAATTCCTTCAATGTGTTGTAGACTTGAGCTCTAAAAGCCCAAAACCACACACTTCATTTGCTTACGGTATTGCTAAAATTTCTGTTGATTCAGATTAAGCCCAAAGTAGATTTTTTAACAACCATAGATTCATACTTTTCATAGTTGACTCTTGATCCAGACAATTTGAGACCCCTAAAAATGTCAATTTGGGATCTGATTATGCTTCACTTTTTAGGAATACTTTTGGCATAAATCAATATTTTTCTTAAAAACTCATTTACTAAAATGTCCCCCAAAATGGTAACTCCGGTTTCCCATGAATGTGTCATTGTTATTGATAGACTGAGTAGATTTACACTAATCTGAATTATCTATGGTGAGTTTTACAGCTGAGTTCCTGTTCAGTTTTCTTTTATTAAAAATATAAAATATAATAAACCAGAAAATGTAAATATCTGACAATAACAAAAGTGAGCAAAGTAGTGGAGCAAAGGGAACACATGTGCCCCTGCTGGGAGAGCAACTTTACAGCTGATTGGAAATCGACAAGGTACTGTCCAATAAAACTAAAAGCCTGCCTATTCTACAGCCCAGCAATTTCATTCCTCATGCTAGTGCAATGTTTTAAAAACTGCTGGGTGACTGATTATGACCCATTAGTGGCTCAGTAAATGAATATCAAGGCACAAAATCAGAATATTTTCAATAAAATGAAATGGAGTGGAATGGGATAGAAAATGTCAAAGGAAATCCCTTGCAATCAAAGTATTGTTTTGTAAGAATTTTGCAAAGCCAACTCATGGCTTACCAAGGTAATGGTCAGAAAAGCTTATAAAATACTATTCTAGAGAAACTCTCATGTCTCCATTCACATTTAAAATAGAAAAATAGTATTTATACATTATTTTACATTCTGTGTGTTTGCATCTCCTAGAAGTAGGCACTGAAATATGTTCATTATAATTAGAATAAATAAAAATATCTGTGGGCATTGTTACAAATGAACACTATATAACATTAGAAATTAATAACTGCAGTTTAGACATCAAAATGATTAAAACTTAAGCATAACATTGACAGAAAGAGCAAATCACAGAGGAACACATACAATGGATTCCATTTTATATGTGTTTTAGCACATACAAAATTGAACATATATGTTGTGTATAAATCTACACATTTGTAATAAAATTATAATGAAAGTTAGATGAATAATAAACACAAGATTTCAGCTCACAGCTCTAAGAGAAAGGGAGAAGAAGGGAACTGAGAAGGAAAACAGGGACTATAAAGATATTGGTAATATTCTATTTTTTAAACTAGGTGCCAGGAATATGGCTATTTTTTTACTGTTTGCTAAAGTGTACATATGCATCCTTTATACAAATCTATATTGTGATATGTTTTCAAAATTTTTTCATCTTTTTGACTCACATTGCTCATCCTCACAATGTCACAAATAAATTTCTTGATAGAAGTTAAAATACTGTTCTCTTTGATCTATTAGCTATATTTCAGGTATCACTTTTACATTTCTTGTATAATTTATGACTTGATACAGATTCCTTTGCTTCTAGAGCTAAGTGAAATACAATATTCAGTGAAGTCATAACATTCCATGTAGGAATCCATCCTTTGGCTTCAGTCATTATAATGAACATGCTAAATTATGTCTGTAATACATGAAGAACTTCTTTATAAGTTTAATTTATGCTCCCTTCATTGATAGCATCCCTATCACCCATAGGCATAGCAAGAGTGGGCAGGTACTCTAGGAGTCATGAATTCCCCCTAATGTAATCAAATTAGTATATGTGAACATTTATATTTCAGTATTATTTTGCAACTGGGTAAAACTCAATATGTTTTTAGGAGAAGCCAAAAACAACAAAACTTTTTTAAAAAGCCAATGATGAGCATCATCTTGTAGAGAACAAAGTATTGATACATCAGATTGTGTCTTCTGCCCCAGTCCTGACCATTTTAATTCACAATTCACAATTGCCATCACTCTCTTTAAGGGCAGGCAGGGATACACTCACATCAATTGGAGATAATCAGATTGTGTGAGAGCATGGAAACTATTTTGTACCTATTTAGAATGGGTAAATATGTAGGTAGTGAAGATTTAAAAAATATTAAATTAATATTGTGCAGAAACAAAGGCCTATTTGGATAAACATAAAACCAAAATTCAGCAACTCGTTGCTCAATTTGGACTATAATTTGTCCAAATGTTATATACTTTCCTGATTCAAATTCAGTATTCTCCACAAATCTCCTCCTGATTTCCTCTCCCCATCTCTAACCAGGTAAGTATAATTGTTCTTCAGCTGAAACTACCTAACTCTTCTTTTATACTTAGCACTATTCCACATGATTTCACAACTCTATATGTTTACATAAACTATACACAGATACTAAAATATATGCTCAGTATTGTCATATGAATAATTAGTGATGTTGTTTGGCTGTGTCCCCGCCCAAATCTCAACTTGAGTTATATCTTCCAGAATTCCCATGTGTTGTGGGAGGGACCCAGGGGGAGGTAATTGAATCATGGGAGCCAGTCTTTCCAATACTATTCTCATGAGAGTGAATGAGTCTCACGAGATCTGATGGATTTATCAGGGGTTTCCACTTTTGCTTCTTCCTCATTTTCTCTTGCCACTGCCATGTAACAAATGCCTTTCACCTCCCACCATGATTCTGAAGCCTTCCCAGCTATGTAAAACTGTAAATCCAGTTAAACCTCTTTTTCTTCCCAGTCTTGGGTATGTCTTTATCAGTAGCATGAATATGAACTAATATAGTAAATTAGTACCAGCAGAGTGGGGCACTGCTGAAAAAATACCACAAAATGTGGAATCAACTTTGGAACTGGGTAATAGGCAGAGGTTGGAAAAACATTTTGAAGGACTCAGAAGAAGACAGGAAAATGTGGGAAATTTTGGAACCTCCTAGAAACTTGTTGAATGGCTTTGCTCAAAATGCTGATAGCAATAGGGACAATAAGGTCCAGGCTGAGGTGCTCTCAGATGGAGATGAGGAATTTGTTGGGAACTGCAGTAAAGGTGACTCTTGTTACATATTAGCAAAGAGACTAGAGGCATTTTTCCCCTGCCATAGAGATTTGTGGAACTTTGAACTTGAGAGAAATGATTTAGGGTATCTGGTGGAAAAAATTTGTAAGCAGCAAAGCATTCAAGAGGTAACTTGGGTGCTGTTAAAGGCATTCAGTTTTATAAGGTAAGCAGAGCATAAAAGTTTGGAAAATTTGCCGCTTGACAATGCAATAGAAAAGAAAAACTCATTTTCTGGGGAGAAATTCAAGCTGGCTGCAGAAATTTTAAGTAGCAAGGAGCCTAATGTTAATTTCCAAGACCATAGGGAAAATGTCTCCAGGCCATGTCAGAGGCTTTCATGGCAGCCCCTCTCATCACAGACCCTGAGGCCCAGGAGGAAAAAATGGTTTTGTGAGCTGGGCCCAGGGTTCCTGTGCTGTGTGCAGCCTAGGGACTTGGTGCCCTGTGTCTCAGCTGCGCCAGCCGTGACATACAGCCCAGGGGCCAAAACACAGTGCAGGCTGTGGCTTCAGAGAGTGTAAGCCCCAAGCCTTGGCAGCTTCCATGTGGTATTGAGCCTGCAGATACACAGAAGTCAAGAATTGAGGTTTGGAAACCTCTGCCTAGATTTCAGATGATGTATGGAAATGCCTGGAGGCACAGGCAAAAGTTTGCTGCAGGGGCAGGGGCCTCATGGAGAACATCTGCTAGGGCACTGCAGTAGGGAAATGTGGGGTTGGAACCCCCACACAGAGTCCCTATTGGGGGGACTAGTGGAGCTGTGAGAAGAGGGCCACCATCCTCCAGAACCCAGAACAGTAGATCCACTGACAGCTTGCACCATGCACCTGGAAAAGCCGCAGACACTCAATGCCAGCCCAAGAAAGAAGCCAGGAGGGAGACTGTACCCTGCAAAGCCATAGGGGCCGAGCTACCCAAGACCATGGGAATCCACCTCTTGCATCAGTGTGAGTTGGATTGAGACCTGGAATCAAAGGAGATCATTTTGGAGCTTTAAAATTTGACTGCCCTGCTGGATTTCAGACTTGCATGGGACCTGTAACCCCTTTGTTTTGTCCAATTTCTCCCATTTGGAATGGCTGTATTTAACAAATACCTGTACCTGCATTGAATTGAGGAAGTAACTAGCTTACTCTTGATTTTACAGGCTCATAGGCAGAAGGAACTTGCCCTGTCTCAGATAAGACGTTGGACTGTGGACTTTTGGGTTAATGCTGAAATAAGACTTTGGGGGACTATTGGGATTGCATGATTGGTTTTGAAATATGAGCACATGAAATTTGGAGGGGCCAGGGGTGGAATGATATTGTTTGGCTCTGTCCCTACCCAAATCTCAACTTGAATTGTATCTCCCAGAATTCCCATGTGTTGTGAGAGGGACCCAGGGGGAGGTAATTGAATCACAGGGCCAGTCTTTCCCATGCTATTCTATAGTAAGTAAGTCTCATGAGATCAGGGGTTTCCACTTTTGCTTCTTCTTCACATTCTCTTGTAGCCACCATGTAAGGAAGTGCCTTTTGCCTCTTGCCATGATTCTGATGGCTGCCCAGCCATGTGGAACAGTAAGTTCAATTAAACCTCTTTTTCTTCCCAGTCTCAGCTATGTCTTTATCAGCAGTATGAAAATGGACTAATGTAATTAGTGACTAAATCATTTAAACTTTAAAAAGCAAACCATATCACCCAGGATACTATGTTGTAAACAACAGATATCTGGGTAAACAAAGCCAAGGTTACTTTATGAAGAACGTATTGAAGGTCTCCTGGAATTATGTTTGGAGAACAAAGCTTGTGACAGGAAAGAACCACGGGTGCTAAAAAAAGAGGAGCCATAGCAGGAAGAGTGGTCAATACACCACCTCACAATAAAAGACCCCCAGGCTTCCCTTCCATGTGTGCAACTCCACCCTGTGCAGGACAACACGTCTTTCTATTTTGAAATAATATTTGATTTACCGAAAGGTTGCAAAGACTATATAGAAAGTTACTTTATATGCTTCACTCAACTTCTCCTAAGTTTAACATTTTATGTAACAATGGTACATGTATCAAAACATTTCATCAGTTTGTTCACTGAAGTCCTTTCCACGATCCAATCTAATATACCACATTGCATTTATTCTTCATGTGCCTCTAGTGTCTCCATTATTTTCTTTCTTTTTTTCCATAACATTGACACTTTGAAGAGAGCTGGTGAGGTACTTTTCTAGGCTGACCCTCAATTTGGGTTTGTCTGATATTTTCTCATGAGTAGATAGGGGATATAAATTTGGGGGAACAATTCCACTATAGTCTACTGCCCTTGTCATCACAACACATCACATCATTAATTTGATTTAGTAGTAGTTAGATTATTTCAGTTAACTAGTTACTTATCTAGTTAGTTAGATCACTTAGTTAGATGATGTCTGCCAGGTTTTTCCTCTGTAAAATTAACATTTCCCCCCACTTTCCATAATCTATTGGCTAGAAGCAAGTTACTAAACCTATCTTTTTCTCAAAGAGAAAGGAATTAAACTCTATATTCTGGAAAGGTGAGTATCCAGGAATTTGTAGAAACTGTTAAAACCACAACAGTGATTAATAAATATCTTGGGGCTGTCATATATTGAGGCTATGTAAATATCCTATTTCTCAGTACAGTTTCATATACTAAGTTTAGCCTTCATCTGTGGGTCATGCTTGTAACCATTACTACTGAGGTGCTGTAATGGCCATTTTCTATTTCCCTCATTCCTTCTGCATTTACTATTTGGAATTCTCTAAGGAAGATTTGTCTCTTCCCTGCCCCATTTGTTTATCTAATCATTTAATTATGTCAGTATGAACTCATGGATATTTACTTTATTTCTTAGGCCATAATCCAATGCTATCATTTCTTTTGTTGCTCAAATAATTCCAGGTTTGGCCATTGGGAGCTCTTAGAGATTAGCTTCTGTGTTCTTTGACATGCCTGCATTTTTTAATTATTTTTATTTTTTAGCACTTCTTTAGTCTGTGGCAATACAAGATGTTATAGATTTCTCTTGCACTTTTCCTGATACAGCCCTACGTGATTGCCAGGAAGTAGAGAAAGTGTATGTTTAACTTTAAGAAACTGCCAAACTATTCTCCAAAGTGGCTGTACCATTTTGTATCATTTTTCACTGCAGTGAATGAGAGTTGGTGCTTCTTGCTAGCATTTGCTATTATCAGGTTTTTTGCTTTGCTGCTGTTATTTTAACCAATCTGATAGGTATGCAGTGGCATTTCAGTGTGGTTTTAATTTGAATTGACCTAACATTAAGCATTTTTGCTAGTCATATATCTTTGGAGAACATTTACTCAGATTTTAAAAATTGGTTTGCACGTTTTATTGCTGTTGAGTTTTAAGGAGTTTAAACCATATTTCTGGATA
Source organism: Trachypithecus francoisi (assembly GCF_009764315.1). Taxonomy (NCBI): domain Eukaryota; kingdom Metazoa; phylum Chordata; class Mammalia; order Primates; family Cercopithecidae; genus Trachypithecus; species Trachypithecus francoisi. Next base: position 27,385,964 of record NW_022681472.1, on the reverse strand, counting down.
CAAAAACTCTACCAAATATGTGATGTGCAAATATTCTTTGCCAGTCTTTCTGAGGTGTCTTTTAATTCTCATAACAGCGTCTAAGAGAAAAGTTTTAATTTTGATAAAGCACAAATTATCAATTTGTTTCTTAATGGTTTGCAGTTTTGGTGTTGTATCTACAAACTCATCACCAAATCCAGGGTTACACAGAAGCTGTACTATGTTTTCTTCTAGAACTTTTATATTTCTACATTTTACATTTACAGCTATAATATACTTTGAGTTATTTTTGTATAAAATATGAGGTGTATGTGTAGGCTCATTTTTTGCATATGAATGTTCAGTTGTTTCAACACCATTTGTTGAAAATATCGTACTTTCTCAAATGAATTGACTTTATATCTGTCTCAAAAAATAAGTTGACTATATTTGTGTTGGTCTAATTATGGGTTTTCTATTTTCCCCCACTGATGCATGTCTATGCTTACACCAATACCACATTATCATAATTCTGTAGCTTTTACAATAGTTATTGAAATCTGGCTGCAAACGTCTTCCAATTCTGTTCTTTTTTCAAAATTATTTTGGCTAGTTCCTTATTCTTTCCACAGAAATTTTACTATCTATTTATGGATATTTATAGAAAAACTTGCTGGAATTTTTACTGAGATTATGCTGAATTTTTAGATTGGGGATGAACCTGGTATATCTCTCCATTTGTTTAGACATGTTATTCCTTTTATCACTGTTTTATAGTTATTCACCATACAAGTCCTGCACATATTTTTGCTAGATTTATGCATAAATACTTCTTCTAAGAGCGATGTGCAATTGAAAATCAATATCCCAAAAGTTAATTGCTGGTAAACAGAAATACAATTGAATTTTTTATATTGACGTTACATCTTGTAACTTTGCTGAATTCTGTTATTAGTTTCAGGAACTTTTGTGTAGATTGTGGGATTGTCTTCATATATAGTCATGTTTTCCATAAAATGAGACAGTCTTATTTCTTCTTTTCCTATCTGTGTACTCTTTATTTTTTTTTTCTTGTCTTATTGTACTGGTTAGGACTTCCAATATAATGTTGAATGAGAGTGATAAGACAAAACATCTTGCCTTATTCTTGATCTTAGGGGTAAAAAATTTAATCTGTTGACATTCAAAATAATATTAGCAGCAAGGTTTTTTTCCTGTGGATGTCCTTTATTAGGTTAAAGAGATTCCTTTCTATTCTTTTTATTCTGAGTTTTTTAAATCATGAAAGAATGTAGAAATTTACTAAATGCTTTTACTGTATCTGTTGATACAATCACGTAGTGTTTCTTGTGTAGTTTGTGAATACATCAAATTACATTAATTGGTTATCAGATGTTGAAAGAGCTTTGCCTTCCTGGGATGAACCCTACTTGGTCAGGGTATTATATTTTTTATATATTGCTGAATTCAACTTAATAACATTTTGCTGAGAAATTTCTGTGTATATTCATGAGGTATTGTTCTGTAGCTTCCCTTTAATTTTCTTTCTCTAGTTTTGGTAACAGAGTATTGCTGGAATTATAGAATACATTAGAAAAAGTTCCTCTTCTATTTTCTGGAAGAAATTTTGAGGAATTTGTATGATTTCTTCTTTGAATCATACTGATCATAGCAAAGAGTTCCTATTGCCATGCCTATATTATCAAGTATTTGTTATAGCTGTTCCAGTAGGTGTGTAGTGATATCACATTATTGTTTAATTTGAAATTTCCCAGTGACAAGTAAGGTTGAGCATCTTTGCATATGCTTATTTTTATCTATATGTTTTCTTTATTGAGGTGTCTGTTACGACCTTTTGCCCTGTTTTCACTGGTTATTTCACAACCTATTATTTAACTGGGCATGGTGGTACATGTCTGTAATCCCAACTACTTAAAAGAGTGAGGCAGAAGGATTATTTGAGGTCAGGAGTTTGAAACCAACCTGGGCAGTATAGTAAGAGGTCCCGGAACAAAAAAAAAAAAAAAAGAAGTAAGAAATGTATTGTTTAACTTCCAATAATTGGGGATCTTCTAGATATATTTTTAAAAATTTTAGTAGTATAATTCTGTAATTATTTAAGAATGTACTTGCTGTGATGTCCATTTTTAAAAATTCATTAAAGTTTGTTTTGTTTTGTAGCCCGGAGTATAGTCTATGTTTGTGAATGGTCTATGTACACTTAAAAAGAATGTTTATTCTAAAGGTCTTTGGTGGAGTGATAAATGTTGATTAAATTAAGTTGGTTTATAATGTTGTTTAAATCATTTATATCCTTATTGATGTTTTGGCTATTTGTTACATCAATAACTACAAAGGGGTGTTGAAGTTGCCAGTGATAATTGTGGCTTTGTTAGGTTTTGCTTCATGTATATTGAAGTTCTACTATTAAGTGCATACACCTTCAGAACTGTTATGTATACCTGTAGAAGTTAACCCTTTATTATTCTGTAATGTCCCACTTTATTTCTAATAATATTTCTTATTCTGGAGTCTACTATGACTGAATTTAATGTACTTACTGCAGCTTTTCCTCTGCATTTGCATGATATATCTTTATTCACACTTTTACGTTTAACCTATGTCTTTATATTTAAATTGGCTCTCTTGTAGACAACATGTAACTGAGTCACACTTCTATATCCAACCTAATAATGTTTGGCTTTTAACTGATAAATTTGGACAGTTAAAGTGATTATTGTTATGACTGCATTAAAATCTATCATCTTGCTAGTTGTTTTCTCTTTGTTCCACTTGCCCTTGCTTGCTGTTTTGCTCATTTCTGCCTTCTCTGAATTTAATTGAGCATGTTATAATTCCCTATTAATCTCTTCTAATTACTCATTATTTATGTCTCTGTTTTTAACAACTGATAATCAATTTACTGAAATAATTCATTTAAGCATCTGCAGTGGTGACTGCAGTCTCTACTCTTAGCTCAGCACTGATGGAAAACATCAGAGTAATCTCAGAAGAACTGTGCAAGTCAATGAATCTGGTAGATTCTCATCTAGAGACAATCCCAAGTCTCAGAACCTTCATCACTAAAAGTTTTTCTTGTAGTGAGTCTCAAAGGCTAAGGAAGCTTTACTTTCAGATTTTTTGTCTTTAGAGCCTCTGATCAAGTCAGCCAACACGTTCTCCAGGGATTTCACATTGCAGCTAGGTAGGGTAATTCTAATTTGGTGAACCACCACCTATGGATTCTACTGATGTCTTCCTGGTGTCCTTAAAAGCCTTGGCTTTTAAGCATAACTTCCTGACCTACTTGTTCCTCCCTGAGCATGAAAGCAGTGGTGACTCAGGAGCAGGAAAGGCAGACCACAGTGGTGACAGTGTTTTCCTCAAAGAGGATTTATACCTGTTTTGTTTAAAAAAAATTAGCTCTGCAATTGTTAATAAATCTAACTTCAAATAATATAATACCACTCAATATGCAATGTAACAGCATATTCCCAAGTCCTCCTAGTCCATGTGTTATTCCATTGTTTTTATATATTTTACTTCTATTAATGGGTATAAACATATTTTTATAATTTTTGTTTTAAATAGTCCATTAACTTTTAGGGCAATTAAAAAATATTCAATTTTACTTTTGTTCTTAGTTCTTTGTATAAACTCATGTTTCTGACTACAACTTATTTCTTCTACCTAAAGACATTCTTTAGCATTTCTTGTAGAGTAGGTCTGTGGCAATAAGTTACCTAAATTTTTGTATGTTTGAGAAGATCTTTACTTCTGCTTAACTTTTAAAGGATATTTTTCCCAAGTATAAATCAGTTTTTTTTTTTTTCCTTTCAGCACTACAAAGACATCATGCCGTTGTCCACTTGTTTAAATAGTGTCTCATGAGAAGTCTACTACAACTCTTATCCTTCTTACATTTATGTAATGTGTCTTTTTTTTCTGGCTGCCTTCAAGGTTTTTCTGCCTTCTTCTCCCTTTGTTCTCTAGAAAATCCATTTTTGCATAGGTTAGATAATTTTATTTTGTCTTACAACTCTTGGATACTCTAATCTGTTTTTCATTGCACTTTATTTTTTCTTTGTTTTGCTTTGGGTAATTTCTATTGATTTACCCCTATCTTCAATCTTACAACCTCTTTATTCAACTATATCAAATTCAAATCTACTGATGAAACTATTGAAGGCATTTTTCATCTGTTACTGAATTATTCTTTTCAATGATTTTTTTTTTTTTTTTGCACTTCCTATGACTCTGCTCAAAGTACCTGCCTGATCATGCATGTTGTCTACTTTTTCCATTACAGACTTTCACATATCAAGGGACTTCAAGATGATTGACTAGAGGCACCTAGCACTTGCCAACTCCCCAAAGAAGAATAAACATGAATGGATAATAAAACTTTGAATAAAGCCTCTAAGAGAGAACACTAGAGTTCAGCAGAGAAGTGACAGAAAACGCCTGATGCACAGAGGGAGAAGGAAGTGAGGAAACCAGCACAGCTAGTATCGTCTGGAAGTCCAGAAAGTTTCTCCAGTACAGGGAAATGGTAAATGAGAGATTTCCAGTGGTTCACACTCCCACCATGGACTCCTGAAGTCCTACCCATAAAGAGCCCATAGGCCCTTCCAGGTCCTGAGACTAATACACAGAGCTGCCTGGAATCTCAGACAGCACTGCTCCAAAGAGGGAGCTCATGCTGGGACCCACACTCCCTACCCCAAGACCCAAGCAGCTATTACACAGCAGCACCATTTTGAGAGCCCAACTCCTACCAGATTGCATGTTGCCCTGGGGTCCAACATTCCCTACATATCCCCATCCTTGGAGCCCCACTGACAATCCTCCATATCCTACTGGAAGGTTGCATCAGTGTGGCAAGGTCCGCAGCAATTTGGTAGGATACCTAGCACTCTAGTTCACATATTACTATACACCCTATGAAACAGGTATACAGCACAAGAAGGCTGCCACCAAAACAAAGGGAGCTGAAGCATGTTCTCCCAAAGCCTGATAGCCACCTCCCGGGGCCCACTACCACTAACAGCAGCCCCACCTTTTCTGCACCAGAGGCAACCAGCACTTGCATACACCTTGAGGACAGGCTCCCCCTGACCATCAGTGAGGCTGCTACTACCACCCAAACACAATAACCTGGGAGCCTGAGGGTTGTCCCACCCTGCCCATCACAGTTTTTGCTTATCATCAGGTGGCACAAGGACAAGTTCTCAAGGCCTTGCACCACCCCTGCTCACTCACCAAGAAAGTCACCTGGGGACCGGAGGATTGCCCTTTCCCATCAGTCACCCTCAGAGCACATATACACCATAAGGGAGCCTCACAACAGGCTCAGAATGTCAGCTGCTGCTGCCCCCCAAACACAAGCAGCTGGAAGTCTGGGGATAACCCCCGCCCTGTGCACCATAGCTTGCACCTGTGTGTTTTATCAGCGGAACTTAAAGATAAGCCCACCCCACCTTCCATTCCAGTGTCCAAGGACACCAACCAGGGGCCAAAGGGTCACCCCACTCATTGGTCACCACAGGCACATGTACACACCCCAAGGGTCCTAATAACAGGACTAGAAAACCTACCGCTAGCACCCAAACATGCTTTCCACAAGTCAGGGAATCATGCTACCCCATTCACCATCACTGACATCTGTGCACTCCTCCCACAGGCCTTAGGATATGCCAGCCATGCCTGTCACCACCAGCACTGACACCCCCAACATGTGCCACCTGGGGACCTGGGGACTGGCCCACTCGGCCCAATTCAGCAACTGCTAACACCAGCACATGCCACCTGTGAGTCTGAGGGTTGACTGGTCATACTACTGCCATCACCTAAGCCATACAACCTGCCTACCCATCCAGCCCAGTGTTACCACTACTGGCACCTGACCAAGCTGCCTATAGGCCCAAGGATTGACTGGCTTAGACTTGCTAAACCAATACCGACATACACCACCCAGGGGCTCAAGGATAGGCATGCTAATCCACAAGGGACCTGAAAATTGGCCCAACTGGTGTGTCCAGCCCCAGCAAAGACTGACCATGGCCTCCATAAATAACCATAACCTAAGTCACTGAGGAAATTGCTGACACCACTGATGCTATATATAGCCAAGAAAAAAAATCAGATGGAGACAACACTACTATACACACTCCAAATGAAAGCCAAGTACCTTAGAGTCAAATTATCAAAAGTCAAATACAAAGAGAGAATTCTAAAATGAGTAAGAGAAGGAATCTCCATCAGATAACAGCAGATTTCTCAACAGAAATTTTACAGGCCAGGAGAGAATGGGATGACATATTCAATGTGCTGAAAGAAAAAGAAAATGTCAGTCAAAAATACTATACCCAGCAAGGTCAACCTCCATAAATGAAGGAGAAATAAAGCCTTTTCCAGATGAGCAAAAATTCAGAGAATTCATGACCACTGAACAAGCCATACAGGAAATCCTTAGGGAAGTCCTAAACCTTAAAGTAAAAGGATAGTATCTACCATTATGAAAATGCATAAAAGTACAAAACTCCCTGGTAGAGCAAACACAAAAATGAGTGTGTGCAGTAGTGTTGTGTACAAAAATGAGGAAGAGAAAGAACTCAAATGTTACCACTACAAAAGAAAACACACATACACACAAACAAAAAACAATAAAGCACAATGATAAACAGAAAGAAAAGAACAAAGGATAAACAAAACAACCAGAAAACATAAACAAAATGACAGAAGTCATCACATATCAATAATAACCTTGAATGGATTAAGTTTTCCACCTAAAACCTTTAATATGGCAAACTAGATGCAGTTGGCCATCAAAGAACAACTCCCACCAAGGAACTGGGATGACTGGTGTACTCCTAAGACATCTTCAGAGGGAAGACACTGAGAATGGAGGTGTGAGCAGAAAGGGTCGTAATGTGGACCCCAGGAGGGTTCTTCGATCTTATGCAAGAAAGAATTTGAGAATTTGAGGTGAATCCACAGAGTAAGTGAAGGCGAGTTTTTAAGAAAGTCAAGGAATAAAAGATTGCCTACTCCATAGGCAGAGCAACAGTGTGGGCTGCTCAACTAGGAATACTTAAAATTATTTTTCGATTATATGCTAAACAAGGGGTGAATTATTCATGAATTTTTCAGGCAAGGAGTAGGCAATTACAGGAACTGAGGGCTCCTCGCCTTTTTAGACCATATAGGGTAACTTCCTGACATTGCCATGGCATTTGTAAACTGTCATGGTGCTAGTGGGAATGTCTTTTAGCATGCTAATCATTATAATTAGCATATAATAAGCAATGCGGATGACCAGAGGTCACTTTCATAGCCATCTTGGTTTTGGTGTTTTTTGTTTTTGTTTTTAGACACAGTTTCACTTTGTCACCCAGGCTAGAGTGCAGTGGCACGATCTCGGCTCACTGCAAGCTCCACCTCCAGGGTTCACACCATTTTCCTGCCTCAGCCTCCTGAGTAGCTGGGACTGCAGGCGCCCGCCACCATGCCCGGCTAATTTTTTGTATTTTTAGTAGAGATGGGGTTTCACCATGTTAGTCAGGATGGTCTCAATCTCCTGACCTCGTGATCCACTCAGCTCGGCCTCCCAAAGTGCTGGGATTACAGGCGTGAGCCACCATGCTCGGCCTGATTTTGGTGGGTTTAAGCAGCTTGTTTACTGCATCCTTTTATCAGCAAGGTCTTTGTGACCTATACCTTGTGTCAACTTCCTAGCTCATCCTGAGACTTAGAATGCTTGACCTCAGGTGGGGCCCAGTGGCTCATGCCTGTAATTCCAGCACTTTGGGAGGCCGAGGCAGGTGAATCACCTGAGGTCAGGAGTTCGAGATCAGCCTGGCCAACATAGTGAAACCCCGTCTCTACTGAAAGCACAAAAATTAGCCAGGTGTGGTGGCAGGTGCCTGTAATCCCAGCTACTCAGGAGGCTAAGGCAGAATTGCTTGAACCCGGGAAGTGGAGGTTGCAGTGAGCAGAGACTGTGCCAATGCACTCCAACCTGGGCAACAACAGCGAGACTCTGTCTGGAAAAAAAAAATGCCCGACCTCATGGGAATACAGCCCAGTAAGTCACAGTCTTATTTTACCCAGCCCTTATTCAAGATGGAGTCACTGTGGTTCAAATGCCTCTGACAAATGGAGGGAAGACACAGAAGCTGGGCTGAATGGGGAGGAAGCTGGGAACCCTGCACAGAACTTCCATGGACAGAGACTGGTCCTTGATTCCGGGGAAATGGATGAGTTAAACTGGCAAGAAGGAAACTGCTCTCCCCATGGAATCCTGGCAGAAAGAGGGCCCTTGGCCACCATGGACACTTGAGTTGTCAGGGAGAGATGCTTAGAGAAGTGGCAGAGGTAGCATTCCAGAAGATGTGGAACCCAAAGGGTTTGGTGCAGGAGACTCCATAGTCTAGGCCTAAAACTTCCTCAAGCTGATAAACAACTTCACAAAAGTCTCAGGATACAAAATCAACATACAAAAATCACTAGCATTTCTATACACTAATGGCCATCAAGCTGAGAGCCAAGTCAGGAACACATTCCCATGCATAATTGCCACAAAAATAATAAAATACCTAGGGGAGGAAGGGTGAAACAAGATGGCAGAATAGAAAGTTTCACTAAGGATTCCCCACCCCCACCGCTAACCTCCCCCAGCACAAGGACACCAAGTTAACAACTGACTACACAGGGGAAAAAAAAAAACCTTCATAAGAACCAAAAATCAGGTAAATACTCATAGCACCTGGTTTCAACTACATATCTCTGAAAGAGGCACTGAAGAGATTAAAACATATAATAATAATAATAATAATAGTAATAAACAGTCCTGAATCATGGGCACCATCCCTCTTCTACTCCTCACAGTGGTAGCCTGGTGTGGAGCATGTCTGGGCACTAAGGGAGGGAGAACACAGGAATTCTGAGGTATTGGACTCAGTATTGTCGTGTTACAGCAGAAATAAAATCAGACTAAACTCAACTGGTGCCTGCTCATGGAGACAGCATTTAAACCAGCCCTAGCCAGAGGAGATTCCATGATCCCAGAGGTGGGAACTTGAGTGCCTGCAAACCTCACCACAGAGGGTTAATCCAAGTAAACTTGAAAGGCAGTCTAGGTGGTAAGGACCACAACTCATAGGTGATTCCTACTGCTGAATAAGCCCTAGAGACAGTGGGCTGGGTGATGGTGGGGGCACATGGCATACTGAGACACCAGCTGGGACAGCCAAGGGAGTGCTAGCATCAACCCTCCCTTAACCCCAAGCTGCACAGCTCGTGGCTCCCAAAGAGAGCCCTTCTTTCCACTTGAGGAAAGGAGATGAAAAAGTGGGGCAGACTTTGTCTTACATTTAAGGTGGCAACTCAGTGACAGCAGGATAGGGCACCTGCCAGAGTTGTGAAGCCCCTGTTCCATCCAAGTCCTAGCTTCCAGACAACATTTGAACATACTCTGGGTCAGAAGAGGAACTGCTGCTTTGAAGGAAAGAACACAGTCTTGACAGCGTTCATCATCTGCTAACTAAAGAGCCTTTGGGCCCCGAATAACCAGCAGCAACACCCAGGTAATACACTGAGGGTCTTGGTTGAGCCTCTGAGACTTGCTGGCTTCAGGAGAGACTCAATACATAACTTAGCAGTGGTGGCTATGGGAGAAAACTTCATCTGCTTGAGAAAAACAGAAGGAAAAATAAAAAGGACTTTGTCTTGCACCCTAGGTACCAGTATGGCCACAGTGAGTAGAGCACCAAGTGGGCTCTTAGGGTCCCCAATTCCAGGACTTGACTCTTGGATAGCATTTCTGAACCTGTCCTGAGCCAGAAGAGAGCCCACTGTTCTGAAGGGTGAGTCCCAGGCCAGCAGTATCCACCATGATGACTTAACAGCCTTGAGAGAACGTTGTCGGTAGCCTCGCAGTACTCCTCATGACCTGGTATAGCAACGGCTATCGGTGAGGCTCCTCTGCTTTGGGAAAGAGGAAGGTTTGAGTGCCAGCTCAGCCGCAATCCAATAGAACAAGAGGTAGACTTCTAAGTTTTCTGATTCTAGTCTCTTGACACCTGGAGGGCACTTCTGGACCCACCTGGGGTTTGGGGAACCTTGTCACCCTGAAGGGAAGGACACAGACCTGGCTGGCTTTACCACCTGTTGACTGTAGAGTCCCAGGCCTTGAGCAAACATATGCAGTAGCCAGGGAGTCATTACAGCACGCTTTGAGTAAGACCCAGCACTGTGCTGGCTTCAGGTTTGGCCCAGCACAATCATAGTGGTGGTGGCCACAGGGGTGCTTGTGTCACACCATACCCAGCTTTAGGTGTCTTAGAAAAGAGAGACTCTGTATGTTTTGGAGAAAGTAAGGGAAGAGAACAAGAGTCTGTATCTGGTAATCCAGAGAATTCTCTCATATCTTGTCCAAGACCATCAAGGTAGTACCTCTATGAGTCTGCAAAAACCAGTGTTACTGGGCTTGTAGTGTCCCTAAAGCAGAAACAGCTTGGATCAGAAAACCCAAGTATTTTCAAATATCTGGAAAGCCTTCCTAAGAGGGACAGTTACCAATAAGCCCAGACAGTAAAGACTGCAATAAATACCTAACCCTTCAATGCCCAGAAACTGAAAAACATCTACCAGCACCAACACCATCCAGGAAAACATGACCTCACCAAATAAACTAAATAAGGCACCAGGGACCAATCCAGGAGAAAAAGAGACATGTAAACTTACAAAGAGAGAATTCAGAATAGCTGTATTGAGGAAACAAATAAATTCAAGATAACACAGAGAAGGAATTGAGAATTCTATCAGATAAATTTCTCAAAGAGATTGAAATAAGTAAAAAGAACTGAGCAGAAATTCTGGAACTGAAAAATGCACCTGGCATACTGAAGAATGCCTCAAAGTCCTTTAATAGTAGAACTGATGAAGCAGAAGAAAGAATTAGTGAGTTGAAGACAGGTTATTCGAAAATACGCAGTCAGAGGAGACAAAATTTTTTTAAAAAATGAAGCATGTCTACAGGATCTAGAAAATAGCCTAAAAAGGGCAAATGTAAGAGTTATTGGCTTTAAAGAGAAGGTAGAGAAAAAGATAGGGGTAAAAAGTTTAATCAAAAGGATAGTAACAGGAAACTAACCAAACCTAGAGAACAATATTAATATCTAAGTACAAGAAGGTTATAGAACACCAAGCAGATTTAACCAAAAGGAGACTACCTTCAGCATTTAATAATCAAACTCCTAACAGTTAAGGATAAAGAAAAGATCCTTTTCTCAGCAAGAAAAAATAAACAAATAACATAAAATGGAACTCCAATGCATCTGGCAGCAGACTTTTCAACCTTATAGGTCTGGAGAGAGTCGCATGACATATTTAAAGTGCTGAAGGAAAAATACTTTTACCCTAGAACAGTATATCTAGTTATAATATCCTTCAAACATAAAAAACAAATACAGACTTTCCCAGATAAACAAAAGCTGAAGGATTTCATCAATACCAGAACCTGTCTTACAAGAAATGCTAAAGGAAGTACTTAAATCAAAAAGAAAAGAACATTGAGCAATAACTAATCATGTGAAGCTACAAAACTCACTGGTAATAGTAAGTACAAAGAAAAACACAATATTGTAACACTGTAACTATGGTGTGTAAACTACTCTTATCCTAAGCAGAAAGACTAAACAATGAACCAATCAAAAATAATAATGACAATAACCTTTCAGGACATACTTTATATGATTTGGCTGTGTCTCCACCTAAATCTCATCTTGAATTGTAGTTCCCATAATCACCACGTGTTGTAAGAGGGACCTGCTGAAAGATAACTGAATCATGATGGCTGTTTCATCCATACTGCTTTTGTGGTAGTAAATAAGTCTCTTAAGATCTGATGATTTTATAAGGGGAGAGCCCCTTTTGCTTGGCTCTCATTCCCTCTCTTGTCTGCTGCTGTAAGATGTGCCTTTCACCTTTTGCCATGATTGTGAGGCCTCCTCAGCCACATGGAACTGTGAATCTATCAAACCTCTTTTCCTTTATATATTACTGAGTCTCAAGTATGTCTTTATCAGCAGCATGAGAACTGACTAATACAATATTCAATACAATAAGATATAAATAGAAACAAAAAAGTTAAAAAGTGGAGGGATGAAGTTAAGGCATAGAGTTTTTATTAGTTTTCTTTTTGCTTGTTTGTTTAAGCAAATTGTGTTGTTATCAGATTAAAATAATGGGTTATAAGATAGTATTTGCAAGTTGCATGGTAACCTAAAACTAAAAACATACAACAGATATACAAAAAATAAAAAGCAAGTACCTAAACCATGTCACTAGAGAAAGTCAACATTACTAGAGGAAAACAGGAAAGACAGTCACACAGAAGTGAGGACCACAATACAACCAGAAAATAAATAACAAAATGTCATCAGTAAGTCTTTACTTATCAATAATAACATTGACTGTAAATAGACTAAACTGTGTAATCAATAGACATAGACTGGCTGAATGGATTAAAAAAAAAAAAAAAACACACCTATTGACCTGCTTTTCTGTTGCCTAGAAGAAACACAGTTTACCTATTAGGACACTCATAGACTGAAAATAAAGGGTTAGAAAAAGATATTCCATGACAATGAAAACCAAAAAAGAGAAGGAGTCATTATACTTATATCAGACAAAATAAATTTCAAGAAAAAAACTATAGGAAGAGACAAAGAAGGTCACTATATAATGACAAAGGTATCAATTCAGCAAGAGGATATAACAATTATAAATATATGTGTACCCTACAATGGAGCACCCAGATAAATAGAGGAAATATTATGAGAGCTAAAGAGAGAGACAGGCCCCAATACAGTAATAGCTGAGACTTTGGCATCCTACTTTCATCACCGGAAAGATCTTCCAGACAGAAAATCAACAAATAAACATCAGACTTAATCTGTACTAAAGACAAATGGATCTAATCAATACTTACAGATCATTTCATCCAGGGGCCTCAGAATACACATCCTCTTCCTCAGCACAGGGATTATTCTCAAGAATACACCATATGTTAGGTGACAAAACAAGTCTGAAAGCTTTCAAAAAATGAAACAATATCAAGCATCTTTTCTGACCACAACTGAATAAACTAGAAATTAATAACAGGAGGAACTTTGGAAACTATACAAACTTTAATGGAAATTAAACAATATGTTTCTGAATGACCAGTGGGTCATTAAAAAAGTTAAAAAGAAACTGAAAAACTATTGAAACAAATGATAAAGGAAATACAACATACCAAAATCTATGGGACACAGCAAAAGCAGTACTCAGAGGAAAATTTAGAGCTATAGCCGCCTACATAAAAAACAAAACTTCAAATAAAAAATGTAACAATGCACCTTAAAGAACTAGAAAAATAAAACCAAACCAAACACAAAACTAGTAGAAGAAAATAAATAATAAAGATCAGAATATAAACAAATGAAACCAAATGTAAAAAAAACACAAAAGATCAATGAAACAAAAAGTTGGCTTTTTGAAAAGTTAAACAAAATTGACAAACCTTTAGCCAGACTAAGAAAAAAAAGAGAATATCCAAATAAATAAAATAAAAAATGATAAAGGAGACATTACAACTGATACTTAGAAATTCAAAGGATAATTAGTGGCTACTATGAGTAACTATATACAATAAATTGGAAAATCTAGAAGAAATGAACAAATTCCTAGATACATACAGCCTACCAACATAGAACTAGGAAGAAATTCAAAATCTGAAGATACCAATAATAAGTAATGACATCAAAGCCATAATAAAAAGTCTCCCAGTAAAGAAAAGCCTGGAACCTAATGGCTTCACTGCTAAATTCTATCAAACATTTAAAGAAGAACTAGTATAAATTCTGCTCAAACTATTCCAAAAAATAGAGGAGAAGGGAATGCTTCCAAACTTCTTCTATGAGGCTAGTATTACCCTGATACCAAACCCAGACAAAGACACATAAAAAAAAAATTACAGGCCAATATCTCTGATGACTATTAATGCAAAAATCCTTGACAAAATACTAGCAAACCAAATTCAACAACACATCAGAAAGATCATTCACCATGACCAAGTGGGATTTATTGCTGGGATGTAAGCATAATTCAACATATGCAAATCAACCAACATGATACATTGCATCAACAGAAGGAAGAATAAAAACCATGTGACCATTTCAACTGATGCTGAAAAAGGCTTTGATAAAATTCAACATCCCTTCATGATACAAATCATAAAAAGATGAGGTATAGAAAGAACGTACCTCAACATAATAAAAGTCATATATAACAGAACAACAGCTAGCATCATACCGAATGAGGGAAAATTGAAGGCCTTTCCTCTAAGATCTGGAACATGACAAGGATGCCCGCTATCACCACTGTTATTCAGCATAGTACTGGAAGTCCTAGATAGAGCAATCAGACAAGAGAAAGTTATAAAGGGGATCCAAATTATAAAGGAAGAAGTCAAATTATCCTTGTTTGCTGATGATATGTTCTTATATTTGGAAAAACCTAAAGACTCCCCAAGAAAAGTACTAGAACTGATAAACAAATTGAGTAAAGTTGCAAGATACAAAATCAACATACAAAAATCAATAGTATTTCTATACAACAACCATGAACAATGTGAGGAAGAGACAAAAAAAAGTAATCCCATTAGAAGAACACACATAAAATTAAATACCAAAGAATTAACCAAAGAAGTGAATTAACCAAAGAATTAACCAAAGAACGAATTAACCAAAGAAGTGAAAGATCTCCATAATGAAAACTATAAAACACTCATGAAAGAAATGGAAGAAGGCACCCAAAAATGGAAAAATATTTCATGCTCATGGATTGGAAGAATCAATATTGTTAAAATATCCATACTATCCAAAGCAATCCAAAATGGTTTGATAGGGATTCCATGTAATATCTATCAAAACACCAATGATATTTTTCACAGAGACAAAACAAAACACTAAAATTTGTATGGAACCCCAAAAGACTCAACCAAAGCCATCCTCAGCAAAAAGAACAAAACTGGAGGAATCACATTACCTGACTTCAAATTATACTACAGAACTATAGTAACTATAGTAACCTACACAGCATGGTACTGGCATAAAAACAGACAGATGAAACCAATGGAACAGAATAGAGAAACCAGAAACAAATACACACACCCACACCAAACTCATTTTTGATGAAAGTGCCAAGAACATATACTAGGGAAAATATAGTCTCTTCAATAAATGGTGCTGGAAAAACTGGACATTCATGTGCAGAATAATAAAACTAGACCCCTATCTCTCACTATATATATAAATATATATATAAAATCATAAGCTGGAGGACATTATTCTAAGTGAAGGACCTCAAGAATGGAAAACCAAAAATCGTATGTTTTCACTTATAAGTGGAAGCTAAGCTATGAAGATGCAAAGACATAAGAACAAAAGAATTGACTTTGGGGCCTTGGGAGGAAGGATGGCAGGGATGAGGGATAAAAGACTATATACTGGGCACGGTGTACATTGCTCAGGTGACAGGTGAACCAAAATCTCAGAAATCACCACTAAAAAATGTATCCATGTAACCAAATACCAGGTGTACCTCAAAAACTACTGAAATAATTTTTTTTAAAAAAAGAAATCATGATGGATTAAATATTTAAATTTAAGACTTCAACCTATGAAGCTACTACAGGAAAACACTGGAGAAATCTTTAGAACATTGGTCTAGGCAAATATTTATTGAGCAATACTCCACAAGCACAAGCAACCAAAGCAAAAATGGAGAAATGGGGTCACATCAAGTTAAAATTTCACACAGCAAAAGATACATCAATAAAGTAAAGAGACAACCTACAGAATGGGAGAAAACTACCCCTCAGACAAGGGATTAATGACCAGAATATATAAGGAGTTCATACAACTCTATAGGACAAAATCTAATAATCCAATCAAAAAATGGGCAAAAGGTTTGAATAGACATTTCCCAAAAGAAGGCACATGAATGGTAAACAGGCATATGGAAAGGTATTCAACATCACTGATCAACAGAGAAATGAAAATCAAAACTACAATGAGATATCATCTCACCCCAGTTAAAATGGCTTATCTTCAAAAGACAGGCAATACAAGTACTGGTGAGGATGTGGAGAAAGGGGAACCTTTGTACACTTTTGATGGGAATGTAAATTAGTACAGCCCTTATAGAAAACAGTTTGTAGGTTCCTCAAAAAACTAAAAACTGAGCTACCATATGATCCTGCAATCCCACTGTGGGGTATATAACCAGAAGAAAAAAAAAAGCTGTGTGCCAAAGAGATATCAGCACTCCCATGTTTGTAGCAGCATTGTTTACAATAGCTAAGGTTTGGAAGCAACCTAAGTGCCCATCAACAGATGAATGGATAAAGAAAATATGGTAGCTATTCAGCCATAAAAAAATGAGATCCAATCATTTGCAACAACATGGAAGGAACTTAAGATAATTATGTTAAGAGGAGCTGGGGGAGACATGGGTGTGGTTAATATGTGCAAACAAAATAGAAAGAATGAATAAGACCTATTATTGATAGCACAATAGGGTGACTATAGTCAAGAATAACTTAATCATATATTTTTAAATAACTTAAATAATGTAATTGAATTGTTTGTAACTCAAAAGATAAATCCTTGAGAAGATGGATACCCCATTCTCCATGAAGTGCTTATCTCACATTGCATGCCTGTATCAAAGCTTTTCATGTATTTCATAAATATATACAATTACTATGTACCCACAAAATTAAAAACAAAAAAAGAATAAGATACCTGAAAATAAAGCTAACCAGGGAGGTGAAAAATCTCTACCATGAGAACTACAAAACACTGCTCAAAGAAATCAAAGATGACACAAACAAATGGAAGAATATTCCATGCTCATGGATAGGAAGAATAAATGGTGCTAAAATTGCTATACTGCCCAAAACAATTTATAGATTCAATACTATTTCTTTCAAATTACCAATGACATTTTTCACATAACTAGAAAAAAAATTTTTTAATTCTTATGGAACCAAGAAAGAGCTAAGGCAATCCTAAGGAAAAAATAAAAAAATAAATAAATAAATAAATAAATAAATAAATAGATAGATAGATAGATAGATAGATAAATAAATGCTAACCAATTTCAGTCTTTACTGCCAGCATGGTACTGGTACAAAAACAGACACATAGACCAAAGGACCAGAATAGAGAGCCCAGAAATAATGCCATATACTTACAACCATCTGATCTTTGAAAAAGATGACAAAAACAAGTAATAAGGAAAGGATTCCCTATTCAATAAACGGTGCTTGGATAACTAGCTACACATATGCAGAAGATTGAAATAACCCATTTCTTACACCATATACAAAAAAATCGACTCAAGATGAATCAAAGACTCAAATTTAAAACTCAAAACTATAAAAAACCTGGAAGACAACTGGATAATACCATTCAAGACATAGGAATATGCAAAGATTTCATAACGAAAACACCAAAACAACTGCAACAAAACCAAAATTGACAAACAAGATCTAATTACATTAACAAACTTCTGCACAGAAAAAAAAAAAGTCAACAGAGGAAACAGACAACCTACAAAATGAGAGAACATTTTTGCAAGGTATGCATCTGACAAAGGTCTAATAACCAGTATCTATAAGGAACTTAAACAAATCTACAAGAAAATAAAAACATTAAAAAGTGGGCAAAAGATATGAAGAGACACTTTTTTTAACCTGCCTTTTTAAAATTATTATTATATTTTAAGTTCTGGGATACATGTGGAGAATGTGCAGGTTTGTTACATAGGTATACACGTGCCATGGTGCACATGCTGCGCCCATCAACCCATCATCTACATTAAGTATTTCTCCTAATGCTATCTCTCCCCTAGCCACCACTCCCTAACAGGCCCCAGTGTGTGATGTTCCCCTCCCTGTGTCCATGTGCTCTCACTGTTCAAGTCCCACTAATGAGGGAGAACATGTGATGTTTGGTTTTCTGTTCTTGTTTTAGTTTGCTGCGAATGATAGTTTCCAGCTTCATCCATGTCCCTGCAGAGGACATGAACTTATCCTTTTTAAGGCTGCATAGTATTCCATGGTGTATATGTGCCACATTTTCTTTATCCAGTTTAACATTGATGGCATTTGGGTTTGTTCCAAGTCTTTGCTACTGTGAACAGTGCTGCAATAAACATACATGTGCATGTGTCTTTATAGTAGAATGATTTATAATCCTTTGAGTATATACCCAGTAATGGGATTGCTGGGTCAAATGGTATTTCTCATTCCAGATCCTTGAGGAATCACCACACTGTCTTCCACAATGGTTGAGCTAATTTACAGTCCCATCAACAGTGTAAAAATGTCCCTATTTCTCTACATCCTCTCCAGCATCTGTTGTTTCTTGACTTTTTAATGATTGCCATTTTAACTGGTATGAGATGGTATTGCATTGTGGTTTTTATTTGCATTTCTCTAATGATCAGTGATGATGAGCTTTTTTGCATATGTTTGTTGGCTGCATAAATGTCTTCTTTTGAGAAGTGTGTTTTCTTATCTTTCGCCCACTTTTTGTTGGAGTTGTTTGTTTTTTCTTGTAAATTTGTTTAATTTCCTTGTAAATTCTGGATATTAGCCCTTTGTCAGGTGTGTAGATTGCAAAAATTTTCTCCCATTCTGTAGGTTGCATGTTCATTCTGATGGTAGTTTCTTTTGCTGAGCAGAAGTTCTTTAGTTGGATTAGATCCCATTTACCAACTTTGGCTTTTGTTGCCATTGCTTTTGGTGTTTTTGTCATAAAGTATTTGCCCATGCCTATGTCCTGAATAGTATTGCCTAGGTTTTCTTCTAGGGTTTTTATGGTGTTAGGTCTTACACTTAAGTCTTTAATCCATCTTGAATTAATTTTTGTGTAAGGTGTAAGGAAGGGATCCAATGTCAGCTTTCTACATATGGCTAGCCAGTTTTTCCAACACTAGTTATTAAATAGGGAATCCTCTCCCCATTGCTTGTTTTTATCAGGTTTGTCAAAGAGCAGATGGTTGTAGATGTGTGACATTATTTCTGAGGCCTCTATTCTGTTCCATTGGTCTATATATCTGTTTTGGTACCAGTACCATGCTGTTGGTTACTGTAGCCTTGTAGTACAGTTTGAAGTCAGGTATCCAGATGCCTCCAGCTTTGTTCTTTTAGGATAGGGTTGTCTTGGCTATACAGGCTCTTTTTTGGTTCCGTGTGAGACTTAAAGGAGTTTTGTTCTAATTCTGTGGAGAGAGTCAGTGGTAGCTTGATGGGGATAGCATTGAATCTAAAAATTCCTTTGGGCAGTATGGCCATTTTCACAATATTGATTCTTCCTATCCGTGAGAATGGAATGTTTTTCCATTTGTTTGTGTCCTCTCTTACTTCCTTGAGCAGAGGTCTAGCAAGACAGGCCGACATTCAAATTCAGGAAATACAGAGAACACCACACAGATACTCCTTGAGAAGAGCAATCCCAAGACACATAGTCATCAGATTCACCAAGTTTGAAATGAAGGAAAAAATGTTAAAAGCAGCCAGAGAGAAAGGTCAGGTTACCCACAAAGGGAAGCCCATCTGACTAACAGTGGATCTCTCAGCAGAAACCCTATAAGCCAGAAGAGAGTGGGGGCCAATATTCAACATTCTTAAAAGAAATGTCAACCCAGAATTTCATATCCAGCCAAACTAAGCTTCACAAGTGAAGGATAAATAAAATTTTTTAGAGACAAGCAAATGCTGAGAGATTTTGTCACCACCAGGCCTGCCTTAAAAGAGCTCCCAAAGGAAGCACTAAATATAGAAAGGAAAAACCAGTACCAGGCAAAGTAAAAACACCAAATTGTAAAGACCACAGACACTAAGAAGAAACTACATCAACTAACGGACAAAATAACCAGCTAGCATCATAGTAACAGGATCAAATTCACACATTACAATATTAACCTTAAATGTACAGGGACTAAATGCCCCAATTAAATGACACAGACTGGCAAATTGGATAGTCAAGACCCATTGGTGTGCTGTATTCAGAAGACCCATCTCATGTGTGCAAAGACACACAGACTCAAAATAAAGGGATGGAAGAATATTTATCAAGCAAATGGAAAGAAAAAAAAAAAAGCAGGGATTGCCATCCCAGTCTCTGATAAAACAGACTTTAAACCAACAAAGATCAAAAAAGACAAAGAATGGCATTACAGAATGGTAAAGGGATCAATGCAACAAGAAGAGCCAACCATCCTAAATATATATGCACCCAATACAGGAGTACCCAGATTCATAAAACAAATTTTAGAGACCTACAAAGAGATTTAGATTCCCATGCAATAATAAATAGAGACTTTAACACCCCACTGTCAATACTAGACAGAACAACAAGACAGAAAATTAACAGAGATATTCAGGACTTGAACTCAGCTCTGAACCAAGTGGACCTAATAGACATCTAAAGAACTGTACACCCCAAATTAACAGAATATACATTCTTCTCAGCACCGCATCACAGTTATTCTAAAATTGCCCACATAATTGGAAGTAAAACACTCCTCAGAAAATGCAAAAGAACAGAAATCATAACAAACAATCTCTCAGACCACAGTGCAATCAAGTTAGAACTCAGGATTAAGAAACTCACTCAAAACCGCAAAACTACATGGAAACTGAACAACCTGCCCCTGAACAACTACTGAGTAAATAACAAAATTAAGGCAGAAATAAATAAGTTATTTGAAACCAATGAGAACAAAGACACAATGTACCAGGATCTCTGGGACACATGTATAGCACTAAATGCCCACAGGACAAAGCAGGAAAGATCTAAAATTGACACCCTAACATCACAATTAGAAGAAGTAGAGAAGCAAGAACAAACAAATTCATAAGCTAGCAAAAGACAAGAAATAACTAAGATCAGAGCAGAACGGAAGGAGATAGAGACACAAAAAATCTTTCAAAAAATCAATGAAGACAGGAGCTGGTTTTTTGAAAAGATTAACAAAATAGATAGACTACTAGCCAGACAAATGAAGAAGAAAAGAGAGAAGAATCAAACAGACACAATAAAAAATGATAAAGGGGATATCACCACTGATCCCACAGAAATACAAACTACTGTCAGAGAATAGTAGAAACACCTCTATGCAAATAAACTGGAAAATCTAGAAGAAATGGATAAAGTTCTGGACACATACACCCTCCTAAGGCTAAACCAG
The DNA here is from genome assembly GCF_009764315.1 of Trachypithecus francoisi. Taxonomy (NCBI): domain Eukaryota; kingdom Metazoa; phylum Chordata; class Mammalia; order Primates; family Cercopithecidae; genus Trachypithecus; species Trachypithecus francoisi. The sequence continues at coordinate 27,364,694 of NW_022681472.1, read as the reverse complement.
GAAGAAGTAGAATCCCTGAATAGACCAATAACAAGTTCTAAAATTGAGGCAATAATTAGTAGCCTAGCAACCAAAAAAAAAAAGCCCAGGACCAGAGGTAAAAAGAGGAGGTGGTGCCTTTGCTTCTGAAACTATTCCAAACAATAGAAAAAGAGGGACTCTTCCCTAACTCATTTTCTGAGGCCAGCATCATCCTGATACCAAAACCTGTCAGACACAACAAAAAAAGAAAATTTCAGGCCAATATCCCTGATGAACATTGATGCGAAAATCCTCAGTAAAATACTGGCAAACCGAATCCAGCAGCACATCAAAAGCTTATCCACCACGACGATCAAGTCGACTTCATCCCTGGGATGCAAGACTGGTTTAAAATTAAGCAAATCAATAAACATAATCCATCACATAAACAGAACCAATGACAAAAACCACATGGCTATCTCAATAGATGCAGAAAAGGCCTTTGACAAAATTCCATACCCCTTCTTGCTAAATCTCTCAATAAACTAGGTATTAATGGAACGTATCTCAAAATAATAAAAGCTATTTATGTCAAACCCACAGCCAATATCATACTGAATGGGCAAAAGCTGGAAATATTCCCTTTTAAAACTGGCACAAGACAAGGATGCCTTCTCTCACCACTCCTATTCAACATAGTATTGGAAGTTCTGGCCAGCACAACCAGGCAAGAGAAAGAAATAAAATGTATTCAAATAGGAAGAGAGGAAGTCAAATTGTCTCTGTTTGCAGGAGATGTGATTGTATATTTAGAAAATCCCATCGTCTCAGCCCAAAATTTCCTTAAGCTGATAAGCAACTTCAGCAAAGTCTCAGGATACAAAATCAGTGTGCAAAAATCACTAACATTCCTAAACACCAATAACAGACAAACAGAGAGCCAAATCATGAGTGAACTCCCATTCATAATTGCTACAAAGAGAATAAGACACCTAGAAATACAACTTGCAAGGATGTGAAGGATCTCTTCAAGAAGTGACACTTTTCAAAAGAAGACATACATGCAGCCAACAGGCATATGAAAATAAAGTTCGACACCACTGATCATTAGAGAAATGCAAATCAAAACCACAATGAGATAACATCTCACACAAGTCAGATGGCTACCACGAAAAAAAGTCAAAAAATAACAGATGCTGGTGAGGTTGCAGAAAAAAAGGAACAGTTATACACTATTGGTGTAAATGTAAATTAGTTCAACTGTTGTGGAAAACAGTGTGGTGATTTCTCAAAGACCTAAAAACCAAACTACTATTTAAGCCAGCAGTCTTGCTACTGGTTATATACCCAAAGGAACATAAATTATTCTATCATAAAAATTCATGTATGTGTGTGCTTATTGCAGCACTATTCACAACAGCAAAGACATGGAGTCAACTTAAATATCTATCAATGATAGACTAGATAAAGAAAATGTGGTACATATACACCATGGAATACTATGCAGCCATAAACAAGAATGAGATTGCATCCTTTACTGGAACATGGATGGAGCAGTAGGCCATTATTCTTAGCAAACTAATACAGGAATAGAAAACCAGATACTGCATATTCTCACTTATATGCTGGAGCTAAATAATGAGAACACATGGACACATACAGTTGAACAACAGATATGGGTGCTGGAGGATGGAGGCTGGAAGAAGGGAGAGGGTCAGAAAAAATAAGTCATGGATACCAGGCTTAATAGTGACAAAATAATCTGTAAAAACAAACCCCCATACATGAGTTTACCAATTGTATTAGGCCATTCTCACACTACTATAAAGAGCTACCTGAGATTGGGTAAATTATAAATGAAAGAGGTTTAATCAACGGTTTTGAGGACTGTACGAGAGGCATGGCTGGGGAGGTCTCAGGAAACTCACAATTATGACAGAAGAGGAAGTAAAAACCCACACAACTTGTGTGGTGGAAGCAGAAGGAAGAAAGAGAGAAGGGGGAAGTGCTACACACTTTCAAACAACTAGATCTCATGAGAACTCCATCACAAGAACAGCAAGGGGGAAGTCTGCTCCCATGATTCAATCACCTCCCACCAGGACCTTCCTTCAACACATGGAGATTACAGTTTGACATGAGATCTGGGTGGAGACTAAGAGCCAAATCATATTACCAAAATAACAAACCTGTACATGTACCCCTGAAATTAAAATAAAATTTTAAAAAATAGCAAGAAGCTTGGATAATTTTGTGCAACCATATGTAATGAATTTAGAAATTCTCAGCCTGGTTTATTCATGAGTGAAATTTAGAAAACAGGCTTGTTTATTTCAAAGGTCCTTTCCAACTCTAAAATTATTTGAAGCTACAAAAAGTAATTTCAAATAGTCACCATTCAGCTAAAGACAGAGAATGGTATAAGAAAAGAATCTCTGTCATGTGCCCTCAAGTTTGGATTTCCCTCCCTTCCTCAGAGGGGTGTCCATAATTCTAAATGTTTTCATGAATGAATGCATGCATTTCCAAGCAAAATGTTGTTTACTTTTGTGTTTTGAGCCTTCAAAAATTATATCGTGTGTGTAAATTTCTGAGATAGCTTTTTACTTATGCTCATGAAATTCATACATTTGGATATGTGCTAATGATGGCATTCTAACATCTATATTCATGAATGAAGTAGCTCCATATTTTTCTACACTGTTTCTTTTCTGGTTTGGATACTAAAATTCACATTTTCTATAGTCAGTCCTCCTATCTTTAGGTTCCATATCTGTGGGTTCAACCAACTATGAATCAAAAATATTTGAAAAAAATAAAAATTACATCTGTACTGACCATTAAAAAAAGACATAGACTATCCAAATGGATTCTTTAAAATGACCCAACTATTTGCTGCTTACAACAAACTCATCTCACCTGTAAATATATACATAGACCAAAAGGAAAGGAATGAGACAAGATATTCCATACAAATGGAAACAAAAAGTGAGTAGGAGTAGCTATACTTATATCACATAAAACAGAATTTAAGTCAAAAAACAGTTAAATGAGACAAAGAAGGGCACTATATAAGGATTAAGGCATCAGTTTAGCAAGAAGATATAACAATTCTAAATATATATGTACTCAACACTGAAGCACTTAACTGTATAAATATTATTAGACTTAAAAGGAGAGATAGACTCCAACCAAATAGTTGGGCACTTTAACACCCCATTTCAGCATTAAACAGACCATCTACACAGAAAATCAATGCTGAAACATTAGGTTTAAATTGCACTTTACACCCCAAACAAACCTAACAGAAATTTACAAAACATTTTATCCAACAGCAAAATATACATTCTTCTCATCCACAAATAGAACATTCTCCAAGATAGAGCATATGTTTAAACACAAAACCAGTCTCCACAATGTTTTTAATTGAAATACACCCACCACCTTCTTAGACCACAATGGAATAAAACTAGAAATCAATACAAGAGAAACTTTGGAACCTGTACAAATACATAAAAATTAAACAACAATCACTGGGTCAATGAAGAAATTAAGAAGAAATCAAAAAACTTGAAACAAATTAAAATTGTAAGACAACAAACAAAAACCTATGCAATTAGCAAAAGCAGTGCCAATAGAAACTTTATAGCAATAAACATCTACATAAAAAACTAAAAATATTTCCAATAAACAACCTAACAATGTACCTCAAAAAACTAGAAAAAATCCAAAACAAACCAAACCCCAAATTAGAAGGAAAGAAATAAAAAGATCACTGGAGAACTAAAGAAATATATTTCCAAAAATTACAAAGAATCTATAAAATGAAAAGTTGTTTTTTGAAAAGATAGACAAATTCAATAAATCACCAGCTAGATTAATCAAGAAAAAAGGAAGAAAACCAAATGAAATCAGAAATGAGAAAGAGACATTACAACTGATACCACATAAATACAAAAGATCATCAGAAACTATTATAAACAATTATATGCTATAAAAACTAGAAAACCTGGAGGAAATGGATAAATTCCTAGACACATGCAATGTACCAATGCTGAATCAGGAAGAAATAGAAAATGTTCAAACAAATCAATAATGAGTAACAAAATTGAATCAATTATAAAAATATCTGAAAAACAGTACATCCCAGAGGACTATTTGGCTTCACTGTTGAATTCTACAAAACGTATAAAAAACTAACACCAATTCTCCTCAAATTATTCTAAAAACTTGAAGAGGAGGGAATGTCTCTAGCTCATCCTATATGACCAGTATTACTCTAATACCAAAACCAGGCAAGGACACAAGGGAAAAAGAAAACTACAGGCTAATATCCCTGATGAACATGGACATAAAAATCCTTGACAAAATACTAGCAAACCCTAACTGAGAGCACATCAAAAAGTTGATACACCATAATCAAGTGGGTTTTATTCCAGGAATGCAAGGATAGTTTAATAAATGCAAATCAATAAACATGATACATCACATCAACTGAATGAAGGACAAAAACTACATCACATCTCAATGGATTGGAAAAAGCATTTGATAAAATTCATCCCTCATAATAAAAATTCAACAAACGACACATAGAAGGAACATACCTCAACATAACAAAGGCCATATATGACAAAACCCACAGCAAATATCATGCTGAGTGAGGAAAAGCAGAAAGCCTTCCCTCTATGAACTGGAATGAGACAAGGATGCACAATTTCATCATTCCTATTAAACATCATACTGTAAGTCCTAGCCAGAGGAGCCAGGCCAAAGAAAGAATTAAAGGCATCTGAAACAGCAAAGATGAAATCAAGTTAGCCTTGTATGCAGATAACGTGATCTTATATTTACAAAAACTTAAAGACTCCACCAAAAAAGTGCTTAGATCTGATAAACAAATGCAGTAAAGTTGCAGTGTACAAAAATAGGTAGTGTTTCCATACAACAATGAAAAAGAAATCAAGAAGGCAATCCCATTTACAATAAGAACAACAACAAAAAATACATAGGAATAAAGTTAATCAAGTAGGTGAAAGACTTCTATAAGGAAAACTATAAAGCACTGATGAAAAGAATTGAAGATTACACAGACAAATTGACAGACATCCCATACTCATGGATTGAAGAATTAATATTATTAAAATGATCATACTACCCAAAGCAATCTACAGATTCAATTCAATCCCTGTCAAAATAGCAATGACATTTTTCACAGAAATAGGAAAAAAATGATTCTCAAATTTGCATAGAATCATAAAAAGAGCCTCAATAGCCAAAGTAATGTAAAACAAAAAGAATAAAGCTGGGGGCATCACATTACCTGCCTTCAAATTATATTACAAGTTTGTAGTAACCAAAACAGCATAACATTAGTATAGAATCAGACACATTCTAATGGAAAAGAATAAAGAATTGAGAAATTAATCCACATATTTATAGCCAACTGATTTTTGACAAAGCCACCAAGAGCATACATTGGGAAAAGGACATAAACTTCAATAAATTGTTCTTATCCAAATGCATAAAAATAAAACTGGATTCCTATCTCTCATCATATACAAACATCAACTCAAGATGGACTAAAGGTTTAAATATAATACTCAAAATTATAAAACTACTAGAAGAAAATATAGGAAAAACACTCCAAGACCTTGATCTAGGCAAAGATTTTATGGCTCAGAGGTTTCACTATGAGCACAGGCAACAATACAAAAAATAGACAAATAGACAAGTTGAACTAAAAAGCTTTTGTGCAGCAAAAAAAAAAAAAAAAAAAAAAAAAAAAAAAAATCAACAGAGTGAAAAGACAACTTGTAAAGTGGGAAAAAAATATTTTTAAACCATTCAACCAATAAAGACTAATATATAGAATATACAAGGAACTTAAACAACTCAGCTGAAAAAGAAATTCCATTAATAACTGGGCAAAGGATCTTATTAGACTTTTCTCAAAAGAAGGCATACAACTAACTGACCAACGGGCATATAAAAAATGCTCCACTTCACTAATCGTCAGGGAAATGCAGATCAAAACCGCAGTAAGATATCTCTCCCTGGTTAGAATGGCTTTCACCAAAAAGACAAAAAATAACAGACACGGACAGGGATGACGGGAAAGGGGAATTCTTATATACTGTTGATAGGAATGTAAATTAGTATAGCCAGTATGGAAAACAGTATGGAGATTTCTCAAAAAATTAAAAACAGAACTATCTTATGATTCAGCAACCCGCACTAATATCCTTTTCTTTGATATTTATCCAAAGAAAAGAAAATCAGTGGGCCTGGTGCAGTGGCTCACACCTGTAATCCCAGCACTTTGGGAGGCTGAGGCGGGTGGATCATGAGGTAAGGAGATCGAGACCATCCTGGTTAACATGGTGAAACCCTGTGTCTACTGGAAAAAAAAAAAAAATAGCCGGATGTGGTGGCGGGCCCTACTCGGGAGGCTGAGACAGGAGAATGACGTGAACCCGGGAGGCAGAGCTTGCAGAGAGCTGAGATTGCCCCACTGTACTCCAGCCTGGGTGATAGAACAAGACTCCATCTCAAAAAAAAAAAAAAAAAAAAAATCAGTATATTCAGTATATTAAGGGAATACCTGTATTCCCATTTATTGCAACACTATTCACAACAGCAAAGGTATGGAATCAACCTAAGTGTCCATCAACAGCTAAAAGGATAAAGAAAATGTGGTATATATACACAACTATTACTGAGCCATAAAACATAATGAAACATAATGAAATACTGTCATTTGCAAAAAATATGGATGGAGCTAGAGGTCATTGTGAATAAGTGAGGCACAGAAAGAGAAATATCATCTCATAAAGGCAGAGACTAGAGTGATAGTACCAGAGGCTGGGAAATGTGTGGTGGGATCAGGGGAAGGGCATGAAGAAAGGTTGGTTAATGGGTACAAACATACAGTTGGAAGGAATAAGTTCTAATGTTTGATAGCAGAGCATAGTGACTATAGTTAACAACGATATATTGCATATTTCAAAATCACTAAAAGAGAGAACTTAAAATGTTCCCAACACATAAAAATAATACATGCTCAAAGTGATGGATATCCTAAATACCCTGACTTGACCATGAAACATTCTATGCATGTAACAAAGTATCACATGTACCCCATAAATATGTACAAATATTATATATAAAGTTTCTTTAAAGTACAGCAGGATTCGCAATCAGAAAAAAATGTCTGATGTCTCTTCAAGTATCTTGACTGAAAATGAAGTTCCTAAAGGTAAAAATTTTGATGATCTTTTTGACTTTTGCAGAAAATGAACTGTGGGTGTGATTTTGCAGAAAAAATGAGCCAGAAAAATGTTATGATCAATCAAGGTACCACATTAAAGAGTATTCTTATTTGTTGCATTATATAAAATTATGACATCAAAATATTATGTCTTTGCAATTTGTATGTTTATGCTTTTACTCATGTTATCCCTATTATGTTATATAATTAATAAAATATTTTAAAAGAAAAATAAATTTTAAAATATTACTTTAACATGGTAACTATAGTTGTTTTAAATTCCCCATCTGGGCCGGGCGTGGTAGCACAAGCCTGTAATCCCAGCACTTTGGGAGACCATCCTGGCTAACACGGTGAAACCCCGTCTCTACTAAAAAATACAAAAAACTAGCCAGGCGTGGTGGCGGGCGCCTGTAGTCCCACCTACTCGGGAGGCTGAGGCAGGAGAATGGCGTGAACCCGGGAGGCGGAGCTTGCAGTGAGCTGAGATCTGGCCACTGCACTCCAGCTTGGGCGACAGAGTGAGACTCCGTCTCAAAAAAAAAAAAAAAAATTCCCCATCTGATTGTTCAAACATCTATATAATGTCTTAGTCTGACTCTGTTGACTCCTTTATCAAGTTAGACTACTTTTTTGCCTTATTGTATGCTTCATAAAGCTTTTGTTGACAGTTGGACATGTGAGAGGTGACAGATATTGATATACATATTGTTATGGACCATGTACCCCCCCCAAAATTCATATTTTGAACTCTAACCCACAATGTGATGGTATTAGGAAGTGGAACTTTGGGAGGTAATTAGGTTTAAAGGAAGACATGAGGGTAGAGTACTCATGATGAGATTAGTGCCCTTAGAAGATACCATATCTCTCTTTCTCCTCTCTACTCCCCGTGCCCCACCACGTGAGGATACAGGAAGAAGAGACCCATCCACAAGCTGGAAAGACCCTCAGTGAGAATTCAACCATACTGGCACCCTGATCCCAGACTTCCAGCCTCCAGAATGGTGAGAAATCAATATCTGTTATATAAGCCATCCAGTCTACGGTATTTTGTTTTAGTAGCCTGATTTGACTAAGGCAAAAATTTGTTTATTCTTAAAGAAGAGCCCACTTTCCTTCTGTTAGGCTTGTAGTGTAGGGGTTCACGTTAATCTAATCAGAAGTCAGACTGGGTTTAAAGATCGCTTCCTGGTTGGTTTTGGGTCTCCCCATTTGGCTTAAGTTTTTCCTTTATGCAATAGAGAATCGGTCTTTTACAGTTATCCCAGCCGTATTCTGCTCTTAATTTTATGTTACACTTGGTAGGATGATGGAGGTAGGGGGAGTAATGGGGGGAGGTGCTCTCTGATGTCCTTATTAGGCCTTAGCTTTAGATAGGCATTGAGAACCTCAGTCTTAGGGCTGTGACATTAACAAACATCCCTGCTGCTTCTCCAGAGGCAATACTAGGACAAACACATCTTCTCACCCTTTCCCCAGGGGCCTCAGTCTACAGTTTTGTTCACTTCTCCCTGCACAGTAAGCCTTTTGTTCCTTTGAGATGATATAGAAGATGAATCTGGCAGTATTACTGCTATGGCTTCTAGGTCCCCTGCTCCAGACAGTGTCACAGGGCAAGTTTTCTTAGGCTTCTTTCCAGTCTTCCTCATGAATGCCTGATTGAGTTCCTACAGGAATAGCCTGCAAGATGATGTGACCCCCTACACACCCAGCCCCCAGGGACTTCACAATTACACTCAGGTTTTAGCAGTTCATTAAAAATTTCCTGCTGATCTTCTTACTAGATTATTCAAATTTGGCAACTTATTGGCAGATACTTGTCTCTTCCCAGATTTCAGAGCAGGTTTTGCCGTGCAAGCTCAGTTATCTCATGGGTTCAAGAAAAGTGATTAATTTCTAACCTGACAGCTTTTGTTTTTCTTGTTTTTAGGTTGGAGGAATGGTAGTTCCAGCTCGCTTAATCTCCAAGCTGAAATCAGAAATCTTTTTCTACAAAGAGGCAATTTGACCCATCCTACATAATATTTCTCATAAAGGAGTGAATAAATGCAAATCAAAGGGGTTAAAGGGCCTACAATTTTTTTTTTTTTTTTTTTTTTTTTGAGACAGAGTCTCACTCTGTCACCCAGGCCGGAGTGGAGTGGCATGATCTCGGCTCATGGCAACCTCCACCTCCCGGGTTCGACTGACTCCTGCCTCAGCCTCCGAAGTAGCTGGGACCACAGGCCCATGCCACCACACCCAGCTAATTTCGTATTTTTAGTAAAGAAGGAGTTTCACCATATTGGTCAGGCTGGTCTCGAACTTCTGACCTCAGGTGATCCGCCCACCTTGGCCTCCCAAAGTGCTGAGATTATAGGCGTGAGCCACCGCACCTGGTATAATCTTAAAGTCTTACATTTTATCCTTTAGTCTAAAGTTGTATGATTACAAATAAAATAGGTATTTTACATCTGACAAAATAAAGATTCAAATCAATTCAGTAACATTTAATGAGCACATACTATATGCCAAACCCTGTCCATTTCTGCATCTGAGGAATGAATAGGACACATTCTGTGCCCTCAGTCACTTAAGTTTATCAGATGAGACAAGGATGTGTTTAATTGGATTTTATCATTTAATTATAAATATCTGAAACAAACATATTGTCCACTTCATTTTAAGAAGAAAACTAATACAATATATACGCATGGCAATAAATTTTATACAATTATAATATTCCACATCAGGATCCTGTTTTAAATTAGAATATGACAACTATTTTCTATAAAAATATCACCCTGATTAAAACTTAAAGAAATAAAAATTTTTCTTATAAAAAATCTGCTCATTAAACAATTAATTTGTAACTCAGATACTGCAGTCGCATGCTTTAGAGAGTTAAAACTTGTTCTTAGCAGGAAGATTATATTATAATGCTTTACTGTTAAACATAAACAATATTTTAATGTATTATTTAGGTAGCTCTTTAAATGATTTACTCTTTCCTCCTGCAGGTCATTTATTATTAAGGGATTCCTGAAGCTGAACAGTTAGATGCAAAAACATGTGTTCAAAGTTGAGACAGATATGGCAAATGGCCACATTCTTAAGATCATGTAATTGAGTGAAATAGGGAATTCAATACCTCAGCAGATGACAAGTCCAAGGATGACGCCTGTTTTAGCAAAAGCTAAGTTGGAACACATGAAACCATCTGATTTTGAGTTTTCACGTGAATCATTTTGGAGCACAAGGATTAATGAATGTATGAGAATGTGTCCTTGGATTAGAATGCATTCCTACAGAATGAGAGTAAGAAATATGAGAAATATTAAAAAGAAAACAAATACAGCATTGTTAATTTCTTACTATGTGACTAAAAAATTTGAAGCAAAGAACACGTGTGACTTTCACTGGTGGGTTACTTTCCCACAATGCACCTGCATGCAAACTACAACTGTAAACAGTATATGATTCTGTTCAGTCCAAAATATTCAAAAGCTACCATCAAACTTGGCTCAGTCCTCTTTATACACCCCTAGGATTATCTTCTGGAACTAACAAGATTAAAATTTTAAAACTATTTATGCTTTGAGCTAAACAGAATTATCTAAAAAAAGATATGTAAATAAAATTATGACCCGCATGATTTGAAAGCATTTTGGGTAATTAAAGAGCATTTGAGGTTAAACTGAATGTGTAATTTAATACCTGGTATATGAAAAAACTCTATCTTCAGCTTATGTGAATTATTTCATCAAACATAACAATAGATGAAGAACTAAATGGCTAAAATAAATAATTCAGACACTGCTCTCGTTATAACAAAGACAAGTCAAAAGTTTGTGAGGGCTGAAAACTTTTCTATAGTTCACGGTCAATCCAAACAAGGATACCAGCTGTTCCATGAGATAATGTCTCGGATAAAGTCACTCTTGAATGAAAATTTTCACACTTTGTTATAATAATGCATCAGTACTGCAATAAGAAAATAAAAAATAAAATGATGATGACAAATATCTGAGATAGTCCAGAAATAAATTATTTTCCACGATCAAATTCATCTTTCAAGCCAGAAAACAAATTATTAACATTTTGCCAAACCCCATGCTTTTGTAACAGTTTAGAAATTAAAAATAGTACTAATACAATGACAGCATGTATTTGAAGTGCAAAAGCAGTTTCTCTACTGTGATCTCACCTCTCACTTTAAGGAGAAATAAAAATGAACAGCTATTTTTAACTTTCAGACCCACTTAGAAAAATTAGGGAGATCAATGCAATGCATAAGCTGATACTGGAACTTGTTCTTCTTCTTTCTTCTAGAAGTGTCATGCTTTCATCTTACAAACACTTATCAATTGGTAATGAGGGAAAAAGGAGACTATACTTGTTCATGATAGAAACACAGGCAGGAATGTTGATAAACTTATTCTAACTACAGTTGCCATTGCAGTGGTAATGAGATTTAAGGAATATATATTTAATTGTGTAGCCAAAACAAAACATGTTTGCCAATTGAAAAGGTCAGCTATGCAAATGAGTGTATAATTTTGTTCATGCAGTTCATGCAGTTTTTCTTTTTATGTTGCATATTTTCTTTTTAGATTGCACAAAAAATGCAATAGTTTGCTAAGCTTCCTTCACCAAATCATAATCATTGTGGGAAATTGGGCAGCACTGTTGAAGATTTGCTAATAGTAAATCATGTTCTTTTTTTCCAACTGTGGCTTCACAATGACTTGAATTATGCTGGGATCCTGTTCTATACAATTTGAAATCAAACATGAGAATATTGATTTCTTGCAACTAAGACATCTCATACCACAATATGATACGCATGGCTGCTATAGAGTAATAGCCAAAAAACATTTTTTTTAAGTTGAGAGCACTTAGTGTTCTTTTTCAAGGCAGATGTTTTCCAGATTTGCTATTGTCACTCATTAAGAAAGCAAGAAGGCTGTGAGTTATGATAATGTGAGGCATGATGTTAGATATTGTATACGCCATCTCATCCATAAAACACCACAAATTTTCTTAGCTAATTCTTTCCTTCACTTGCTTTATTTGGTTCATTGTGACTGCTTTTCCATTAGTGTGTAACTACTTATTATGTCTGTGTGATAAAATGTATCCAAACAGAGAAAATAAATGGAAACTTAGAAAGTTGATAAAGTGGAAGTGAGGGAAGTATTTCAGGTAATAGGACTCATATATATTCAAAAATTGTGTTGCTTTAAAGTAACTATGAAGGGAAATTATTGTATGTATTATATGAGACTTATTTAGTATGTATACTTGAATTTGGGGAGCAATGTGTATATTTTGAAGGTATTTAAAGCACTGTATAATTATTATTTCATGAACATTTCCATCTAAGAGAAGAAGAGGTCTTACTATATCTATAAATCACTGGAGTAAACACAGTTCAGATGGCTTGACAGGTACTGTGAAGCACTTCATGAGGCAAAACCCAATCTGTTTTTTTTTCCTTCCTAGAAATTTAGTCTGATACATGGATTATCAGAAATATTATATGGACATATCAGTAGGCAAATGAATGCTATTTCTCATCCAACATATGCCTTCTTAAAGCAATATTCTTACCTAAATTAAGATTAAATTTTGAAGTAAGATAGATGAGATATGTAATACCTTGTTTAATCTATTATGGATCTAACTGGTGCTACCTTCAATTTTTAAAATAACAATTTATCATCCTTCTTTCTCTCCTTTCATCTAAACACTTGAGTTGAAACATTTTTAATAGAACAGAAAGTGAGATTTCAATAGCTACAATTAGAATTTCTATCTCTTTTCTTTGAATTTGTGAACCATGGAGGTCATTCGTGTTGAGAAGGGTTTCAGTTTTCCCACAGCAGTGGAGCATGATATCTGTGCAGGGCTCCCAGCTGGCTGGCTGCTCAAGGCACAATTTGGAAACCCACATTCCAGATTGCCTCAATATTGCAACATGAGATGACTTAAAGAAGTAGAAACACAAATATCTTAAGAAACAAGCAAAGAGAATAAAAGGATGACTATTTTACAAAACTTTAAGTGGGAACATTTAAAATGCACTAAGTTTTTCAAACAACTGAAAAATGATGACAAGACCCATATACTAATCATGATACTTTTCAGCAATTTTATGCAAAACACTGAACAAAACATTAAGCCTTGCACTACAGAAAACTCATAATTTATTAACACCCCCTGAACATAACTTTCAACAGTAACACTTAGGAATTCATATGCCAAGTGTAAACCCACAGAGTTGGCTGTGGATATAGCAATAATGGTTTCCAGAGCCTAGTAATTCCAAGTATGAGTATTATGTATGTCTCTTCTTTTTTCCCATTATGCTAGAAACATAAAATTTATTTCCACCCCAAACAGCCAGCATGTACTGCCAATTTATTATTATTAGAATGACATAAAGGGAGGGGGTGGGTTGTGCCTCAAGAGGAAGGGACTTTACAAACATAGAACAACCTCTTTGAACAGACGTCAATACCAAGAGAATTCTGAGGCTGACTAAGGATTCCAGATGTCAGTGATGAGATTTCAACACAGATGCATTGTTGAGCACTCAACTGGATCTTCTCCCTCTTCAGTGGGAGCCCATGGATGAAATGTACTCAGCTCTGATGTGCCTAGTCTGTGGCAAAAGCAATAGTTAACTGCAAATCCCCATGCTGAAAGAACAGCAGTCTTGCAGAAAAATGCTGAATTTATTAACTTTTGATGAAACTATTTCTCTACAAAACAAATGACTCCATCCCCAGACAGATTCATACTATCTGCAACAGTCTGAAAATTATTAACAGCAATAACGTTATCTCTGGAACCAAGAAGAGGCAGCTAGAGTTCATTGGCAGTTTTTGACCACCCAAAATGCCTCCACACAGTGAGAATTAACAGATGGATACAAAAATCTCAGCACATTTAATAACATGCTACAATTGAGAGGGACTCTACTCTTGGTAGAAAGGGAACTTATATGCTGTATTCAAAAGGTGACTGTCTAAAGAGATCAAACTATAATTTACTGAGTGGCTGCTATGTGCCAGGCACTATCCTAGGGCACTTCACACAAATTATTTCACTTGATTCTCAAAACTCCATGAGAGAGGTTTTATTACCCCCTATTTTACAAATTGAGGCTAAGAAATCACAGCCAAGAGTAATGAAGCCCTTCTTAGACAGGTTTGTCTAACCCCAGAGCTCAAGCTCTTTCAACTGTACTATATCACCTAGGGGTAGATTAAAGACGGCTGCAAATCTTGCTCGCTGTTCCACTGATTGAAAGGTGGAGTTGAACTGTCTAATTATTTTACCCCTTGAATCTGAATTGGCATTAGTAACTTGCTTGACTGATAGTATGAGGTGTATAAGACATCCTGGAACTTCTGAATTTAGATAACAAGAAGTCTTACAGCTTAAATTTAAGACTTCTTGCAATAATCACTCATGAAGTCCTGATCCACCAAGAAAGAATATGTGAAGAAGCTCTGAGACTAAATGGGAAGTGGCCCTGGTGGAACCCAGCCTTCCAGCCGTCCCCACCAAAAGGCCATGCATAAGCCATGTTAAGACTGTCCAGACAAGGCCAGTAATCAGGTGAATGTCTCCATATGACCCCAGTTGGGGCTATGTGGAAAAGAAAAGCTATCCAGCTGGTTCCTGGTCAAAGTCATGACAGACAACATGATTATATATGACAAAATGACTGCTGCTGTAAGCCACAAAGTTACAGAGTAGTAACACAGCAATAAATAACTGCAAAATATCTTCCTACTGTGATATTTCCACACTATGGAACAGCTTACTAGGAGAAGCTTTGATTCTCTTCCTTGCCTGGAAAGTAATGAAGTCATCACTCTAGTTTCTCTTCTTTTACTTGTTCCTCCTAACCATTGATAAATGGATATAAATTTCTGCTTTATTATTCAGGTTAGAAGATATTTAGGCAAATAAAAAGCAGAAATAGAAAGAGGAGAAAAGGAAAATGTTACTCACAGGTAACATGCTTGAGAGTTTCTAAAGAGAAAGAGTCAAGGTTATTTTGAATTTGACTTATGGAAATATTATTTAAACTGCTTTAAACAAAAACAGGGGAGAGTATAGCATTTTAAGGCTGATGTAACTGAAAATTGTAATGGGATGCTGACTTTGGACAAGCCTGATTAAGATGCTCAAAAACATCACAAGAGATAACGTTCTCTCCATATTTCAGCTTTGCTTTACTCTGGACCTGCCTTATTCTCAACTCAGCTCCTTCCTCATTGTGGCAAGATGGCCAGCTTCAGCTCTAAGTTTATATCACAGCATCTCAGCTATAAACTCTTCAGCAAAAGGAATTTTCAATTCCAAGAGGACCAGTGAAAGGTTTCATTTTATTGGTTTGGATCACATGACCTTCCCTGAATCAATTCCTGTGGTCAGAGAAATGAAGTGTTCTGAATGGCCAGGTCTTAGTCAGCAGACTTCCCATCAGCCTTGGGAGTGGGCCAGGCCCACTTTTGCCATGTGGACTGCTCCCAGATGGAAGCCTAGTACTGCTCCCATCATAACAAGTGGAGGGTAAATGCTACAAAGAAGAAAACAAGCCTTCAAAGGGTAGGAAGAGAGAAATATATATTCCTTATTTATACAGTATAAATCATGCTTATGACTTGATATTATCTTGATTATCTAAATCAGTGGTGTAATTTAGTATTCACAGGAAATTACATTAAACAAAATTATAATCTTCATCTCCTCTACATCCATTCTGCTCTCCCCTCCCCTGTTTGAGAGCACACTCCCCTGGGTACCCAGAGGACCCAGTGTTCTTATGCTGCTTTCTGGGAGCCCAGGGCCCCCACCAAAGTCCTACCCACCTGGTGTGGGTTCTATTTTCTGAACCAATTCCTCTTTTTGAGAACTAGTCAATTTCTGAACTAGTGACCAACTTGCCCTTGGCCCCTTCTTACTATAAAATGAGGGAAATATTTAAGTGACCTTTAAGGCACCTTATATAACCAATTTCTTTGGACTTTTCACTGAGACAAACCCTATAAAGCAAACCCTAATCTATTTACATACCCCATTCCAATGATTGTGTGGGAGGAGGACTCTTGCTCTTCTTCACACATTCATACATAGAGGGGGAAGCTCCCAATCTCTTTCACACTCCAGAAAGCAATGAAGTCATCACTCCAGTCTCTTTCTTTTACTTGTTCCTCCTCACAAGAAAGGGAGGTGCTAATTAGTTTGGTAAGAGCATGACTTCCATGAGAGCATATTTCCCTACTTGATGGGATTACAGGGTAGTGCTGACTGGTGGCACAAAATATAATTCTTTTTTGATGGTCTTGTGCTCATGCAGTAAGATCCCTCTCCTACCCTTGGTGCACACCTTTGCATTTCATGTCTCTGAGTACTAACCCACCTTGGGAGTGCTTGCTCAGCTCAGTGGGGAGGTATGCTATTCTCTCTGTGTTCCAGTTCCTCCTGCCTTTCAGAAGCAGCCCTTGAACTTGCCATGGGTGGACTAGAAGGCTGCACAGAATACTCGACTCACTTTGAAAATACACAGGTTTTTCTCTGGGCTAGGAGGAAGGGGACCTACTTTTGGACTTAGATCTAAATCACATTCTCTAATCTACCTTTCTCTGATCCCCGAATTCTATTGACTACTTCTTTGCCTAAAAAGATGATAATTTCAGCCCCCATTTGACTAGTACTTCTCTCTGTAGGTTAGAACCTAGCAGGGAGGAGAGGTAAGTTTTCACTCTTGTCTACCTCTAATAGTCATTTCCAAATTACTTTCACATCCTTTCTTATTACTTCATTCTCAAAACCACCTTGTGATAACTTCCAGGGCAGGAAATACCAATTCAATTAAATCCAAGGAAATAGAGATTCAGAAGTCAACAGACTTGTCCATGATCTAGTTAGTTAGTGGCAGAACAGGACTAGATTGGAGGACACTGAGAATAGAATCTCAAAATAAGAGACATACTAACATTCTACAGCTTCAAAATATAACCAGAGAAACAATTCATCCAGCACTTATTTGCACTCCTCTGGCAAGTAATTGTTGTGAAAACTTAAGACTTCTAATCTTTATGTAGTATAGAGAGTATAGACTGAAAAGAAAACTGCAGTTAACAAAGTATCATAATGTCAGATGCACGATTTAATTTCTAAGCTGCTGTGACACTGTAAACTTAATAATCACAACAATTTTCTGAGTGAATATTGTGGTGCTATATGCTGGTGAATATGTATAACTGTGTTGCTTCTGTTGTTTTTAAGGACCTTATTGTACAGGATATTGGATATCACTAGAGATAATGTAAGCCTTAAAGCCTGTCAAATTGAGATACTCTGTGCACCTGCATCCAGCCGTCCACCCCTGCAGCAGTTCTGGGCAGCTGTCAGTGTTCCCACCCTCCCCCACAAAACCGGGAGTATCAAGCCACATATAGAATATTTCAGCTTATATGCAAAGATGAAATAAGTAAACAGGAAAACCTTGGATATCAATCTTGGCAATCCAATACTAAACCAGGACATTCTGAACTCTACAAAGTAAATTGATAAAACAATTTTGAAAATTTTACTTTGCACATATTTGATGTAGAGGTAAACTCTTTCAAAAGGAAAATTTCCCCACAATCTTAATATCTCAAAGTAGTGTTGGAATACGTCTCCGCATGGTGAGTAAGGCCAATGAAGAAGAGAAAGAAATAACTGATGGCCATTCTCTAGTTGCCCTATCTAAGACTAGGAAGTGGTGTGAGCTAAAAAAAACCATCTTCAACTAACGTTTCTTATTTTTAGGTAGTTTTTTCATTTCACTGTGTGTGAGAGAAAGAGAGAAAAAGAGAGTGAGAGTGTGAGAGAAGGAGAGAGAGAAACAATATTGTTTTTTTATGACATCTGGATCACTTTGTCCTGTGTTTATGAATGAAGTAAGGGACAGTAAAAATAAAGCTAATCTATAGTCGATGGTTTGCAAGCAGGATATAGGAGGAATGGGAGAGTGCTGAAATTCTGGGAGAATGGCAGCAGAAATTTAATCATATGCCCAGTCCACATTAGGTAGTCACTATGTCCTTGCTTAAAGAGTTAAATTAACTGGGTTCATCCCAGAATTCACTGACAGAATATACACTAATTGACTACTTCTACTTGGTCGTAGTGGGAGGCTTGTGTTTGTATGTGAAAGTACTAAAAGGATAAGAATAAAAGAAACTAAATACATTGTATTTATTTTTATTGATCTAAAAATTGTTTTACAGAAGGATTAGAGGATATCAACCTGTCATCGTCATCATCATCATCATCATAGATACAAACAGTTAAATCCACCCCTCCCCCTAATTAGCTTTTCCTCTTGCATACGGAAGGCAAGTCTTTCAGACACAGCTGTTCTTAGGCCAGATTCTCTCAAGGGAATGATTCAGCCTCTGTCATGGAAAGACTAGCCAGAAACAAGCTATTGAGGAAGATGGAGAGACAAGAATATAAACGCACAGGAGGGTGGTTTACATAGGAGAATGCGGTAGACAAGCAATGTGAAGCTAATCTTGCTGAATCCCAGTGGTTCCTCTGCTCTGCCTGATTCCTGTGCCAACGAAAATTGGAAACTTCAGAAAAGACTAAATATGGAGCTTCTTAACATATGTGAAACTTCTTAACATTCTCCTTCCTACACATAGAGAATTGGTACTTAATTTATTGCTCTTTTAATTGGACCTCATGTTATATAAAATATGCATCAAGATTTAGTGGAAGACAAGGTGGTGTCCACAAAAACGACAGACTTGCAAAAATAATCTTCCTCATGAAAGCAATGAGAAAACTCACAAAACTATCAGAATCGACATTTTCAGAATGCTTGAAATTAGCCAAAGTCCTGCAGCAATCTGAGTATTTTTTTTTTTTTTGGAGAAAAACAGCTGAATATCAGTAAGAACAGTAAGCTTTGCTGTGTTTTAACTTGTCCTATTCCCATTCCCTTTCTTCTCTTCCAGCTCCATAGTAGCCTTGAAAACTGACAGCTTACAATCACAGTGGAAGCCATAAATTAAGCAGACCTTTCAGACATTGGAGGAGCACTCTACCCCACAGCAGTAGGATATACATTTTTCTCAAGTGTACACAGAACATTCCCGAGGATAGGCCCTATGCTAGGCCACAAAACAAGCCTCAATAAATTTAAAAGGACTGAAGTAATACAAAATATTTCTCCAGTAAGAGAAATACATTTGGGGAATTCACAAATATATGGAAACTAAACAATACAATCATTTAAAAACCCATGGGTCAGTGAAGAAATTACAAAGAAAATACCTTCATGGAAGAAAATGAAAACATGGCAAAAAAAAAAAAACCCTAAGTAATACAAGTAATACATTTCTTATGGGGAAATCACAATTTCAACAATGAGATAGGAAACCTAAAAAGAAAACAAAGAGAAATTCTGGAGCTGAAAGGTATAGTAATTAAAGTAAAAAAAAAAATCACTAGAGGGATTCAAAGACAGATTTGAGCAGGCAGAAAAAAAAAATCAGTGAAGATAGGACAATGGAAATCAACTTCGTCTGAGGAACAAAAGAAAAAAGTTTAAACAGGGCACAGTGGCTCATGTCTGTAATCCCAGCACTTCAAAACAGGAAGATCCCTTGAGAGCAGGAGTTTGAGATCAGTCTGAGCAGCTTAGTGATACCCTACCTTTATAGATAATTTTAAAAATTAGCTGAACGTGGTGGCACATGCCTGTAGTCCTAGCTACTAGGGAGGCTGAAGTGGAAGAACTGCTTGATCCCAGGAGTTTGAGGTTGTTGTAAGGTATAATCACGCCACAGCACTCCAGCCTAGGAGGCAGAGTGAAACTGTCTCTTAAAAAGAAAAAGAAAAAAGAATGATTAAAGAAAAGTGAGCAGAGCCTAAGGGATCTGTGGGACAACATCAAACAGAATATATGTATTCTGGGATTTCTGTAAGGAGAATGGAGAATGGGGAAGAGAGAATATTCATAGAAATAATGGCTGAAAAGTTCCCATATGGGATAAAATACATGAATACAAACATCCAAAAAACTCAGCAAACTCCAAGTAAGATGAACTAAAAGAGACCTACATCAAGACACATAATAATACAACTTTTGAGAGAAAGACAAAGAGAGAATCCTGAAAGCAGCAAGGCAGAAGGATCTCATCATTTACAAAGGATCCTCAATAAAACCACCTGCATATTTCCCATCGGACACTTTAAAGGCCAGAAGGCAATGGGGCAATATATTCAAAGTGTTGAGAGATAAAAAACTGCCAACCAAGAATCCTATTTCAGCAAACTATCCTTCAGAATTAAATAAGAAATTAAGACTTCCTCATATTAACAAAAGCTGAGGGAGTATTTTAGTCCATTTTCTGCTGCTCATTACAGAATATCTGAAACTGGGTAATTTATAAAGAAAAGGAATTTATTTCTTGTAGTTATGAAGGCTGAGATGTCTGGAGTCAAGGGGCCACGTCTGGTGAGAGCCTTCTTGCTAATGGGAACTCTGAAGAATCCTGAAGCCTGGAACCACATAGTGATGGGGCTGAACCTTGCTCAGCTCTCTCTTCCTCTTCTTACAAAGCCACCAGTTCCATGCCCATGAATACCCATTAATCCATTATCCCATTCATCTAGTAATCCATGAATAGATTAATCCATTCATGAAAGCTGTGCTTTCAAGATCCAATTACCTCTTAAAGGCCCTTTCAATATTGCCACATTGTGGATTAAATTTGTGACATATATAATTTGGAGGAAGCATTCAACAAATAATAAATGGCATTTACAACTCAACAACAACAGGACAAAAAATTCAATTTAAAATGAAAAAAGACTTAGATAGATGTTTCTCCAAAGAAGATATATAAATATACAACAAGTATATTGAAAGATGCTGTACATCATTAGTCGTTAGGGAAATGCAAAATCAAAACCACTATAAGATATAACTTTCACACCCAGTAGGATGATTATAATCAAAACAAAGAACAATAACAAGTATTGGTAAGGATGCGGAGAAACTACATTGCTGCTGAGAATGTAAAATGGTATAGCCACTTTGGAAAACAGCCTGATAGATTATCAAATAGTTAACCATAGAGTTACTATAGGATCCAGCATTTCCACTATTAGGTATATACCCAAGACTCTTGAAAACATATGTTCACACAAAAACTTGTACATGAATATTCATAGCAGCATTATTCATAATAGCCAAAGATTGGACATATTCCAGATGCCCATAAATTGATAAATAAATAATTATAATTATTAAAAATAAAATAATTATATATAATGAAATATTAATTCAGGCACATGAAATTGAAATACAAAAACAAGCTAAAATATGAATGAACCTTAAAATCATTATGCTTAGTAAAAGAAAACAGGCATTAAAAGTCTGTAGCTTATTATATAGAAAGTTTTTCAATGGAATATTATTTTATATATGTAGTATGTCCAAAACAGATGAATCTACAAAAACAGAAAACCTAGTGGTTGCCAGGAGCTCCGGAAGAGGGAGAAACGGGAAGTGACTGCTAATGATTATGGGGTTTTGTTTGGGGGTGATACAAATGTTTAGGAATTACAGAGTGGTGATGGTTGCACAACCTTTTTGAATATACTTAGAAATCACTTAACTGCACATCGTTAAAGTATGAACTTTGTGGGACGAGAATTCTATTTCAATTAAAAGGAAGGTTCAGTGATTATCCAAGCAAAAATATTGTAATTAAAATTAGTATTTTTCAACCAAATAGTATAAACATTAGAATTAAACATAAAAAGTCAATGTGTTTTTGTGTCACAAGTAACTTTTACAGTAACTATAAAAGTTACTTGTGACATTTTCCTCCCTGGTCAGACTTATTTTTCTACGGCTTCTAAAATGAGCGCTAAATATCAACAACTAGAAGATTTACTATTCCTTTAAATACTCTGGAGTTAAGCACAGAGTGCCCAGTATTGTAGCTTAGCATGCTTATTAAATTCTCTAGTATTTCACATGCATTGTCCAAGAATATTGTATTAGTACGTGTTCTCTAGAGAAACACAGTGAATAAGGGGTGTGTGTGTGTGTGTGTGTGTGTGTGTGTATGTGTGTGTCAGAGAGGAGAGGACAGAGAGAGAGACTTATTTTAAGGAACTGGCTCACACGATTGTGGAATATGCAAGTCTAAACTCTGGAGGGTAGCCTGGCAGGATGGAGACCAGAAAAGAGCGGCGTTCTAGTCTGAAAGCAGTCTGCTGGCAAAATTCCCTCTTCTTCCTGGAAGGTAAGTCTTTTCTATTATGGCCTTCATCTGATCGGATAAGACCCACCCATATTATGGCAGGCAATCTTCTTTACTCTAAGTCTAGTGATTTAAATGTATATCTCATACAAAAAAAAAAACTCCACAGAAAAATCTAGAACACAGTTTGTGCAACTATCTGGGTACAATGGCCTAGCCACGTTGAGACATAAAATTAATCATAATGAACATGATACAGTAACAAGAGCACTACACTCTCATTCTCGACATCTGAGTTCCCCTTCAACTATCTTTGTATTCTTCAGCAAGGAACTTCATCTCTCTTAACTCCAATATCTTTATCTGTAAAATATGGGGGATAGTAATGTTTAAAATGAGAATATAAGGACATGGGGGTACAATCTGACATACTCTGCTTTTTTGCCCCTGTTAAACTACATGTTAATGAGTGCCCTATAGCAAAAATGAAGAAATCATAAGTTTATTATTGATTAAAAATACCCTAAATTTGCTGTGTTCCAAATGACTGTGGGATATGTTGAAAGAAATCTGCTAATATCTCCAGATAGGCTAAGTTTTGAAAAATAGTTTGCATGTACGTCTGTGTGTATGCATGCATTCATGTATTTTGACCTTAAGTCCATTTTACATAGATAAGGCACAACTGAAAGATCTGAGAAATATATAGATCACTCCATATTATATTGTCAGTGGCACCCCCAACATTTCTGCAATATAGTGATACTGCATCTTTGCAAATCCTTCCCTCTCCACCTACCCCAAAGAGTTAAAAGTTATGGCTTCATTTTGCCTCTCTCCTGCATACCATGGGTCCCCAACTGTAGAAACTTCATCTAAATCTCCAAGAGTATTTCCCCTGATCTCCAAGTTCCTAAATTGCATCTCTACCTCATTAAAACTTAATGATCCCATAAACAGTTCATTCTTGCAAGTTCTTGCTATTAAAAATGTAAACAGGTTAATTTATTAAGATTCAGCTATTTCTAGCTGAAAACCACTCCATGTGAATCACTGTGCTAGATAACTTCACATTTGTAAATGGGTATAAGTGCTCATCAGTGTCGTCAAAGCCTTAACACTGTTTTGAAATACATTTCCTTACCCCTACTCAGACTCCTTTTATATTCTCCAGAATAGTTATTCCCCACATTTCCTGTTTCTGTTTATTCTAATAACTCATGTCTACCCACCTATTCTATGTAGATAACTTTAATTCATATTCCACTGAGAAAACAGACCATCAGGGACTAACTTATTTAACTTCCCATTACAAATCTCTACTGATCTACAGAGACATCCTACAGTATGTATTTTCCTCTTATTGCAGGCAAAAAGATACATACATCCTCTTCTTTAAGGCTAACTCATCACCCTCCATTTCCTGTGGGATTTGCTCCATCACTATTCCCATATTTTTAATATATCTTTCCCATATGCTAATACCTTTAATCCCCTCCCCGTATTTTTAATATGTTTAATCTCTTTCTTTTCTCCAGTATCTTCCTCTCAAAGTACAAGCATGCTCAAGCAGGTATCCGTCTTAAAAACAAAACTAAAATAAAATAAAATATGTTTCCTATAAAGGTGCCATTCCAAAGACTTCCACCTGGGGCTAAGACTGCGTAACAGAGATAAGACTTACCTTTCTACCTGAAACTACCCTAAAACAGCCAAAATGTATAAAACATGGTTCTTAAAACATTCTACACGAGTTAATAAAGGACAATAAATCCTGAGAGATGGGAAACAAACAAGGGAATCCCTACAATTGTCCCAGCCAGTGCTGTGACAGAGTTTCCAGGCCGTGGAGCAAGACAAGGGGACCCAGGAGAGCCAAACAGACTCCCTGAGTTGAGAAGACAGACCTGAGAAGCTAGGCAGACCAAAGTAGCTAGAATTTACTGGGCAGGTGGCAGAGGGAAGAGAGGTGCACAGAGAAAGAACCTGGGGATCTGCAGAGGGTGTCCCTTTAGTATTCAGTCAATCATCACGAGCATGTGAGGAAACCACCAGAGGCTGAAGGAAGCACCACCAAAAAGGATGAAAGGGAACACAGCCAGCTACTCACACAGAGCCAGGAATAATATCTGTTCTAGCCAGACTGGAAAATTTCATGTTCCCAGGGCATTAGGTTGAGTGCTTATAAGAGTCTTGCCTCGGTAATGGGGGACAATTAGCTCTAGAAGGTGCACTGCTCTGGTTCCTTCTACACATCTTAAAGATCCAAAGAAATCACTATTTCCAAGTAACTTAACTGCATCTGAGAGCAAAGATCAATAATATCTGGTGGAATACAAAATTCCCCAGTACCCAAAAGGCAAAATTCATGGTGTCTGGTATCCAGCCAAAAGTTACCAGGCATGCAAAGAGGCAGGAACATGTCCCCGATTATGAAGACAAAAAACGAATCAGAACTGACTCAGTCATGAAGCCAATATCCTGGCCAGGCTGGGCTTACTTCCTTTGCTTCCTTACCTTCTCCCACATCCTAATTTCAGCAGTTATCCAAGTCAGCCTCCTTCAATTCATGAGGCCACTTTGTCCCCCATCTGCAAAGAAACTCAACTCCTGGACCTGGCAGGAGTTTCATCCCTACTCAACATTCACTTTACGGTCCACTCGTTTGAAGAGATATTTTCCTTGCTTTTGGACATGGTTGCATCTTTTTAGCTTTTCTGTTTTCACATTTTAGCTCTCATTGCTATGTGTTTGGAGCACAGGCGACGCTTCAAAATGTTGTCTTACCAGACCATCTCAACTGAAAGTCCCCACCCATGACTTTCTGAAATGACTCCCTTGCTTTCAATAACACTACTGTCTTGTTTCCCTCTCGCCTCTCTGATTACTGCCTCTTTTCTCTGAATTCCCCTTCTCTGCTTAACCATTAAAAGTATGCACTTTTAAGAGCTCCGCACTTGGCCTTTTGCTCTCCTTAATCTAAGCTTTGTAAGTCTGTGATACCCTGAAATTTTACAAAGATTCTGAATTTTTTCAATCAGGAAAAAAAATGGTAGCAAATGGTATTAAAAGCACTATTTCATTTTCATGTAGAGAAAAGAATGTTCCTGGGACGTTTATAATAAATATAATTGTTGAGTTATTTAGACTTCCTCTGGGCATTGTGGCAAGCACAGTGTATAGTAAGTAGGAAGATATACTCCATTTGATAAGACAAAATATTCCCTAGAAGTCCATTCAGTTAATAAGAAGGGTAAAAGTCCTTATAACTGCTGACACTGGGTAGAACACATAGTAATAAACTGAGCCAATAAACTGAATTGGTTAAATAAAGGGCAAATGACGGGTTTAGTACCTGTCTCCCATTAATTATGAGCACAGATGGGCTTGTGTTCATGTGTTTATGAGAGTTTTCAATCATCAAATATTTATTTGTGTTAAAGGGAAAAAAATAATTTTTTAAAAGGAAAAAAATAATAATTTGAGATAGTATCTCGCCCTGTCACCCAGGGTGTAGTACAGTGTTGCAATCACGGCTCACTGCAGTCTCGACCTCCCAGACTCACACCTCAGTCTCCCGAGCAGCTCGCGCTACATGTAGTGCTCCCACGCCTGGCTACTTTAAAAAAGTTTTTTGTAATGATGGGGCCTATATTGCCTATATTGTCCAGTCTGGTCTTGAACTCCTGGGTTCAAGCAATTCTCCTGCTTTGGCATCCCAAAGCACTGGGATTACAGGCATGAGCTACTGCGCCTGGCCCATCCAATATTTAGATAGTACCTTTTATGAGCTGCTAGACACTAGGGGTACCCCTATGAACAAGACACAGCCCCAGCCTTCATTAAGTTTACCATTTCATCTTTTTGTTTTCCTCTTATTTATTTTAATTTTTTTGGTCTCTTTCCTAGAGGAAGTTGCTTAAGAGTGGTGGCCTTGGGATTAGGGAAACAAAGGTCATATGTAAATAAGTTAGGCCCTTCTTTTATAGATGAGTTGGGTAAGGGACTGGTTGACAAAGAGGACAGAATCCTTGTTCTGTGACACCAGGAAGTATCTATTACATGAGAACTTCCTTCTGGCGCCAGGAGGCATTTAGCTGATGTTCTATAGGGGATGAGCCATGGCTGTGGGTTGCGCTTTAAGCAAGGCCTGCTACTGGGAGAGGGAAAGGGAAAACATGAGCTCCTACGGGAGAGAGAATGTGGAAAATAATGTAATAACTGACCTTCTACAATGCTTCAGTTTCCACAGGAGCCTGCATGCAGGCAATCTCATTTAATTCTGGCAACTTCCATGGGTTACACACAGAGAAACAAGCTACAAGAGTGTGAGCATGTGACCCAAGGCCTCTCAGCTGATAAATGCAGAGATCTCCTGATGTCCACAGCAAAAGGGGCTCTTTTCAGTACATGCCACATGACAGGATGATATTTCTCTCCTTGGTTAACTCCATAATTAAACCAAGGTAGGCTTGGGACCAAACACTGGAGACCAGAGCTGTGTGCTACAATTTCAAGGACTGTTTTGATAACAGAGTATTTTCACATTTCCCGGTATTGCCAATAAAATCAAAAGTACTTAAAAGGAGAAAATCTCCTGAGACAGAACTTTCTTAGCTTCTGCCTAAGAGTGAAAGGCTGTTCTAGGGGTTTACAAAAATAAGATTATTTTCAGACCTACGAGCCACACTTTTAACCCAGAGTAGGACTGGGTTAGTATTCTCCAACATTCTTCAGGATTCTCCAACATCATGGAGGGCCACGGATTATGTAAATAGGCCTCGTATAGAAAACTTCACTAGAGCACCTTTACTTCTGAAAGCTGGGCTTCTATACTAGGCTAATTGAGTATTCAAAGTCATTTACAGGAAACACACAGCATTCCAGTTGGAACTTGGGGTTCCCAGGACAGTTAAGCCTCAGCATCTGCTCCCTAAAATCTAAAGATATTGTTAAAAAAACAATTCCTGCAGAAGTTGCCTACAGATTTAGTTGTCAAGACAATCAATGAGGACTTTTTTCTTCTCTCCTGAAAGGCAAAGAAAAATCAGGTCCCTGCTGAGTCTTACCGCTTTCCCTCTCCCCAGCCTACCCCCAGCTCCATTTTTCATTGTTAATTTGTTAAGCCTGGCTTTTCCACCTTCAACCTCCACAAACCATCCAGGCACTGGCTTCTCCATGCTAAGGCCTCACGACGTTCAGAGGGAAGAGTAAAAAATCTTGCCACAATCCTTAGATAAATAAACCAGCAGCAGAGGCCTGGTTATGTTGTGGATGACAAAGGGCTCCACACGTAGGTTTTGGCTATTTCCATGAACGCCCAACCTGATGGCTGGTGGGGCCCAGGTAAAGGGAGTTTTCTTCCTTTCTGGTCCGAAGAGTGGTGGCATCCTGCACAACACGAGGACAGAGGCTGCCCTGAGCCTGGAGCAGAGCCCAAGGCTTTGTGCAGACAAGGGAAGAAGATCCCAGGCCTTGGGTTGTCCAGACCTAACCCTGGGCCTTACATGTGACCTGTCCCCACCTGACTGGCTCTCCATTTGACTATCATCCCATGTGGCCAACAAACACTGAGACTAGCATTCCATGTGACTAACACACCACTGAGCAGAAGCATTCATTTTTCCAGCATGTGTGTGTGTCTGGCGGGGTGTGTTATAGATAGGAGGTTGAGTACGCGTGGTGATATGCAGGCTGGATAATACAGAGAAGCTTATTTTCACAAGAATGTGCCCTCCCAGTGGGTGGTAGTGGGTCTCACCAACACCTTGCCACAACCAACAGTAGATGCTCAATCTATAGGGGTATAGTTAATCCATGAGATTAATCCCTGAATTGTCCAATAGAAACATAATGGGACCTGTATCTCTAATTCTACATTTTTGGTAACCACATTATAATAATTTTAAATGGGGAAATTATTATTAATATATATAAATATATTAAATTAATATATTTCATTTAACCTACTAGATTCAAAATGTTCTCACTGTTTGGTATATAATTTATATTTTAAAATATTAATGAGAGCTTTTATATTCTTTTATTCATATTAAGTTTTCAATACTGGGTATGCATTTTACAGTACAGTACATGAATAGCCACATTTCAAGTGTTCAATAGCTTAATGTGGCTAATGGCTTCCATATTGGCCAGTGCTGGTCTAGATTATTTGTTTTCCTAGATCAAAAGTATAGGCAATTGCCCAAAGGTATGGCAATTCCTCCAGGCAACAGGATGCTATGGGTTGGTCCCACAACTATTTCTTAAGTACCTACTCACTGCATAGTTTTGACCTGGCCTTCACAGAGGACAGAGGAAGCCTTTGCTCTTCCTGAGTCCTAAGTCCACATGACCTGCCCAACTCTAGAGTTTCTCACCCATTACTTAATACGGTGTTGGAGGAAAGAAGTGGAAACAAATGGCCTTTTTTCTATGGTCTGTAATTATCATCCCACCTCATGGCTTCCTTTTTAAAAAATAAACCAAGCCTGCATTGTTCAGTGTTTCAATCTGTTAGGCACTGATCTGTGTTCCGCCTGGGCATGCTCCTTTCACCTATATCACACCACTAGCAGGGTTTCTGGCTTAATCCTTTATGCCAGTAGGGAAAGTAAGACTTGGAGAAGCACTGCAATTTTAGGGTGAGAGAATCTGGGGGAAGAAAAGAAAATTTCTAATGAGGTCCCATCCATTTTTCCCTCAGTGAGGTCCCACATGGAACCTGTGAAAAATGTCATGTGATGAGACCGTGTACTTCAGACCCTAGCAGCCTGCAGTCAAAGCAAATGGAACATACTGGTACTATCTGAAACCCAGAATAGGACCTGGAGCACAAAACTTGGGTCAGGTTCTTGCCCTGACTTTTACTAGCCGTGTAATATTGGGCAAGGCAATTCATAATACTAACTAGCATTTACTGATCTTCTCCCATGTACCAGGCTCTGACCTAGCCAACTGCTCATATACTTTCTCTTCCGCTCAAAGAGATAATCCATTTTATAGATTAGAAATCTAGGGCTCAAAAAAATGCAAATTCTAAAAGTCATATATCCAGCAAGCAAGGAAGCCAGAATGAAGAAACATTAAAGGTAATATTAAAGGAATCATTAAATATTTTGTTTTATAATGCAACTTAAGCCCTACTCAACCCCATTGAATATTTTTTAAATGTCACTAAAGAATTTCAAGACCATTGATGTACACTTATACAGGCTATACCTGTTTCAAATCTAAGAGTTTGTAAAGCATAAGCAAATAGGAATTGATTTCAGTGTGCTTTATAATATAAAAATAAAGGCTGTATTATTCATTTGCAGTATGTAACTTGTCAAAACCATGAAAAACACTAGGCTTTCAAAAGAGATAGTTACACTTACACTGTTCAGCTCGAGAGGCTGTTGTAATCATCTAAGGAGAAGAAAAAGTAATAGCACTTTGAAAGTGTAAGGAGGTGACCAAATGCCAGATATTACAAACATGTTAAAGCAAACTGAAGTTATATGCTTATAAGAAATGTACATAAGATACTTTTCCTAACCTTCATTACAAGTCTGCAACTTGGAAACAGTTATAAGTGAAAATATAACTTAATTTCACAAAAATGAAAGAAATGGAGGTTAAATGAAAATGAAAGATGAAGAAACAAAATAAAATATATGACTTTCTTGAAAGGGAACAGAGGGAGGGTGAGGAGATGGAGTAGAAGAGAAAGGGAGGGAAGTAGGGAGGGAGGGGATAAGAGAGAAAGAAGACAGGGAGGGGGAGGCAAGTGCTGTGAAAAATAAGCCCGAACTGGTGGGGTCAGACCGTTTCTTCAAGAAATAAAGAAACTGGCCATGACCTCCTCAGCGTTGAGGCTGGGTATAGTTTTTGTGACTGTTTAGAGAAATCTAGCGCTCTCCTCACCATTAATCTTTTCTAAAGAAAGACTTTGTTCTGCACCTGTATAAACAATTCAGATTTTAAAAACCTATTCGCCTGCCCCTAATGTGTGAGACTATATATTTATACTGATAGCTTCAAGTCATCAATAGTCGTTGCAGAAAGCTAGCCTGGCTCTCCTCAGTCCATCTCTTTGCCCCTTCTTGTTGCTCTCCTCTCCTTCACCTGGCAAGGCGATCCTAGAGTCAAGTTCAAGTTCAAAAGCTCCAGGAAAGATTTCCACACTCTGTCAAGTATTCCCTGCATTTCCCCACCCCAGAGAGAATTTAGGGCATATGATCTTTTTACTCAACTTGTCCCAGAACCAGCCCATCCCCTGCCCCCAACCAAAAGACAACTTTGCAAATGCGGGTGAGTGGGAGGGGTTATGTGAAATACTCCCCCCGCCCCCAAACGCCCCCGCTAAGGATAGCATGGCCTGGGAGACTAAGGTGGAATGATGCCTGAGTGATGAAGTCAGCCTCTGACAGCCACCTGTTGCAGCACTTCAGGCATCGAGCTGGACGCATTTGTTCTGCTGTACGAACTGGCGGGAGCCAGGCTGGCACAGCTATCTCTGCCAGCTGTGTCCTGGACTGACTCCACATCGGTCCCCTTGCACCTTGCTCAGCTTGGGAGCCTGTGGGCTTTCAGGAAAAGAACAAGTGAACACCTAAGCCGGTGTGAAGACTCAATTTCATCATTGTAAAATGGGGTAACCATATGCCAAACTTATACGGGTTTTATTACTCAGTGGGCTGCTCACAAGCCGCGAGTACAGTGACGGGCACCCAGCGGGAACCCAGTCTCTGGCCACTGGGGCTTGTATCCACAGAAGTACTTATCCCCTGACCAGGAACTGCGACGACCTTCGAGTTAGGAAATAATGAGACTGCAAAATTGTATTTTCTTGTGTGGAAGAGCAGGATGTTTTAGTCTTGTTTGGAATGGAACATGATCATTCAGGGTGCTCCTTTCTCATTTTTACTTTGAATGGATGATTGTGCTAACTTAGCATTCTGCTTCCAGGAGCTCGCCCTTCAATACACAATCGATTAAATACAATAGCAAGGATTCCCTACACTATAATGCAAAGCGTTAGGGCCGGATCCTCCATCACATGCATTGTAGCATTAAAACAAAATCACATCACGCATGGAACTCTCGAGATAGTGGAAAATACCAGCTACAACATCCAGTGATATGTGACCCGGAGGGACGGGGTAGACTAGAATACCGACGGGCCAAGATTCTGAAACGCGGAATTTGAATCTTTTTTTCTACTTAGCTTAGTAAGTTTGGGTCTTTTACTTAACGTCTATCTAGGCGGCTTAGCTTCAAGTTCTGCAAATTGGAGATAATATCATTAAGTTACAGATGTTATTTGAAAATGCAACGAACCATTGTAACCATTTTTGTAAATTATGAAGGTATATTATAAGACAAGGAGGAGGAAAATGAGAGGTGGTAACTTGTGCATTGTTGGATGTTGTTTACTTGTTCTGCTCTTCCTCTTGTCCAGCAAGGCTTGGGTAGACAATCATACATCATGAATGATTAACTTGAAAACTGAGTTCTACTGGAAAGACTGGCAGGCAAGCAGAGGTCGGGATCCTGTCGTCCCTAAGTGTTTGGTAATCTTCGCCACTGCTAAGATTACCTGGGGGTGGAAGCACGGTCTGTAGGAACAAGATCTGCCCCTTTACTCCCCGAAAGCTCACTTATCCCACACAGACATGCTGAAGGTCCGTCGGGCTTCGGTGCCCAAATCTCAGCTTTGCAGAGACGTCCCCTTCCCCCGCCTCCACCAACCGCTCCTCTGCACGCAGAAAACCGGTCCCCACCCCTTCCACGCCCCTGCCCCACCTCTTGCCCCCCTTTCTAACCCCCTCTGCTTTGCCCGGGGTGGTTTGTTCCAAGGAGTACAGATAATCTTGTCAAAAGGCGCAGCTCACCGCTGTGCGCGCGGATTTCTGGACTTGGACGCCAACTTGTGGTCCACGCTCCCGGGGGTCAGCCGAGGGGCGCGCTCGCTCTCACCGCCCACCTCGCTTTCGCACCCCGCGCTTCCTGGCCTGGGTTTTTAGTCTTCCTCGGAGCGCTCCCTGGCCTCCGCCTCCGCCAGGGAGCGGAAGGCGGAGACAGCGAGACTGGCCAGGGGGGAGGAAAGCGGTCGCGTGTGGGCGAGGGGGACAACAGGATGTCCACCGGCTCGGTGAGTGATCCGGAGGAGATGGAGCTTCGGGGGCTGCAGCGGGAGTACCCGGTCCCCGCCTCCAAGAGGCCGCCCCTCCGCGGCGTAGAGCGCAGCTACGCCTCGCCCAGTGACAACTCGTCGGCGGAGGAGGAGGACCCCGACGGCGAGGAGGAGCGCTGCGCTCTGGGCGCAGCCGGCAGCGCGGGAGGCTGCAAGAGGAAGCGGCCCCGTGTGGCTGGGGGCGGCGGCGCAGGTGGCAGCGCGGGCGGTGGTGGCAAAAAGCCCCTCCCGGCCAAGGGCTCAGCCGCAGAGTGCAAGCAGTCGCAGCGGAACGCGGCCAACGCCCGCGAGCGCGCCCGGATGCGCGTGCTGAGCAAAGCCTTCTCCAGGCTCAAGACCAGCCTGCCCTGGGTGCCCCCCGACACTAAGCTCTCCAAGCTGGACACGCTCCGGCTGGCTTCCAGTTACATCGCTCACCTGCGGCAGCTGTTGCAGGAGGACCGCTATGAGAACGGCTACGTGCACCCAGTGAACCTGGTAGGGGCGCGGGGCGCAAGGAATCGGGCGAGCAGCCAGGAGATACCCAGGGCAGGGTCAGCCCGTTGGGAAGAATTCGAAAGGGGTGGAGGTTCTGGGACTGGGAACGAGAAGGCCAGTTTAGTTTCTCCCAAATCAAGGGAGTGGCCAGCCATTTCCCTGAAGAAGAATCAACCATCCGTGTGTGTTTGCATCGTTCTGAACATTGTACCCCAGTGACAGCCATTGACTAATATCCTACTTCCAGGGTAAATCATGGTTCCAACTCAGTCTGCCACCTGGTTGCAGACTGACAGCAAATCTCCCTTGCCCAACTTTATCCAGCTAAGAGTCTGGCAGGTTTGAATCGGCAAGCACTTTCTTAAAGGAGGGAAGGCCGTGCTCTATAAAAGAGCATTTGCATTTTTAGAAAAATTGCTTCTGGAAGATAGTAACGTTTCCCCAGATGGGATTTGTCTGGAAAGTCCCTCTCTGATCTGCCAGCTCTCCCGGCTTGGGAAAAATCCTGTCCAAGCCCAGTTCCTACTTGGAGCTTGGAGTGGATGACGGATTGTGTGTGTGTGTGTGTGTGTGTGTGTGGTGTGTGTGTGTGTGTTAGGGTAAGGCAACTAAACGACAAAATCTCAAAGTCATACGAGTTTCACCAAATTTTCCTGCGGGCAAAGTCCAGGAGGAAGCGTGAACGGATATGGCACGTTTCGGATTATCAACCTCCAGTAAAATGAAAATCTTAGTTCAGAGAAAGGACATGCAAATTCCCAGAATGCTGATAAAATCTTAGCTACTCCCAGTCGGGAATATCTGGGGTTCGCGTGGAAGAGCGGTTTCGGTTTGAGACAATCGTTTCTCTCTAATATCTGACGTTCTTTTTGATTTTACAGACATGGCCATTCGTGGTCTCGGGAAGACCGGACTCTGACACCAAAGAAGTTTCCGCAGCCAACAGACTATGTGGAACCACCGCTTAAATCGTACTGGAATTCACTTGATGGGATTATTCGTTAAATGCGAGTGTTTGGGGGCCACGGAGAGAAGGGAGAGCTCGTGAGATGGGAAGAAGTTTCTGTTGGATTCTCCTTGACCCTTCCCCTTTCCCTGGAACTGTGATCACGGCAGGTGGCGGGCCTGGCTGTCACTGCTCAGCGCCCACGGCTACAGCTGCGGCGGATCTAGGCGACCACGTTTTGCCTCTCCAGAAAGAGCCTCCTTTCGTGTCCAGAATGCGGACGCAGGTCCACCCTCGGGCCCTAGCTCTGTAGACTAACTCTCGGCTGCTGCCCCAGCCCGCGCCAGACAGCCCAGGGGTCCGTTCTCAGCGGAGCCAGATTCATCGCACACGTGCGGGACGATTCCACACAGCCCGGGCCTTTCGCGGTGACACAATGGTTAGGGAACGGTTAGAACGCGCTCTACACCCGCTTTAAAGACAGAAGTCTAGACGTGAGATCCGCGTCGGGACAGAGTTTTAAGTGACAAAGAAGGGCGAGTGGCCTCTCTGGGCTAGGTTCGTATCCCAGCACAGTGCCCTTCTAACGGGCGGGAGGAGGCCCGCTTCTCGCAGGGCTAGGTGGAGGAACACTTCCCAGACCACCCCAGGCGGGTTTTGCCGGGCGAGCTCCGGGCGGTTCGGCTTCCCTTCCGGGTGACTTCTTCATTCACGTCTCCTTCCCAAGCTCCCGGCTTTTTCTAATCAGGTGTCTGTCTACCCTCTCCACTTCTGGGCTGGAGCCTCCCCAAGCGCCACTGCGCCAACCTGGCTGGGATCGCCTTCGGACTTCCCTCTCCGCCCCGCTCCTGCTCCTACCTGCAGCACCCCCAGCTCCGACTCCAGACTCTCTCCATCAGGCCTCCCCACTCCAAGCTCCAGGCGCCCCAACTCCAACACCGCCTCCAGCCGTGCAGGTTCTTCCCCGCGCGGAGGAGCGCGCAGGGTGGACGGCTAACCATAGCAAGTGATCCTGCGATAGGGAACGCGCCCCTGCCCCGAGGCTGCACTACCACAGGAAATAACATATGTAAATAAATTTATTTTTTTATGAATAATAAAACGCGCTGTGAAACTGTGTGCCCTTGGAGGTGTCAGGATGTGGTCTTTGTTGCCCTTTACTGAGATGGTTTGGCTGTAGAAGTTAACTTTTAAGGTGGTGATCTCCTCTGGTCAGGGTGGTGGGTCATTGCGGGCGGAATGGTGGCGATCACTTTTGGATCAGTCCATTTCCAAACGTCATTCGTTATTAATCTCTATGATTCTGCTGCTTCTCGCGCCGGGCGTCCTAGATGCTATAACTGGAGGACTAATAAAAGTCCTAAGAGTCTTGAGGCCCCTGCTGTCCTGACAGGCATACACTCCTCAAGCTAACATAGGTGTACGTGTCTCTCTCTCTCTCTCTCTCTCTCTCTCTCTCTCTCTCTCTCACACACACACACACACACACACACACACACAACACACACAGCAGCTACTCCAGCTTAAAGCACACACCAATCCTTACAATTGCAAGTAGTTCAAAAAAACCCCTAAGGCCCACCCACAGGTCTTCAGTGTAACTGGCAGAATAAAACCCTAATGTGAGAAGCCAATTTGTATTTCAACGGTGCTTTTCTTTTTTCAAATGTTTATATAGCTTTTTAAACATACACTCATTCTCCGTGTTATTTTCTTCCATTTGCACTGCAGTTTTTGTAGAGGGTAACAACTTGGAAACCCCATGATACAATCTTGAAAATGGCTGGTTCTTTTAAAAGCAACGTTCTCTTTGTAGAACATTTAGAAAAGTGTGAAGGATAAAACTACACAAACAACTGCTCAACTTGGGGTTCTGTCCATTTTGTGCAATTGAAAGGCAGTTTGCTTGACCCTGAGAGAGAAAAATACAGCTGGATTTTAGTTAGGAGGTAAAGGGGGGAGGTGGGGAGAGTGACTTCCTGTTTTGAGCTAAACCAACCAAAATGCTAAAGAACTGCTTTCTGACAAGATAGTCTTGGGCTTTTATTCATAACCTGGGAGGGAACCCGCCCTGGGGATCCAGTCCTACATCAGCCGGTGTCTGGCATCAGGGGCTTTCTGACAAAAGGGAACCTCAAGTAAGCTGTGTCAGGAAACCCTACCATGGTTAAAAGCACTTCAGCAGTGAGTCCTGGGTAGACAGCTTCTTGAGGAAGAGTGTCTGCTGGAGGCCAGATGTCAAGGTCATTTCCAAAATATCCAGCAAATTGGGCTCTTTTCAAGGAACGGAGGCAGCCCAGTGTATGTTGGTTAAAGAGAATCTGAGTATCTAAAAAACCCAACTTGAAATCAAGCTCTGCCACGGGGTTAGTGAGCATGTGCAAGTTACATTATGAATACCTCTGAGCCTCAGTTTCCTCTTCTGTAGAATGGGGGTCATCACAGTGCCTATCTGGGATATAACCTTAGGAATAAATATGATAGTGTATTCAAACAAATCATTTAATATGCAATGAGCAGTGCACTAAATGCTGGTCACTAAAGGAAATCCAGAGGCGGAGGGAACCACTTCCACAAAGGGGGATACTTAAACAGGTGTGACATTCCCAGAGTCCAGTCATTAAGGTTGGGTCTTGTTTTGAGATGTCTGAATTACAACTGTGAAACAAAAATGTCCCACAAGAGTGGACAAACAGAAATACAGAAAACCAGACAGAATAGCTATATTTGTAGTGAATACAAATAAGAACAAGCATTTGAATAAACAAGGAAACATTTGGGCAAAGCTCCACAAGTGAAAGAATAATATTTAAAATATGTGTTTCTATAATTATATTCCTTCTGGCCAATTCAGGAGTAAACTCACAGATTTTCTGTCTCTAACCCCCAATTAAGGTGGTGCTTTGCACTGATTCACATGTACAGGGAGTGCTGCACTGCACTCTGGAAATTCATTTTAATGGCCACTTTATACTCCTATAATAAATAAAGAAAAAAAAAGTTCTCAAGAATGTTCTGCTCCACAGTATATGTAAAAAGTCCAATGCCAGGAATTATGTTGTTTAAGAAAAGAAGAAAGAAAAGGAAAGAGGCCACTTTCTAGTAAGTCCCAATGAGTCCATGTAAATTATGCAAGCTTCTCTGCATGCATGTGTTGTTGTTGGGAGAGGCCTTAAACATCTTAAACCAGTCTTTTCTTTATGTACCATGACCAGAGTGTGTTCTAAGTGGTAGACAGGCATCACCAAATCTCTCTCTCTCTCATCATTTTCCTTTAGAGATTTGAGTTTGAGAAATGGGAGTTGGGGCTGGAGAAGTGGGCAGGAAGTGGGGTGGGAGGGGGGCTTAAGAGAAAAAAATGAAGTATGTGCTTAGGGTTACACATACTTGAGAGAAAAGATGAGAGGAAAGAAGTCTAAGAAATAGAGTGTACAATGTGCTAAACAACAAACAAAATGAGTAAATTGAATAATACTCTTCAGGGGGCTTTTTGAGGGACCAAAGCATTATTATTAGTGATGCTGACTCAACCGAAGAGAACAAAAATCCCCTTCCACAGACTCTTCCTAAGATGAATATCTGAAAAGAAACGCTTTCAGCACTGTAATTTTGAAACATTCAGGCGTTTCTCTTGGTTGTGGAGTTGAATTGATGCTGTGCATATTCTTTTGCACTGGGCTTCAACTTACAATTTCACTTTAGTCTGGCAGCTCCTTCAACAGATAGCAACAATGACCCTTAAAATTTACAAAAGACTTTTACAGTCACAGATTTTCCCTGATAATAAATGCCTAGAAGTTAAAAAAAAAAATAAGGAAACATCTCTTGTCTATAAACACACACACACACACACACACACATAACTAAATGAACACATTCTATGTTAATAGGTATTTGGTAGATAATTTGGTTGATACTTCTGAAAAATATTAAAAATTAAAACGGTAACTCAGAGTCACATTTGGAAATGAGAAACAAGGAAAATCGATAATTCACTTCTTGCTACCAAGCTTCTGACTTGTGGGAAAGTCCACTAGGAGGTACCAGACTGGCTCCCTTCATAACTGATCACCTGACCATATCCCCTTTCAGTGTAAACTCTGCATACTCACTTTTGGGCACCCAGGGTGCTTGCATCAGTGCACTCGCCACTCTCCATTCATCCCTTTCACTGTTGTGTTCACGTTTTGTGTTATTTTTCTTCCTTCTCCCATAAGAGTGAAAGTTGATCCAGAGAAATCCTTCAAACCCAGGGCTCTAAGAAGGTCCAGAAAGTAGCCACAGTCAGAAATCCACAAGTAGTCACGTAAACTCGGGTAGCATTTAGCAGCCTTCTCTCTTGTTGGTTCTGCTATCACCAAGATAGTTCTGGATCAGCCTTGAGATTCTTTATTGCTTATGGTAAAGTGGATCATGGAGCAAATAAAAGCTGGGGCTTTCATTTGGTGAAAATATGATGTCTCTATGGACTATTAGTAACTTTGAGCAGTGGAACAGGAGGGGAGGAAGGGCAAGAAGCTTTTATCTTTTACTTTTATTTGTTTGTTGAAAGAGTTTGTATATTGCTTTTGGAATTTGTAAAAACTCATTGAAAAAAAATATTCACAAATGGCTGGGTCAGATGTAGCAGGTTCCAGTCCCACATTTCCTGGTGCTGCATCATGCATCTTACCTCTTCTGTAAGGCAGGAATCATTCATTCAACCTCACACAATACTTTAAGGATGGATGACATGAAATCATCTCATTAAACACTTGAGAAATGCTCCATAGATGAGAATTTAAAAAAAAAAAAAAAAGCAAGTCTTGATTTCCTTTCTCTTTTGCTTATAATAGTTTATGTCCTTGATCCTCTGAAAATTTATCCCATCAGTCCCTTTTGCCATTTTATCACCTTGCTCTTTTATGCTACTTTTGTATATTGACGTCTTTCTTATTACTAAGGAGAAATTTTCATTAAGCTTCTTCCTATAACACTCAGCATCAAAAATTATGCATGAGATTTTAAACTCATTTCAGGGTACAAGATAAACCAATGAATTTGTTTTGATTTTTTATCTTCAATTATTATGGATACATAATAGCTGTATGACTTATGGGCTACATGTGATATTTTGATACAAGCATACAATGTGTAATGATCAAGCCAGGGTGATTAGGGTATTCATCACCTCAAACTTTTATTATTTCTTTGTGTTAGGAACACTGTAGTTCCATCATTTTAGTTATTTTGAAATACACAAAAAATCATTTTTAACTATAGTCACCCTATTGTGCAATTGAACACTAGATCTTACTCCTTATCTAACTGTATTGTTATTTGCATTAACCATGCCCTCTTTACCCTCCCTCCTCACTACCCTTCCCAGCTTCTGGTAACTAATATTCTACTCTCCATATCTGTGAGCTCACATTTTTTAACTCCCACATATTGGTGAGAATATTGGATTCAAAAATTGGTACATATACACAATGGAATATTATTCAGCCTAAAAAAGAATGAAATTCTGTCATTTGCAATAACATGGATAGAAATGAAGGAAATTATGTTTAGTGAAATAAGCCACACTGATGGATTTTGATGTTACAGAGTACCACAAGTTTGTTTATCTAATTTTCGATTTCATGAAATGTTACAGCCAACATTTCAGAAACTACACTTGTGGAGTTTTGGTATCATATCAAAGAATGTTCATATTTACTTGCAATGTCCATTAAAATATGTTTACATACATACTTACATACATACAACATTTTACATACATATTTAAAATACAATTACATGCCTTACTTATTTCTTCTTATAATTACATGTCCTTGTGAGGCTGGAGTTTCAACCAAAATAACATCACAACAGATTGAAGCAGAAAGCAGATATGAGAATACAGCTGTCTTCTAATAAGTGAGACATTAAAGAGATTTATTTGCAAGAATATCAAATTATGCCACCCTTCCCATCAAAATGTTTTATATACATAGTTATTTTTTATTAAAAATACTATTTACATTCACATGTAATTAGCTTATTTTAAAATTAATTAATAAATATTTTATTTGTTTTGATTTCTTTTTATTTTAATTAATTATTTAAGAGACTGGGTCTCACTGGTTTTGATTTCTGATCCAGTAAATATCAACAGATACAAGCCAACTACATAAGCAAAAGCTTTTAAGGGTTTTTAATAACTTTCAAAAGTATAAAGAGACCAGAGATGAAAAAAGTTTGAGAACCACTGGCGTAAATAATTCTTAAGTCTCATTTCATTGATAAGAATTAGTAGTGTTTTCTTGATTTTGCAGCAATCTCAGTAGGACAGAAGCCCATAGATTAAGTGTAGGTTGGATATGGGAGTAAATATTTCATCAGAAAGATTGACTAGAGAGGTTAGGATAATGACTTAGCTGGGCTAGGCTTTCTCCATAAACACCTCTGTAGTCTAGCCAGGCAAATCAGTAGGGCCAATGCCTGAGCTGGTTTCCTGAAATCTGCACTCAGAAGACTTTCTTTACCACTTCCTACTCTTTCTTCCTAGTACCTATCTCTCCTGTCTCCTATTTAGGCCCTTGAATTTTGAGTCTTTGTAACCTCAGGGCTGGACCTGGAATTCAGATGAAAGGAAAAAGTGATGCCCAAAACCCAGAACTCTAAAAGCCCATTTATTTTGCACATATATTATTATTCTCTGAGATCTATGTTAGAATCATAACATTATATCATCCTAATAAAGAATTTATTTCAAGAAACTTGGGAATCATTTTCATTGATCCTCAATAAAGATGATTTTATCTGTAGGTTTGCCAAATGGCTGACAAATATATTTGCTCATGATAATGTAGATTAATTTCTCTAAGGTAAGCCACTAAAATGACTAAATGCAATGTAAGTACAAAAGACACAAAAGCAAACAACAATAAAAAAACCGAGGGAATCCTCAAATATTTTTGAAGCAAGCTTCTTCTAATATAAACAAAGGATACCATAAAATAAAAAAAGTCCAGGTCATGAAGTCCAAGGGATTCAAATAATCTTTAAAGAAACTGTTCCAAGAGCTAGGGAGGGGGAAAGGAGAGTCTCTTGTGC
This sequence comes from Trachypithecus francoisi, assembly GCF_009764315.1. NCBI lineage: Eukaryota > Metazoa > Chordata > Mammalia > Primates > Cercopithecidae > Trachypithecus > Trachypithecus francoisi. The sequence goes on along the minus strand of NW_022681472.1, from coordinate 27,323,502 downwards.
AAAAGCGACAAGGACACTGATATGGTTTGGATCTTTGTCCCCTCCAAAGCTCACGTTGAAATGTGATCCCCAATGTTGAAGGTGGGGCCTGGCAGGAGGTATTGGATCATGGGGTCATATCCCTCACGAGTGGCTTAGCACCATCCCCTTGGTGATAAGTGAGTTCTCAGTACACACAGGAGCTGGTTGTTTAAAGGAGCCTAGCACCTCCTCACTCTTGCTCCCTCTCTAGCCATGTAATATGCCTGCTCCTCCTTTGACTTTTACCATGATTGTAGGCCCTCATCAGAAGCAGATGCTGGTACCACTTTTCCTGCAAAGCTTGCAGAACTGTGAGCCAAAATAAACCTCTTTTCTTTAAAAGTTACCCAGTCTTGGGTATTTCTTTATAGCAATGCAAACAAATTAACGCAGACTCCTCATACAAAATCCAACTAAGGAGCACCTATACCATAAATGGCAATGCTCTAAAATGTGGAAACAAAGGCCTTAGGAGCCTGAGAGGACAAGGTGGATAAACAAAATATAAAAAGAGGACAGGGCTGTGAGTGATGGGAATTACCAGAGGTGTGCTGCTAGCACAGGCTAAATGCTATGCTCCTGAGTCGAGCATCGTAGATGTTTCTGACAAGGCACTGTATTACCAGCTGTTTACATGCACAGACTCTCTGGGTATCTCTAACATTTATGTATTTTCATTATAGGTTTTCCCTCAAATTGATGAAATAGGCTAAGCTATCCACCTTCTCGGGATCAGTCTTCCTTTGACTAACATTTATTTGGAGACTTGGAGAGGGATGAAGTTGGCTCTATTAAACTATGGGGTGCCTCATCACAAACATGATCCCGAGTGAACCAGAGCCCCCAGTCTCCATGCCCTGTGTAGGGGTGGCCCAGTTACTTGCTTTAACCAATAGAAAGGAGGCAGAAGTGACTCTGCCAGCACTGGCCTAAGCAGTAAGGGCTAGCAGCTTCCTCATTTACTTATTGGGATCCTTAAGCTTCCATGTGAGAAGTCCCACCAAGGCCCTGAAGGCACCAAATGGAGAAACCACCTGAGAGAGAGATGCCCTAAGACCACAGCTGAGAGAACCAAGGAGCACAGCTGACAGTGCAGACTCAGATCCCAGACATGCAATCTTAGGACCCCAAGACCCCAGGGGTGCCTTTCCGGCAAGCTGTGAAATCATCCTAGTGGAGTGAGAAGAAGCCTTACAAGGACAGATAGCAGAGATGCACCATTCCCGCTAGGTCCTGTCCTAATTCCTAACCTAAACAGTCATGAAAAATGAAAATATAGTTGCTATTTTAAGCAACTACAATTTGGAGTTCTTTGATACTCAGCAATAGATTAAAAAAATAAAAAAAGACATACTGTCAAGTAAATTTTTCACATCAGCCATTTATTCAGGAAACATTTTTTGATTATCTGCTATTACCCAGGACAGTGCTGGATAGACCAGAATGAACCAGAGAGTTGCCTCTTCTCGAAGAGCTGTAAAGGATGAAAAGGACAAATGGCCCAACAATTGAAGTGCAGTGTGCCAAGGGCTATGACAGAAGTAGCACTGTGAGAGGAGGGGAACAAACCCCAGTCCCAGGCTGTCATAAGGGTCTTCCCAGAGAGTTGACGAGGGAGGTGACTATTGGAGGAAGTTAGGCAAGGCAGCAGGAGGGCATACCAGAAGAATATAAATGATAGCAGGCTGCCATCACTAACCAGTGACAGGGATTATCATCTAGGATGATGGTTAAGAGCATGGACTCTTACAAGTGACTTCAAATCCCTGAGCCTCAGTATTCTCATTTGTAGAATGATGATATAATAGAAGCTACCTGATGGTGTTGTTGGGAAGATTAAATGCAATATTGGAAGTAAAATACTTAGTATGGTGCCTGGCACATAGTAAGTGCTTAGCAAATGCTACTCTATTAGTATTATTGTCACCATTATCATCACCCTGAGATGATCTCCACGTTCTCTTGACAAACTTTAAGCAGGTGCTGAGAGGCCTATCCCTGACCAGAGTCTTTCATTTTCCCTTAAAGCTGAAAGATATGAGCCTTTAACGCATTCTGTTTCAGTTGTCCTCTGAAAAGGTTGGCCTCTTCAGAATTTAGAAAATCTCAAGGTATTGATTTGCATGACAAGCAACACATCTGGCTCATGCTGGGAGTGAGGGAATAGAGAGTAAAGTACATTTGCATCGTCAGGAGAGCTGGATAGAAAAGTGTGTAGATTGATGGGTATGGCCACGATAACATATCAGGGTTAAAGCAATGCCAACAATAGGCACTGGTTCAGATGTACTCTCAGGCTGCTCCTCTGCTTTTCAGCTCTCCTGGGGCGGATCCCAGAAGCTCTGCTCAGTCACTTCAGGGAATTATCCCCCAGTTGCTATACTAACAACAGCCTGTGACAAAGGGAGGGAAATTTAAGACTCTATGACCAGAACTGTTTACTAGCAGGTCCAGGATTAGAATTCACAGACTCTGAGTTTCTCCTTGGCATCCAGCCCACCCAATCTGAAGGACACCAGCAGATAAGAATTTGGCACCATGACAGCTATTTCTCTGCAGCTGTTTTCCATGCACACTGGCCAAGTGCCCCGGAGCCCGTGTGGGGTTGCAAGTGGGGCGTTCTCAGAGTCTGACTTGTTGGGTGGCCTTGGGCAGTCTCTCCCTCTTCCAACTACAATTTCTCACCTAAAATGAGGTGTCTGGGCTGGATGGGGCCTTAACTGCACTACAGTTGTAAGTGAATGCCCTACTTACTATGGGTCTTCTGAACAGCACTGATTATGTCTCCCTGTATTGCTAGTACATCACAATATGGGGAGGCGGAAGGCCTGAGAAAATGAACAAAGTCAACCTACACTTAAATGTTTTATGAGTTTGGTGCAAAAGTAACTGAGGTTTTTGCCATTACTTTCAATGGCAAAGATGAAACTCAAGTCATTCAGGTATCTTTTGACTTGTTCTGCAGAAGATCTGTAATATCTCCATGTGATTTCACTGTTGATGATAAACTTTGCCACAGACTCTTCATTTCTGTGATAAGTATTTAATCTTACAAAGGTAGAAAACAACTTCTTCACATTATATAGAAACCAAATAAGCACAGAAACGATGGTACTTAAAACTATTCTATTCTCAAGACAAACTTTCATTAGTGTTTAAAAAATTCTAATACGAGATTTGTTAAGACCTTTTAAAAAGATTCTAAGATTGAATGTTGTTTGCTCCAGAGTAAAAATTATAGTGGAAAAACATCAGATCCAAACAAAAGAACCTTCAACAAAGACTATAATGTATAAACAACTACTGATTTTCTTCAAACTCCCGACAATCTAGGAGATGCTGAAATTTGACCTATCATTTCAAGAATCTAGTGATTTTTCCCTCTTTAGGTTAGGACATCTCCCTGTGACAATTTTCACCTTTCTCCAGGACTTCTCAAAATATACTGTTGTTGCTTCCAGACTCACACGTTTAGACCTGTACCATATCCCGACACGTGATTCACCTGAGCACAAACTTATAGAAAGCTACTTTGGCTGGCAAAGTGCAGAATAGATTAAACAGAGCACAAATTGGACAGTCCAGGCAAAAGAAACTGAGGCCTAGGCTGAGACGATGGTGGTAGGAATACCAGGGATAGAACCAAGAGACTTTCGACTGCTAGAATCAAATTAACTGGGTTATAGACTGGATGTGTGTGATGAAAGTCAGGGTAAAAGCCACAATGACTACAAGGTTTCTAATTCAGGCCAGACAGTGAATAGCAAAGTCATCATGAGTCATGATTTATCACTAAAATTTAAAAAGGGCAAGTTTGAAACAGTACAGAATTGAGAAACTTTACCATTCATTTGGGAACTCTACCATCCATTGGCCCGAAAACATTCTCATCAAATTTGGTCTTACTCTGGGGATTTAGATTATCTCAGGGGGGTAAAATCATAACTAAAAGCTTAAAGAGTGAAGAGGTTTATGCAGCTCAGAGACAAAAAGCTTGGAAACAGGGTCCCTGCCTTGATCCCATGTGAGCAAGCCTGTTTTCCTTCATTGGATTCTAAACATCTTCAGAGCAAGAATCATCATCTTTCATTTTGTGTCTTATGAAATTACAGCCTTCATCTGTCTGGTACAAAGTAGATGATCAATAAATATTTAATAAAATTCTCTTGATAGAAAATAGTTATTGCTACTCTTTAGTTTAAATTCCTTCTCACTTGTAAAACGAGGGTGATTTGATTTGGGAAAGTTGGTACCCTGGAGCCACCTGAGTTATGTAGTCATCACAGACAACCAGGAAATTATGTCTAATTAGTCACTACCATTTGACACTACTGTTTCTGCTGTACATAATCTGATGGTGCTAGGGATCCCTCAGACAGAAAAAGAAGAGTATTGACTGAGTCCAGTAAAGTACTTCAAAATGTAAAGCTTTAAAATTGGAAGAGACAAATTCATACCGTAAACACGCTAAGCACCATGCTATTCACTTTACAGGTATCAGCCCTTTCATGCCTCCAATCAGACCCATGAATAGGCCTGTGATCGTCTTGATTTATGAGTGGGAAAACAGGCTCGCAATAATCTTCCAAGGGCCACACAGGGAATAATTGGTGGAATCAGAGTTTAAACTTATTTCTCTCTAGCTGAGAATCTGAACCCAAAACCAGTCCCTGTGCCTCCCCGAGAGATGTCTGTCAGGGTGAAAGGAAGCTGGTGGGAAGATGGTACCCACCAACCAGGCTAACTGAACTTTAGGAGTTAACTCAGAACAACAGATGAGCCATAGAGCTATAGCTCCTTCCAAGAGCTTGACATGGGATGAAAGTGCAGAAAGGAGCCAAGGCTAATCTGCAGCCTTGGTGGTGCCCGCCAACGCAACCCAGGGAGAGGCACTTGTCTATAAACATATCTGTTTCTTTGTGGGTTTGCTTTCCTTTTTTTTTTTTTTGAGACGGAGTCTCGCTCTGTCGCCGGGGCTGGAGTGCAGTGGCGGGATCTCAGCTCACTGCAAGCTCCGCCTCCCAGGTTCACGCCATTCTCCTGCCTCAACCTCCCGAGTAGCTGGGACTACAGGCGCCCGCCACCTCGCCTGACTAGTTTTTTGTATTTTTTAGTAGAGACGGGGTTTCACCCTGTTAGCCAGGATGGTCTCGATCTCCTGACCTCGTGATCCGCCCGTCTCGGCCTCCCAAAGTGCTGGGATTACAGGCTTGAGCCACCGCGCCCGGCCATGTGAGTTACAGGAACAAACAATTTTCTACCAACAACAACTGATCCACTTTTTTCCATCTTCACCAAAGACAGAAAAAGAGAAAACATGTATGAATTGAAACATATAAGAAGTACAGTAGATTTAATGAAATTGCCAGAGAGAGGTTTTCTAACCATCTGGGATTTGTGATTTAGAATTTGTGCAGCTAGGGAAGAATCTGTGGCACAGATTTCGTAGAATCATAAAGCCACAAAACTTTAGAGCTGGAAGGTGTCTCATAAGTAATCTACTTTAGTTTATCATGGCATTCTAAAGATAATAAGAAACGAAGAGTATCTGGTTACTGTAATTACCTAACTGGGGACTGTTGTGCAACAATGTAAAATTATGGCCCCAAATTATGTAATACGTAGGAAAGTTTTATGATATAAACAGGATAAGAAACTATAATTATAGCAATAACAATCAAAATCAAAATAATCTAATCATTTCAAAGATAAGGAAAATGAAACTGGATTTTTGGAAACTGGCTTCTCATCTGTCTTGGGTTAGAGAAAGACCCAGCTTGAAAGTTTGGCTTTTAAAAAAAATCCCCTTGTCATTTAAGGTCATTTCTGGTCTATGTCTTTTACTGACTGACTTCTCTTTGTCTTCCTCCCCTAAACCCTTCCCGCTCCCTCTGCCTTAACCTGCAGAATTAATTCTACCTCATCTATATTCATGCAATAATTTAGGCACATCTCCATTTTTAAAGAAAAGTTATCAAAAGTACTGTATGCCCCAAAATGCAAGGATGGTGTGGCATGAGAAAATCAGTCAATGTAATACACATTATAGAATGAAGGGGAAACTCACACAATCATCTCCACTGACATAGAAAAGCATTTAACAAAATCCAACACCCTTTAGTGATTTAAAAAAAAACAAAAACAAAACAAAAAAAATACCACTCAGAAAACCAGGAGAAGAAGGGAACTTCCCCAGCACCATAAGAGGCCTTTATGCTAACATCAAACTCAATACGAAAGACCGAAAGCTTTCCCCATACGATCAGGAACAAGACAAGGATGCCTGTTTTCACCATGACTATTCAACATCGTATGGAAAGTTCTCACCATAAAAAGGAATGAAACACTGACTTGTGCTACAACATGGATGAACCTTGAAAATATTATGCTAAGTGAAAGAAGGTAGACACACAAGGTCACACATTGTATGATTCCATGTATATAAAATATTCAGAATAGATCAATCCTTTGGGACAAAAAGCTAATTAGTTGTTGCCAGTTCAAGGAGGGAACATAGAGAGAAACTGTTCAACGGCTAAGGGGTTATAGTTTGGAATGATGACAATATTTTGAAACGTATAGAAATGGTGATTTCGTGACATTGGGAATATGCTAAATGCCAGTAAATTGTCTACTTTAAAATGGCATTTTTTTTTTTTTTTTAAGTATTCCACAGTGTCATCCTTTACTACAGCAAGGTGGCTGACTACCGAAAACTGGGAAAAGCAAGAGTGAATACTTTAAAAAGATTTGTTGCAAATACAAGAAGGCAAGTGGAGGCAAAGAAAACTCAGTGCCAAAGGCCTGGATGTGGCTCCTTAAGGAGCTCCCTGCAGCTGGGCTCCTCCAGGATGGCTCCTCTGCCCTCACCCGGGCAGCATCGGCTTCGCTGGGAAAAGCCACCCATTGAAATCAGCTGTGTTTAAGAACTAATTTTGGCCGGGCGCGGTGGCTCAAGCTTGTAATCTCAGCACTTTGGGAGGCCGAGATGGGAGGATCACAAGGTCGGGAGATCGAGACCATCCTGGCTAACAGGGTGAAACCCCGTCTCTACTAAAAAATACAAAAAAAAACTAGCCGGACGAGGTGGCGGGCGCCTGTAGTCCCAGCTACTCGGGAGGCTGACGCAGGAGAATGGCGTAAAACCCAGGAGGCGGAGCTTGCAGTGAGCTGCACTCCAGCCTGGGTGACAGAGCAAGACTCCGTCTCAAAAACAAAAAAAAGAACTAATTTTATGTTAGGTGAATTTCATGATGTCACCATCATGAAAATGAGTCCTTTGAAACCCAAATTCAAGGGCGGTAAATATATGTCAGTGGGCATTTCCCCACTATATTAAGTACTTACGCGCTCATTGTTTCTGCTGTTTGGGTACCTCTCGGCAGCTCCAGCACTTTCCACAGGATGCAACAGGAAAAAGAGCTCTACGCGGCCTGTCCCAGTAATAAAAAGACGTCATTAGCGCGCCATCTCGTGGTGAATGTGTAAGTTGCAGCAAACCCTCAGGCCGCGGATTTTTTTTTTTTTGTAAGCCTGTGTTACCCAGGCTGGAGTACAGTGGCACTGTCATGACTCACTGCATCCTTGACTTCCTGAGCTCCAGCGATCCTCCCACCTCAGTATCCTGAGTAGCTGGGACAACAGGCATGAGCCACCACACTGGCTAGTTGTTTATTTTATTTTTTGTAGAGACAAGGGTCTCACTATATTGCTCAGGCTGGTCTCAAACTCTTGGACTCAAGTGATTTGCCTGCCTCGGCCTCCCAAAGTGCTGGGACTGCAGGCATGAGGCACTGCACCCGACTAGGGAGCAGAGATGAACCCGAGGTTACTTTTTGTCTTTGCCTCAAGCCGGAGTGGTTTAGGTCACTGGTCAAGAATACAGTGATCCGGGTTGTACACCTTCTCAAAGACCTCACGTTCCTTAACATCAAAATGCTCTGACTTATTTCGGATTCCTTAGGAAACAGTCTGAAGGAAAGTCGTAAGTACTGACTCCCTATTGGAACCTGGTCACAGCTTCAGGACATCCTCGGGGAGGTGTCAGCAATCCCCCTGAACCAATGGTGATGGCGTGTAGGTGGTTCAGGAAACCTTTTCCCCTACAACCTTCAAGAAAGCAGCTGGTGGCGGGGGTCCCTCTGGAGCACAGACTGTGCAGGAGGGGATCCAAGAAGGCCGATAAGCTGGATTTCTGCACATCTGTCCCTGTGTCAGGGGCACCCCCTGCACAGCCACCACTTCTGCCCGTGGGCCATCTGTGGCTTCTCAGGTCCCTTATAGTAACCGCAACAGCGCTACTGTCATCACAGCTCTTCCAGAAGACAGCTCTGGGAGGTTCCCCACTACTGTATTTCTGAAATCCAAATGTGTAGCTCTCTGTTGCCTTGTAACCATGTTTGCAGGCAGTGTTACAGTTCTGAGGGGATTTTGGAGTTGGTTACTTCAAGGAAGGGCTTGAGATGAGCATCTCATTTGAGCTTCACAAGTCCTCTGTGAGATAAATAGGGAAGATTATTATAATTCTCTCCATTTCATGCACGTGTTAAACCCAGGCCTTGTCTTTATTTAAGGATAGATATAGGCCAGGCGCAGTGGCTCACGCCTGTAATCCCAGCACTTTGGGAGGCTGAGGCAGGCGGATCGCGACGTCAGGAGTTCGAGACTAGCCTTGCCAACATGGTGAAACTCCGTTTCTACTAGAAATTCAGAAATTAGTGGGGCGTGGTGGCGGGTGCCTGAATCCCAGCTACTTGGGAGGCTGAGGCAGGAGAATCGTTTGAACCCAGGTGGCGGAGGTTGCAGTGAGCCAAGATTGCCCCATTGTTTTCCAGCCTGGGTTACAGGGCGAGACTCCGTCTCAAAAAAAAAAAAAAAAACCTCTAAAGTGGTAGATCCACTTGCTGTGTCTTTCCAGAAATACAAGAACCATTCTACTTCTTCCCATGGAAAGCCTGCATTTCACACGTGTAATGATTCAAATCTGTGTTTTAAGATGAGAACAGGCAAAACAATATCGTGCTCTGTTCACCTTCTCCACCTTGACTCTTCACTCGAGCCGAATTATATTATTACTGGTGGAAACCCAAAGACAATATTTTTAACACGTTTTCTCGCCCTCGGAGCAAAGAACAGCAAAGACTAGTTGACTCAATCTGATTTGAGGCAAAATGCTTGACAGGCATTAGTAACCTGTATGTATATTGCCCTCTTGTGGCCAATAGTATTATCACAGGAATGTAGGTGCGTCCGTGAGAAAGAACTGTAGTAATTTGGGGAAACTGCTTGTATAACACTATGGTTGTTATTACGGTGTACAGATTTTAATTGCTTCATTGTCCCACTGTCAGCTATATACATACATACATAGGTACACAGACACACAATTTTGAATCCTATATTAACAAAACTGTGCACATGAATTTTTGCAAATTTTCCAACTATAAGTAACATCTAAACAGCCCAGACCCTATGTTTTCTTCCTCGCTTATTTCTTAGGAAAAGAGCTCTTTGACAAGAATGTTGAGGTTTTTGTTTATGAATACAAAGTTTTAATCTTATGTTTCCTTTTAGGGTAATCTGGAGCCATAGTTTTCAGACTTTTTGATTTCCCAGAAGAAAATTCCAAAAATACCACAAATGATATTGGTAATTTAAATTATTTTTATTTTGCCAAATTAGACATTTAAAATAATTAGTTTCAAACTACTATTATCATGATTTCAAAAGAGAAAGTGCATTTTAACATTCAGGAAAAAATGTAGGGGCAATATGATGACTACTGTGGCTTGAGATTTTCTCCCTAATGGCCATCACAGGTGGGTGGCAGGAGGTGAACATTTAGAAACCACTGAGTGATGGCAGAGGCCAGGTGCATTGGGTTATTTTCCAGTTGACTGGTCATTAGCTAAAATTAAGACTGTATTGATATGAGACAAAACACAGAGTGCAAATGTGGGTCTTCAAGGATTTCTCCCTTTCTACAAAAACCCTGTTTCTTGCTGCTCGCATCTTAGTTTGTACTGCTGTGGTGACTGCCCATTCACAGGTTGCTGTGGATTTTTTCTGCACTCACACTGCCAGGCCCAGGCTGGAACTGTCCTTTGGCTTGCCTGAAGGCACCTTCTTGGTTTCTTCCTCCTGCCCTGGCCACTTCTAGTTAGTCTCTTTTGCAGGCTCAGTGTTCCTTGCCAGAGCCCAATGTAATCCCTATGACGATCATTTGAAGGCATGAAGACCCCACCACATTCATCTTACAGATTTTTTCCAAGCTGAGAACCATCAAGTCTTTCATCTGATCTTTATTCATCATTACACTTGCACTCTAGAGTCCTGGTTTCCCTCCCTTGGATGTGCTCAAATTTGCAGATGCCATTCTTAAGGAGCAATGCTAGGAAGAGTATCAGGCACAAGAGACCCCGCCTACTGCCTCCTTTGCTCCTTGTTTATTACATTCTTACTAATGCAGCCCAGGGTTTTTGGGTTGACAAGCACATTATTTTCCATTCTTATTGACTTAGCTTAGTTGTTCTTCACACATTTCACTGTCAATCTCTTTAGTCTCTCCTCGTACAGTTGTTGCATCTTATCTCAATTTTGTAACTTTGCACATATGCTCACATTAAACTAGCAAAATTAAAATGGCCTTTAAATTTCTTTTGTCATGGGCCCCAATTAAATTGACTTTGGGATATCTATCCATTGACTGTGAAGTTCTATTAATTTCTCAAATTTGTTCCCTGTTTGGGAGGCTGAAGGAAAATGTGCCTTGAAGAAGATTTCCATAGTTCAGCAGTTTGGGCATATGAGAGAGAATAGAGGAGCTCAGCTTACTTTAAACACTGGAAATTGCCTCATCAAAAGAAATCCTAGACAACAAAAATACTTTGCCTCTCTGATGGAATAAGGGTGTATTTGTTTCCTAGGACTGTTACAAATTATTATAAACTCGGTGGCTTAAAACAACAGACATTTATTTCTCTCTCATAGTTCTAGAGGCTACAATCCGAAATCAAAGGTCAGCAGGGTCGAGCTTCTCCTGACAGCTCTTGAAGAGAATCCTTCTATGTTTCTTTCAGCTTTTGGTGGCCCTGGGCATTCTTTGGCTTCTGGCTGCACAATTCCACTCTCTGCCTCCATCTCCACGTGGCTTCTGTCTTTTGTAAGACACTTGTCATCAGATTTAAGGCCTACCTGAATAATCCAGGATGATCTCATCTTGATAGCCATAATTTAATTATATCAGCAAAGAAGACCCTTTTTCCAAACAAGTTCACATTCACAAGCTCAGGGAGTAAGATGTGACATTGCTTGGAGGCCCCTATTCCACCTACCACAATGGGCCATCCTATTGCCTCAAGTTACATGGTTACCAAGGATTCTGGGCTTGGCTGTGTAGTTTTAGCTTTAAAGCCCATCAGTCACCACGAAATACTCACCCCACCCCACAGTTTCTCTTTCTTTTCTTCCATTGCATGTACCTTGCTGAATCTCCCTGGGGTAGGTGAAGTTGGATTTTTTGACACAGACAATACATTTTCTAGGTGGTCTCCAAACAAGCTATCAGAATTCAGTTTCAATTTCTGATCTGTCCTTGTTATTGAGCAGCTGTATCGTGACAGTAAAAGTTTTGTGGGTCTAGCATGAATGACATTATCACTAGGAACATCCTAGGCTGCAAGTGTACAGAGGCCTGAGAAGTGAATACCAAAGAGTCAAGTTTTCACCTGATGGAAATTGTGAGTTTAGTTTCTGGATGGGGAACCGTTATTAGGTATGAGTTTTACAAATACCTTCCCCTCTTCTGGTGCCTGTTCTTCCCCCTTCTATCACTTCATCACCTTTTTGAATGGCATTCTTTGAGGAACATAAATTTGTAATTTTACTCTAAGCAAATATATTTTTATTGTTATGCAGCAAAGAATACATTTCAGAAACATGCAACATAATAATGCTATGTATAGAGAATTGAAATACAGGCAAAAAATGCCATATGTTGCTTGGAGATACACTCATATGTAGCAAAAGTCTAAAAAATGCATAGGAATAATAAGCACCAAATTCAGGTTGGTGGCAAGAAATGGGTGCGATTCAGGACAGAAACCCAAAGAACACTAAAGTTACTAGTAATATATTTGCTTTTTAAGGTGAATGGCAAATATAAAACTAAAGAAGTTTGGAGCTCACCACCTCTCCTCCTGCTGGCTTTTTCTACTTGGGGGAATGTGCTAACTTACGGAATCATTAATGTCACTTTCAAGCTTAACATCAATTTTGCCACTGAACACCCAATAAGGCTTTCTATCTGTGAATTCTGATTGGGCATGAGAACGGCACCAACTTAATCACTGCTTACATCTTCTGTGTTACTAGGGAAAATTGTGGGGTATATGGAAAAGGGAAATAAAGCTTTCCTTTATTGACATATATTTCATAAAGATTTTCCATTCATAAATATTACGTACTGTGCTTCTAGAACAAAGTTGAAAGCGATCATTTGGTAGTGAATTTTGTAGATAGATACCATTAATTTGTCTTTTTTCTTTTCTTGTTTCATTTATCCCCAGTAAACACACTATGTGTGGTTGAGACATTCTCCTTGGGATGGATTCTCATCTCAAAGAAATGCTCACATGCCTTTTTCCTGACTTCAGTTAGGGGAAGCAGACTTTCACAAAGAAAATCCCCTCTGAAGGCTGAGCAGAATCAGGCGCTTCTGTCCTCTCTAAAAGTTGTATTTTGGTGCCATAGTAAATCAAGTCAACAATTAAATGAACACATACTGAGCACCTACTTCTGAGGTGCTTAGCACCAGATATGCTCTCTGTCCTCAAGAGTATTCACTCTGGCTGGGGAAGAGTGAGGAAGGGTAATATTACTATGGACTAAATGCTTTTGCCCACCCAAAATTTGTATATTGAAGCCCTAATCCCCAATGTGATGGTATTTTGAGCTAAGGCCTTTGGGAGGTGATTAGGTTGTGAGGGTGGAGCCATCATTATGAAATTAATGCTCTTAGAAGGAGAAACATGAGAGCTCTCTCTCTCTCTCTCTCTTTCACTGTCTCTCCTTCGCTCTCTCTCCTCTCTTCTATGCCCTTCTCTCTCCCTTTCTGTCACGTGAGAAAACTAGAAAGAAGGCCCTTACAAGAACCTGACCGGGCTTGATCTCAGACTTTCAAGTCTCCAGATTTCTGTTGTTTAAGACACCCGGTCTGTGGTATTTCATTATAACAACCTAAGCTAAGACAAACATGTACAGCAATTCTTGTAAAGGCAGATATGCTAAATTCGAGCTTCCTTCATTTTATTCTCATTTTCTCAATACCTTTCCTCCTTACCTAAGATTCATACCCAGAAGCTAATGCCAACTCTTCTGGTCAGGGGCACTGAATAACTCTCAGGGGCCATTGGGTATTTGCCCAGTGGCTTGTGAGTGACCTGCAGTGCTTTTACTTTCAAAAGGGCAAAGACACAAAGTATTGCAACATCTCTGTCAATTCCACAGAATAACCTTCTCTCTTCAGAAGGAATTGCTGACGAATGAATTGCTCATTGGGCAAGTCAGACCCAGCTCTAACTTGGTCAACTGATTTGCTCCCTGAGAATAGCTAAGTGGATTTTCCCATTGGTTATTACCAAATTGGAAGGACGCTGGTGCGGCTTTAATGATCCCTAGAGTGGCTAAATGGTTTTCGGAACAGATGGACTGTGGATGGACTTGCTCATTTTGTTGAGCATTTAAAAGAGATGTATTAAATTTAAAAGAGATGTATTATCCACAGGTGAGATCATTCTTACCTGTTCCTCCTTTTGGAGGGCAGAGTTCATGATGACTAGAGTTCACATGATATGTGATTAATTCTCTGCATAATCAGGATCTGCAACATCCTGATTGCTCCTACCTGATCCTTCCTGAAGGAAAAAAAGAAAGAATAAATTTTAAAGTAAGCATATTATCATAAGGCATTGAGAATTATCCACAAATATAATTTTGGTTAATTAAAAATCTTTTGTTAAAAATATACATACATATATAATTATGAAAATCATAGTAGTTAAAATAATGATGAAAATAATAATTAGAATAAAATACTTGATTTTAATATATATACAAGCAGGTAAACAACAATTAAGATAATAATAGTAATTATTGAACGCTAGAACCATGCTAAAGTTGTTTCATAAGTATTTTCATTGAATTCTTACAATAACTTTCTGGGGTGAAAAATATCCACACTTCACAGTGAAATAAAACAAGATTCTGGGAAGTTAAATTAAATGCCCAGGGCTGGGCGTGGTGGCTCACATCTGTAATCCCAGCACTTTGGGAGGCTGAAGCGGGTGGATCACTTGAGGTCAGAAGCTCAAGACCAACCTGCCCAACATGGTGAAACCCCGTCTCTTCTAAAAACACAAAAAATTAGCCGGACGTGGTGGCAGGTGCCTGTAGTCCCAGCTCCTCGGGAGGCTGAGGCAGGAGAATGGTGTGAATCTAGGAGGCGGAGCTTGCAGTGAGCTGACATCACGCCACTGCGCTCCAGCCTGGGCGACAGAGCGAGACTCCATCTCAAAAAAAAAAAAAAAAAAAAAAAAAAAATTGGCCGGGCATGGTGGCATGCGCCTGTAATCTCAGTTACTTACTCAAGAGGCTGAGGCAGGAGGATTACTTGAACTGGAGAGGCGGAGGTTGCAGTGAGCTGAGACTGCGCCACTGCACTCCAGCCTGGGTGACAGAGTGACACTCCGTCAAAAAACAAAACAAAACAAACAACAAAACAAAAACAAACAAACAAAAAATGCCAAGAGCCTGAAACTGCTGAGTGCTAGAGTTGGGATTTAAACCCAGATCACCTTACTTCATGTGCATGCTTTGACTACTCCACTTCACTGCCTTCTCCAGAGGTTTTCTCCCCAAATAATCTTTGCTTTTGTGCATAGCTCTTAGTTCAGAGGGGCACTAAGGAAGAGAAAATGTCACATTTGCTTACCAAAGAAGTTATTGGGAAATCTAGCCAAATAGGTAAAGAAAGTATATCAGTCATGAGGAAAAGAAGAATTGACAGTGAAGGAAACTGGTCAATGTTACCTTCACACTTATCTCTCCATAGGTCCCTGGCTTGCTGTGCCCTCTCCTCTTCCCACTCACTCTTTGCACCTCTGAAGAAATCATCAGTAATATTCTTCAGACTCAATACTTGTTAAGTGCCTCTGTCTTGCAATTAATAATTTCCATGAACATTAATCACTGGATATCTGACATGCTTCAGTTCAAAGACTATGGCCCAAGTGTTTACGAGCCATTTTCATAAAACAGGAAATGACTGGTCTTACCTGAATAATTGCCCTTAAATCCCTTAAAAATCACAGGGTGTATGTTTTTACCTGGTTTAATAGGCGAAGGACTATAGTTTTTGCTTCCTGATCCTAAATTTCAATGAGCTTTCAAAGAAAGGCTCATAGACATGGCTGTATCCGTGTACAAAACTCCGAACTTATGTTTCTTCATAAGATCACTATAAGTTGAGAGTTTGAAACCTGAGACAGATTTTAAAAATCACTCTTCTCCTCCCTTTCTGTTTGACTACTTGTCTTCCTATTTTTGTCTTAATAATAATATTAGCTAATATTCCCTGAGTGTTATATTGTACCAGAACCCAAGCCTAGAGGCATGAGCTCTCAGAACAACCCTGTGGGATGGGTACGCTTGAAAAGATTGCCACTTAGACACCTTCATTCACTTACCCCAAAAGACACAGCAGCAAGTTAGTGGCAGCACCTTCGAATGGGCTTAGTGTTTCACTCCAGAGCCTGCACTCCCAGCCACTCATGCTGCTGCTCCCCCTCAAAGGCTTTATACTTTCTAGCTTTCAGCAATTCTCCTTAGTCATGGGAAGTATTGTTGGGGAATATGGCTTTCACACCTGGCATGAAAGAAAAAGGGCTTGGTGAGTAAAGTGAGAGAAGTGTGAGAACATTCCATGCAATCAGGGCAGCTACTTTGGTGGTTCTGAGGGAGTGAACTTTCAGCAGCTCTGTGATCCGAAGTTCAGGAAGAGGTGAACGCAGGAAAGGAAAGGGGAGGCGAGGCTATGGGGTTGGACCTAGAGTCATTCATGTTGACTACTCCTGTGGACTACATTTCTCAACCCTTTGAAGCGAGAATCAACCATTCAATCTGCACTTGAGAAAGGTTTTGCAATGAGCCATTCATTTTATGTATTCATTCAGCATGCATCTTGACCCAGCAATTAGATATAAGGTACTACGCTTAACATGAGAAATACCAAAAGGAATAGAATGTGTGCCCGACATAAACGAGCTGTCACTCAAGTGAGGATGGTGAATGGAAGGGCAATGTAAAGTGACAACAAACAGCATGGCTTAGAGAAGGAAAGGAAATGGGTTGACATCCACAACCCACACACACAAGCTGCATAATCACAAGCAAACCAGGTAATTCCCCTAACCCTCAGTTTCCACATCTATACAATTTCACACTTAATGAATGGGGGGAGCAGAAATAATGCTTATGAGATATATCACAGAGTTCCTATCACGGTATCCAAAGTCAATAATGTTAGCTGTTATAGTCATTATGTCAAGAAACAGTTGTCTTTTATTATAAGTCGTATAATGGAGGTACATTCTATCATGGAAAACAAATTCTGTGATAATAAGGAAGATGTCCCAAAGCGTCAAAAGATTTGATACAAGATGTAAATAATTACATGTTTGACAGGCAAACAAGATGGGAAGCGAGAGGCATTCTAGACAAAAACAATAGCTTCTGCAAAGGCAGAAGAATTGAGGAAAGCGATTGTGTTGTGCTCAGGGGTCGGCAATTTTGGGGAAGCAGTGTGAAAAAATGGAGAGGGAGCCTGCAGCAGGACCTCGTGAGACCTGTGGTCATCGCTGAGAAGTCTCTTTCCTAGCAAGTCCCTGGAGGTCCCGGAATGGATAAAGTTGCAACAGTATTTGCTACACTTCAAAAATTTGATGGAAATAATTTTAGGTTAACAAAGAAGATTTATAAAACCACAAAGATTGTTATTTTCCAAAAGGAAAGCACCCTATGGCAACAAGCTTTGACTGTTTGCCAAAGGATAAAATATTTTCCATGGTGAGAGAAAGGAGAAGGCTGAAGGCTAAATGATCATTCTGCTAAATATATCAATTCATTGTATTCTTCCTGTATTAATTGTATACTCTTTCTCCTGTTGATTTCTTACACCCAAAACAAGAGAAAAATTTAAACCTCAGCTAGCAAAACAAGAATGACATTTGATGCACTGTGCCACTTTCCTGAGTTGCCTTTGGAAAGGGATGTGGCAGTGAGCCCAGTGAAAGTTGTTCTGGCTGAACCACTCATAGATTTTTTTTTTAGAAAATGAAATGCACAAAGATCTTAACACTTGCAATGTTTCTACTGTTGCTACTCCCTAATGCCAATAGCTTTGGATTTTAAATGACTTGTAAATGAAATACCAATTTGGGATGCCAAAAAATAATCCTGTGAGTGCAATATAACATTTATTCCTAGTACAAAGTGACCTCCCACTAAGGAATACGAGTCACTTCAATGTTCTTGCAGTGTTGGCATGAAAAAGGGGCAGATTGATGGCTACTGTTGTTTATCAGTACTAGAATCCATTTTGGCTGGAAGATGTAAGAGGAAATCACTGAAAAATATAAAAGAGTCAATAAATGAAAACGGGGTTTTCTTGTTGAATTTTCAACTTAAATTTGGATATATCCAACACTTTTTTTTGCACTAAGTGTATGTTGTTTAGCTCTTATTAAAACTTTCTGAAATGTGGAAGGCTAGCCTTGTGAATTCCATGCAAGGAGGACGAGTGAATTGTACAGTACTTTAGGGTCTTTTTATCAGACCCAAATGATGAAATGCTCATCCTACCCAACTGCAGACCTAAATGGTGGAAGCGTGGCAATCAGCCTGCCTGTGCTTCCCAAGACAGGCCCAGACGTTCTTATTACTTCCTTTTGATACAATTACAATGAAGATTAAGATGAGAACTTCTATTTGCTGAGCAGTTACCATGTGCCTGGTCTTGTGCTTGGGTGCTTTACATATATGTCATTTAAGCCAGACAACAGTCCTGCCATGGGAACTTGTCTCATATTTTGGCTCTTTCTTCTGAGAGGGGAGTACAAGAAACGCTCTGGCTGGTGGTTCTGACCTCTCATTAAATGAGATTTGGGCTGTCAAGGAGTCACTATTTAAAAGGGTTATTTTTAAGACACCTGAAAGTCATCTTATTACCTTAACCCACTAATATGAATCTCCAGATTCTGTCTTTCAGATCTAAGGCAATAACCTTAGCACTTAATGAGTACATGTTGTACTTAAATCCTTACAATCTTATTTTTTTGCAGCACGTCTGATACACGAGTTGTTTCTGAAATCGACAAAGAGTTGTAAGAGCTTATTTCTGACAGCAGAGGGCAGCCTATGCCTGTGAAAGCAATAAGACTACCCCCCCATCCCCCCCCACCCCCCCACCAATCCCCAGCAACCCCACAGATTTAGAAAATATGCGAATCTTCATCCCCTTCTTTTTGTTACATTTTTCTGAAAACTCATTGTCTAAATTTAAAATCGTGTTGTTAGATAAGTCTTGGTAGAAAATAATCTTGAAAAAGATTATCTTTGATAAAATAAAGCCTGCTGTGAAACTTTTGACATGGTCATTCCCCTGGAGAATTATTCTATTAGAGAATAATAAATTCTATTTATTTTATTTTTTGCCATATACCTTTTTAAGTTATAAAAAACATCAAACATGTTAAAAAAAACACAAAAGACATTAAAACAGGTAAAGAAGAGTACCCATCACTTAGAAATATGAAAGCAAATTGTATTAGATTTTAATTTGCATTATCTAAGCACTGGAAAACTTGCCTTATTTACTAGCAAAATCTGATTGAAAGGGGTAAATGAAAGAGGCACGAACTACATATCAAAAGCTTGCAGTTGTCATCTTTTGCTGCTAACTCGTTGAAAGGTCTTGAAAACATTGCTTTAACTGCATAATAAAGAACATTGTTGAATCAGACAAGATACATTTTTAAATTGGATTCTGTCTGCTCCTTGCTTTATGTACCTCAGAGAAGTTATTAAATGGCAGCTCTCAGATTTCTCCTGTATGGAATGTGGATTAACAACTTTCCCACTTCATAGGGTGATAAGGATTCCAGGTGAATCACCATAAAGCATTGATCACAGTATCCGTCATTTTATGAGTGTACCGGGGTAATAGGAATGCCTTGGGCTTCCTTCAGCTTCTTCATGGTTGAAATGAGGGAGGCAGAGGAAATCTCTAAGTTCACTCTCAATTAAAATGCTAAATTTTATATGCGTCTAAACTTTTATTGTTAATACCCATATTGATCTAGACATATTGAATCAGAGAATCCTATACTTTAGATGTCAGACACTGAAACAGACATTGATGGCAGATGGTATAAACCTGCCTTCCTTTTCTGGTTAGTAGTAAAATATCTCTATAGCCAAAAGCTGACTGCTTTAACTATATCCTGTTCTTCCATGTATTTCCCCCCAGTTCTTTTATGAGTAAGGGCTATATTATATTTCTCTGTACAATTAAATTCCATCAGAATCATTTATTGGGTGCCTAAAATGTATAAGGCATTTGTTAGCCATTGGAGGGGAAAGATGAATGAGAAACAAATTTTCCCCGTAATGAGATTATCACCTGGTAGAGGAGGATATGATATGATAACAAATAACCAAAATGTAAGAAAGCATGTGGTGATGAGTGCTGTAAGTAAAATTTACTCTGAGAGGACAGAGAAAAATACTAATTAAGAGTCTGTACACACAAGCCTTCAAAGGCGTGTGGGATTTGGATAGGATGAGATGAGGTGGGAATGGGGGGTTGAGGAGAAACATTCTAGACAGAGAGAAGGGTTCAAACACTGGCAAGGCCATGTTTGTCATCTGGACTGGATAGAACAGTTTTAGAATGCAACGTGGCAGAAGAAAGGACTGAAGAGATGAAGGGTTAAATTATGAAGGGTTTTGAATGCCAAGTTTAGGACTTCAGGCTTTATGAGGAGTAACAAGAACAATGGGACAAGATAAGATGAGAACAGTGCTTTAAAGGGCAATGTATGGAATGAAATAGTGGTGGAAAGAAACTAGGGATGGGGGATTGTGTCAGTGGGTGACCTCAGTGGTCTACACAAAGGTGTGACAGACCTGAATGAAGATCCTGGTGGTAGAAAGAGGGTATAGATGTGAGAGAAGTTAGAGGATGAATCATTAATTCATTCCAACTTTATGAAACACCTGCTCTGACCAGGTGCCAGCCTTATATGGAGAAATCAAAGGAAAGTCCAAGATCCCTGCTTAAGGGTAGGTGGGTGTATAATTTAATCAAGACTTAGATCTGCAAGGATACATGTCATGGTGGTGGGAAGGGGTGGCTAATGAGGAAACAGGAAAAGTGGAAGGCACTAATGCCATTAATAGAGAATGCCAATGTCAGAAAAGAGGACAATTTAAAGGTGAAGGATAAGATAATTTTGGAATGGAATTCGGCATCTAAACCTCAGTTAGTAGGTGAATGAACACATGCGTAAGAATGAAAGAACACACGAACACATGAATGAAAGAACAGAGGAATGGGAACTTTGCCACCCTCCCTGATTTTGGGTACCCATATATTCTTCCTTTGTGATGAAATCTCTCTAACTGAGTAAATCAGTCGCTGAACATTCTAAAACATTTTTATAATGAGGAGCAAAGAAAGGAGGAGAACAAGATTTTGGCTTAGGTGTTAAGTCTATAGACCTGTATAGCAAAGAGATGCTAAGTTATGTTTTACTTCTGATGCTGTGCTAAAACTGTGTGTATGTATGTGTGTGAGAGAGGGCAAAAGAGACAGAGAGACTTCATGTTGCACTACTTTACTGAACCATTTGATTTGTAATTAGAGCATTTCTCCTTGCAAAATATTTTTAAAATCACATTTGTTTCGTTATAGCACTCTTGAATTTTGATATTCATCAATGTGGGTTTTCCCTCAAGAGAGCCCTAGAGGTCAAGAGTGAAGAATCTTACCACAGACAACAAATTCACCTCGTCTGAGCAAACTGGAGGCCTTGAGGATTGAGTCGAATGTGTCAACAGACACAGACAGCCTATGTTCGCATTTGGGAACTCAGGATCTCGGGACTCCATGGTTGCCCACTGTGCCCTCAGAAGACCTTTCAAAGAGCAAGCCTGACCCCTCCACCATGGGTCTTTGAGCATCAGCATGGACTTCAAGGCTGTTTCTCTCAGAATCACTCAGGCTGTGATGTGGTGGCATTGGCGGAGCCCAGTCAAGGCACTGACAGCCTAAGGGGAAGCCACTCGTGGCTGTGAAGCTTCCAGTAGTGGCGAAATATTTGGGATCATTCAAGTCATGTCCTGATGGTCTTGTTTGGAGACTACAGTGTTTTACACCATAATTTGTTTTTAAATGAAAGACCTGCAGAGTCAACTCACCTAAATGTCCATCCCAGAGAGAAGTTAAAGGTGAGGCTGCTGCACCAGATGGCGGCCATGGGGGTGATCCTGTCACAGCATGTTCCACTGGGAACAGGATTCTCTGGCCACCTCCAGGGTACAGATGCTTATCCCAGGAGAAGAGGACATGGGACAAGAGGCCTCTATGGAAACTTGCTCTTTCAGTTGTGAAAATGGGCGGTTATTACTCCTCTCTTACCTTGTTCTGGAATGAGATTAAGATCCAGACCATTCTGGAGCTGGGCCTTCTGTTTATGTAGCATTGAGTGTGCAGGGTTGAAGCCGAAGGGATCTCCAACTACAGTCTGTAGCCACAGTTTCAGTCTTCGTCCATGAATCTCACTTCTGCCATATTTTGTTGGACATAGATCTCTGGCTTGTCATTAAACATACGAGGCATTCCCATTACTCTCACAGTGGCAGACAGAGACCACACATTCTAATGATGGACACCATTACTTTTATAAAGGCATGAAATTATGCCTCCATGGTACACAGCAAGCTATACCTAATTCCAGCAATGATCTCTATTTTGAGTAAGAAATACCTAGGTTCCAGATCATTCTGCCACCAGATTATCAAGGTTGTCCAAAGTAAGCCATGTGATCTCTGTGGGCTTCTGTCTCTTCATTCATGATGAGATGGTTAGGATAGATGAGTTTTTCAAAGTGTTCTTCACAGACAACCTGTGTTACAAGTTTACAATGTTTTTTACAAGGTAGACTTCTGGGCCCCATTCTGATAGCTCGTCAGGATATCTAGAAGTGTGCTGGGAAACATGTCAGGCCTTTCTTGGTACATACAACCCATGGAGAATCTTGGACAGGCTGGTCTCTGAGGTTCCCTGCACTAACCTATTAATAAAGCGGATTTGACCAGAGACAAAAATACAAAAGTAATCTTGGACAGGCTTTGGTTCTCCCCACTCTCTTGGGGAGGTCACCCCACAGTGATATTTGCCATACTTTTTCCTTTACCTCACTATCATTTCCCTCATCCTATATATTCCCAGTGTCTAAAGCCCAGTCTCTTGGAGCTTACTCTCTTTTCTTGCCCTCACTAAGTCTAACCAGCCTTGACTTCAATGATTTCCTCGCTCTCTGCATCTGCAAATATGTGCAGAGGTCAACTCACTAGAATCGTTTTGGAAACTTACAAAGGTTTATGGAGATACGAGATTTTCATGTGGAAATTTATCCACTTCAGAATTCCAGTGGGGAGAGAGCCAGGTGAGAGTGCCTTCAAGCTAGAACCCTAACTCTCTCCAGAAGAAATGTGAGTTTTCTAGAGACAATGATTAGTCCAGGAAAATGATTCCTCTTGGGGAATCTACGAACTAGCTGGAGGTGGGGAGGGCAACATCTTGGCAGATGGGTGGGGTAACCATTTTTTAGAAGATGTGACTTTTTGAGGTTTCAGAAATCTTATCAATCAGTAGATGCTTCCACACAAGGTTTTATAGAGAAGAGATTCAAGTAAAATACCTTGAACCTTGTGAAGAAACTCAAAATGCTTAGAGACCAATCCAAATCTTTAACAATGTTTCCTAAATGCCTCAGCTTTGATGCATGTGGAAGTATGGGGATTTCCAGTATTCTAACTAAACATCTTTTCCAAGTGTGCAATTCTCACCTGTTGCTTTTTTTTTTATTTCAGAGTTTTGCAAGACTCTTGTGCTAGAGATTATTTCTTCTTGTTTCACAAAGATGTGGGACTTGATTATAAGAGTGAAACGTTCACTCTGGAATTCTCTGCCGAGGCTCCCTTTTAAATTGCCCAAGGCATTCAATACAATCCTACTAACTTAAGAGAATGCAAAGGATCCTGGTGAGCATCCCAGTCACCAGGATCTTCAGATTATTTTCTTTTTACTTAAAGCAAAAACAATAAGATACGACTGTCTTCAAGTATGGACCCAGCCTGTTTGGTGAATGATGTTGGTAGGATTGGAACGAATTCATCCCACCCCTCTTGGGAAATGCTACTGGGATAACCCTGGCTCGCAGGGTGTAAGAAGGACACACGTGAGCAGGTAATCGCAGGTCCAAGGAAATGCCTCTATTCATTTCATCCACTAAATGTATTGCATCAATAACAACAACAGCATCAACATAATAGCACAATATAAGCAACAGCTAACATTTATTGGGTGCTTGCTCTGAACTAAGCTTTTAATACATCTAACCTCATCTAATACCATTTAATAGTGGATACTTTTTATTTATTCATTTGTACAAAGAGAGAAGCTGAAATTTAGAGAAATTCAATGACATCTAAAATCAGCCAGCTATTTAGTAAGTGATGGAGGTAGAACTCAAACCCAGAGTCCACGCTCTTAAAATAGTAGGAAGTACAGTTAACCCAAATCCCACTACTCAGAAGTCACTATTTGTAAACTTGCTGCTATGTGGATTTCCAGAGTTTCTCCTATAAACTTTATAGAAAAAAATTATTATTATATGTACAGATACATATATTTATATGTACATATCTTTTGTAATCTTTTTAATTGAAAAAAGAGCCTAGAAATATTTCTATGTAAGCAGTTTTGATGGCAGATGGTATTACAATCTGGCCACTCCAAGTGTGCCCAAGTCTAGGCAGCACAGTGCTTATCCAGCGCGATGCCTGCAGAGCACGAGGCCATGGTTTTGGAAGGGCACAGCCAGGCGCCCAAGCGGATACCAAGATCGGGAAGTCCGACGGCTTTGAAACCTATTCCAGCACATTCTCACATTCCTATATTTAACAGACAAGGGTAATGAGCCCAAGAATTACCACCCTCGATTTTCAGAGGAGTGAAACATGAAGGGCTGTTTTCCAAGTAATGCGACGCTAGGGAGTTGGCTCAGCCATCAGCAATGCCAGGCCTTCACGAAGGCCCGCGCCACCCCCGCTTCTTCTTACCAGCAAATGTCGCGGTGTGCCCCAACCCCAGGAAATCCGTCCTCCTATAGGATGTGTAACTGCAAGAGCAAAGGAGGCTTTGTTGGCTTGTGGTTTCCTCGGCTCTCAGAATGTTGAGTACGGCCTGTGCGCTGGCAGCCGCAGAGCTCAGGAGAAATTGCGGCGGGTGGAATTGATTAGTTCCTGTTGGTCCCCTTCTTCCGCCAATATCAGTACCTGTCTCCTGATGAATAGGCACAGGAACACACTCCAAACACAGTGTTCTCAACAGCAGGCAATAAAAATGTGCCTTGACCCTCTGAAATAAATTGCACCAAACGGAGTTATTGTTTCCATTTATTATTTATTAGTCATGTCCTGTGGAATGGTTAGTGGAATAAATAAATATATTTTTTCCAGTGGAAAATAAATGTACCTGCAGAGAAGAGTAACTCCAAAATCTGATGGAATAACAATCACAGAACAACTCTTCTTCCCAGCTGGGGCCAAATTTAATTATCTCTACCCTGAACAAAATTCCCTTTGCAAGTTAACATATTTCCTTTGTCATTCGATCTTTCTTCTCTCAGTCCATACCTCAAATTGTTTCTCTCTTCTGTCCCTTCCCCTTCTGGCCACCATAACATGGCTCTCCAACAGCCCCTGCCAGATGCCACAGCTAAAGAAGCAACAAAAGGCCAGATAGGTTCTCAGGATGCTGAGTGGTCCAGGAATGGGTTTTGAATTGATTTTAAAGGATGGTCACTCAATGCAATATTTTGTTTGAAGTAGGAGGAAATGTGTCAGTTAATGACAAGTTATTTATTCAGAGTCACTATGTTATTAAGATGTCTGAAAAGCATATTGAGAATTTGATTAATCTGTTTCACCCCTAAAGATGACCTGGAAGAAGATGGAATAATTTATATTTATTATCACCTAGCATACATTGTTCTTGAAATTGAGTAGATATAAATAGTAGTATTAAAGATTAATCAAGTGGTAAAAAACAAAACAAAACAAAACCTCTTTAAGCATAGAAGACTCTGCATTGAGGAAAGACTCATTAGTTTCCCAAATCATTTTGCAATTAAAATAGCTCATGCAATGCCATTTGCCCTGTTCTATTTTATTTTATGATTATAAGACTCAGAAGTACCTTAAAAATGTAGGTGTTTGTTAAATGGTGGCCTCCCCCATGAGGCTAGTGGAACAATGCTGAGCTGCCTCCTAAGGTCCATAGAGCTTCTATTGACTTCAATAACAAACTATTTTTAGACCAAGTGAGATTTCTAAAGGATTGTCAGCTCCCTGCTTAAACATGTCAATGTCTCAGTTTGGCCATGAGGATAAAGTACAAACAGAGCATGGCTTAACGCAGGGATGCTCAATCTTTTGGCTTCCCTGGGCCACATTGGGAGAAGAATAATTGCCTCAGGCCACACATAAAATACACTAACACTAATGATAACTGAAGGGCTAAAAAAGTCATGGCCACATTCAAAGCCATGCTTGGCTTAAAGCGTTCATCTCCATCTGGCCCCAGGTTATCTCTCCTGCTACTTCCCCTCACTCTCTGCTCTCCAGCCAGACTATAAACTACCATGAATCTCCTGACCACTGGATTTGCAACCATGCCCGGGCTCAAGCACAGGCTGGCCCTCCCGCCTGCACCCTGCAGTCTCTCACTCCACCCCCCAGCCTACCTATTCTTAGGTCTTCACTGAGAAGTCACTTCCTAACACATGCCTTTCCTGACCACAGTAGGTTCTCCTGTATGGCACTCCCTTGGCACCCTGAGGCTCCATCAGTTGTAGTTACTGTAATATCTGTCAGAGTGCCACCTCCCCTCATTCTCTGGCCACCTCTCTCTACAGCGACTTCTCTGCTTTGCTTTTAGCTCCACTTCTGGTCATTATTTCCTGCAACCCTGGACCACTCTTCCCTATGGCAGATGCCTCTCACTTGCATGGGCACTAGGGGAGTGGGAAACCATGGGATGCGGCGTAATTCTTTATTCCCCACATAGAAGGGTACATGAGAGTATTTGAACTTATGAAGAATTTACAGAGGTGTTAGAGGGCTATCTTACAGTAACAGAAACAATTTGTAAATCCAATGATTGAACATCCCTGGACTAAAAGTCCTTTGGCCTCCAACCCTTGCTGGAAATGTCTCACTTTTCTCTGTGAAGGCTCCAGTCTCCTTTCATGGAGTTGGCCTGCTTTCTCTCATTGTCTCTTCCTCATTGTCTTCCTTTCCCCTTTGAAATCCCAGTTTCTTTTTTTCTTTTATTTTAAAAGGATATCTTGCTAGTCAGAGTGATCCTTTTCAAACACAAGTTGTGATTCCATCTACTGAAAACTCTCTATCTCACTCAGCATAAAAGTCAAATCCTTACAGGCTGGTGAGTTCCAAGCACAGGGAGTTATTACCTCTCAGATCTCACCTTCCACACCTCCCTACATTACTCCTTCTACTCTAGATACCAGTCTCCCTGCTATTCTAAGAGCTGAAGGCTTGCATCCACTTTAGATGTTTGGACTGGTTGGTGCCTCTTCCTGAAACACCGTTTGTAAAATGGCTGTAGAACTCATTTCCCCACATCCTGCATGGCTTTCCTCAAATGTCTCCTTTTCGGTGAGTCCTACCCTAACCATCCTTAATGAACACACACACATACGTACACTTCCAGGATTCTCGCCCTCGAAATTATTGTCTATGGTCATCTGTCTCCCTTCACTAGACTGTAAGCTCCATGGGAGCAAGATGTTGGGATTTGTTTATTGATAGGTCCCAAGGGCTAGGAGATTCTAGAACATAGTAGGCTCTCGTTTAAATACGTGTCAATGAATAGGCTCCTGCTAGCTCATTCCTCTGTTCTCTCCTCACCCTTAAGGTGTTTTTTCTAAATAAAGACACTTCTGGCCCTAAGTGTATTAGCTAATAACTTTGTGTATCTTTCACAGCCTATTTTATTGAAATTGCCTGTTTGCTCACTTATAATCTTCACTACACTGTCTTTAAGTTCTTTGAGGTTTGGGAACTACAGATTTTATTCATTGCTGAGAGAGCATCTCAATAATGCTTTGCTTGGTTTATAACAGATCTCACAAAAATGTTAAGCAAATAAATATCAGTGCTTGATAACTGTATGATGCTTTATTAGTATACAGAGAACTTTAATCCTCCCACAGGGGAATAATACCATTCCCATTTTAAAACTAAGGAAATCAAAGCCCAGTGAATTACAATAATTAATCCAAGGTCATGCAGTAAGGAGCAACCTGGAGATTTTGCCTCTAAATCTATTTTTTTCCCCATGATCTTGCATTGCTCCCCCATTCTTACACTCATTATGTTCCAGGTACTCTGACTCTATTTGTTGCTATATTGAAAAATGCTAGAAGGAATGGTTTGTTAAGTCCACTAGAGTAAATATCAGAAACTTTAGGCAAGTGTATT
Source organism: Trachypithecus francoisi (assembly GCF_009764315.1). Classification (NCBI taxonomy): domain Eukaryota; kingdom Metazoa; phylum Chordata; class Mammalia; order Primates; family Cercopithecidae; genus Trachypithecus; species Trachypithecus francoisi. The sequence goes on along the minus strand of NW_022681472.1, from coordinate 27,295,575 downwards.
AGACAAATCATGCAACCATATGTCCTGGGGCAGGTGTATGTGACGTTGTCTCTGATGTTGGGCTAATGCCTGTTATCCTGGAGCACTCACTTCCCTGAGGATGAGGCCGTGATCCCTGAACTTCCTATCTCATAAACTTTGACTCTTGGTCAATATCTAGCAATTGTTCATCAAAAATTTACTGCATGTGGGGGAGGTGTACATCAGCAGGCACTTTCACATTAACAAAAAATAAGTTAGTTTATCTGACTTTGGGGGGGATTGGGTGTCATTTCTAAGACTTTTCCTACTTTTAAACAATATTATCTGATACCATAAATACTTCTTTCTATAAACACATTCATTTCATTTCAATATTCCTTTTGCTTTTATTTTTCTTCAGATATGTTAAAGAAAATTTCAATCACGTTTTGTTATTTATTTACACTTTGCAGATCAACATATTACCTTTTCATGGCTCCTTGGTATCCAAGTGACATCCTCAAGACTGTACCAGGCAGTGGCAGAGTCAGGATTCCAAGACATAAACACTGAACATTTAACCATGGCCCTTAAGAAACAGCTATTTGGAGTGTTAACTCCATGGGAGTTAGTTGGCTTCTGCTTGGACATTTTCTCTGCACTATCCAATACTACCAAAATGTTCATTTTATTTCCCTGGCTTGAAGTAGGAATCAAGGCAGTAATTTTCATTTCTAAGACAAGAGCAGGATTTTAAAATATGGATTTAATTATAGAATTAGCAATTACCAGCACTGCTCATTTTAGTGTTTGTTTATTTGATGTGTCATTCACATTTAAGCCCTACAGTTATTAAAGGTAGACAAACCTTGTGTGTGTGTCTTCTTGAAGCACCCAACCCATAGAAGTGAATTATACAGTGCAGATTCAAGCTGAGAAGTTTATTCTCCAAAGCATACTTAGGTATTGAAGATATTATAATTATAGGATTTATTGATTGCTGAACATTTCCTATGTTCTCCAAATTGGATCATTTATGGAAAATAATAGCAAATTTCTTCTCAAGTGCTGTGAAATCTTTCAAATATTGGCCTACTTTTCTTTATGAGTGCAAAGATATAACCCAAGCCAATGTCCTTGTATATGTTGGTGGGAACTATGAAAGGGAATTGGTTGTCTTAGTGCAACAGAGAGGGTGAGAGATAACACTAGAACGAGTGGTAGGAAAGTGAGCAGAACAGAATCCAGCATGAGGAGACTAGGAAGGAAAGTCCCGAGATGCCATCAGTCAACCACATGGGCTGATGAAATGGCTCCTGGGGTGGGACAAACAAACCATTTAGTTGCAAAGACAGGGCCCCATACACCAGCCATTTCTTTGATCATGCCATTCATTTTGTCTACCACAAATTGCTGCAAACTCACACATAAAACTACAATAAGTCTATTATGTAGGCATAGTCTCAGTTATTTTATCCTGTAATAACCTTTGAATGCCTCTTAAACAAAATAAACCCTCATGGATATATTTGAATAATTATAGATGCTGTATGAATAGAAAAATTATTTTTAAAATATTGAGTTAAATAGTTTAATGGAGCGTAGGTATTTTTCCCACATGTTAATTATACCCCATGCTAAAGATGCATTGGAAGATAGTTTGCCAGATGCATGAAATATCTCATGGGGCCAACAATATTTATTTTTCTGAAGATTCTTGGGCTTCATTTTATCTCTCAAGATAGATCTATAAATCTGATGGCAATTTTACTATATCAAGTGTATGAAGCTGTTAAATAAATGCAAAGAAAAGATAGGATATTTAAATTTTCATGTCAATGTAAACAACTGAGTGCATCATAGCAAAGACAACTTTACATCAGTGTGAATGCCAACACATGGAAGCAATTAATATAAATATTTTCAGAGAGAAATAAAAGCATATCTATGGCTATTGCTGAAATGCATTAAACAAGATGAACTTTTTGGAGAAAGTGAAAAAATAATATTTGCTAACAAAATACAAGCTTTTGGCTGTCGTACAGCAATGTGTAATACTAGTGTTTCCTAGTTTCCAGTCTTTCAATCGTCTTTATACATGAGCACCTTGGAAACAGCGGATTCCTATTCAAATCACCTTAAATTCAAGGACTGCATTAATGTTGGTTGGCCTCCTTGAAGAATTTTCCTAGAATGATTATGCTGTCTGGAATGTTATTTATTTGTTTTCAAAATGAAGATAAAAGAATTCAGAGCTGGATATGGATCACACAGTACATATGCCTTTTAAGAAATTATTTGCTGAAAAGTTATTCACATTCCAAAAAAAGCAGAATTGCCCCCACCCCATTTCTTTTGCTCCTTAAGCCCCAAATGACCTAAGCTTAAAGATACTTGAAAAATAAAGGTCTCCAGAGGATACGCAACGTGTGGAATGAATTAACAGCAACCACAATGGCACTAAAGTTAATAATTACATAGTAAAAGAATGAAAAGTTGGCATGCTTCTGAAGTTAACATAACAAATAGAGAATATGTAGGGAACACTCTTTGCCAAATTTAGGATGAACTCAAAAACAGGAAAACTGAACTAGAATTGTACATATTTTGTATATTTGAGGAAAGGTATAAATATATACATATATATATAAAATATATAAGTCACAAAAGCTGTTGAACATTAAATGGCCCTTAGAAAGTAATATACTTATGATTCAAATGTAAATGAGTCAGAAACATATGGATTAGATTTCCCTTAAATGTATTCAAATATTGAGGGGGGTGACACTTGGCAAATGTATTGGAAGCTTTTCAAAACTGTGATGTCTAAAGGTATACTTGAAAACTTTTAGGAAGCCTAGATTCTCCCAAAACTCAGGGATTGGCTTAGGCAGGTAGATTCTATAGTCAAAGAAGATTTAAACCATTTCTTTGACAATGGAAGCCTGTGCCTTCATGTAAGAATCATTTACCAACACTCAACTTGAAATCTGGAGATTCATCTGTAAAGCAAAAAATTAAAAATCTCATCTCTAAGTGGATACGGCAAAACCAGTTTTTGACATTAAACTCTGAATATCTGATTATGCATGGACTTTTCCAAAATGTAACATACTTTCAGGCTTTTGATAGACCTAGTGAGCTATTGGGTTACTCTGTACTACGCAGTCACTTCGGGTAGGATTGAAAGTATTCACTGATCTGTAATGCATGGACCCCATATTCAGAAGAAACACTGGTGTCTCATCTCATAGTTGTTGAATGTTGGCCTAACAGGAGCAATCATTTTAGAAGAATAAGTTCAATAAAGATAAATGAAATACCCTTTGAAACTCTGGAAATAAAGTTGCGTGGAAGCTGTCAGTTTCCTGCAGTAACTCATTTTGTTAGACTCATGGCACTGTGGCTAGGACAGGATTTGAACCAGCAAGTTGTGCCCCTGATTCATGTTCTGGATTTCATTCAAACTCCACCCACTGTCCATGAATTCCTGACCCTCATCACAAAGTGGTCCAGGCAAGACTGTGAGGGGTCAGAGCACATTCAGCCCCGTTGCCAGAAAAATGAATCAAGATTTATGGGCCACAACCACAATATAAAGGACAGATTATTATTTATGTAAGTCTGTGATTATCTGTTTTGGCCCTCGTTTCACTACAAGATCTTTTAACTTATTTCTTGATGATGCTGGCATTCATAGGAATTCTTTCCCAATCAACTCACTTTTATTTTATCTGGCATGAAACAATAAGGCTTATTAGAGTGTTCACTGTATCATGACTTTATATGCATTTATTTTGTTTTTTCATATCTGCAGAAACTGTCAGAATTGAGGCTCTTGTCCGACTTTCAGGAAAATATGTGTATCTTCGTGTGTGAGTAAATACAGGATCCTAATATTTTCTTTTAAAATATTCATGGGTGTTTGAATTGTTCAGATTTATTTTTAGGCTTTCTTCTTCACTGGAAGAAATTCTCCCCAAAGAAATTTTGCTCTATACTTTCTCTATGACAGATGAGAGACTAAGTCTTTATAAATCAATGGTGAAATGCCTTCCCAAAAACAGCAAAAAAAACAAAAAACAAAAAAAGTATAAGAAGCTTGGAGGCGAGACAACCAGTTTTAGGGCTGCATAAATCAACTTTGTAAATATAAAACTCTTCCTTGACATCTAATGATAACTCTAGGTAGAGAAAAATTAGCACAGGATAACTTTATTTTGAGGACCTATTGCTTGTTTCTTGTTGGGGAGAATATCCATTTCTGGGACTTAACATTGAGATGTCAAAATGAGAAAAAAAGTTTTTAAAACTCCATCTCAAAATAAAAGACAGTTGTATTTATGTATTATTAAAATATATACCTAATAAATGAACATATTTGTGGGGTACATGTACTGTTTTAATACATTCATATAATTTATAAAAATCAAATATGTATAATTGAGATATTCTTTATCTTAAATATCTTTCTTTATACTAAAAACATTTTAATTATTCTCTTCTATTTTGAAATATACTATAGAATATTATAAACTATAGTCACCCTACTGATCTATCAAACATTAGGTCTCATTTCTTCTATTAAACTGTATGTTTGTATCCATTAAGCAACCTATCTTCATCCTTTCTCCCCGCTACTCTTCCTGGCCTCTTTTAATGACACACATTATTCAAAGCATCCAATCTCATGATAGGTATTATGTAGTAAGTGCTAATATATATCCGATGCTTAGGAACTGCTTGATCTACAGGTCAACTATGAGGTTCTTGCACAACTTACTTAAACAATCTCTACCACAGTTACCTAAATTGTAATTGGATAATAATAGTACTACTTTATAAAGTAGTTTTGAGGATAAAATGAGGTAATGAATGCAAACTGTTTTATATAGTGCCTGTCTCACAGTAAATGTTCAACAACTGGGAGCTCATGTTATCACTACAATGGCCCTCTTAAAAGAAGATAGTCCAGGCTTTGCAATACTAAAGTAACAAACCTGTCAAAGTGGCACCACTGCCGTATCTACCTGTCTCCAGAGTTTATACTCTTCACTCCTAAGCTATGCTGTCTCCCTAGTGTGCATGCAAATGTATCTGTTCAGAAATTTCCTTCTTGTTTCCTACTATGTTGTTAATGTCTTCTGGGTTTTATTTACACAGAATCAAAAAGATAATTTTTGGTTCTATTGGTAAGAACATGTGCTTATTCTTTCTCCTTGTTCCAAAGGTAAATATTCTAAAACTGGTGAGTCCTTATAATTATTTCACCCAAATATGATTCTATGTAAGTTTAAAATATTTCCAGGTAAATGTTCAGCTCAATATTTTAAGGTTGTGCCGTGGAGATCATGTTCTGCACCAGTGCAGATTTCAATGAAATGGACCATGCAATTTTATAATCATGCATATATCTGATTTACCTGAAACCTCATTTAGTCCCTGTGGAGGCAGCAGCTAACATCTGGCTTTACTTTGAAAGTCCACAAAAGGGTCTTGTATGTGAGTCCACCATATAACGTCATCCTAGCCATAATCGAGCATACAAGAGGAAACTTAAGAGAGTCCTTTCATGGAAAATCTGTGTGGCTCTAATAGTCACTTGGTGAAGATGCCTTCAGAGAAGGAGGTACAACTCTTTCAGTTTGGAAAAGAAATGTCAACTTAGAAAGGCACAGTGTTTTGAACATACCCTCGATTCACTCTAGGGACCGTGGTTCTCCACTGGGTTTGAGAACAGTGTTGGTATTTTATTGTTTGCTTCCATGTGGTTCTGGCTGCTATGGGAACCACCACTTTGGTATTCTGATGGTCAGCACATCTGACTCACTTTGGGGAAAGGTATAGTAACACTGTGGCACACTTTCAGGAAAAAGCACGGAAAGCATAACAGAATCTATGGCCCCCTGAAAATGAAAGGAAACTGGCATCCAAATCAGGATAAACATGAGGACCTAGCTTGGCAGGGTGTAAAAGGAGCCCAGGGATGTGCATCTTGGTATTGCACTCTCCTCTGAGTGATGGTTTCTCTGTTCACACCCCCAACCTCTTAACTACATTTTTAAACACAGGACATGACCCTAGACTGGGGTTCTCAACACTTCGCCTTATGTCATCTCGCCCCGCATCTTGAAAACAGTTGAGAAAAGTGTCCGGACTCTCCCATAACTGAGTCAACTACATTCCTTCCAGGGAGCTCAGCAGTGACTATTTTGTGACCCACATCCCACCTTGAGTTTATCTTCAATCTTGGCTCCTGCCCTGGCTCAACCTTACACCTCTCAGAACGACACACAATCATGACATCGGCTTTTCCAGAAGACCTGGAAGCAGAGTTGCCCCTTTTCAATCTTTCTCCTAACATCCATGACTATTCAAATCCCTGGAAGCACAATTTTTAAATACGTATGCTCCCCTTTTTAGATGACAGGAAAAAGAAATGACATTTGAGGTACTGTTAATATTTTCTGATCTCATGGATAATATTATTCAATAATAGAAGAAAATGTAAAGGTAATACTTTCAAAGACTTTATTACATAGAGGTAAAATGGATGAACAGAACAGCCCAGCATAACTAAATATGATCTATTGATTATTAGTTATATTTCAAGAGGAAAAAAAGAAATAGCTCTTAAATATGCTAGTCAAGAAATGACGTTTCCAGTTTAGCCTGGGGTCACAAATTAACTATTTGCAGTGTCAGTTGAGACCTTTTTGGCCACCACAAGCAAACCAGGCCCTTTTTGAAGCCATCAGATAAGAGCTAGCCCACTGATAGTTCAAGGATCAAGAAAGTCATTCCAACAGAAAGTTTCTCCCTGATAAATGAGCAGAGATGGAAAAGTCACTATGATATGAAGTCAGAGAGACCGAACTCTCTTAAGTCCACATTTAACATGAAACTCCAGCCCATTTGAACACTCGGGGATTTAGAGAAATATTTATATCAATAGCCATCTGCAAAGGAAAGGAATGCTTGAAAGACTGTAGTTTGGAGTTGGCTCTCTAACATAAGCAACTCACAGAAATGGCTAAGTTACTTCTCTTATTTATTAATTTTGGAGAGCTTAGAAGCCTTCAGGAAAGACAGTGAAAACAAGCAAGGTATTGAAATTTCAACAATGGTTTGGATGATTTTCCAAAGTATAAAAACCTCATATTTCTATGTATCCATGTATGGATTGGGCAATTTTGTAGGGTTCAGACATGTCTGTTGGTTTTTTTGACAGGGTAAAGGAGTTTTCTTTCTAGTTTTGGATAAAAACAATTCAAAAATAAAACTGATAAATTTTAAGAGAGGCAATCTCTGTCTCATATGGGGTTCTAAGAGACTCCTTACTGACTTTCAACAGTCTTTGATTTGTTCCATTTCCCACAGAGTGTTGCAAACACTTTATTCATACTCCGCAGAGGAGCCCATCCCCTCAATAACCCTTGATGGTATCTGTGCTTTTCCATGGCCATTTCTTCTGTCCCCAATTATCTTCTTTTGCAGGCCCACCAGCACACTTCTCTCCATCTCTCAAGAGTCAGGAGCCCAGTTCCTGGATATATGGAGTTGAGTAGGAAGACTCAATGTAACCCGGGAAATACCACAAGAAAACAAAAGTCTGAGGCACTTCAACAGTCTAAGGAGCTTAGTGCTTGTAACTTAAAAGTCTCCCTGATGCTCTACGCAAATTTGAAGGAAGGAAAGATTTCCAACTTCTGATCTAGGTCTTAAAAGGCCACACCATAGTACATTTTTACTGGATTTAGCATTTCCCAAATATGGCATCTGTCCTTCCCTATGGAGACAGACTTGGAGTTTGGATTGATTCACAAAACAGACTAAGCAAATTCCCATACCCGCAGACCCCCAGAAAGGTTTTCCAAATGGAAGAGATAATTACCATTGAATCTACTCCACCCTGAAAAGATTCAAGACGACCAGGCCACCTAAAGTTTCACCAACAGTAGCCTATTTTGCTGGAGTATCGTTAGAAGAGACGGAATACACGCATACACGCAAAGGAGCACATGCTGTGGAAAACAGTGTGGCAGTTCCTCAAAAAGTTAAACACAGGTTTATCAGATGACCTAGTACTTCCAGTCCTAGGGATAAACAGGTATTCAAATTTGAATGTGGACGCCAATATTCAAACAACTATATACACATGCTTGTAGCAGCATTATTCACCACAGCAGAAAGGTGGTAACAAATCAAATGTCTATCAGTGGATAAATGATGAATTGATAAACAAAATGAGGTATATCCCTTCAATGGAGTGTCATTCAGTTATAAGAAAGAATGAAGTACTGATACATGCTGTAACACAGATGAACCCTGAAGATACGCTAAGTGGAAGAAACTGACACAAAAGAGCATATACTGTGTGACTCCTTTTGTTTAAAATATCCAGAATACACAAACCCATAGACACAAGTGGATTAGTGGTTGCCAAGGGCTGGAGGAAGTGGGCAATGTGGAATGACTGCTAATGGACATGAGATTTCCACTGGGGATGCTGATGCTTTAGAGCTAGATAGAGGTGATGGTTGCACACCTTTGAATATATTTACAAAACACTGATTTGTGCACTTTAAAATGGCTAATTATGTGAATTTTGCCTCATTTAAAACACACATACACATATACCCCTGAATGCCTGAGCTATATGCCCAGATACCTTTGATTTCAATTCAGTGCCAAGACACGCAACTGTAAAAAAAAAAATAAAAAAAGAAAGAAAGAAAAGAAAAAAGGAAAAGAAAAAAAAGCATCTCTAAATGTATCTCCCAGCAACTCTGTTCCTGACTGATATCTTTGATGGACCTCTGGTGTATTTTTGTTCTTGTTGCTGGGAGGGAAATGTCTTACATGGTCCACATGACAAGTTTTTTCAATAATCTCTAATCAATTTCTCACACAATCTGAGTGAGAAAGAGTAATTTTATAATGAAAAACAAGGTAAGGAAAAGTACTCTCTCGCAGCCTCCAACAGCTTTATTTAAATAAAAGTTGGTTCTCGTTGCATTTGGACTGCTTCTCTCATACCAATTTTCATTTCAGGAAACTATTTGAGGCCAATCCTCAAATTCAGTCTTTGGCTCTGTTTCTCTTGGTTTAGTTAACAAAATAGAACAGTTTAACCTCTATTTTTTCTTTTAACAATTTTGCAGTTATTACACGGAGGCCAATATATTCGTCTCTACTGATGTTCTGCACAAGTTTTCTAATAGAGTTTTAAATAGCTTCATGTGTTCTGTAATTCTCATCAAAATATTAATCATAAACAAATTCATCTGCAAATAAATTTAAAGTGACTTAGCCCATCAGGGAGACATACATGAATCCATAGTTCCTTGACAGTTTTCTCTGGACTAAACAATAGAAATTAATCTGTAGTTGGCAAGTACCAAGGGGTGATCATTCCCTCAAGGTCACTGTGTAGAACATTGTGGGCTTTGAGCTTTGGAGAATTACAAAGGCTTCCTTCCTGACAAGAGTGGATGTGGTGAAGGTGTCATTCATGGAGATGATACTGTTACCAGCCTGGAGGTAAAATAATAATCTGGAGCACAGTGTCTTTTGCCTGTGAGCAGATGTTTAAAGGTCAGGCTAAGGGCTACAGAATGACATGTCAACTTCCAGCCCACAGGGCTTCCTCTCATGCCATTTGAAATCCAACAACTTGTAAACTTGCAAATGGTGCATACCTTGGATGTCAAGTTTCTCATCACAGCAGCTTTTCCTGTTCTTTCAGGGTGATGCACTGTCACACACTGGTAAAAAGCAAGGGTCTTTTATTGTATCCAAGCATACTGAAAAGGCAATGATTAAACTTTTGCTGTTAACAGAATTATGATCTGTGAAATTAACAAATATACCAGTTAGGCTCACAAATCACTTTAAGAATTCAAATCTCAGGGCGATGGAAGCCAAAGATCAACGTTACTCCCACTTTTGTTTAGTATGCAAAGAGATTTAGAAGTATTTGAGAAGAAACATTAGCCCATTTGGTGCATCATCTGCATAATATCTAATGCCAATATAGAATCACTTTGTGTATTGTGCTCACTGAAATTTCCATATTGCCCAGTTCCCCGTTGGAGTTGGCTGGATTCCCAGAATGCAGCACTGCTTATCACGGAAAAAACTGCAGCAAAGTGTTTCCATCTAGAAGAATCATCATTCTGGTGAAAGAGCAATTGTAAGCTTGTCAAAGTCTAAATTTCTCATCGTAACAAAACGCAAAACTTCTTGCAAAACTTTTTAGAAAGCTTCAAGCCTGAGATCATTATAAATGTAACATGTTGTAACATGTTTTCTGTAACCACATTAAGATATGTTACGGGAGCAAACTAGCCTTGCCATTTAAATTTAAATTTAATTTAATATTAAGATATGCCACATATAATGTCCACTAGAGGAGGGAAAATATGTGAGCTGCTTAATAACAACAACAGCAGCAGCAACAACAAACCCCAATAAACCTTACTGCACATTTTACAGGACATTGTCACATACTTTATTTCACTGGGTTCCCTATGACAGCCCTATAGGATAAGTAGGACATTTCTTGTCCCCATTTCATAGATGAAGAACCTAAAGGGAGATATTCCTGAAGGCATAGCATACCAAACCTAGCCCCTTTCCTCTTCCCCACAGCAACTCTGAACCCAGGTGGCATTCTTATAAGGTAATGAGTCCACCCCAAACAACAATGGTGGAAAACAGCTATCCAGTATAGACCCGTCAAGGGTCTTTTTGAGGTGATGCTTTTTCCAAGAAAGAAGAGGATGGTTTTACTCTTCCCCTCTTTTCTTTTCTTTTCTTTTCTTTCTTTTTTTTTTTTGAGATGGAGTCTTGCTCTCTTGCCCAGGCTGGAGTACAGTGGCACGATCTCGGCTCACTGAAACCTCTGCTTCCTGGGTTCAAGCGATTCTCCTGCCTCAGCCTCCTGAGTAGCTGGGACTACAGGCACGTGCCACCAAGCCTGCCTAATTTTTTTGTGTTTTTAGTAAAGACAGGGTTTCACTGTGTTAGCCAGGATGGTCTCTATCTCCTGGCCTTGTGATCCGCCTGCCTCGGCCTCCCGAAGTGCTGGGATTAAAGACGTGAGCCACTGTGCCTGGCCTCCTCTTTCCTCTTTCACAAGCAGTGTTGTGCATTTTGCTTTCAAGTTAAACAGTAATACCTGGAAATGCTTTGAAATGTTTAGAAAATAATGGCATGTTTTAGAAATAATCAGTGTGGTTTCAATTATTATAATCGTGAGAATAAGTGTGCTTGGGAGACCTCTGAGTTTGCTTTGCAGTTCATTTTCAAACAGTAGAAAATGCTTAGGGGACTGCTCCAGCCAGAGACAGAAGGTCAAGTTCCTGTTACCAATTCGTGGCTATCCAAATGCTCTGGAGACACTGGGCAAAAAGGTGAAGTACTTTCCATTAATAAGTTTCAGATGTGTCAAATCGAAGGTGTTGGTGTGACCGTGGCAGGTGGCTGAGTAGGGAGGCAGAAATACGAGGATGCCAGAAAGTGAGGGTTGAAACCAGTGGGTATGAAACCTTGCACAGGGCCTGTGTCATCAGAAAAGGCACTGGACTGGGAGTTGAAGCTTTGGTTATAGTCACAGAGCCACTAGCTACTCATTGTCTATGGACTCTGATCAAGTAACTCCTGCATTCCCTGGGCCCGGGTGCCATTTTTAATGCAAAAGAATTGTACAAAATCAGGGTTTCCTTGACTTTAGTCTTTTACAAATCACTTACAATTGTGCGGTTATTTTGATTTGACATATCACCTGCATAATTATTTATTTAATATCGCTTAACATTTTTATTTCCACCTACTGTTTTATTTTTCTAATTTAAATTTTGAAATTTAATTGAAGTATACCTTATATAAAGGTGTACAACGCACGACTACGTGCTGGACAAGCTTTTACAAACTGAACATACTCATGCCACCAGACCAGGAAGCAGAACATTACCAGCACCCCAGAAGAGTCCCCTCAGGCCCCTCACAGTCATTATTTCATCAGGGTAAACATTATCCTGACTTTTGGCGGGATTAGAATTATTGCTGAATATTTTCCAAAGTAATTACCAAATACATTAATTTGAAAAGAAACTTTTATCCATAGGGCAAATGAAGAACCAATGCCACTTATTATGAAAATAAATACCATAAAAATAAAACCATGTTATTAAATAATAGCTAGATAATATTATCTGCTATGTACCTGAGGTTTTACTTCTTTTGTTTTCTATCATATGCAAATATTGGGAGGTGTCAAAGATGTTCTAGTAGTAAACAGAGATTTTTCTCCTTGATTAAAGAGAACACCTGAAAGACAATTGAAAAGATAATTACTTTCTACTGTGTAATTCAATGTCATTTAATGCTGCCTCCTTCCCAAAATCATCAAGTGTACCATGAGTGGTCAAGAAGCTACAACTTAGAAAAAACAGAACTACATGTGAAGTTTCTTCTAATTCCTATATTTTGTGACCCTATAGATTAGTATTTCTTTTGTCTTCAATGATTATTTGGCAATGTCTAGAGACATTTTTGATTGTCGCCACTGTGCAGTGGGAATACTACTGGCATCTAATGAGTGGAGACCAGGGTTGCTATTAAACATTCTACAATGCACAAGCCAGCCTGTTATCCCCAGCTAAAGAATTATCCAACCCCTAATGTCAAAAGTGCTGAGGGTGAGAAGTCTTGCCCTGCTGTAGACTGAGATGTCATCATCGTGAAGGCTCTTCCATGGAAGCATAATAGGACTCTGCAGTGATCAAAGGGGTTCTGCACTGAAAACCATTGACTAGTACTTTCCCAGAGAGTGAATGAAAAGACAGAGCAGTGTGGATATTCAGATGTAAGACCTGCTTCCGGCTGCTTTCACCTACCTTTGAAACTAATACCAGAATGAAGTCAATTTCACAGCAAGAAGAAGAACAGGTTCTACTTCCCAGACTATACACAGGTCTCTCAGACTCCTTCCAAAAGAAATTAGGCTAATTACAACTTCCTACAAGTGAAAAAGGCATGCTTCTAACACCTTGTTTCTACTGCTGTTGACTTGATTGGCATTTTGGGAGAGAGTTGCTTCCCAGACCTTCCGCCCTCACTCAAGTGGAATGCATTTGGAAAAGCATTTATCTCTTCCTACATCTTTAGATTAGTGATGCCAAAAGAAACATTACTCAGTAATCTTTACAACATATCCATGAAGTATTATAACAATATACATTGTCTCAATTGTAAAACTTCAAGATTTGATAATGAAGAGGAGACTGTGCCAGAGTTTGAACTCAGATTTTCCTGTGGTTAGTTCACGAGGCTCAATTACATCGTCTTTCATCATGAATTCAAGGCCCCTAGTCACTCAGTTCAACAAGGAGGAAAAAGGATGATGTAATGGAGAAGAATAAAAAGAAGTACTTTTAAAAATCTGGAGAAAAGCACCACATATTGGAAATCAAATTAAAGAAGGACTCTATGAGGAAAAAAATGCATTCTTCAGCACTACCAAAGTGCTTTAGAAATAATTAATTATCTGACCCATCATTTAATGGTATTAACTTTATACAGGTTACATGAACATGATAATCTTATTTTACCATATAATTGATTTGGGAAAGGAAATATTCATTGATACGATCTTGAGTTGCAGTTTTCTTTAATTAAGCATAAAAATTCCTGTTCAAATGAAAAATCAAACTTTCACCTTATAACCAGAAGTAATCTGTCAAAGACATACAGTGTTCCAAAGAGAGCTATTGATCGAGTCGGGAATTTTCCCCTCAGAGCTTGGCAGCAGCCATTTTTTGAGCAACTACTGGAAAAATTCACATTTATTAATTCTCTTTTCCTTTGTTTTGCTCTCCTTTCCTTTCCTTTTTTTTATTTCCTTCCTTCCTTCCTTCCTTCCTTCCTTCCTTCCTTCCTCCCTTTCATTCCTTCCTTCCTTTTTCCTTCATTTTCTTCCTTTCCCTCCCTCACCCCACCCCCCCTCTCTCTTTCTTTTTTCCTTCCTTCCTTCTTTCTTTTCTTTTCTTTTGACAGGGTCTCACTCTGTTGCCCAGAAGGGAGTACAGTGGCATGTTTACAGCTCTTTGCAGCCTTGACCTCTGGGGCTCAAGAGATCCTCAGCCTCCTGAGTATCTGGGACTACGGGCATGTACCACCATGCCCAGCTAATTATATATATATATATATATATGTATTGGAGACAGAGTCTTGCTATGTTGCCCAGGCTGGTCTCAAACTCCTGGGCTCAAGCAATCTTCCTGTCTCAGCCTCTCAAAGTGTTGAGGTTACAGTTGTGAGCCACTACGCCCAGCAATTTTTATTTCTGACACCTTACAATGATGTTTGAGGACTGAACTTTTGGCCCTAGTCTCAGAGTGTGACTTAAAATCAACTGGGAGAAACCTCAGAAAGCCCAGATAAAGGCAAAATGAGGTAGAACTTGACATTAGGGTAGTATTAAAGTGTCCTCTTATTAATTAGGTCTCCAAACAAATACATTTTCCATATAAAAGTTTCAAGGGCATAAAGAGACAGTTAAATAAAACGCCATCTGATACTCATTTGGGTGATAATAATCTCTATCAAAGCCAATGTTTTTCCCTGTCTTAATAATAGGAAGTTACAAGAAGAGTTCACGGGCCTGTGTACGTATCGATTGGCAGTGTAATTATTTTTTAATGAAGGGACAAAGGATCACAATTTTTTATCTTACCAAGTAGGAATTTTAAAAAATATATTAAGTATCTAATATCTACTCTCATCATCATTTAAAAAAAAAATTGTGCATTTTATCCCCAGTACCACCAGTTATGTACCACTGAGACGGAGGTGATTTAGCACAGCAGTTCTTGAACTTTTTTGGCCTCAGGATGGCTTTCCATTCTTCAAAATTATTGAGAGTCCCATTAAATTTTATGTGGATTATATCTATTGGGATCTATAGTATTAGAAATTAAAAACAAAAATAATTTTAAAACATTAGAGTATTTAATCATCTATTCAGAGTGATGACATCATCATACATTATGTAGCTTCTGGAACGCTTCACTGTACACTGGTGAAAGCATGGGGCTGAAAAAGCAATATCTTAAGTATTATCATGAAAATAGTTCTGACCTCTCAGACTTCCTGAGTCTCAAGAACCCTCAGACTTTCCAGACAATGCTTTGAGAGCCACCAGTCTAGTTCAATGATTTTATTTTATTGATGAGAAGACTGAGGCCTAAAAGGGCAAGTGACTTTTTCCAAGGTGACATGTGGAAAAATGTCAAAAGTCCACACACATAAATATTTAGTCCCATAGAGTTAGGGAGAACAGGCCCCAGAACCTGCCCCACAGAGTCAGGATGACAAGCTCCACTGAACTACACATGGTCATTTTTATGAGAGCAACAGACTAGAGAGTGGAATGGACAACCTGACCCTTAGAATATTCTATACACTTCACATGGCCTCCCTGTGAAAGAGACCCATCTTGATGGAGATTACACAAGTAAAGCTGATAAGGAGTAGAACTACAAATGTCCAACAATCTGGTGGAGAATCTTTCCCTATCTTAAAAGTTGTTCTGCTTCAAGCAGTAGCCTTCTGCTGAGATACTGATTTCTCTAACGTGGAGGGCTAGTGCCTGCTCTGTGCAACAAAAGAACAATTTGAAAAGGGAGGTCTTGGCTGCTTTGTGAGTTTAAGCCAGATCCTGAAAGGAAGATTACAATGATATTTGAATTACACAAAAGAAACAATTTCTTAGCAATGCCAGTAACAGAGTTTATATGTGATAGTTGAATGCTTGATGAGAAAAACATACCGCTTAAAGTTAATGTCATTTGTGTGTTTTTATCTTTTTTACATGTTTAAGAAACATATGGATTTAGAACAGTATTGCTTGGATTCAGCTACCTTTGCTTATGCTGATGAAAAGAAGCTGTTTTTGAAGTTTAATATCCTCTTAAAAATTTATATCCTCAAATCAGTTACACCACAAAACTTCCTTAGCTGGTCATCCCCTATATTGTTGAAAGCTTCTTCTTGTCAAGACAGATACCGTCTATATTTTTAAGCTTTTTATGATAAACACATACAAATTGGTAAAGTAGTTGAATGGAACTGTAGCAGACATGAAGTACAAAGAGCAATAAGGCTCTTTGGTGAGAAGTCTGAATTTAACCGAGGTTTTCCATTTATCAGCTAGGTGAGTTTAGCAGGTGACTAGCTTCCTAGTCACAGTTTTCCCATCTACAAAATGGGAACAATATTACCTGCCTCACAACACTCCAATATTAAGTGGTGTATCCTACTGCTTATGAGCCCCTGCAACACCCAGAAGAATTTGTGTCCTTGTGCTGGCTCTGCTTTACAGTGACATTGCCCAAGTGGCCCCTTATTGCTTTGGATTCAGCAAAACACTCCCCTACAAAATTAGGACAGAGTTGTCCATTGAAGACAAAAAGAGAAAATGAGTGTGAAACACTCCTGATGCAACAGCTTACTAAATACTAGCTACTCTTATTCATATCATTAACAGATGCTATTTACAGTAGAAGATATTTTACTGGGATGGTCTGAAATCTGTCTTTGCCCAAAACAACACTATTTCTGAAGCTAAGGTAGAATTCCAGTGGAGCCCAGCAAACAAGGAAAAGACTTGCTCTGTTTCACTAGATGTGTTATGCAAGTATTTCCTTCCATTATACTAATTAATCAATGACTTATCTAATACATATTTGTTCAATTGGAAAGCAGCAATTTAAGACAGTTTCTGTCTTTTGAAACATGTACTGGCTAAAAACTAAGGCAGTAAATATGGTACCTGCAAGTCTAATAGTTGATTATCTTATTCTGATTACAACCTTGGCTTTGATTAGGCCACAGGGCAGCTCTGAGCTGTCATCTCTGACCACTGAAATACACCTTTGTTATTTTCAAATATGTCAATATGCAATTTAAAAAGTGATAGTCACCTAAAAACTATTTCTGAGAAATTCCACTGTTTGGATGTTTCCAGTGTTCAGACTCATGGTTGAAATATCTTCTATAGTATGCATATTAGTGGCTCATGGAGGTAAGAATATCTATCCTAATGTTAGACATAATGGTGCTCAAAACATGTTTGCTGAAGTGGAAGAACGATTTCTTATCACATACCTTTTATTTTGTAGCAATTATCATTATATATATATCATTAAAATCAGGTGTGGAAAAAATTATGTTAAAAAATCTAAGATTTAAATTCAGACAGCAAGGACTGCTATATATCAGACTTTTTTATTGTCATATTCATTTTATTGAAAATGAACAAATTACGATTTGCAAAGACACAAGGCATCCAGAAACGAACCTGATAAGTATAAACGTAAGAAATCTTGAACTGGCAGAAGCAATTCTAGGATATGTACAAAAAAATATGAAGCTTCCATTTCTAGGCAGATAAGACTGATTTAAACAAATGTTACTAAAATTCTACTAAAAAATTTGGCTCTGGACTCTATGTAAAGCCACATAAATAATAATTTGGAAAACTGATGAATACAGCTGCATTTTGAGTTTGCCAAATCATCATAGAATTACAGAATCATTAAAACAGAAGCAGTGGCTAAGCTAAAAAAGAAAAAAAAGAAAAAAGAAAAAAAACAACTCTCCCTCATTTTCTGTGTTGCCATCTTTTACTATTAAATGACAGCTTCCCCAAAGAGGACCCTGTAGACAAACTTGAGGCTTACTTACTTTTGGGATTTTATGTGTGAAAATTGTCAAAATCAAAGCAGTCACTAATGTTAAAAGAAAACAAACAAATAAAAAATGTGACAAATAGAGTGGGGGAGGCCATGAAAAGGGATTTCTCATGCTTTTATGCCTGATAAGAAAAACTATCACAAAACAATTCCACAAAAAACACAACCGTGCCCAAAGGCCACATAATCTTAGACAAAAAATACTTCTGCAAGGACAACTGCCCAGCAACTGCCTGTCCAATCTCAGACTGGCGTCACCCTTATTACTGACTTTGGTAGCCGAGGATAATTATTTCAGAACAATTATGACATCTTCCTCATTTATTTCCCTTAAAAATCTTTACCTCCCTGAGTATGTACATAGTTTACTATGACATGTGTATTCCTAATGTTCTATTCCCAAATAAGTATCCTTTCCTTTTAGAGAGCCTCTCTCTGTTGTTATTTAGGTTGAAATATGTTGTAGCCACCTACTAATTCCCTTTATTGTTTACATCTGTCTGGGTTAGGTTTTTCTATTACTTGCAGCCAAGTAATAGAACTGATGAAAGGACAATTTTTTTTTTTTTTTAATTCCATGTTTCACCCTTTGGTGGATTATTCATTCCTTCTTCCTTCCTTAAAAAAAAAAAAAAAAGCCGGGCGCGGTGGCTCAAGCCTGTAATCCAGCACTTTGGGAGGCCGAGACGGGCGGATCACGAGGTCAGGAGATCGAGACCATCCTGGCTAACATGGTGAAACCCCGTCTCTACTAAAAAATACAAAAAAAACTAGCCGGGCGACATGGCGGGCGCCTGTAGTCCCAGCTGCTTGGGAGGCTGAGGCAGGAGAATGGCGTAAACCCAGGAGGCGGAGCTTGCAGTGAGCTGAGACCCGGCCACTGCACTCCAGCCTGGGCGGCAGAGCAAGACTCCGTCTCAAAAAAAAAAAAAAAAAAAAGATTTAAAAAAGGTCTTGTTCAAGTGTTCATCCTTTCCCCGCACAGCAATGTACTTCCAAGGAAACTGATCCCACTCCTAGGTCCAGAAATGGGCTATTCCCCAGCAATAATTTTGACTTTGTATCCTCTATGGGTCAGATTCCCTCATAGCAGCCAAATAATTACCAGCAATTTCAGGGGCTCCCTATTTCTTGTCTACAGACAAGGGAGAGCTAGCATTTCTGGTTCTGTGTTCCTAACAAGAGTCCTGAGATTCACTTTGACTTAGATTGCATTCTCACCAAACAACCAATCACTTCTTCCAGGGGATGAAATGTGCTGATTGGCTCAAACTATCTAAGGGCCTGGCATAGCCCACTTGAGGGCCAGGTAGAGTCAACTGTTGTAGCAGAGGGTTCATTATCAGAATAAAAACCAATGTGTTGTTAGAAAAGGTTAAGTAAGGAATAGATGCTGAGTAGGCAGCCTTGCCAGACTTAGCAAATAAAAATGCTGGACACCCATTTAAATTTGTTCTGAAATTTAAATTTTTGGATAAAAAACTTTTTAAATGTGCAAGTACATCCCGTGCAATATTTGGGACATTCCTATACTAAAAAAGAATTCCTTGCTTATCTGAAATTCAAATTTAGCAGGCTTCCTGTATATTTTCTGGCAACCCTATAAGCAAACACCAAAAAATATTTCCTTTGGGCCGTATCAAGGCAAACATCACAATATATACAACGTCACAATGCAATACAGTGTCACGTATCTCAGGATGAAGAATGGGAGAGGATGGATGTCATAAGGACTACAATTTGAGTACCAACTACATCTACACCTATAAAACCAGGAGTTTTACATACACCACCTAATCCTAGCAAGATCACTGTAAAGTAAATATCATTATTATTCCCATTTCAAGTATGAGAAAAATGTTAAGCTCAGAAAGGTGAATTAATTCACAGTCCCAGAGCTAGTTAACTCACTAATCTGAGATTCAAAGTGAGATCTGCCTGACTCTGAAAATCTCATGCCCCTTTCTTCCTTTCTAGATTGTATCAATGTAAGAAGGACACATCCCTATCTCTACTCAACCATCTCCAGACCTGTTCCTTTCACTCTAAAAGTTTTCTTCAACTTTAATTATAATCTTATTTTAAATATGGCTCCAGAGCTCAGGAGAAAAACCTGGAGTATGAAGAAAACAAGACTAGAGTCAAGACCAGCTGACCGGAAGGCCCTGGATACTTGAGCTTTTCTTGAAGACTATCCTTCCATCCTTAAATGTACACATGCTGCCCGAGAAGTTCTCAATTGATGATAGTTCAAAATTTGCATAGCTTCACATATCTTTGATGTAACTGAACAAATGCTTTCCAACATGCTGTATGTTTTCTCTGAAAAATTTACAGCAAAGTGCGTTATTGCAGGAAATGGTTCATTTCAGGAAGATTTTAATATCTAACTTGAACCATTGTGCTGCATAGCGAGACTCCTGAAACATTCTCAAGTGTACAGAAAACAGCAGCTAACCATCACTACCAGATCCCCATAATCAAGTCCCTAGACAGGATTCTCTTCTGTTCATTTAATATACACAGTTCATTTTTCTTTTTCTCCCCATATCAACTTCCCAAACCCATAATCATACCATTAAAAAGAAACCCCACTGTTTTTGAGCACTTTCCAAGTTGGCCCACCACATATTGGAGTTGCAATCAGGACTCCTATGACCTGTGTGTGTGTTCCAGGCACCTGTGTCCCAGTTCACTCTCGCCATGGCCAGTGAGCTCCTGTCTCTTACTAGCGATGACAGGTGGAAGGCAACAGTGACTAGGTAGGGGCTGTTGGGGATGCTGTTGGAGTGGAGATATGATTAAATGTACTTTGGTAAGTAGTAGAATAATTGTTCCAGGTGCAAAGGGTGTCCATTAATTTCAGGTTCTTCTAGCAAAGCAACTGGATCGAGAATTTAGTTCTCCAGATGACTAAGCGCTACCTTTCCCCATGAGTTGCCTCCTTCTTACTAAGTCTTTACTCTCAAATGATTGTGAGGTTGGATAGTAGGAGAGAATTCTCAAGACCAGTGGCCACAATTTCCCAGGGGAAGCAGGAACTATGAGACAATCTATCTGTGAAAAGATGGCCTCACTCCAGGAGATCCAATGTGGTGGGCTTGAGTGGTAAAGGCAGCTTGTTATGGCTGGTTGACTTCAATCTTAGGTAGCATGAAATTAATAAACTGAGAATACAGCTCACATTTGCCCGGCTATATCCCTATTCATGTATTAATGCTAATAGCTACCATTTGAAAAAAGCACTTAACTTCATATAAAGTACTGTGATAAGTATTTACATATATAAGATACTTTCTACATTACTGATTAACATACAAATCATTATGACCTTCAGATCTTTTCTGTCCAGTTTGTGCTGAAGGGATCCTCCTATCTGGTCTCCTACCCCTTCCTCATTCCTCTCTTTTGTTTCGGTTCTTGTCAAATTGTGACAACTTTTAATCCTGTCAGCTCCATCTTGTTTACATATGCCCTCATCTTCTATTTGACAGTTTAACAAGGTTGCTTTCCTATTTTTAATTTGGTCCTGTCTAGCACCATGGTGACCTAATTTGGGTTATATGTATACTTAATGACAGTATTTTGTATTGGTTTTCATGAGTCATTAAGAAGTTAAATTGTCCCAAGCCCATGTCAGATCTCTGTGGAATTCCAGTGTAGGCATTCCCTCTGGCTTGCTGCCCTTGAATAGCAATTATAATTGAGAATTATTAGGTGGCAGCTTGTATGTAGGGTATCCAGAGCACATTTATATCTCAAGTTGCTTAACCTGCACAATATTAGCCTCTAGGGTCAATTTTTCTTACCTGTGTGAATACTCACTAATGTCAAAGTTATGTTATGCTACCTTGATAAAAATAGGAAATTCAATATAAAAAATATTGCCTTGTGTACTCCAAATACATCTCAATCCTGATCTCTATAATCAGTCTTAATTTTAGCAACTGTTCCAAATAATTGGAAGGCCTTTTTGTCATGTGTCACATCACACACATTTATGTTGCTAATTTTAAAAGCACTTGAAGGAGAAAGGTGGCAATCTGAAAAACAAATCCATGTTAATGGCTTCTAATATTCTGTTATGCCTCCTGCTTTTTAAATTGCAAATTAACAAATGTTTTCCTTAACTCAAGGGGCACTCATCAGGGCTATGGAAGCCCACTTGGAGGCATACTTTTCAGTAGGTGGCTTGATATGCCAGTCATGACATGGCCTGCCTAGCTCCTGACTCCACTGAACCTCTTTCTAATTTATTATTCTAATCTCTAGTCCCTTCCTAAATGTTTTGCTTTTTTACTTTTCAGCTTCACCTGTCAGCAATGAGCTACCTGCTTTAATCTTATAGTTTTTCTCCTAGTTCTCACACAATTTTTAAATTTTTAAAATTTTTGTTTGTATAAACTTAAGGGGCACAAGTGCAATTTTGTTACATGGCTATATTGTGTAGTGGTCAAGTTTGGGCTTTTAGTGTAATCATCATCCACATAGTGTACATCATACCCATTAAGTTTTCAGCCCTCACCCCCTCCCATCCTCCCACCTTCCAAATCTCCAGTGACTACTATTCTGCACTTTATGTCTTGTCTCTTTTCTCTATATTTTTCTCTGTCCCAATTTACCAGCTATATGTGTTTTCCTGGGAGCTTCTACTGCATTACAAGCAATTGTCTAGGCACTGGGACTTCCCTAAGAGCAAAACAAAACACCTGCCCCTATAGAGCTTACTTACAGTAGAGGTGGGGGGAAAGAACAGATAATAAACAAGTATAAAAATGCCAAAGAGTGAGAAAGAAGAGAGGGCTGGTGGATGTGTGAGGAAGTTGCGCTGCTAATCATTAGCATCTATCAGGGATCCAGCTTTACCTTTTGCCGATCCTTCTCTAGGTTCCAAAACTAGGGAAATTGATTTGATTACACAGTTCCTCCCTAAAGTTGATTTCTAAATTTCCATTCCTGTCTATTCCTTTCTATTTCCAACATCACCAGTATTCTCTGGGGTGATTTCGTTCTTCCAGCTGGTTTTATCTAAAATAATCCTTATTATAATTTCCCCATAGGAAATTCCAATGGATCCTGAAAATGTTACAGGGAAGTTCTAGTGTCTACAGTTTTGTGCATTTTTGTGTATTTCAATATTGGATAGGCCAAATATCTAGGATAATTTATTGCCATTCTTGGTTTTCTTTCAGGTGTTTGCTGTTGTATAGACTCAGCACAGTCATGAAGTAACATTTTAGCCATCAGCCGTGTTATTGTAATTAGTTTTCACTATTCAAACAGCCAGGGAAGGCGTTCCCCATAGCAGCACTTCTCAGTAGATTTATTAATAATTCAACTGGCAAATTCAAGAAATAAATACCGTGGTAGCTTTGAAACTTATAAATTTTACCTTTCAGGTGATCAGTCTTTATAGTCAGCTCGAGTACAGACAACTGGGCACATACTGCTGCTTGCTTGGGCTGCATTTATTATGCTAGACCTAGAAATCTAGATCTAGAAGTGCTCAGCCTCTGAGAATAGCTCTGATCGTATGGACAAAATTATTGCACATTGAAGATGAAGCCATTTTGTTTCCATTTAAGGATGGAAACCACAAAGTTATTTATTTACGTATGCTTATGAGTGTGGAAATTCACACTTTTTTCTGCTTTGCCACAGCACTTTCCCATGAACAGAGTGGCTTAGAAGGAAAAACCACCATGACCTGAATCTATCTTCATCTTGCCATATGGCTCTAAAGGGGTGTAGAGAAGGGCTTCACTTGACCTCTGAATGTAGTCTCACAAATCAAGCCTAGAACATTGAATTAAGCAGGGCTCTAAAACATCTTTCTTCCTTTTTGATAATTTTAAAATATCAGTTGAGAAAAATCAAATGTCAGCTGTGAAATGAATACCTACTCTGGAGGTCAGGGATTTTGCTGTTTGATTCCAATTAGAGGTAATGGGAATCATGAGGCTTTTCACTGTATTTCTCTTTAGGGCAGGTGTTATTTTTGCAATTAAAGCACTATATGTGTCTCTGTAGGATTTTTATTTCATTGGCAAACATCGTATGACATATGTCAAATTTCATTTATTCTTAGGCCTTTTCATGAAAAAATTGCTTTGAATTTTCTGATGTTTAACATCCATATCCCAAGCCTCCTATTCCAAACACCATTGCAAATTGGTTTCTATAGCTTCACTGTCAGTGGTCAATAGTCTTACAAATGGATTTATGAATGATGTTCATTAAGTAACAGCTTAGGAATAATCAGAACAATCTCAGAAGTATTTTTTCCCCTTTCCTTTTTTTTTCAATGCCAAAAGTTATACATACAAAAACCTTGTCTGAATGAAAGCTACAAACGTACTTGAACACATCTGGAAGTAGAATTCATTCAAACATTATTTTTACCCATTATTACCACTTCTGCTTGCACATTATTCCTGAATATTTATTCAAGGTGACACTTGACTAAACCTTGGTTACTTTGGGGAAAAGAAGGCTCGGAAAATATAAGAGCACCTCCATACAATCATTTTTTAAAATGCATCTTTGTTACACGGATGGATATATAGCATACTGGTAGGAACTGGGCTTCTAGTGTACCCGTTACCCAAAACGTGAACATTATACCTGACAGGTAATTTTTCCACCGTCTTATAAAGCCTCATGAATCTAGAGTATTGTGTTTCCAAATATTACAAAGAGCCTCATTCTTCCCTCAGCCCACAAGGGGGCGCTAGATTAACACCTTCCTGTATACACTGCTGAGTCAGGTTAAGCTTGTCAAAGAGCAGCATCAACAGTTACAAAAAATGAGCTCCCACCAGCCATTTTGAAATTAGCAGAGGAAGGAAAAAGCGGTCTGAAAGTCTTCTACAATGTCTTAAGACTCATCACCATTAAAGAGAAGAAGGAATGGAGTTCATAGGCCATCCTGGGATAATCTCAGCCCATTGCAGTCCTTTGGCCCCTTCCTATTTTGGTTTCATTATTTTATCCCTGGCCTTTCTCTCTAACTCAAGGGAAAAAAGGTCGTTTCCCTTCCTTAAAGGTTAATCTCCATCTCTTCTCACTTCCAAAGAGGTCATGCTGTCACTCACATTGCTCCCTTCTCCAACATCTTCATTCTCCCTCCTCTATGAATCCCTTGCTCCTCCTGTATCCTACATTCTTAACTCCATCTCCATCTTGAAAATTATGCCTCTTAAACTTGAAGTCCCATCTAGCACCTACCTTTATCTTTTCTTATCGTTACCAGACTTCTTACAAGAGTGGTTATTTAGATGTCAGATTAATGCATTGTTTACCTAAGAAAAAATAAAATGTTAGATGGGGTAACCCTTTTGCTGAAACAGTTCTTTCTAAAGTCAACAACTTTCTTTGACATTTAAATATGCTTACCATCATCTGCTTCTAGAAAGTTTCTTCCTTTCTCTTCCAGGGCTTTACATATTTTTGGTTTTCTTTTTTCTTTTCTGATGTTTTCCTTAATTTTTGCCCTAGTTCTTTTTCCTTGTGACAACACAAGCTAAAAACAACAACAACAACAACAACAAAAAACCAAAACAAACAAAAAACCCTTTGATTATTTTTGCTGTTTTATTGTTACTCTACTCACTTTAAAAAATATGTGTGCAGTAAAGTTAATTCTTTTTGGCCTATATGTGATACATTTAGACATACAGTTTAGGCTTACAGTTGTGTAAAAACCACCATAATCACGATACAGAAACATTCTTTCACCTCCCCAAATTTCCTCATGCTACCTTTCATCCACCCCAGTCCACTGGCAAACACTCATCTATTTGCTGTTCCTGTAATTTGCATTTTTCAGAGTGTCATATAAACAGAATCATCCAGTATTAGCCTTTGAGTCTGATTTCTTTCACTTAGCATACTACATTCATGCCATCTGTGTTGATTAATATATCCATTATTTTTCCTTTCTGTTGCTGGATAGTACTCCCTCCTATGCATTTGTATTGTTTTTCTTTCATCAGTTGAAGCACATTTGGGGTATTTTCAGTTTGTGCATGTGTGATTCTGGATAAAGACTCTATAAAAATCAGTGTGCAAGGTTTTTGTATGTACATAAGTTTTCATTTCTCTTGTGTATGATACATGGTAAGGCTATGTTTAACTTTATAGAAATTGCCAAACTGTCTTCAAAAATGGCTGTACCATTTTGAATACTCACCTGCAATTTGTAAGAGTTCTATTTACACCACATCTGCTTTAGCACTTAGTATTGTCAGTCTTTTTCATTTTAGCCATTCTAATAGATATGTAATGGTATCCCATGGTGGTTTAAATTTGCATTTCTCTAAGAGCATCTTTTTTTTTCACGTCTTATCTTTAGTAAAATGTCAGTTCAAATCTTTGCTCATTCTTTTTGAAAATTGGGTTGTTTGTTTTCTTATTGTTGCATTTTAAGAACACTATATGATAGCGACAGGAGGCAGCTGAATGCCTAGGCAGATGGGGTGGGTCCCCAGTGAAACCACCTTCAAGCCAAAAGAGCTTGAAGCCTGAACGACTGGACTACTGGTCCCAGATGAAACTGATGACCCAGAGTGAAAATTTCTGTTCCTGTTTGCCCACCTTTCCCCATTGATTCTTTCTGAATAATGCCTTTGAACCAATTGAATGTTGCCTTTTCCAATACTACTTACAGCCTGCCTCCCCCTCCCATTCTGAGCTTATAAAAGCCCCAGATTCAGCCATATTAGGGGGACTTTCCTGACTTCAGGAAAGGAGACCACCCTGATGTCTCTTCCCCTCTCCACTAAAAGCTGATTCATCACTCAACAAAACTCCCCACCTTGCTTACTCTTTGATTCTCAGTACATCCTCATTCTTGGATGCAGGACAAGAACTTGAGAACTGGTGAACAAGCCAGACTTGGCCTGGGCTGACCAAGTGAGAGGGCCATCTCCTGCAACATGTAGTGTGGCAGAGTGAGGACCAGTGGGGCATTGCTGGCCAGAGGTCCCCAGGTTGCAAAGTGACCCAGAAGAAAATCCTGCGTCATTTATATATACTGGATAAAGTTATTTGTTGCACATATGATTTGTAAATATTTTCTCCCAGTGCATGGCTTTTTTTTTCCTCTTAAGGGTATTTTTTAAAGAGGTTTTTAATTTTAATGAAGCCTGTCTTATCCATTTTTTTCTTGTGTAGATTATGATTTGTCATATATAAGAATTATCATATATAAGAAATCTTTTCCTACCAAGATCACAAATGTTTTCCCCTATGTTTTAATCTAGAAGATTTATAGTTTGGGGCTTCATATTTAAGTCTGTAATCCATTTGAATTAACTTTTCTGTATGTGCATGGTTCGGGTTATTATTCACATGTGGAGATCCAATTGTCCCAGCATCTTTTGTGGAAAAGGTGATTTTTCCCCCATTGAACTGCCTTTGTACCTTTGCCAAAAATCCATTTATATCTGTCTACTTCTGGGCTCTTATTTTTTACAGCATTAATCTATGTGTCTATCTTTTGCCAATACCACCTGTCTTGATTATTGCAGCTTTACACATAATTCTTGAAATCCACTAATCCTCCAAGATTGTTTTTCTTTTTCATATTGTTTTGGTTATTCTATAAATTTAAGGGATACAAGCGCAGTGTGTAGTGATTAAGTCTGGGCTATTGGTGTAACCATCACCTGTACAGTGTACACTATACCCATCAAATAATTCTCAACCCTCCTTCTCTCATCTTTCCATGTGTCCAAGTGTCCAATGACTATTATTTTACACTTGTTGGGACTTCAGCAAGAGCAAAACAAAACCTTATAGAACTTACTTGTAGTGGTGGGGTGGAAAGGACAGACACTAAGTAAGTTCGTAATTGTCAGAGAGTGAGAAAGAAGAGAGCAAAGGTAGATGTGTGAGGAAGTGGTGCTATTAATCATCAACATCAAAGTTTTGTTTTGTTTGCTGTTGTTTTTCAATTATAAAGCTTTTAAATTAACTTTGCTGATATCTGCAAAAAATCCTGCTGGGATATTGTTTGGGAATGCATTGAATGTATAGACAAGTTTTGGGGAAATTGACATGTTAACAATATTGAGCTTTCCAAAAAATGAACGTTAGAAATCGCTCTATTTGTTTTAGATTTCTTTGATTTCTATCATCTGTACTTTGTAATTTTCAGCATGCAGATCCTGTACATATTTTGCTAGATTTTTCCGCTAAGTATTTCAGATTTCCTGGTGTTATTGCAAATAGTACTACTTCCTGGGTTCGTTTCTTCAAACTATTTATCTAGTTTGTATATCCTGAGGCTCATTTCTTAAAACTGTATATCTAGTTTACTGCACTATCTCTGAGGCCTACTCCCTTATCTCCAGTTAACACCTGGATTATTTTAACAGCCTTTGTCATTGGTTTCTGTGTTTCCCGTCAATGTACTTAGAATGTTATTCTCAGCCACCTTTCCTAAACCACAACTTTGCTCCTGTTACATAGATTAAAAATCTTTGCCTACAGCCTCTGCAGTCTAGTATTTAAGGCAGACTTTACAAATATTTTCTCCTACTCTCTTAAAGAAAATTCTGAATGATCTAGATTCATCTACTCAAATACTCTTATTGAGTTCTAGAATTTAGGGACGTATTGGGAGAAAGTCAAAGGGGAATAGTGGCTTAACAGCTAAACAATGAAAATAACAACAATTACAAGTCAGACCTTGAAAAAGAACATATGCTTTGCCAAGAAGCTTTCAGGAAGGCTTGAAGAACATTTCTGAATACAAATAGAAGCTATAAGATACTGAACATTGATTTTGTATCAAGCTATATGCTAAGTACATGTATTATCTCCTTCATCTTAATGATAGCATCAGAGGATGTTGTAGGTGTGTTATTGCCCATATTGTACTGATGAGGAAACTGAGACCCAGAACATTTAAGTAATCAGCAAAGGTCAATCAGCAAGTGGCAGAATTGGAACTAGAATCATGGTCTGACTCCAGGACTTAGGTCTGGAGTTCCAATTCTGGAACTGGAACTAGGTTTGGAATTCTAATTTGGGAAATGGAACTGGAACTGGAGTTCCAATTCTGGAACTGGACAGACTGGACTTCCAATTTTAGAAATGGAACAGGAGTTCCAATTCTGGAAATCGAACAGGAAAAGAAGTTCCAATTCTCAAACTGAAACAGAATCTGGAGTTCCAATTCTGGAACTGGCAGTGGTACTGAAGTTCCAATTCTGGACCTGGAACAGAAACTGGAGTTCAAATTCTGGAAATGGAATTGAAACTGGAGTTCCAACTCTGAACCTGGAGCTGGAAGTGGAATTCCAACTCTGGACCTGGAACTGGAACTGGACTTCCAATTCTGGAACTGGCACTGGAACTGGAGTTCCAGTTTTCGTCCTGGAACTGGAAATGGAGTTCCAATTTCGGTCCTGGAACTGGAAATGGAGTTTTAATTCAGGACCTGGAACAGAAACTGGAGTTCCAATTCTGGACCTGCAACTGCAACTGGAGTTCCAATTCTGTAACTGCAACAGGAACTGGAGTTCGAATTTTAGAACTGGGCCTGTAACTGGAGTTCCAATTCTGAAACTTGAACTGGTACTGGAGTTCCAATTCTGGAACTGGCACTGGAACTGGAGATCCTATTTGGGAACTGACATTGGAACTTGAGTTCCAATTCTGGAACTGAAACAGGAACTGGAGTTCCAATTCTGGAAGTGGAACAGGAACTGGAATTCCAATTCTGGAACTGGAACTGGGACTGGAGTTTCAATTCTGGAACGGGAACAGGAACTGGAGTTTCATTTCTGGAAGTGTACCTGCAAGTGGAGTTCCAATTTTGGAACTGGAACTGGACCTGAGTTCCAATTCTGGAACTAGAACAGACAGGATTTCCAATTCTGGACCTGGAACAGACTGGAGTTCCAATTCTGGAAATGGAACCGGAGTTTCAATTCTGGAATTGGCACTGCAACTGGAGTTCCAATTCTGGAACTGACACTGGAACTGGAATTCCAATTTTGGACCTGGAACTGGAACTGGAGTTCGAATTCTGGAACTGGAACAGGAACTGGCGTTCCAATTCTGGAACTGGAACTAGAACTGGAGTTCCAATTCTGGAACTGGAAAAGGGACTGGAGTTCCAATTCTGGAACTGGAACAGGGACTGGAATTTCAAATCTGGAACTGGAACTGGAACAAGAGTTCAAATTCTGGAACTGGAACAGACTGTAGTTCCAATTTTGGAACTAGAAAAGACTGGAGTTCCAATTCTAAAAATGAAACAGGAGTTCCAATTCTGGAACTGAACCTGGAACTGGAGCTCCAATTCTGGAACTGAAAAAGGAACAGGAGTTCCAATTCTGGAAATGGAACAGGAACAAGAGTTCAAATTCTGGAACTGGATCTGGACCTGGAGTTCCAATTCTGGAACTCGCAGTGGTACTGGACTTCCAATTCTGGACCTGGAGGAGAAACTGGAGTTCAAATTCTGGAACTGAAACTGGAACTGGAGTTTCAACTCTGGACCTGGAACTGGAAGTAGAATTCAAACTCTGGACCTGGAATTAGAAACAGACTTTTAATTCTGAAACTGGTACTGTAATAGGAGTTCCAATTCTGAAACTAGCACTGCAACTGGAGTTCCAATTTTGGACCTGGACCTGGAAATGGAGTTTCAATCTGGACCTAGAAAAGGAGCTGGAGTTCAAATTCTGCACCTGGAACTGCAACTGGAGTTGCAAATTTGGAACTGGAATAGGAACTAAAGTTCAAATTCTACAACTGGGTCTGGAACTCGAGTTTCAGTTCTGAAACTGGAACTGGGACTGGAGTTCCAATTCTGTAATTGGCACTGGAACTGGAGTTCCTATTCTAGAACTGGACCTGGAACTTGAGTTCTAATTCTGGAAATTGAACAGGAAGGGGAGTTCCAATTCTGGAACTGGAACAGGAACGGGAGTTCCAATTCTGGAAGAGGAACTGGAACTGGAACAGAAACTAAAGTTGTAATTCTGAAAATTGAATTAGAACTTGAGTTCCAATTCGGGAACTGGAATAGGAACTGGAGTTCTAATTCTGGAACTGGAAGAGGAACTGGAGTTCGAATTCAGGAACTGGAACAGGAACTGGATTTCCAATTCTGGAGCTGGAACAGACTGGAGCTCCAATGCTGGAACTGGAACATGAACTGGGGTTCCAATTCTGGAACTGGCACTGGAAATAGAGTTCCAATTCTGGAACTGAAACTGGAACTGGAGTTCCAATTCTGGAATTGGACCTGAAACTGGAGTTCCAATTTTGGACCAGACAAAGGAATTGGATTTCCAATTCTGGACCTGAAACTGAAAATGGATTTCCAATTCAGAACCTAAAACTGGAACTGGAGTACCAATTCTAAAACTGGAACAGAAACTGGAGTTCCAATTCTGGAAGTGGATCTGGAACTGGAGTTTCAAATCTAGAACTAGAACTTAAACTAAAGTTCCAATCTGGAACAGGAACTGGCACTGGAATTCCAATTCTGGAACTCGAACAGGAACTGGATTTCCAATTCTGGAACTGGAACAGGAACTGGATTTCCAGTTCTGGAACTGGAACAGACTGGAGTTCCAATGCTGGAACTGGAACAGACTGGGGTTCTAATTATGGAACTGGCCCTGGAAATAGAGTTCCAATTCTGGAACTGAAACTGGAACTGGAGTTCCAATTTTGGACCAGACAAAGGAATTGGATTTCCAATTCTGGACCTGAAACTGAAAATGGATTTCCAATTCAGAACCTAAAACTGGAACTGGAGTACCAATTCTAAAACTGGAACAGAAACTGGAGTTCCAATTCTGGAAGTGGATCTGGAACTGGAGTTTCAAATCTAGAACTAGAACTTAAACTAAAGTTCCAATCTGGAACAGGAACTGGCACTGGAATTCCAATTCTGGAACTCGAACAGGAACTGGATTTCCAATTCTGGAACTGGAACAGGAACTGGATTTCCAGTTCTGGAACTGGAACAGACTGGAGTTCCAATGCTGGAACTGGAACAGACTGGGGTTCTAATTATGGAACTGGCCCTGGAAATAGAGTTCCAATTCTGGAACTGAAACTGGAACTGGAGTTCCAATTTTGGACCAGGCAAAGGAATTGGATTTCCAATTCTGGACCTGGAACTGAAAATGGATTTCCAATTCAGAACCTAAAACTGGAACTGGAGTGTCAATTCTAAAACTGGAACAGAAACTGGAGTTCCAATTCTGGAAGTGGATCTGGAACTGGAGTTCCAAATCTAGAACTAGAACTTAAACTAAAGTTCCAATCTGGAACAGGAACTGGCGCTGGAATTCCAATTCTGGAAATGGATCAGGAACTGAAGTTCCAATTCTGGAACTGTAACAGGAACTGGAATTCCAATTCTGGAACTGGAACAGACTGGAGTTCTAGTTCTGGAACTGGAACAGGAATTTGAGTTCCAATTCTGGAAGTGCAAAAGGAACTGGAGTTACAATTCTGGAACTGAAACTCTATCTGGAGTTCCAATTTTGGAACTGGAACAGACTGGAGTTCCAATTCTGGAACAGGAACTGAAGATAAAGTTCTAATTCTGGAACTGGAACAGAAACAGGAGATCCAGTTCCAGAACTGGAACAGACTGGAGCTCCAGTACTGGAACTCGAACGGGAACTGGAGTTCCAATTCTGGAACTGGAACAGACTGGAGTTCCTATTCTGATACTGGAACATGAACTGGAGTTGCAGTTCCAGAACTGGAACATGAACTGGAATTCGCATTCTGGAACTGGAACAGGAACTAAAGTTCCAATTCTGGAACTGGACCTGGAACTGGAGTTCCAATTCTGGAACTGGAACGGGAACAGGAACAGGAGTTCCATTTCTGGAATTGGAACTGAAACTGCAATTCTACTTTTGGAACTGGAACTGGAACAGGAACAGGAGTTCCAATTCTGGAACTGGAACAGACTGGAGTTCTAGTTCTGGAACTGGAACAGGAATTGGAGTTCGAATTCTGGAATTGGAACAGGAACCAAAATTCCAATTCTGGAACTGGACCTGGAACTGGAGTTCCAATTTTGGAACTGGAACAGATTGGATTTCCAATTCTGAAACAGGAACTGGAGTTCCAATTCTGGAACTGGAACAGACTGGAGCTCTTGTTCTGGAACTGGAACAGTCATTGGAGTTCCAATTCTGGAAACGCAAAAGGACCTGGAGTTCCAATTCTGGAACTGGAACTGAAAATAAAGTTCCAATTCTGGAACTGGAACAGACTGGGGTTCCAATGCTGGAGCTCGAACAGGAAATAGAGTTCCAATTCTGGAACTGGAACAGACTGGAGTTCTTTTTCTAGTACCGGAACACGAACTGGAGTTGCAGTTCTGGAACTGGAACATGAACTGGAATTCCAATTCTCGAACAGGAACAGGAATTAAAGTTCTAATTCTGGAACTGCACTTGGAACTGGAGCGCCAATTCTGGAATTGGAACTGGAACAGAAACTGGAGTTCCAATTCTGGAACTGGAACAGGAGCAGGAACAGGAGTTCCATTTCTAGAACTGGAACTGAAACTGAAATTCTAAATCTGGAACTGGAAGAGGAACTGGAGTTCCAATTCTGGAACTAGAACTGAAACTAAAGTTCCAATTCTGGAACTGGAACAAGAAGTGAAGTTCAAATTCTGGGACTGGAAATAAAACTAAAGTTCTCATTCTGTAACTTGAATCAGAACTTGAGTTCCAATTCTGGAAGTGGAACAGGAACTGGAGTTCTAATTCGGGAACTGGAACTGGAACTGGAGTTCCAATTTTGGAAGTGAAACTGGGAATGGAGTTGCAATTCCGGAACTGGAACATGAAGTGGAGGTCCAATTATGGAATTGGAACAGGAAGTGGAGTTCCAATTCTGGAACTGGAACTGAAACAGACTGGAGTTAGATTTCTGGAACAGGAACTGGAGCACCAATTGTGGAAAAGGAACAGGAACTGGAGTTCCAATTCTGGAACTGGAACTGGAACTGAAACTAAAGTTCCAATTCTGGAACTGAAACAGACTGGAGTTAGAATTCTGGAACAGGATCTGGACTTCCAGTTCTAAAACTGGAACAGGAACTGGAGTTCCCATTCTGGAACTAGAACAGGAACTGGAGTTGCAATTCTAGAACTGGAACTGAAACTAAAGTTCCAATTCTGGAACTGGAACTGGAATTGGAGTTTCAATTCTGAAACTGAAACAGACTGTTTTCAGATTTCTGGAACAGGAACTGGAGTACCAATTGTGGAACTGGAACATAA
Organism: Trachypithecus francoisi; assembly: GCF_009764315.1. Lineage (NCBI taxonomy): Eukaryota > Metazoa > Chordata > Mammalia > Primates > Cercopithecidae > Trachypithecus > Trachypithecus francoisi. The sequence continues at coordinate 27,261,569 of NW_022681472.1, read as the reverse complement.
ACTGGAGTTCCAATTCTAGAACTGGCACTGGAAATGGAGTTCCAATTCTGGAAATGACACTGGAACTGGATTTCTAATTCTGAAATTGGACCTGGAACTGGAACTCCAATTCTGAAACTTAACCTGGACCTGGAGTTCCAATTTTGAAACTGGACCTGGAATTGGAGTTCTAATTCTGCAACTGGACTGGAACTCGAGTTCCAATTCTGGAACTGGCACTGGAACTGGGGTTGGAATTCTGGAACTGACACTGGAACTGGAGGTCCAATTCTGGAACTCGAACTGGAACTGTAGTTCGAATTCTGGCATGAGAACTGGAACTGGAGTTTGAATTCTGGAACCGGAACACAAACTGAGGTTCCCATTCAGGATCTGAAACAGGAACTCCAGTTCCAATTCTAGAACTGGAACAGAAAATGGAGTTCCAATTCTGGAACTGAAACACACTGAAGTTCCAATTCTGGAACTGGAAGAGGAATTAGAGTTCCAATTTTGGAACTGGAAGATGAACTGGAGTTCCAATTCTGGAACTGGAACTGGAGTTCTAACTCTGGAAGTGACACTGAAACTGGAGTTCTATTTCTGGAATTGGACCTGGGACTGGAGTTCCTATTCTGGAACTGAACCTGGACCTGCAGTTTCAATTTTGGAATTGGACCTGGAACTGGATTTCCAATTCAGAACCTGGAACTGAAATTGGAGTTCTAATTCTAAAGCTGGCATTGGAACTGGAGTTTCAATTCTGGAACTGAAACAGAAACTGCATATCAAATTCAGGAACTACAACAGGAAGTAAAGTTCCAATGTGAAACTGGAACAAGTACTGGAGTTCCAATTTTGGAACTGTACCTAAAACTGGAGTTTCAGTTCTGGAACTGGAACTGGAGTTCTAATTCGGGAACTGGCACTTGAACTGGAGTTCCAATTCTGGACCTGGAACAGGAACTGGAACTCCGATTATGGGACGTGAACAGAAACTGGAGGTCCAATTCTAGAACTGGAACTGGAACTAGACCTGGAGTTGCAATTCAGGAACTGGAACAGGTAGGGGAGTTTGAATTCTGGAACTGCAACAGGAACTGGAGTTACAATTTGGAACCGGAAATGAAACCATGGACTGGAGTTCCAATTCTGGAACTGGGACAGGAACTGAAAATCGAATTTTGGAACTGGAACGGAAACTAACGTCCCAATTCTGGAAATCGTCTGGAACTGAAACAGACTGGAGTTAGAATTGTGGAACAGGAACTAGAGTTCCAATTCTGGAACCAGAACAAAAACTGGAATTCCATTTCTGGAACTGGATCATGAACTGGAGTTCTAATATGGGAAGTAGACCTGGACCAGGAGTTTCAATTCTGAAACTGGACCTGCAACTGGAGTTCCAATTTTGGATCAGGAACAGACTGGAGTTCCAATTCTGGAACTGGAACAGGAAATGGAGACAGGAAATGGAGTTCCAATTCTGGAACAAGAACAGACTGGAGTTACAATTCTGGAATTGGAACAGGAGTTCGAATTCTGGAACAGAAACAGGCACTGGAGTTCCAATTGTGGGACTCAAACAGGAGCTGGAGTCCCAATTCTGGAACAAGAACAGGAATTTGAGTTCCAATTCTAGAACTGATACAGAAACTGGAGTTTGAATTTTGAAACTAGAACAGAATATGAAGTCCCAATTCTGGAAATGGAACTGGAACAGGACTTCTCAATCCAGAACTGAAACAGACTGGAATTACAATTTTGAAACAGGAACTGTAGTTGCATTTCTGGAAGTGGAACAGGAACTGGAGTTACAATTCTGGAACTGGAACAGACTGGAGTTCAAATTCTGGAACTGGAACAGGAACTGGCATATGTATTTTGGAAGTGGAACAGAAACTAAAGTCCCTGTTCTGGAACTGGACGTGGAACTCTCTGGAACTGAAACAGACTGGAGTTAGAATTCTGGGGCAGGAACTGGAATTGCAATTCTGGAGCTGGAACAGGAACTGGAGTTCCAATTCTGGAAGTGGCACTGGAAAATGGACTTCCAATTCTGGAACTGACAATGGAAGTAAAGTTTCAATTCTGGATTTGAACCTGGAACTGGATTTCCAATTCTGAAACTGAACTGGACCTGTATTTACAAATTTGGAACTGGACTTGTAACTGGAGTTCCATTTCTGAAACTGGACTGGAATTGGCACTGGGACTGGATTTCCAATTCTGGAACTGAAACTGGGACTGGAGATCCAATTCTAAAACTGGCATTGGAACTGAAGTTCCAATTCTGGAACTGAAACAGAAACTGGAGTTCCAATTCTAGACCTGGAACAGAAAGTAAAGTTCCAATCTGAAACTGGAACAGGAACTGGAGTTCCAATTTTGGAACTGGACCTAAAACTGGAGTTTCAATTCTGGACCTGGAATAGGAACAGGAGCTCCAATTCAGGGACTGGAAAAGATACTGGAGTTCCAATTCTGGACATAGAACTAGATATGGGGTTCCAATTCAGGAACTGGAACAGGAAAGGGAGTTTGAATACTGGAACTGTAACAGGAACTGGAGCTCTAATTCTGGAACTGCAATAGGAACTGGAGTTACAATTATGGAACTGGAAATGAAACCATAGTTCCAATTCTGGAACTGGAACTGGGACTGGAGTTCTAATTCTAGGACTGGAACACTAACTGGAGTTCGAATTTTGGAACTGGAACAGCAACTAAAGTCCCAATTCTGGAAATGGAAATGGAACTGGGGTTCCAGTTCTGGAACTGAAACAGACTGGAATTAGAATTCTGGAACAGGAACTGGAGTTGCATTTCTGGAACTGGAATAGGAACTGGAGTTCCAATTTGGGGAAATGGAACAGACTGGAGTTCCAATTCTGGAACTGGAATAGGAACTGGAGTTCCAGTTCTGGAACTGGCACTGGAAATGGAGTTCCAATTCTGGAACTGACAATGGAACTCAAGTTCCAATTCTGGAATTGAACCTGGAACTGGACTTCCAATTGTAGAACTGAACCTGGACCTGGAGTTCCAATTTTGGAACTGGACCTGGAACTGGAGTTCTAATTCTGGAACTGGACTGGAACAAGAGTTCTAATTCTGGAACCGGACCTGGAACTGGAAATCCTATTCTGGAGCTGACACCGGAACTGGAGTTCCAATCCTGGGATTGGACCTTGAAATGGGGTTCCAATTCTGGAACTGGAACTGAAATTGGAGTTTGAATTCTGGAGCTGGCATTTGAACTGGAGTTCTCAAACTGGTTCCAATTCTGGAATGGGAACATGAACTAGAGTTCAATTCTGGAACTGGACCTGGAACTGAAGGTTTAATTCTGGAACTAGTACTGGAACTCGAGATCCAATTCTGGAACTGGAACAGTAAGTGAAGTTCCAATTCTGGAACTGGAACTGTGATTGGAGTTTCAATTTTGGAGCTAGAAATGAAACTAAAGTTCCAATTCTGAAACTGAAACTGGGACTGGAGTTCCAATTCTGGAACTGGAACAGGAACTGGAATTTGAATTTTGGAACTATCTTATAAGTACCGCGTGCTAACCGATTGCGCCACTGGAACTAGAACAGAAACTAAAGTCCTAATTCTGGAAACAGAACTGAAACTGGAGTTCCAATTCTGGAAATGAAACAGACTGGAGTTAGAATTCTGGAACCGGAACTGGAGTTGCAATTCTGGAACTGGAACAGGAACTGGAGCTCCAATTCTGGTATTGGAACATGAACTGCAGTTCCAAATATGGAAGTGTAACTGCAACTGGAGTTACAATTCTGGAACTGCAACAGGAACTGGAGCTACAATTCTGGAACTGGATCTGAAACTAAAATTCCAATTCTGGAACTGGAACTGGATCTGGAATTCCAATTCTAGAACTGGAAGAGGAACTGGAGTTCGAAGTTTGGAACTAAAACAGAAACCAAAGTCCCAATTCTGGAACTGGAATTGGAGTTCCAATTCTGGAACTGAAACAGACTGGAGTCAGAATTCTGGAACAGGAACTGGAGTTGGAATTCTGGAACAGGAACTAGGGTTGCAATTCTGGAAGTGACACAGGAACTGGAGCTGCAATTCTGGAACAGGAACAGGAACCAAAGTTGCAATTCTGGAACTGGAACAGAAACTAAAGTTCCAATTCTGGAACAGGAACTGGAACTGGAGTTCCAATTCTGGAGCTGAATCTGGAAATGGAGTTCCAACTCAGGAACTGGAACTGAAACTAAAGTTCCAATCCTGGAACAGGAACAGGAACTGGAGCACCAATTCTGGAACAGGAACCGACAGGGGTTCCAATTCTGGAACTGGAACTGGGACTGGAGTTCCAATTCAGAAACTGGAACAGGAACTACAGTATGAATTTTGGAACTGGCACAGAAACTAAAGTCCCATTTCTGGAACTGGAATGGGAACTGGAGTTCAATTCTGGAACTGGAACAGACTAGAGTTAGAATTCTGGAACAGGAATTGGAGTTCCCATTCTGGAACTAGAAAAGGCACTGGAGTTGAAATTCTGGAACTGGAATTGAAACTAAAGGTCCAATTCTGGAACTGGAACTGGAATTGGAGTTTCAGTTCTGAAACTGAAACAGACTGTCGTTAGATTTCTGGAATAGGAACTGGGGTCCCAATTGTACAACAGAAACAGGAACAGGAGTTCAAATTCTGGAACAGGAACTGGGGTTCCAATTCCGGAACTGACACTGAAAATGGAGTTCCAATTCTGGAACTGACACTGCAACTGGAGTTCCAATTCTGGAATCGTACCAGGAACTGGAGTTCCAATTCTGGAACTGACACTGGAACTGGAGTTCCAATTCTGGACTTGAAACTGGAGTTCGAATAATGGTACTCGCACTGAAACTGGAGTTCGAATTCTGTAACTGGAACACAAACTAGAGTTCCAATTCTGGATCTTAAACAGGAACTTAAGTTCCAATTCTGGAACTGGAACTGGGACTAGAGTTCCAACTGTAGAACTGGAACAGAAAATGGAGTTCCATTTCTGGTACTGAACAGACTGGAGTTCCAATTTTGGAATTGGAACATGAACTGCCACGGGAACTGGAGTTCTAATTCTGGAACTGACACTGAAACTGGACTTCCATTTCGGGAACTGGCACTGGAAATGGAGTTCTAATTTTGGACCTGGAACAGGAACTGGAGTTCCAATTCTGGGATGGGAAAAGATACTGGAGTTCCAATTCTGGAACTGGAACTGTACGTGGAGTTGTAATTCAGGAACTGGAACATGAAGGGTTGTTGGAATTCTGGAACGGCAACAAAAACTGGAGTTCCAATTCTGGAACTGCAACAGGAATTGGAGTTACAATTGTGGAACTAGACCAGGAATAGAAGCTTCAATTGTGAAACTGGAACTGGGACTGGAGTTCCAATTCTGGAACTGGAACAGGAACTGGAGTTCGAATTTTGGAAAAAGAACAGAAACAAAAGTCCAAATTCTGGAAATAGAACTGAAACTGGAGTTTCAATTCTGGAACTGAAACAGAATGGAGTTGGAATTCTGGAACAGGAACTGGAGTTCCAATTCTGGTATTGGAACATGAACTGGAGTTCCAAATCTGGAAGTGGAACTGCAACTGGAGTTCCAATGCTGGAACTGGATCTGGAGTTCCAGTTCTGGAACTGGACAGACTGGAGTTCCAATCCTGTAACCGGGATAGGAGTTCCAATTCTGGAACAGGAACGGAACTGGAGTTCCAATTCTGGAACTGGAACAGGGACTGGAGTTCCAATTCTGGAACTGAAACAGGAACTGGAGTTCCAATTCTGGAAATGGCACTGCAAATGAAGTTGCAATTCTGGAACTGACAGTGGAATTGAAGTTCCAATTCTAGAATTGAACCTGGAACTGGAGTGTCAATTCTGAAACTGAACCTGGACCTGGAGTCCCAATTTTGGAAATGGTCTTGAAACTGGAGTTCTAATTCTGGGAGTGGTAGTGGAACTGGAGTTCCTATTCTGGAACTGACACTGGAACTATAGTTTGCATTCTGGAACAGGAACTGGAACAGGAACTGGAACAGGAACTGGAGTTCGAATTCTAGAACTGGAACACAAACTCAAGTTCCAATTCTGGAACTGGAACAGGAACTGGAGTTCCAATTCTGGAAATGGCACTGCAAATGAAGTTGCAATTCTGGAACTGACAGTGGAATTGAAGTTCCAATTCTAGAATTGAACCTGGAACTGGAGTGTCAATTCTGGAACTGGAACAGGAACTGGAGTCCCAATTTTGGAACTGGTCTTGAAACTGGAGTTCTAATTCTGGGAGTGGTAGTGGAACTGGAGTTCCTATTTTGGAACTGACACTGGAACTATAGTTTGCATTCTGGGACAGGAACTGGAACAAGAACTGGAGTTCGAATTCTGGAACTGGAACACAAACTCGAGTTCCAATTCTGGAAGTGGACCTGGGACTGGAGTACCAATTTTGGAACCGGAACAGACTCGATGTCCAATTCTGGCACAGGAACTGGTTTTCCAATTCTGGAATGGGAACAGGAACTGGTGTTCCAATTCTGGAATTGGAACTGAAACTAATGGTCCAATTCTGGAACTGGAACAGGAACTGGAGTTCCAATTCTGGTATTGGAACATGAACTGGAGTTCGAAATCTGGAAGTGGAACTGCAACTGGAGTTCCAATGCTGGAACTGGAACAGGAACTGGAGTTCCAATTGTGCAACTGAAATAGACTCGAGTTAGAATTCTAGAACAGGAACTGGAGTTCCAATTCTCGTATTGGAACATGAACTGGAGTCGAAATCTGGAAGTGGAACTGCAACTGGAGTTCCAATGCTGGAACTGGAACAGGAACTGGAGTTCCAATGCTGGAACTGGAACAGGAACTGGAGTTCCATATCTGGAACAGGAACAGGAACTGGAGTTCCAATGCTGGAACTGGGACATGAACTGAACTAGAGTTCCAATTCTGGAAGTGGATCTGGGACTGGAGTTCCGATTTTGGAACTGGAACACATTCGATGTCCAATTCTGGAACAGGAACCGGTTTTCCAATTCTGGAATGGGAACAGGAACTGGTGCTCCAATTCTGGAACTGGAACTGAAACCAATGTTCCAATTCTGGAACTGGAACTGAAACCAATGTTCCAATTCTGGAACTGGAACTGAAACTAATGCTCCAATTCTGGAACTGGAACAGGAACTGGAGTTCCAATTCTGGAAGTGAAACAGACTGGAGTTCAAATTCCGGAATTGGCACTGGAAATGTCGTTCCAATTCTGGAACTGGAACAGGAACTGGAGTTCCAATTTTGGAACAGGAACAGGAACTAGAGTCCCAATTCTAGAACTGGAACAGGAACTGGAGTTCCAATGCTGGAACTGGAACAGGAACTGGATTTCCAATTCTGGAACGGGAACAGGAACTGGTGTTCCAATTCTGGAACTGGAACTGAAACTAATGTTCCAATTCTGGAATTGGAACTGAAACTAATGGTCCAATTATGGAACTGGAACCAGAACTGGAGTTCCAATTCTGGTACTGGAACATGAACTGGAGTTCGAAATCTGGAAGTGGAACTGCAACTGGAGTTCCAATGCTGGAACTGGAACAGGAACTGGAGTTCCAATGCTGGAACTGGAACAGGAACTGGAGTTCCAATTGTGCAACTGAAATAGACTCGAGTTAGAATTCTAGAACAGGAACTGGAGTTCCAATTCTCATATTGGAACATGAACTGGAGTCGAAATCTGGAAGTGGAACTGCAACTGGAGTTCCAATGCTGGAACTGGAACAGGAACTGGAGTTCCAATGCTGGAACTGGAACAGGAACTGGAGTTCCAATGCTGGAACTGGATCAGGAACTAGAGTTCCAATTCTGGAACTGGAACTGAAACTAGAGTTCCAATTCTGGAAATGGACCTGGATCTGGAGTTCCAGTTCTGGAACTGGACAGACTGGAGTTTCAATCCTGCAACCGGGACAGGAGGTCCAATTCTGGAACTGGAACAGGAACTGGAGTTCCAATTCTGGAAATGGCACTGCAAATGAAGTTGCAATTCTGGAACTGACAGTGGGATTGAAGTTCCAATTCTGGAATTGAACCTGAAACTGGAGTGCCAATTCTGGAACTGAACCTGGACCTGGAGTCCCAATTTTGGAACTGGTCCTGAAACCGGAGTTCTAATTCTGGAACTGGTAGTGGAACTGGAGTTCCTATTCTGGAAGTGACACTGGAACTAGAGTTTGCATTCTGGAACTGGAACAGGAACTGGAGTTCGAATTCTGGAACTGGAACACAAACTCGAGTTCCAATTCTGGAACTGGAACAGGAACTGGAGTTCCAGTGCTAGAACTGGAACATGAACTGAACTAGAGTTCCAATTCTGGAAGTGGACCTGGGACTGGAGTTCCGATTTTGGAACTGGAACAGACTCGAGGTCCAATTCTGGAACAGGAACTGGATTTCCAATTCTGGAATGGGAACAGGAACTGGTGCTCCAATTCTGGAACTGGAACGGAAACTAATGTTCCAATTCTGGAACTGGAACAGGAAGTGGAGTTCCAATTCTGGAACTCAAACAGACTGGAGTTCCAATTCTGGATCTGGAACTGAAACTAAGGTTCCAATTCTGGAACTGGAACAGGAACTGGAGTTCCAATTCTGGAACTGGAACAGGAACTGGAGTTCCAATGCTGGAACTAGGACATGAACTGAACTAGAGTTCCAATTCTGGAAGTGGATCTGGGACTGGAGTTCCGATTTTGGAACTGGAACAGACTCGATGTCCAATTCTGGAACAGGAACTGGTTTTCCAATTCTGGAATGGGAACAGGAACTGGTGCTCCAATTCTGGAACTGGAACTGAAACCAATGTTCCAATTCTGGAACTGGAACTGAAACTAATGTTCCAATTCTGGAACTGGAACAGGAACTGGAGTTCCAATTCTGGAAGTGAAACAGACTGGAGTTCCAATTCTGAATCTGGAACTGAAACTAAGTTTCCAATTCTGGAACTGGAACAGGAACTGGAGTTGCAATTCTGGAACAGGAACAGGAACTAGAGTCCCAATTCTAGAACTGGAACAGGAACTGGAGTTCCAATGCTGTAACGGGAACAGGAACTGGTGTTCCAACTCTGGAACGGGAACAGGAACTGGTGTTCCAATTCTGGAACTGGAACTGAAACTAATGTTCCAATTTTGGAACTGGAACTGAAACTAAGGTTCTAATTCTGGAACTGGAACAGGAACTGGAGTTCCAATTCTGGAACAGGAACAGGAACTAGAGTCCCAATTCTAGAACTGGAACATGAACTGGAGTTCAAATTCCGGATTGGCACTGGAAATGCCATTCCAATTCTGGAACTGGAACCCGAACTCGAGTTCCAATTCTGGAACTGGAACAGAAACTGGAGTTTCAATTCTGGAACTGGAACTGAAACTAAAGTTCCAATTCTGGAACTGGAACTGGAACTGGAGCTCCACTTTTGGAAATGGAACAGACTTGAGGTCCAATTCCGGAACAGGAACTGGATTTCCAATTCCGGACGGGAACAGGAACTGGTGTTCCAATTCTGGAATTGGAACTGAAACTAATGGTCCAATTCTGGAACTGGAACAGGAACTGGAGTTCCAATACTGGCACTGGAACAGATTGGAGTTCCAATTGTGGTACTGGAACTGAAACTAATATTCCAATTCCGGAACTGGAACAAGAACTGATGTTCCAATTCTGGAACTGGAGCAGGAACTAGAATTCCAATTCTGGAACTCAAACAGACTGGATTTCCAATTCTGGATCTGGAACTGAAACTAAGGTTCCAATTCTGGAACTGGAACAGGACCTGGAGTTCCAATTCTGGAACAGGAACAGGAACTAGAGTCCCAATTCTAGAACTGGAACATGAACTGGATTTCAAATTCCGGAATTGGCACTGGAAATGCCGTTCCAATTCTGGAACTGGAACAGGAACTGGAGTTTCAATTCTGGAACTGGAACTGAAACTAAAGCGCCAATTCTGGAACTGGAACTGGAACTGGAGCTCCACTTTTGGAAATGGAACAGACTTGAGGTCCAATTCCAGAACAGGAACTGGATTTCCAATACTGGAACTGGAACAGACTGGAGTTCCAATTCTGGTACTGGAACTGAAACTAATATTCCAATTCCGGAACTGGAACAAGAACTGATGTTCCAATTTTGGAACTGTAACAGGAACTGGAGTTCCAATTCTGGAACTGAAACAGACTGGAGTTAGAATTCTGGAATAGGAACTGGAGTTCCAATTCTGGTATTGGAACATGAACTGGAGTTCCAAATCTGGAAGTGGAACTGCAACTGGAGTTCCAATGCTGGAACTGGAACAGGAACTGGAGTTCCAATGCTGGAACTGGAACAGGAACTGGAGTTCCTATTCTGGAACTGAAGTAGACTGGAGTTATAATTCTGGAACAGGAACTGGAGTTCCAATTCTGATATCGGAACATGAACTGGTGTTCCAAATCTGGAAGTGGAACTGCAACTGGAGTTCCAATGCTGGAACTGGTACAGGAACTGGAGTTCCAATGCTGGAACTGGAACAGGAACTGGAGTTCCAATTCTGGAACTGGAACTGAAACTAGAGTTCCAATTCTGGAAATGGACCTGGATCTGGAGTTCCAGTTCTGGAACTGGACAGACTGGAGTTTCAATCCTGCAACTGGGAGAGGAGTTCCAATTCTGGAACTGGAACAGGAACTGGAGTTCAAATCTGGAAATGGCACTGCAAATGAAGTTGCAATTCTGGAACTGACAGTGGAATTAAAGTTCGAACTCTGGAATTGAACCTGGAACTGAAGTGCCAATTCTGGAACTGAACCTGGACATGGAGTCCCAATTTTGGAACTGGTCCTGAAACCGGAGTTCTAATTCTGGAACTGGTAGTGGAACTGGAGTTCCTATTCTGGAAGTGACACTGGAACTAGAGTTTGCATTCTGGAACTGGAACAGGAACTGGAGTTCGAATTCTGGAACTGGAACACAAACTCGAGTTCCAATTCTGGAACTGGAACAGGAACTGGAGTTCCAATGCTAGAACTGGAACATGAACTGAACTAGAGTTCCAATTCTGGAAGTGGACCTGGGACTGGAGTTCCAATTTTGGAACTGGAACAGACTCGAGGTCCAATTCTGGAACAAGAACTGGATTTCCAATTCTGGAATGGGAACAGGAACTGGTGCTCCAATTCTGGAACTGGAACGGAAACTAATGTTCCAATTCTGGAACTGGAACGGAAACTAATGTTCCAATTCTGGAACTGGAACAATAACTGGAGTTCCAATTCTGGAACTCAAACAGACTGGAGTTCCAATTTTGGACCTGGAACTGAAACTTATGTTCCAATTCTGGAACTGGAACAGGAACTGGAGTTCCAATACTGGAACTGGAACAGACTGGAGTTCCAATTCTGGTACTGGAACTGAAACTAACATTCCAATTCTGGAACTGGAGCAGGAACTGGAGTTCCAATTTTGGAATTGGACCAGGAACTGGAGTTCCAATTTTGGAATTGGACCAGGAACTGGAGTTCCAATTCTGGAACAGGAACAGGAACTAGAGTGCCAATTCTGGAACTGGAACATGGACTGTAGTTCGAATTCTGGAACTGGCACTGGAAATGCCGCTCCAATTCTGGAACTGGAACGGGGACGGGAGTTCCAATTCTGGAACTGGAACAGACTGGATTTCCAATTCTGGAACTAGAACTGAAACTAAACTTGTAATTGTTGAACTGGAACAGGAACTAGAGTTCCAATTCTGAAACTGGAACATACTGGAGTTCCAATTCTGGAAGTGGAACTGGAGTTCCAATTCTGGAACTGAAACAGGAACTGGAGTTCCAATGCTGGAAGTGGACCTGAAACTGGGGTTCCAATTCTGGGACTGGACCTGGAACTAGCGTTCGAATTCTGGAACTGTACCTGGAACTGAAGGTTTAATTCTGGAACTAGTACTGGAACTCGAGATCCAATTCTGGAACTGGAACAGGAAGTGGAGTTCCAATTCTGGAACTGCAACAGGACCTCAAGTTCCAATTCTGGAACTGGAACAGAGACTAGAGTTCCAATTCTGTAACTGGAACTGTGATTGGAGTTTCAATTTTGGAGGTAGAAATGAAACTAACGTTCCAATTCTGAAACTGGAACTGGAACAGACTAGACTAGAATTCTGGAACTGGAACAGGAGTTCCAATTCTGGAAATGGAAGAGGAACTGGAGTTCCATTTCTGGAATTGGAACAGGAACTAGAGTTCTAATTCTGAAACTTGCCCTGAAAGTGGCTTTCCAATTCTGGAACTGACACTGGAACTGAAGTTCCAATTCTGGAATTGGACATGGAACTGGAGTTCCAATACTGGAACTGGACCTGAAACTGGAGTTCCAATTGTGGAACTGGACTGAAGCTCGAATTTTAATTCTGTAACTGGAACTGGAACTGGAGTTCCAATTCTGGAACTGACACTGGAAATGGAGTTCCAATTCTGGAACTGGAACTAGAACTTCAGTTCCAATTCTGGTACTGGACCTGGAACTGGAGTTCGAATTCTTAAAGTGGACCTGGAACTGTAATTCCAATTCTGGTACTGGAAATGGAACTGGAGTTCGAATTCTGGAACTAGAACACGAACTGGAGTTCGAATTCTGGAACTGGAACAGGAACTGCAATTCCAATTCTAGAACTCAAACAGGAAGTGGAGTTCCAAATTTGGATCTGGAACATGAACTGGAGTTCAAATTATGGACGTTGAACAGGAACTGGAGTTGCAATTCTGGAACTGGAACTGGAACTGGAGTTCCAATACTGGAACTGGAACAGGGATTAGAGTTCCAATTTTGGAAGTAGACTTTGAACTGGAGTTTCAATTTTGGATCTGGACCTGGAACTGGAGTTCCAATTCTGGAACTGGAAAAGACTGGAGATCCAATTCTGGAGCTGGAACTGGAGTTCCAATTCTAGAACTGGAACAGGAAGTGGAGTTCCAATTTTGGATCTGGAACATGAACTGGAGTTCAAATTATGGATCTTGAACAGGAACTGGAGTTGCAATTCTTGAACTGGAACTGGAACTGGAGTTCCAATACTGGAACTGGAACAGGGATTAGAGTTCCAATTTTGGAAGTGGACTTTGAACTGGAGTTTCAATTTTGGAACTGGACCTGGAACTGGAGTTCCAATTCTGGAACTGGAAAAGACTGGAGATCCAATTCTGGAACTGGAACTGAAGTTCCAATTCTAGAACTGAAACAGGAACAGGAGTTCCAATTCTGGAAATGGAAGAAGAAATGGAGTTCCAATTCTGGAACTGGACCTGCCAATGGAGTTCCAATTCTTGAACTGTACCTGGAACTGGGTCTGGAACTGGAACTATGGTTTTTGAACTAGACCTGGAACTGAAGTTCCAATTCTTGGACTGGACTTGGAACTGGAGTTCAATTCTGGATCTGGTCTGGAACTCGAGCTCCAATTCTGGACCTGGCACTGGAATTGGAGTTCCAATTGGCAAACTGACACTAGAACTGGAGATCCAATTCTGGAAGTGTACCTGGAACTGGATTTCCAATTATGTGTCTGGAACTGCAACTTGAGTTTCAATTATTGACCTGGACCTGGAAATGGAGTTTCAATTCTGAATCTGGAACAGGAACTGGAGTTCCAATTCTGTAACTGGAACAGGAACTGGAGTTTCAATTCTGTAACTGGAAATGGAACTGGAGTTCCAATTCTGGAACTGGATCAGGGACTGGAATTCCAATTCTGGAACTGGAACAGGAACTGGTTTCAATTCTGAAACTGGCATGGGAACTGGTGTTCCAAGTCTGGAACTGGAACTGGAGTTTTCATTCTGGAACTGGAACAGGAGCTGGAGTTCCCATTCTGGAACTGGAACAGGAACTGCTGTTTCAATTTTAGAATCAGAACAGAAAGTAGAGTTCCAATTCTGGAACTCGAACAAGAACTGGAATTCCAATTCTGGAACTGAAACAGGAAGTAGGATTCCAATTCTGGACCTGGAACAGACTGGAGTTCCAATTCTGGAAACGGAAAAGGAACTGGAGTTCCAATTCTGGAACTGGCACTGGAACTAAAGCTCCAAATCTGGAACTTCCCCTGGAACTGGAGTTCCAATTCTGAAACTGGAACAGGAAGTGGAGTTCTAATTCTGAAACTGGAACAGGAACTTGAGTTCCAATTCTGTAACTGGAACAGGGACTAGAGTTCAAACTCTGAAACTGGAACAGGAACTGGATATCCAACCCTGGACTTGGAACAGAAACTGGGGTTCCAACGCTGGACCTGGAACAGGAACTGGAGTTCCAATCCTCGAACTGGAACAGGAACTGGAGTTTCAATTCTGGAAATGGAACAGGAACTGGAGCTCCAATTCTGGAACTGGAACAGGAACTGGAGTTCCAATTCTGGAACTGTACCTGGAACTGGAGTTCCAATTCTGGACCTGGAAAAGGAACTGGAGTTCCAACTCTGGACCTGGAACTGGAACTGGAGTTCCAATTCTGGAACTGGACCTGGAACTCGAGTTCAATTCTGGAACTGGACCTGGAACTGGAGTTCCAATCTGGAACTGGACCTGGAACTGGAGTTCCCATTCTGGAACTGGTACTCGCTTTTGATTTTCAGTTCTGGAACTGGACCTGGAGCTGGAGTTCCCGTTCTGGAACTGGACCTGGATCTGGGCTTCTTGTTATTGAACTGGACCTGGAACTGGAGTTCCCATTCTGGAACTGGACCTGGACCTGGAGTTCCTGTTCTGGAGATGCTCCTGGACCCGGAGTTCCAGTTCTGGAACTGGACCTGGAGTTTCATTTCTGGAACTGGACCTGGAACTGGAGTTCCTATTTTGAAACTGGACCTGGAACTGGAGTTCTAATTCTGGAACTGGACCTGGAACTGGGGTTCCAATTCTGGAACTGGAATTCAAGTTCCAATTCGAATTGCTCTAGTAGGTTTAACTCTGCCTTAGTGCTGCCCAGCAACTATCAGGTGGCACATATTCACCTATGATAAGGTAAATGGCCTGCAATTCTAGCCAACATACAGAGGCGATTCTTCAGTTCTTCTGAAAAGTTCCCACTGCTACCAGTTTATATTAAAATATTTATTGTTCCTACACCTTTCATTTTCCCTCTCTTTCTTCATTACACTTGAGCTTCTGAAGAAGATGGAAGACTATGGTGGATAAAGAACAGGTTAACAGCAGCAGTGTTCTCTTCCAGTGTACCACAGGAGCTGTCCTTGCTTATGGGAACATCTTCATATCCTGGAAGGTAGGGCATTCCTGCAAACCATGAAACAGTGATTTTCTGGAACCTGTGGCCATATAAAGACGTTGAATCTATCATTCACTTTGGGGAGGCATGCCCATGATATTTATAAATACTATTCAGGAAGCCGTTGCTCCATGGAATTCCCTTCATAGCACTTGGTTCCATGTGGGAAACAGAGGAGAGACTCAAAAATTGTTGTATTATGTTGAATTGATATGAATGTTGACAATATAAGTGTCTCAGCTGTACATGTACGTGGTCTTAGATCCTTTCCTGAGCATACAAGATAACTTCTCATTTGAATAAACCACTCCTCATTTGAATAGAACAGATTAGTTACATAAATTAAAACATGTGTTTACCTGCTTATGAGTGCAGAACCAAACTAAGAACTCAATAAATGCAACTGGAATCAGGTTTGGTAAATGGAAGCCTTAACAATCGTTTTCAGAGAGTAGAGAACATTTAATGCCCAGAAAATTTAACTTTGTACTAATAGAAAAACATCAATTCCTTCCCAAGAATGCAGATGTTTTTCTCCATTTTCTTCATTCATTCTGGAAAAAACAAAAAAAGATTTTTTTTTTTGCATTATATGTGACTTGAGATATCCTTTTACCCAAAATATTTGATAAAACAATTTATCATTCACCAAAAATGGTGGGGGGGATATCTGTCCATAAGAAAGATACAAACTAATCTTTCTTCCTTTCATTACTACTAATGAATCTTTTTTCTAGATGCTTATCTAGTCTTTAAAAAAATATATTAACATTTTAATAGAAAGAGCACTGAAAATCAGTTTGTAATGGACATTTCTCTCCAGTTTATAGTTCCATTAAAGTCTATGAATTTGCTCAGCAAACTGTATCAAGTTAGCCCTGTTTGATAGACAATCAGTCTACCTGAGAGATGGCCTTCTCTGGGGGCCCTTCCATGTGATCAGATATCAAATGACTTGTTGATTATTCTGACTTCAAAGGCTACTAGTGCTGAGACTTTCAAGGTGGTCTGTAATGCCCTGAGTGTTGAGGCCACCTGTCAGTGTTACTTCCAAATTAAAGAGAAACTGTTGGGAAATGGGGAGTAAACTTCCTGTCCTTCGGATTAGGCTGATTAACCTTAAGCAATTTTACTTTTTCAGTGCCAGTTAGCATGGGAAAAATATCACCAGGAAAAGTCTAGGTCCTTTTACTGTTGAGATAGATGCACTTGCTTGTCAAAAAAATAAAAAGGAAATGCCATTTGTAGGGTTGCAGAATTTTAGGAAAATTTAAACAGTTATAATCTTCTATTTTTATCAGTTTCTAAAAATATTTTGGTACTGTATTTGTACTAATGGAAAATAATCATTTGAGTTCTAGAGATTTATTCTGGAGAGAAAAAATGCAAACATTCATCAGTCACTTTTCTTTTGTGCTTATTTTTTATACTCTTATTTATCAGCTGATATTACTTCCCAAATATAAAATAGGCAGGTCACTATGGCAGTGAGACTTATTTCTGAAACTTGTATATTTGTGCTGATTCATGTTATAAAATAAAAGACTTTAAGTAAATGGTTAAACTCTGTAATTTTTAATATTTTAATAAAAATTTAAAATTAAATACAACTATTTAATAAAAGTGATAGCAAGGTAACAAGTACATAGGTACTGAAATAATTTATTTGGCCAGTTTGGGCATTTCCTACAAACCCTCACTTGAATGTTTCCCATTGCTTTATCAATCTTCATATAAATTGGTAGGTGAAAACAATTTTCTTGAGTATGTGTGACCTCCAGATAATGTAATGGCAAAGTTTACTGAGGTTTGTGCACCATATTTTCAGGTATTTGGAAGAAGAGAAGAAAATGGTTTATATTCATTAGGCTCTGAAACTAAACCACATTGTGAAAGCTCAACTTCAACAGAGATAAATATTACAAAGCAACTCTTCACTATCTGTTTTCAGATACCTGTACATTTTAGTGGTACCGAACTAATAAATCCCAACAGAATTAATAAATCCTAACTCTGAGGTGGAACTGAATAGAAATACACACACATCTGATGCTGATTTTTATCTTGTACTTTGAGGCTTCAATGCTTGCATCTCTCTCATTTTAACAGCTTCAGCATAAATACAGTAATTATAAAATATCACCAGAATCTTCTAACATTTTAGGAGATCGAAATGACACTGGTTGTTACTTTATGATTTTATGTTTACCATTAGAAATTTTAAAAAACTTTTATTTTGAAATAGTTTTAGATTGAGAGAAACGTTACAAGACTAACACCTTGCACAACCATGGTACAGTTATCAGAACTGAGATTAACTGAGGAAACTGAAGCTTTCAGAGACTCATTGAGTATCTAAGCTTATACGGCAACAGTGCCAGGAATTTGAAAGCAGATTTTTCTGACTCCAAAGCTGGGCTTTTGAGCTCTATGCAATGCTAACCCATTTCCAAAAGACTCTGATATAGTTGGATTATACTCGTTTTACCTTTACCAGGGTATTCTTTTATTTTAAGCCTGATTGAGTAGTGAGAAGAAATAATAATTTGTTTCAATAGATTTACCTTAAGTTCCAAAGATCTTTAAACTACCATGATACTTGTAACCTATACTTAGGGAAGCCAACATTTCAGGTTTACTCTGGACTTGCCTGGTTTAGCACTGAAAGTTCTGTATCCCAGGAAACCCTTCAGTGCTGGGCAAACCAGGATGGTTGGTAATATAGTTTGAATGTATGTCACCTCCAAATCTTACGCTGAAACTTGATCTGCAATGTTGGAGGTGGGGCCTGGCAAGAGGTATTTGGGTCATGGGGCCCCATTCCTCATGTATGGCCTGGCATAGTCCTCATGGTAATGGTAAGTTCTCACTTTGTATTCGTTGTTGTAAGATCTCAATGTTAAAGAGTCTGGCACCTTCTTCTCTCTCTTGCTCCCACTCTCACCATGTGACGCACCAGCTCCCTTTCCCCTTCCGCCATGATTGTTTGCTTCCTGAGGGTCTCATCAGAAGCAGATGGTGTGCCCATGCTTCTTGTACAGTCTATAGAAGTATATAGAGCCAAATTATCCTTTTATTTATAAATTACACAGCCTCAGGTATTCCTTTATAGTAATGCAAAATGGACTATGCCGTATGCCAATTTTAAAAGTAAATGAGGATTTAAACACAATGTCCCATTTCCAGCCAAGCTAAGCATCCATGTACATATGTTCTGTAACAAAAATCTTAAAGGGGTGTGAGGAAGGAGAGAGGAAGGAAGGGAAGAGAGGAATAATATTGTATTCAATGTGTACTATTGCAAAAGTTTTAAAAATTGTACCTAAAATGTATACCTTGCATACTTGCAGAGTGGGACAGCCTTACCTTTTACAGGAAATGTTGCTAGCCTGGTCTGCCCACAACATGTACCGTGATATTAACTGCAATCATTGTCTCAGACTGAAATTCATAATGAGGTGGAAAGGAAAACATGAAGATCAGTCATGTTTAGAATGACTAAACCTAAGCTCCAGAATGCCATTCCTATAGTGGGTTACATGACAAAGGATGAGGATGCTCCTATTGCAAGCCATGCAGGCTGCCCTGGCTCCCACCCCCTCTAGGCTTCTTGAAGATGCAGCCATTTTGATTTTCCTCATCCCTTCTTCATCACCATTCCTTCTTTATTGGATGATTTCTCTGAGTATACAAAGATGCTTTAGTACTTTTCAACTGAAAAATCACACACATAATCCCTTTAAATCCCAGTCCTTTTTCCAGCAGTTGGTCTATCACTCTGCTCCTATCCAAAATCAAGCATCTTTTAAGAGGAGTCTTACACATGCTATGTGCACTGCCTCATCTTCCATTAACTCTTCCACTCACTACAGTTGACTTCCACCCTATCTGTTGGCTGAAACTCAAGGTCATCAGTGACCTCATTTGCCAAATCCAGTAGATACATCTTTGTCTTCAAATTTCTCAACCTCTCAAAAACTTTAAACAAGGTGACCTCGAAACTTCTTGAAATACTCTCTGCCCTAGGCTGCTGGAATTTACCTTCTTGGTTTTCCTTCTAAATCACTGGCCTCTTTTCAGTTTCCTATGCTGGCTCCATCTCATCTGCCCGACCCTTAATTATTGGTGGTTTTCAGATACCAGTCTTCAACCACTTTCAGTTACTTCTAAATACCTTTTGCCCTGTACTTCACAAATTGAAGTGGTAGGTGTAATGAGATTGCACCTAGCAATCTGCTAGGAACTGCTGATCAATTCCAAATGTGCGTCTTCAGCCCATATCATTTCTCTGGATTCAGGGTTGTTGTGGGGTTTTTCAATTATTATTATCCCTATGCTTGCTAACAAAGCCTCACGGATATTTTAAACTCCACATTACCCCAGTGGACTTCTGATTTCTCAACCTAATGTTTCATGGTCTTTTCCAATCCCCTGTGGCTCCCATCTTGTTTGCCTGCTTTTTCTCAATTCTCCACTCCAATTCAGCAAGGTTCAATTCAGCAATAATTCTAATTCAGGAAGATTTTACTTCCTATTATATCTCAAACCCATTAGCACCTACCCAATATCATTTTTCTATCCTCTTTACAACAAAATTTAGATTTGGTTGGGGAGCGGCAATGTACTCAGATGAAAAGGCACGTTTTTCAGCCACTTTTGCAGATTGAGGTAGCAAGATTCCTTAGAAATAGAAGGTAAGCAGAAGAACTGAGTGTGGCTTCCAGCAAGTAAGTAAGATCTCCAGTAAAAAGATCTCCAAAAGGTGGCTAGATTGTGGGAGGCTCGTTGATTTACTTCTCTCTTCCCGCTCAGAGCAAAAGCACACCAGCTAGGACTGCACAAGCTGTTTTGCAATCATATTATTTTGGGGATGTAGGCACTCTTTAGGGAAGGTAGAGGTGGGAGCTGCAGAAGCCAGAATTTCAGCCCTGAAATGCTCATTATATAAAAGAAAATTAAATACCTGTCTTAAATAACAATTTTAGGGGACCTCTGTATATAATTAACATACAATGGGAGGTATCCTTCCTATCTTCACTGCATCAGTCTCCTCTCAGGCCTTCTCCTCTCTTACCTGATCTTTTAAAAATCTAAATAGAAGCATCTCACATCCCTGCTTAAAAACTTTTAATAGATTCTCATTAAGCTTAAAGTGAAATGCAAGTTCTTTAACATGATCTGCAAGGTTGTACATGATGGGTTCCTGCCTAATTTCTCTGGGTCATGTCATATCACTTATTCCTTGCCACAGAGAAGCCTTCCTCAAATATATCTAGCTCTGTCTCACCTCACTTTGGATGCGCTGTTCAAATTACTTAGAAATATTTATTCCCATTCCATCTCCTCACCTTTCTTCCCCTATTCCAAAGACTAGCTCTTTGTCTTCCTTCAATTCCTAGATTAAATGTCACCTCTCTGATCATTCTAAAGTTCATCGTCACTTCATACCCCATCATTATTTTTCAATGATAGCCACCTTTTAGTTTTCATCATCCCACTTGTCAGCTTCTCATAATTTATTTGTTTGTAGCCTGTTCTTTGCCTGCCTCATTAAATGTTAAACTTTGTGAGGACAGGGATTATGTCAGATTTGTTCACTACCATTTACAAGTATCTAATGGGAGTGTCTAGCACTGGCCAGTGGTTCACAGTGTTGGCTGAACATTAGAATCACCTGGGGACATTTTTAAGTACTGATACTTAAGTCCTTCTCTTCATGAGTCAGATTTAATTGGTATGTGTTGGGACCCAGGATTAGTACATTGTTAAAGCTCCCCAGGTGATTCTAATGTACATCCAGGTTTGAGAGTCAATATGCTAGGCCCATAGTACTCAAGCCTTGACTATACATTAAAATCACCTGGGGGCCTTTAAAGCAATACCAGTACATGTACTCCACCACCAAGATTCTGATTTACTTGATCTAGAATGGTGACGTTGAGTTTAAAATCTGCCCAAGTGATTCTAATGTTGGCTGGGGATGGAAACTAATTTTATTAGTACTCAACATATCTATTAACTGAATGAACAGGAATGAACTGTTCTTGGTCACTTCAGGACACATTGAAGTTACTGCTTCTTTAGGGCCCCTGTAACTATTGCATGATAATTCTCAATTTTGTATCTATACACATCCCAAGTTAACTCTTTAAATTCAAAGACACTTATACTCCCCCTTACAATACATACTACCCTGACCCATCCCTCACCGAGCACCCAGAACAAAGCCCCTCACAGGGAAGGTGCCTGGTGAATGTTTGCTAAATGGAATGAATTCATTAGCTATATTTAAAAAGGGCTGCCATAGCCCAGGTTCCTCAAAATACTCTGTGCTGGTGGTGCTGTTTTTATTTACTTGTAAGGAACATGGCTGGGCTGCAGCCAAGCAGACATAGGGCAGGAGGGATAGGCTGAGGTAAACACCTAGATGACTCAGCAGGATTGGGGCACAAGCACACAGTCCTGTGTCTTCTATAATCATAGCCATGTAGACATAACATAGAGAATCTCACCACCTGGCTCTCAGCCACTATTGTTTGTGTAGTGTGTAAACCTAACACTGACCCTGTGAAGGAGCTGCTGAATAGAGCCATGTCTCATTTACCTGCTGTCTCTCAAGTGTTCTTCCAGCATCCTGCCCCACGTCCACCCACTCCCCTTGGACCTCAACTGGGGCTGGACCCCAACCCTGAGCATGAAATTACTGCAGTCCATGCCTTTACTTTCCAGAAACCTCTGTTCTAAACCATGCTGGCCTCAGTGTGGAGAGGGAGCAATAAGATAAACTTCCAAGTTGAAATCGTACTGGAAAGGCAGCTCCCACCATGCAGAAGTCATGAATACCATGATTCCTCTTGGGCAATGATTCCTCTTGGGCAAAGGGGCTTTATGTCCATCTCCACTCCCCCAGCCCTGAATGTTACATGTTTTCTGAATTGATGTTTATCCTCTGCAGTATACATTTTAATGTGTTATCCCAGCATTTCTTTTATGACAAGCAATGTTTTTTAAAGTCTTCCAAGAGTGAATTGAAAGTGTTACACTGTCTGTAGTGCCACAGAACAGTCTGAGGATTCTGAGGCATAGAAGATACAATGTGCTTTGTCACAAAATGCCAGCCCCAGCAGACAGTGCCTCCTATAGGGAGTAACAAAATCAAATGACAGGACCAGAATGCTTTATAACTTACGAAGCATGGCACAAATGATAACTGGTATCATAATTCATACTATTACCAAAAAGACTAAAAAGTATCCTATGCATCCTTGAAAAACTTTTCCTCTGACTTGCAAAGTACTCCTGTAACCAGACCACATAGCCAGGAGATCATTAGCTCCAGGAGGACAAGAACTTTGCCTACTTATGGCTGTATTCACAGCACCAAGAATGGTAGCTACTCGGAAAGTATGTGCTAATAATGAATTAATGAACTAAAGGAACTTACACACAACAGAGAAAAAAGAAACAAGCACAGGATTTTAAAAGTAAATGTTAATGTCAGATAAACTGGCCCAAGAGCATATTGTCAGGTGAAGGGTTATGAGACTTAGGTGTCTAGACAAGAGAAGTCAAAAAAATCCCCCACCCCCTTTTCCACTGTGTGTGTATGTGTATGTGTGTGTGTGTGTGTGTGTGTGTGTGTGTGCCATTATTCCAGAGACACAGCTCCTAAATAAGACAAGGACATAATTCATCCCCCTGCATACAGGACTGGGAGGTAATATGACCCAGGTACATTATTAATTGCTTTGTTTGTGAGCTCCTAACCATGTAATTGTTTTAACGACTAGCAGGTGGGAAAGAGGACCTCAAACTTGTATGTGGGGAGATTAGTGAGCCTGAATGAATCGCACAGGGTTCTGGGTAAGGCCACAGAAAAGTTACTTTAAAAACAAGTGAGAAAGATGACTCACTGGTAATTGAAAAGTGAGAGAAAGCAGCACTGGGCTCAATTCAAGCAAGTCATAAGTAAGAATTCCTTACTGGGGGCCGGGCGCGGTGGCTCAAGCCTGTAATCCCAGCACTTTGGGAGGCCGAGACGGGCGGATCACGAGGTCAGGAAATCGAGACCATCCTGGCTAACACGGTGAAACCCCGTCTCTACTAAAAAAATACAAAAAAAAACTAGCCGGGCGAGGTGGCGGGCGCCTGTAGTCCCAGCTACTCGGGAGGCTGAGGCAGGAGAATGGCGTGAACCCGGGAGGCGGAGCTTGCAGTGAACTGAGATCCAGCCACTGCACTCCAGCCTGGGCGACAGAGTGAGACTCCGTCTCAAAAAAAAAAAAAAAATTCCTTACTGGGAAGCTTATCTTCTTGTGTTGCAAGGTCAGCGAGAGCTTAGGCTATCACAGGTGCTGCGAACCTAATCCCTTTGTGCAGCATTTCCAACTTTGGAATGCACACCTGAGAAACAGAGTTCAGCTGGTACAACCAAGATCTGGAAAGGAACTGGCTTTCCCTGTCCTGTCTGTGGCCTCAACACTGTGCCTCTGATTTGTAACATGTTTTCCTAATACACACCCATTTCCTGACTTAGGATGGTTTGACTTATTTTTCCACTTTCTGATGAGCTTATCAGAACTTAACCCCATCTTAATTCAAGGAGTTTCTTACAACACATGATGGGGTTACAGTCTCTGCTGAATATATATTGCTTTCTACACCATCATAAAGTTGAAAAATCAAAAGTCAACCATTGTACATCAATAATTGTCGCTGTGTTGCCAGGATTAAATGCAGTTTTGATTCATCATACTTTCAAATGAGTTTCTTGGGATGTCACTCCTTCATAAGTCAAGGAGCATCTGTCTACATCTCCTTTGCATTTACTTCCCTCTAATTCTAGGAGAACCTGAGGCTAATCTTGTAATTACTCACTCCTCCAAGGTGTTAACACATGGGAGTCACTCCTTTCAAGACGAAGGGAGAAGTTAACCCATAAACTCTATACTCATAAAGGCTTTTCAATCACAAATCTGCCAGTTGAGTATAGCTACTGTGGCATGAACCTGTAAACCTTGTACAGTGCTAACAAACGGTATTCTTTGTTTTCTTTGCTCAGTGGTCATCTTGTGACTGAAACTCATTTTTTATGTTTATATTAGCCTTAGGTTGCTATTCATACTTCAAAATTCTTTTTTTACTCTATTTAACATTGTATTTTTATTTAACCTAACATATTCAAAATATTGTAATTGCAACATGTAATCAATATAAAAAATTAATGAGACATTTTCAATGTTTTTTGTTGCACTGAGTCTTTTTTTTTTATATATACTTTAAGTTCTAGGGTACACGTGCACAACGTGCAGGTTTGTTACATATGTATACATGTGCCATGTTGGTGTGCTGCACCCATTAACTCGTCACTTACATTAGGTATATCTCCTAATGCTATCCCTCTCCCCTCCCCCCACCCCACAACAGGCCCTAGTGTGTGATGTTCCCCACCCTGTGTCCAAGTGTTCTCATTGTTCAATTCACACCTATGAGTGAAAACCATTTGACCCTTCAAAATTCTTCTAAATCTTATACCTTCATGGAATAGTCCAATAAAAACAGACATTGACTCCCAATCAACTCTGTTTCCTGAACATCTATAATCCTATCACACCCTTAGTTGGACAATTCCCTGGACTCTTTCATCCTTAGCTTTTAGGCCATTCCTAGATCATTCATTCCTAGGTTTTTATTCAGGAGACTCTGGTCTGAGCAGAAGCAGCAAATGGGACCCTGGCTGGCACAAGGAGTGATTACCCCTCTCAGAACTCAGCAACGAGTAAGTCAGACTCTAGAAAACTCTGGAAAGCTCATGTAGCCCCCTCCCAATTCTGTGGCTTTTCTTGCTAATATAGTGTACAGTAGATTCTGACAGCCTGAAGAGAAAGCTTTGAAAAACATCCTCTTCTCTAGACACTGAGATGAATCCACTCAGAGGACCCTGTCTAGTATCTGACTTCTATGCGGTGAATGGTCGTTGAGCACTAGCCTTGTGCCAGGCAATGCCGAAGGTGCTTTGTTTACATTAACTCATTTCATCCTCACTTCAAGATGTATTGAGGAATCTGTTGGGGAAATGGAGGTACTGAGAGGTTGATGAAATTGCTTATAGTTCCACATCTAGTAAGTGACAGAGCTAGTACAGTAGTTCCCTCTTATCCATGGAAGATATGTTCCAGGACCCCCAGCAGAGGCCTAAAACCATGGATAGTACTGAACCCTATATACATTGTGTTTTTTCTTATACATACTGATACAGTTTGGCTGTGTCCCCACCCAAATCTCATCTTGAATTGTAGCTCCCATAATTCCCATGTGTTGTGGAAGGGTCCTGGTGGGAGATAATCGAATCATGAGGGCAGGTCTTTCCCATGCTGTTCTTGTGGTAGTGAATAAGTCTCAGGAGATCTGATGGTTTTATAAATGGGAGTTCCCCCGCACATGTTCTCTCTTGCCTGCTGCCATGTAAGACGCGCATTTGCTTCTCCCTTGTCTTCCGCCATAATTGTGAGGCCTCCCCAGCCAAGTGGAACTGTGAGTCCATGAAACTTCTTTACTTTATAAATGACCCAGTCTCGAGTATGTCTTTATTATCAGTGTGAGAACAGACTAATACATACGTGTGCCTATAATAAGGTTTAATTTATAAATTAGTCACTGTAAGATATTAGCAACATTAATAATGAAACAGAACAATTTTAACAATATACTGTGAAAAAAGTTATGTGAATGTGATCTCCCTCTCTCTCCAAATATTTTATTATACTCTACTCCCCCATTTTGGACTTCAGATAAGGAGAAACTACTATATTTACACCAAGCTTGCCTGGCTCCAAGGTCCAGGCTCTTAACTGCCATACCCCTGCCTGTTTTATTGACAGAAAGTTGAATATGGCTTTGTCCTCAATGGATTTCTTGTGTCCCAGTCAGCATCTCTAGGACAGTGCCTTTGCCCTCCTGCTGTATATATAAACCTTCTCAGACTTCTGAGTTTATATATATGGTATATATAAACCATAACTGACTTCTCTGTTTTTGATTTTTATAGTTAGGCAATGCAATGTCAGAAACTTTGCTCCTATATGCTTCTTTTCTAAGTCTCTATAAGCTAACCACTCATAATGGTCAATAATCTAATTTTTCCCCTTTATCTTGTCGAGGTGCAAAAATCTTGATTATTATATTGCATGACTGCTGTATCTCCATGAGTCCCAGCCTGTACCCAACAGTGCTATCTACTGGAGAGGCAAAAGAGTCAGTCTCCAAGTTTATCTTATTACACATATACATCTATATTTATATGCCTATATCTATCCTGTATAGATATACAGAGAAATATAGATATTGATATATACAGAGATACAGATATAGAGAGATATGTAGATGTGTGTACACAGACAGAGATCTCTATATAGAGAGAGATCTATCTATCTCTCTCTATATATATACATACACACACACAGAGAGAGAGAAGAGAGAGAGGGAGAGAGGAAATATAAAATAAATGTTGGGCTATAGGTATAAAGAATATATATGGTTATACAGAACACACACACATATTGGCATATGGAAAGCACTAGACTAAGAGTATCACATGTGTCATTTAATCCTCAGAACAGCCCTGTGAGGTAAGTACTCTCTTTATATCCACATTGTAGAGAAACTGGGGCCCAGAGTTCTGTATCTCACCCATGGCATATGGCTCAGATCAACACTGGGATTCCACTTCTCTTTCACTCCAGCATTCTCATCAAGGCTGCCTCCATTATTAGCAGTGAAAGCAGAGAGTTACCATGATACAAGCGTTGCAGCACTGAACTGAGCTTTCCAGTCCTTCCGTTGTGAAAGCCTAGTACAGTATTTTTGAATTCTTTTTGTAAAATTCATCCATTCTAGTCCATTTCCCTCAGGGAATTGTCAATTCCATGGGAATCAAACCGGTTTACTTTTTTGTGTGTTTAACTCTAATTAACTGTTTGTCATTTCTATAAGAGGAATAATATTGAGCTAAGAGGCTTATCAGAGGATAAATTGAAATGACACCGACTAAGCACCTTCTACAGTGCTGGGTGCATGGGATGCCCTCAACACATATGAACGTTCCATGTTATTATACAAGTGAAGGCAATGTTATGGTGGTTATTAATAACCTTGCAAAATAGCTGTAAAATAATTCATTTTATCTTACATTGAAATTCAGACTTTTAAAATCTGAAGCACCTTTAGATATTATCATTTTTATTTTAAAGATTCACAAAAGAGAAGATATTATCAAATGTTTTCCACGTCTAAGTTCGACTTCAATTTTGGGTCAGACTTGCTCCATCATCTACTTTCTTTCCCCATTTGTGTTCAAATAAAACATTCCCTCAAGGAGTCAGGTGAATTTAAGAAAGCCACTTATATGCACAGTTTAAAACATTAAATGTACAAGATTGCCCTCTATAATTGTCCTTTTTGACTTAGATATGTTGTCAATGAGAGACAAGGAATTCAGTTTCTGAATGCTATCTTTAGGAAAGACAAAATGGCACAAGATTGGTTCCA
Source organism: Trachypithecus francoisi (assembly GCF_009764315.1). Lineage (NCBI taxonomy): Eukaryota > Metazoa > Chordata > Mammalia > Primates > Cercopithecidae > Trachypithecus > Trachypithecus francoisi. Next base: position 27,233,705 of record NW_022681472.1, on the reverse strand, counting down.
GGGGAGAGCATCCTTGGAGTGCCAATTTGTCTGCAGACCACAGAACAAACAAATGATGGGGGAGGAGGACAGGGGAACAGTGAGGAATGAGGATTAGATGTGACCCAAAGAGAATAAAACACAACCCGAAATAGGCCAAACACATAAATTGCTATTAAATCATGGCTTTATTTTTTCTGCCTTTGCCCTTCTAACGTTTGGTTTCTCAGTAAATGAAAGGAATCATTTGAAGTAAGGGCCTGAAGAAGACAGGCCTCTGACCTCCAGCTCGACCACAGAGATCAAAGGCAGGACCCATATGTGTGAGATATTATCTTTTCCAGGCAAGTGGGCATGATGTTTTGTGATGCAGTAGTGTGGAAACAGACAAATAGCCAGGTTAGCGACCGCTGAGAGGAGGTGATTGACATGGGGGCTGAGCACGAGGAAGGGAGAGTCGGAAGGTGCATCACCCTTCTGAGGCGTTTTGTTTTGGTTTCGGTTCTCCAAATCCTTTGGCATTTTTGTGTTGTTGTTAATTACCTTAGTTTAGTTGAAACCACGTTTTCCTGTTTGCAATGAACATTTATCCCTGTAAACATGCTCCTTATTTTTCTGACCCTTATTATCTTTAAATTCAATTAACAGTTTATTTTATTTTGCAAGGCAAGGCTTTTTACAGACTTTTTATGTAGACAAATTATTTGACTAAAATTTTTTGCTAGTACATATGCCATTAAAATACCTTTAGGTAAATCTCAGTATGAAAACAGGTAGCAGTATTCAGCAGCTACAAAGCCATTCAGTGTAAGGGGAAATTATAAATTATACTTTTCTCTTTCTGTTGTTCCCTGTAATCACCTCCACCCTCACCCCGACTCCTCTAACACACACAGAATGAATCCCCAGGGCAGCTCTCCCGGCTCTTTCTGGGGCTGACGCTTCATGGGCAGGAGAATGTTGTCAACTCCCAGGAGCCAGCACGCAGCTCAGAAGCATTCGGCGCTCTGGTTCTACCCACTGCCCTTCATCAGGCTGACCATTAACAATCCTCAAAAGCGGAGCAAGACAGAACTGGAGGTGAGATGGACTTCAGCCCATGTGATTGAACCTGATCTTTCAATCGTTTTTCGTCACGTGCTCTATGGTAATTAGCTCCCGTGAAGAAGCCAGACTCCCATAGGCCCGGATGAGGTTTCTCCCTTTCCATCCTCCCGTGGTTTCTTTCTTTTTCCTCTCTCCTTTCCCTTCCTACTTAAGTCATGCTCTCTCTCCTCACTGTAGCTCTCACTTTCTCTGGATTCATGGCTTTCCTTCCAACTTCTTTACCCAGAGCTTTAGTGAACATGTCCAACTGGCATTTTTATGAAAAAAATAAAAATAAAGAATATAGCCATCAAGTTTCACACTTTATCCTGACCCCCGTTTTTGCAATACACACACACACCCAACACACACACTAATATACATATATATACCAACACACATGCACCAACACATACACTAACACAAAGACCCACCAACACACATAAATCAACACACAAATATACATACATATACCAAACACACACCAACACACACCAACATATACACTAACACACACACATCAACACATACACTAGCACACAGACACACCAACACACACACATATACTAACACACATTAATATATACACATATGCCAACACATACTAACATGCACCAACATATACACTAACATATATGCATACTAACACATACACTAACACACCAACACACACTAATATACATACATATACTAACATGCATGCACCAACACATACCCTTACATCCACATCAACACATATATACTAGCACACACACTAACACCCACACTAATACACATACAGTAACACATGTGCAAACACACTGACATACACTAACACATACACACCCCAATATACATTAATACATACACCTACATACAGTAACACCTACACATACATCCCAGCACACACAAATAGCAACATACACGTGTGTGTGTGCACAGAAAACAATCACAGCTGAACCCCCAAACATATTTTTTCATTATCCAGTTGACAGTTCCCAGGAGTAGATTCAGAATGCCAGCAAGTTTACGAGGTCATCTATTATGTCCACCCGTAATTGAGCCTCAAGGAATCCTTAGTACTCCCTGTGAATAAAAATACTATTAAATCCTTGTTGAAGCTGAAAAACTCTGCCAGAAGTGTGAAAACAAAGCCCACATTTTAGTTAAAAGTCAGGAATATAATGAGGCGTTCTGCTTTCAAGTCAGCACCAATAGCAGAAGTGTGCCACGTATTTTTAGGGCTTTGTGAAAGAACAGACTTAAACAGCAAGATATTCATCACAAGCCACACAGGAGATTATTTCTGTTAAAAAATATTCATAATGTTCAGGCACCATTAGATAATGGACAACTAAGCACTAAAGTTTCATTGAAATAAGTGGATTTACATTAGCAATTTTAAACTCTTTAGTAAGAACTGGTATGTAGTAAGTTAATACAGCCTCAATTATCACACTCAAAACAGCAGTCTCCAGATCCTCCCTGCCCCCAGTATTTGTCTAGACGATGTTAGACAAAAGAAACTAATTTGCTATTCGGGGTGTTGAATGAAAAGATACTTGGGGTTGGTCGAGGGGTGGGAGGTGGGGATGGATGTCAAAGGACTTGAAGCAAAGAGCCTTGTGCTTCCCAGGATCTCAAAACAGAGCTGTGCTATTTGTAGGAACCACTTTAGGAATAATTAGGGGGTGACTCAACAGCTAAAGTCAAATGAAGAATTCATTTACTTCTAAGTTCTTCTCATCATCTCTTTCCTTCAGTGGAGTATAAAATAAACAATTTTATTATTTTAATACATTTACATGTTACTTTTTCTTAGGAAGAAAAATATGCAAATATATTTTTATTTACAGATCACCTGAATAAAATATTGTTTCTTAAAATGACTAAACCAGAATCTTATTTCAATAGTATCCTTGGGAGCATTGCCACAGGCCCCAGGGCTGGATGTTTTCTAAGACTCCCTTATAATAAGTGTGATTTTTACACTCTAAAAATAAATTCCTATTGATGCCAAGATTGACCTGTACTTACAATGCATGGCATTAAAATATCAGCTGTATGTTTTCGAGACAATTTTTTAATGGTCTCTACCATTCCACTTAGGGCACAGATGTCCTGTTAATAGAAAACAATTCAAAGTTATTATTCATAATAAAAGGCAATTTGGGATGATATTATTAGTTAATAAAGTATGAAGGATGTTTTATTTTCCAAAAACTAGTGAGTAAAATTGCAAACCCCATTTTAATGACCTCACTGTCAGTTCATTTAATGACCTCACAGTCAGGCACAAACTTTTATAAAGCTTTTGTTGGAATTCCTCCTCCATGACTTTGTTACATCAGAACAAGCTCATATCATAGAAACTATGGTATCTTGTGTATTCACTTGCTTCTTTTGACAATGAACAGTGAGTTCCTGAAGAGTTGGGACAATTAATCTTTAAATCCCCAGCACCAAGCACAGTGTCTAAAACACAATAGAGACTCAATAAATGCTCAGGTGTATTTCATGTCATATCAGAGCAAATCAAGGTAAAATTAGTTGACTGAGTTTCTAGTAACCTATCAATTTGTTTATTTTGAGCCACTGTGTACCAATTCCCACAACTGGAAAACTGGAAAAACTTAGAAGAAAATGATATATAATTCATGTTGATTTGAGATATTGATATATTTTATGTGGTTCATCAATTGCTTCGTGGCCTTAAAATAGTTCTATGTTACTCTAATTTGGAGAAGTATTACCCAATTAGACTGTGCAAAAGGCATGTCCCCAGATGGTAATCTAACCATGATCCATTAAGATGTGCGTGGAGGAGTATCATGATGTCTATTATATTTATCTAACAAACATTTATAAGAACCTCCTATGTACTAAACTCTTTTGCAACTTTTCGGCACAAGCATACAAAGATAAAGATTCATTTGCCTCTCTCAAAGAGCTTACAGCCTAATAGAAGAAATGAGTCTTCAAGTTCTATAAACGAATGCCACTTCCCCCATGCTATTGTTTGAATGTTGTGTAACACCCAAAATTCACATGTTGAAATATAATTCCTAATATGACAGTATTAAGAGGTAAAACCTTTTGGGAAGTGATTAAGCCATGAGGCCTATGCCTTTATGAATGAATTCAAAGCTTCAGAGAGTTGCTTCACTCTTTCTCTGTTACCTTCCTGCATGTGAAGATGCAATAACAAGGTACTATCAATAAGAAACGGCTCTTTACCAGGCACTGAAACTGCCAGTGCTTTGATCTTGGACTTCCCAGCCTGCACAACTATGAGAAAATATATTTCTATCACTTACAAATTACTCAGTCTCAGTTATTCTGTTACAGCAGCACAAACAGACTAAAACACCCCATGAAGGCTTTGCTGGTTCCTCCTTTTTCTCCTTGAACCACTATAGTAGCTTAATGTGTACCGGAGTGATTTAACACTGTGCCAGTTAGCAGTGCATTTGGCTGAAAATAATGATGTCAACACAAGATGGCTGCTGTATCATGTTACATCCCACATAAGGAAGGTAAAGGAAGGCCAACAAAAGACTGCACTTTACTCCTGCTCTACTCTGGAAAGCAAAATCTTTTACAGACTATCTCTCAGAAGACTTTGCCTCATTGGAAAAGTCTCATTGCCACCCCTAACTGCAATGGTGACTGCAAAATCAATTATTTGGTTTTCTACTTTCTTTTTTTTTTTTTTTTTTGAGACGGAGTCTTGCTCTGCCGCCCAGGCTGGAGTGCAGTGGCCAGATCTCAGCTCACTGCAAGCTCCGCCTCCCGGGTTCACTCCATTCTCCTGCCTCAGCCTCCCGAGCAGCTGGGACTACAGGCGCCCGCCTCGTCGCCCCGCTAGTTTTTTTTTTTTTGTATTTTTTAGTAGAGACGGGGTTTCACCGTATTAGCCAGGATGGTCTCGATCTCCTGACCTCGTGATCCGCCCGTCTCGGCCTCCCAAAGTTCTGGGATTACAGGCTTGAGCCACTGCGCCCTGGTTTTCTACTTTCTAAGGTAGATTAGAAAAACAAAGGAGAAATGGGTTGGAAATGAGTGTTCAGAGCCAACCTAAGGTAAATATTGGCCTCAGGCACTGAAATTAAGTTACCCGATATTTCAGATATTGGTTTAGATATTGATGTGTACTGATTTTCTTTCCTACTAAACCAAAAGCTCTTTGAGGTAAGAGATGTAAATAAACTCATTTGTTTATGGATGTAAATATATGTAAATATAGATGTAAATATAGATGTGAATAAACTTATTTATTTATAGGTTCATTCAACTAACAAATATTTATTATAGGAGATATAAATATGTATTGATTGAATGAACCTATAAATAAATGAGTTTAGTTACATTACGATAGAATAAACATAGATAGTTTCTAGTTTGCTAAACTAGTCTCTGATACATTGGATCAAAGAAAGGTTAGTTTACAAACCTCACTAGGGAAGATTTCCTGTTTGAAACTTCTTGTTTCACAGAGTATACCAACTATCACTTTGCACATTAGGGCTCAGTTAATATTCAATTAATGCTGAAGGAATAAATAAAGTGAACTAGCTTATCATGTAGAAATTCTGTATTTCATCATGATAAAGGCCACTCATGATATCTGAAAATTTCAGGACAAAGAAGCTCTTGCTTTCTCAATATTCGGACACTTGGTGCTCGGTAGATTCAATCAACAGATATTCAACATTTGAAAACATTCCTTTTCATGACCTTGGTACCAATTTTAGTCCATTTCTGTTTTTTTCTTCAATTCTTAATTTATAATTCCCCACCCCAAATCTAAAACAATCCCCATTGGATGCTGTAGGAACTGATAATTCTTCATTATCACTCATATTCTGGATAAATATGCTATGATTTCTCATTTAGTTATAAACTCCAGAAGGTGCCTCACAAACGAAGTAGGCAGATCATGTGGGTGAATGCAGAGCAGACTTATAATGAAGGAATATGAGATTTCCAAATCCTCTTTTATTATCCAAACCCCACTATTCTTCAGTGCAGAGGTTGAGGGCACTGGAGAGATCACAAAGCCTTTGTCCTGGACCTGCTCTCACGACTTCTAAATCATTTTATCCCAGTAAGGGTAGACCTGTCCCTAGGAATTTTTCAGAGAGACACAGTGTCCTTAATAAGTTAGTTCAAGGTCTGAATAGCTCAACCTCAAACACTTATCCATACTTCTAACAGAAGTCCCACCTGCAGTATTTTGTTCATTTTTATTGCTCTGGCAAGAGGGGAGTTGGAAAATAGCTCTAAAGTCTCACTGTAAAAAATTTTACGTGAGGGTGCTGCTCCTTTCTCCTGTTCTTGAAGTTCAATTATACTAGTCCATTTAACATCTTTCTTAAGGCTTAATGTTCAAGCCTTCATTCATTCTACTGATTGATACTCCCTATAATTGGCTTCAAGTTTTCTTTAGCTATTTGCAGTTGTTTAGCCAGTTATGGACATCTTTCTCTTTGAGTGGGCATTCAGCACAGTGCTCAACTTACTCTTCTAACGTAATATTTGGATCTCAGTATTGGGCTTTAACTGTTAATCTGTCTGGCAAACTGACTTCACTTATATCTAGAAAATATGTATCAAATGCATATTTTTCTCATCAGTGTATTGTGTATCTTATATTTTACCTTTATTATGTTATTATAATTTGTTGCCATTGCCATGTCAATTTTAAAAGGTTACTTTCAATTTGTATTATCTTTAAGCATATATAAATAAACCATCCCGAGTCAGAATATGTTCAGTGGCAAACTTCATACATATATCTCATCTCTTCATTCATTCTTACATATTTTTTTGTTCCTTCATTCTTTTATTTGAACCAATTATATGCTGAAGAATTACATAAATTAAAAGCCAACTATAGGCTGATTACTATGCTAGGTTCTATGAATAAAATAAATTACCCTCATAAAGCTTATAGATTATTGAGGAAAGATATAATCAAATAATTACATAAATAAATGTAAAATTGCAACTTTGACAAGAGCAGTGAAAGAATATAGGGCTAAGGGACCATCTTACAAGTAGATTTGGCCTAGTTGAGAGGAGCAAGGAAGGCTTCCCTGAGAAATCCACCCTTAAGTCAACATCTGAGAGATGAGAAGGGGTTAACAAAGTGAAGGGTAGAACATTCTTCCAGCCCTCAGATCATTCCTCCACTTAAACTCTTACTGGGAGTCTATTATATGCCAGAGACCATGTTTCATACTGGAAATATAGCAATAAATGAGACAGGAGTCTAGTGGGACAGATAGATATTAAACACATCAACACATCCAACAGTGATTTAAATTAGAATCAAGATAAGTGCTATGAAGGAATGATGCAGGGTAGCTGCAAAATCAAGTGAGACTCGTCTGTGGTTTCTCTATAAAAGTAGCATGGAAGATCATTTGAAAATAGTATGAGTTTTGCAGGACCAACCTGCAAAACATCAACTGTGATGTTTCTAAGATTGGTACTGATTTGCTGCCACTCATTTTCTCAAAAAGCAAAGCTATAGGTGTGAAAATACTTAAGGTAAGTGGTCTCAGGTACTTTTCTGAGTTTGCTAATGACATGCTGAGTAAAGTAGCTGCGAAATCCTTCTCTTAGTCATGCACTGGCTTTGTTTTTTTCTTAGGCAGATATTTGCACAGCCTGACAGAATTTGTTCTTGGTTACTGTAGACCCTTAATGTCTGTGAGTGCAAATGGATTTTGTTTTGATTCTTTTCCCTATTTACCTAGTAATAAAAGGTAAGATTTTTCACTTTTTTTCTAAACTATGCACAGTGCTGGTTCTTTCCTGTCTCTAGCTATTGCCTTTTCAAAGACATTGGCCAATTATTTTTAACCTAGATTGTATGAAGTGATTTCTTACACAAAAATACTGTCCTACACAAAGCATTTTCCCTCTTATTTAAAAAGCATTGTCTTTAATTTGTATTTTTAAGGTAAATTTTTTATTTAAAAGATATTTATTCCTTTTTCTATGTAAATACATAAAAACACTATTATTTGTCCTTTTTTCCCCTCTACACAGCATGGCTTTCCATTTTCTGTAGATTTACTCTTACATGTCTTAGCTAGATCTTTAGACTCATCCTTGAGGAATCAGTGACAACTTTCTCCCATCTTGGCATACATATTTCCATTTCAGTTTCTTGGATTGTCTGTGTTGTTGCTGTAGAAATGTTTGTTTTTTAAAAAATATTTTTTCATATGTCCTAAGTGTTGCAGTTATTGCTCTTTTCATGTTCACCACTTAAAAATGCCTTTGCAAAATCTTTGCCATATCTTATTTTTTAACTTGATAAGCGTTAGTAATCTGCATGATGAAAATTATTTTTTTGGCTTTCATTGCTTCTTGTTCCTGGAAACTTCAATGCTAGCACCTACCTATCTTTTAAAGGTTTATTTATTTTTCAAGACAGAGTCTCACTTTGTTGCCCAGGCTTGAGTGCACTGGTGCAACCTCAGCTCACTGCAGTCTGCCTCCCAGGTTCAAGCGATTCTCATGCCTCAGCCCCCCGAGTAGCTGGGACTATAGGCACATGCCACTATGCCCCACTACTTTTTTGTATTTTTAGTAGAGATGGGGTTTTGCTATGTTGGCCAGGCTAATCTCAAACTCTTGACCCCAAGTGATCTTCCAGTTTCAACCTCCCAAAATGCTGGAATTACGGGCATGAGCCAGGGTGGTTGGTCAAAAGTTTATTTTTAAATTTAAATTTGTACCCGTACCCTACCTTTTTTTTTTTTTTTACCAAATCGAATTAAGAAATATTTTAACTAATTCATTTGTGATCAATTATTGGAAAAAGTCTTCATCAGGAAACAAAGCTAAGTTTCTTTGTGTACTCACTCCCACAATTCCTCCTTCTTCCATGTGTGCACTTAGACAGACATTCAAAAATTATTTGGCAAATACCATGTGCTAGACATTTTGAACCCTGAGAAGAATAATGTACCTCAATCTATGAGCTTGCAGCCTGGTTGGTGATTGGGGAGAGTGGAGGGAAAATGGATATAGGTATAAATATTTTCTTACATTCATTTTCAATCCTTAAATTCTTAATCATTAACAAGCTGACTATCTTAAAAGCTAAACCAGTCAAAGAACTCTGCTTAATTCAAAATGTCAAGCAAGTTCCACAAAATAAGTTTTCTTATTTGCTCTTTTCATTTATTTTTATCAAAAGTCTTGCCTCATTTTCTGATCTCTATAACAAGTAAACAAGTGTTGGGTGTTGAAAGAGAGAGAGGGTGAGAACCCATAATCTTTCTGCTCTGGCAGAGATGGCTAGTAGGCCACTGAAATTTCCTGTTTCCTTTCATAGTATGGAGCTGCTGACAAGCAAGTATCCAATGAGGCACTACATTTTTCAGCATATTTTGCATATAGGTCAAACTGTGCGATTGAGTTCTGACCAATGGCACATGGGCAAATAGGATGTGTATCCTAAACACCTCCCTTCTCTACTTTCCTTAGTGTATTTCATGCACTGGGCTACTTTGGGAGCCACATATTGAGGATAGTGGAACTGCAGGACTGAAGAAGCCTGGGTCCCTGAATCACTACTTGGGGTAGAAACACCTGACCTGGAACAACCACATTGAACTGTGGTGCGAGAGAAAGCAAACTTTTACTTCATTAAGTCATTGCAGTATTAGGGTATATGTCTTTACAATAGTTAGTGTCAGCTTTGCAAATGCATAGTGATCAACATACTGTAAATAATGAGGCAACAAGAGAATGTATGGTTTGGCACAATGGTAGACATGGGCCATCTTACCATGCTTGTGATAATACATAAAATGCATTTATTATTTTTTAAAGTTTAATTTTTAAGATCAGCAATACATATGCAGGTTTGTTATATAAATAAACTTGTGTCATGGGAATTTGTTGTACAGATTATTTCATCACCCAGGTATTAAGCCTAGTACCCAGTAATTATTTTTTCTGATCCTTTCCTTCCTCCCACCCTCTACCCTCCAATAGGCCCCAGTGTGTGTTGTTCCTCTCTATGTGTCCATGTGTTCTCATCATTTAGCTCCCACTTATAGGTGAGAACATGTGCTATTTGGTGTTCTGTTCCTGCATTAGTTTGCTAAGGATAATGGCTTCCAACTCTATCCATGTCCCTGCAAAAGACATGATCTCAATCTTTTTTATGGCTGCATAGTATTCCATTGTGTATATGTGCCACATTTTCTTTATCCATTCTACCATTGATGGGCATTTAGGTTGATTCCAATACAATAAATTTATAATCCAACTCTCCTGCAATTAGTTATTTGAGTATTGGGACAAGTTCCTTACACATTTACGGAAGAGTAAAGTTTAAAATTTAGTGCAGAATATTGGTACAATATTATCCCAAATTTGAAGTGGGCTTGAGCTTTTTTGAAGTACTACAGTAGAAATCATGATACCATGGACAGGCGCAGTGGCTCAAGCCTGTAATCCCAGCACTTTGGGAGGCTGAGGCGGGTGGATCACCTGAGGTCAGGAGTTTAAGACCAGCCTGGCCAAGGTGGTGAAACCCCATCTCTACTAAAAATACAAAAATTAGCCAGGGGTGGTGGCAGGTACCTGCAGTCCCAGCTACTGGGGAGGCTGAGGCAGGAGAATTGCTTGAACCCAGAAGGCGGAGGTTGCAGTGAGCCAAGATTGCGCCACTGCACTCCAGCCTGGGTGACAGAGTAAGACACTGTCTCCAAAAAAAAAAAAAAAAAAAAAAAAAAGAATGGCCCATGGGATTTCATGAACAAAATGTGCAAACATAATTAAAATTAGCAATGAAGAGTTTTAATTTAAAGCCATTCATCCTGGAATCTTTTAGAGCAATACATAGAATTGCTTCAAATAGAAAATTTTATATAAAGACCTTTACTGATGTGTGGGTGAGTCTTTTTTCATTTTTCTATCCCTGATATGAATCCATCTGTTTCACAAAATACAAACTTTACACAACATATTTTTATGGTACCTTTCTGCCAAAATTTTATACACTACAAACAGTAATCATGTTTCCAGATGCATCATAACTGGAACAAATACTCTTACTCGAGGCCACTCTTCACCACCCACTCTGTGTATAGCTGGTAAAGTCATAAACAGTCCTTGGACACTGCAATGTGATCTTTCAATCTGCCATAGCTGACGACAATTTTCTGCCTGATTGGGAGCATAATGTCTTAAAGGAAATTTCAGAGCTAGCCTTGGACAAACTGCGCTGTTGGTGACATCTGCCTTATTACCAATAAAAATGATGTATTGTGTAACAGCAAATTACTCAGCAAACAATTCCCAGAGATCACCTTTGCTACGGAGTGTGAAACAGAACTACTCCCTTTCCTGAATGTCAGGAGTTTTACAGAGGAGAAATGACCTAGCGACAGTTACTCAATGGGAAATGTCCTTCTTCAAACAGATATATGATGTTTAACTTTATATACTTGGTACCCATGGCAAAAAATAAAGTAAAACCATCAGATCAACTCTTTGAGAGCTTAGCAGAATATATATACTTATATATAAATATATAAAAATATTATAGAAACATATTTATATAAATGTAATATTTATATTTATATACATGTAATTCATATTTATATAAATATTTACATACATGTAATTCATATTTATATATGTATTTTGCTCCAGAATACACTTTGGATTAAAAGCCACGTGCAATCAACAAAGGCTACTTTGAAGGGATGCTATTTCAGCAATTATGAGTCTTGAAAAAACATTATGTCTGCAAATGGGTTTGAAATATCCTAATGAAGACAGATTTGAAGTGAAGAAATCTCTAAACTAACTGAGGTATCTCACTGCGCAAACATTGTCAAAATAAAAACCAAGCAATACGCAAAAAAAGTATTCAAAATGTTTAAATTTACTGCTTTGCTAATTTGAGTAGGGTTGGCAATCATCACTAAATAGTTCAACCTGAGCAAATTTATTAATTGTAATAATGCCCACATTAAGTGACTAGGAGTGGCCAGTTCAAACATCTGAAATAAAAGAGTACCAGTAATCTTGATCTCATCACCAAACATAAGTTTGAGTGCCTGCCTTCTTTTATTGTTCACTGACTCTTATTTCCAATCTGTATCTATGTCAATTTCTGGATATCTATATTTCTATATCTATATATCTATCATACTTTACATTTGGCAAGCTAAAATTTTTAGTTTAGTGAATGTAGAAAAAGTGTTCTTCTGTAACCTTGGAAATCACTATTATAGTCCATCAAAGAAAGTCTTCGGATAACCTAGAAGGACTCTGGCCCTTTAACTTTTAACACACTTCCCCAATTAAGCGTTTTAGGCTCCAGACTTTAACAGCTGTCTGCAGCTGTTGAAAAGTGATTTATCATTGTCAGAGTTCGTGACCAAAACATTAAAAGAATTTTTTTCTTTATGTTTGGCAGGCTAACTTTCATCTATAGTCATTCATCCTCTTTAATGCTTTATTATTCATAGTAGCAATAAAAAATGAAAGAAAAATACTTTACTGAATAATTTTGAATTTTATTTTCCTCACATGGAACACTCTAATGATTTGTGAAAATCTTTTGTGTAAGAGAATATTACTCTGAAAAATATTTGTTTTGTTTTATGGAGAAAAGTGTGAAGTTTTGCTTAAAAGTCTTTTGATGAAAATCTGATTTTATTCATGTATGGGCAATTCTTTTAAATTCTAAAATGTTCAGGGAAATCTAAAACCATTTCCCTGTTTTTGAAATAGTAAAAGATTTTGTTCTTTTTACTGATGTTGAAAAGGTTTCCACATCAAACATTTAGTGTTTTCATAGTGTTATACTTTGTTTTTAAAAGAAGCTTTTTACCTCAAAAATTGTAAGTGGAATGAGCTTGGAAGAATCTGGAACCTCAGGTTCATCTTCTACTGCAGATCACTTGTCCACTTATCTTGGAGAAACTGAATTGAATGGAGGGTTTTTTCTTTTTTTTTTTTTTTTTTCACTTCTTACTTTTTTTTACTTCCCTTTCCTATAACCATTGCCTAAAGGTATTTGGAGTTTAATACTAACTCACTTTGTTATGCAGCTATTTACTCAACAAGCATTTCTTGCATGCCCACTGTGTGCCATGCCTTACAGTGGTCTCACAGCAGACATGCAACCTACAACATGCCCTTGCACTCCAGGAGCACATAACCCACATAGCATGTTCATCCCAGATCAGAGGGCCAACAGAGACATTTATGACAAATCACATTTCTTGTTGTTTACTTTCTCATGGTTCTGTGAAATAAAATGTTTCCATTTTATTCTGGAAGAAATGTCAACACTGAATCTCACTGAATCTTAAATCCACGTATATCCTTCCCAATTTTAGTACAGAGAGTTTCCGTATGGCCTTCTGGATCTCCCTGTACATCCCATTTTTGTCATGGGCTATAGGAAATAAGATTTGGGAATGTTTTAAATCAAAGCAGGCCAAGGGCAGCAGAGGTATTGGCTACACTTAATCAAAATGTTTTAACTCCTCACCTGAGCTATCTGGCTGCCTCCCAGACAGCCCTGAAAAGCAGGAGCCAACTGCAGGAGCACATATGAGTTGGAGCTCTCAGCAGCAAATGAAGCGGAAAAAGAAGTCAAACTTGAATGAAAAGACTTTGTGAAGCTCGCCACTGAACCATGAGCAAGGTAGGTAAATACAGGGAAAATGAAGAGTGTGTTTATAACCATTTACGGCTTTACTGAAAAATATGAGCAAACCCAATTGAATACGACGACTCTTTAACAACTTAGTTTAAGTGACTTATTTTTAGTTCAGCCGGTGGCTTCTCTAAGGCGTAAGAGAGAGATGAGAGAAAGCAGAAGCCTTGCATGTTTAGTTCCTCTGCTCCTGAAGTGTGCCTCTGTCTGCTGGCCTCCCTAAAGAACAGGCAATTGGCCTTTGCAACATTTTGGCCATAGATCTGTCCTCCTAAAGATAATAATTTGCTTGAGCAACTTCCTGTTTTAAAGTCACTCCCTGGGGCCTTAGTAGCCCTGAATTATAGAAGAGACAAGATGCCGTAAGAATGTTAAAGCTGCAGACTCTGCACTAACCATGCTCTGGAAACCCCTCAGAAAACAGAAGAATCACTAATAGATGCAAACAAAAAGCAAAAAACAAAAAAAAAAACCCTCTAATTTTAACTCTAATTTTTCTCTATTTCCAAGTTAAGATACCATAGGGATTGGCTTCATAGGCATGGAGTAAAGGAAGCAAAGGTCTGGGGAAAAAAAGTGGAGGGGCAGCAGAGAGAAGCCAGAATCTAGACTCAAGATTAATAATGTCATCGTAAGATATCCCTTGACTTCATAGACTAAAGTGAAATCACTTGGTCATTTCCTCTTTCTCATAAAAAGATCAGAACACCTAGGAAACACTTTCTGTTGTTTATTACCATTGTCTTACAGGCCAATGACCAATTATGAATTGATGGGAGGTTCAGTGGGTTTGGCTGAAAGGAAAAGGAACTTTATCATAAATTTGCCTGGTGAGGTCTCATTATTTTAAAAAGTTCAGGAAGACTTCCAGTTTAAAGAGAGGCTCATCATGGCAGAAGGCTTTACAAGCTCAGCCTGAACACCTGGAGAAATTATGTCCAGGAGGAAAGACATTGGTGCTGCAGGCTTTCAAAAGGTAAAAAAGACTTTTTTTTTTTTTTTAAAGACCCCTATAAAATATACCACAGGAAATGTAGTAAATTTCATCTGTAGTAAATTTCATTCTCTAAGGACCAGCTGAAATGTGTCAAGTTATTTCCTCTTTAAGAAAAAAGAAGGGATTAGAACATTAATATCCTCAAAAAGAACACTTCTCAAAAAAATGCATATTAAAAGTGACTGTAAGTTTCTGAAATCATGAGTAAATTGCTAGAAAATGCATACATGAACTTTTGTTTACGTAAGTTCAGTCGTTGAATATCATCTTGAAAGAAGAAAGTATTTGTAGTTCGATTTCTAAATCGGAGGTTTGTTTTACACATTTGTTTTTCTAAAGGCTTACTTCCTTTGACTAACACTGTAAAGCAAAATTTACCTATGTAACTGAATAAATATATATGAGGAAAAAGAAAGATTTTGTGGGTAGAAAGGTATTTTTCTCAAGAAGGTGACTAAAAGCTATAGCAAGATAAGAAGAGACTCTGAAGAGTAATACAGTCTTATAAACCAAAAATCCAAGATCCTTTAATTATATCACAAAATGTTACCTTCAATCAGAAAGAAGTTCATAAATATATATGCAAGTATTTTGTGCATTCCAAAGAATCCTGTAAACATGAGACAATGTTGTTATGGATCCTCGTGTGGAAACAGCCTCTTCTAAGCGAGCGAAACAAAACTCCAATCAGAGTCTGAGAGGGAAAGTGTAGTCCCATAGTGAGGAAAGGAAAACAGAGGATGGAATGCTGGGCCTATGCAAAGCAAAGGGAAAGAAACTTATAGTAAAAGTGAAGGTGTAAGACCCTGATATTTAGAAAACTCAAAAAAAAAAAAAAAGTCTTCTAATTAATGATAATTTGGCTGTTATTCCATATGGTAAAAACAAAACCAAAAAATCCAGTGGGTATAGCCAATGTTTTCCAGGGTAAATGGGAAGGAATCTGTTAAATACAATAAAGAAACATTTAATTTAAGGAAACCCATAGAACAGGAATAAAAGATGCTTTCATCCTCTACATCAACTCCAGTTAATTTATTTTGATGCTAAAGCAGTAGGTTAAGAAAGATTCTGAGGTTGTATCTTAGCTCATCAGGAAAGGAAGCAAAGATCAATTGATGATGGCTACCTTGGGCAAAGAAAGGGAAAAAGGAATAGAGGTCCAGACTTGAATAAAATGAATGAAATAGGGTCAACTGAGTGCAGGATTTAGCTCAACCAAATGATGAGTGACCTATTCTCTGTTTTCTTTTCCAGAACATTGATGAATATATGAGGAATAGCTGAGGATGTGCCAAATTGTGAAAATTTCTGCCTAGAAGCACAAAATCATGAAAAGTTGGCCTGATTGCTGGTGGTGTAAAAGTCAGAGACTCAATCTAGCATGAGACATGTGATAGGATAATCTGTTAGCAAACAGGCTTTTTCTAGGCGAGAAGTGGGTCTATGGCAGTTACTTTCCACTTGTCCCTGCAGAGTCGTTCTCTACCCTTTTCCACCCTGGTGGCCCGCTGACATCTCCCCAAGGAGACTGACTTTTATGGACTGCCTCCGTGGCTTCTCTTCCCTGTGGCTTCCAGTTGGCTACCAGTCTGGTTCATCCAATAAGATGTGCCAGCAGGAGGTCAGAGGCAAGGAAGAGAAAGGCATCAGTTCTCTCTCTGCTAGGCTAGAGGTTGGCAGTGATTCATTTTCTTTTCTATAGCTTTGGCTATGGCTCTCTCTGGGTCCTGGTAAGCCTTCCCCATCCTTCCTCTAATGGCTTCCTGCTGTTGCTGGCTATCATGTGCTTCTTTATGCCTGTTGGCTTCCCACATCTTACAAATAGTTCCCTTATTAAATTCTCCTCAATTACCCATTAGAATATAATATCTTTTATTCTAATATAGGACTAATATAGGTGCCCAGAGATACTTTTCATTCATTGCCTGGGGCTATAGTAGTAACCATAAGGGTATTAGGGAGCTTTACAACCCTCCCCCTACCCTCATAATTTCCACAGAGCCTCCCCTTCTTTGACAATTGATGTTATCTCAACAAAGTATTAAAGGATTCTATAAATGAGAATTCAATATCCTCTCCTTTTCAACAAGATGACCCCTGCCCACCCCCCCCACACACATATAAACCAGCTCATCTATATAAAAATCTAGCTCTATACCCAGGCTTAACAGGATTAGCCATGTCTGTACAGACAAAATTATCTGCTTTCCCTGCCAATGCTTTTAGGCCAATGTAATCAGGTTAAAATGTTCATCAAAGGTAGTACTGAAGGAGAAAAGAAATCATAATGTATGCAACATAAAATAAGTAAACACAATAGTATATTGAGTGAGGTTTTATTTGTCGATCCATAATTAGCATCTAAGACCCATATATAAGACCAAAGAGGTGTCAAAGAACCCACATTGTAAAGGTGGTTTCAATTAATTGGAACCAGAGGTTTCTGCCAGGTCTGGTACTTTGCAGCCTCTTCTTAACCACAGCGCCTTCAGACCTCAGTCTATATAAACAGAAGACTAGAAACTGAGGAGAGGAAAAAAGAGACAATTGTTAGAATCACTAATTGTTGACTTTAAAGGAGAGTGCTGGCCATTTGCCACCCATCTTTGAACAAAATATGGAGTAGAGGAAGTGCTTCTACCTCTCCAAAGGAAAATGAAAGAAAGTTGAAGTGAATCACCTGCAAACACTGATGGACCTTCAAGAAGAAAAGAACATCATCTCATTTACCATTGTACAGACATCACTTTTAATAGTTATTTAGATCAACAGAGTGGCTGGTCTTCCCTTTTCAGAATGGGGGCGGGGTTGGGGGAAGAAAGGAAGACACGGAAGTCAAAGGAAAGGAATATGAACAGCCTGCCCTCAGACCCATGCTGGAACTATCTGACTGGAATGCCACTTGAGGAGACTGGCTGCCAGGGAGTTGCTCCAACACCAAGAGTCTGTGGGGTTTACTGCTGGGGTCAAGAGCTGGAGAGGAGTTGGCAAATAGCAGGGCTATAGCAGAACTCCTATACAGGCAACTGCAGTGAGAAACACCCTTCTCCCACTCACAGCCCCATGAAGAGCCCATCTCTGTGCCCTGTAGAGCCGGCAGATCGGCATCAGTTCCAGAGAGTGTATCAGGTTGCTGTCAGTGTTATCCAAAGAAGAGGAAAATAATGAAAGGATTATATCTATGACCAGATAAATAAGACAGCCATGTCCCCATCTTTATCCCACAAGTCTATTTCCTAGTTCTAAATGTGTTTAGTTGAAACAACTCAATCTTGAATTTTTAGTTGACGTTTGGTGTCAGAAAGATGTTTCAAAGAAAGTGTAAGTCTAAGATCATTTTTTAAATTCCTCAGTGGCATCTCACTAATCAGTAAATTCCAAATCCTCCCAAAAGTCTAGAGGTTCTACTGGCTTCTAAACAAAACCAGAAACTAGGGAGCAGTACAATAAGCTTACATTGCAAAAACTTCTTCATTCCTTGGTATTCACCTTATCGCAGTTTACATATACTGAAGCATTTACTATAAACATTGGGAACTAAATTATTAAAAAATGAAAAATATTTTATTTTATGAAGTAGCAACTATATTGTCTTTACTTGTATTTTTATTCCACTTCTTTCTGATTTAGGGGTCTGATTCTTTTCACCATTAGTTAAAAATAATGAGCTTCGGTAGAGAGCAACTTTGGAAAGGAGTCCCATATACTTTATCAAGAAATGAAAATCTACCACTACTTACTCCAAACAGCACATGTAAGGGAAATGTGAGACATTTTCAGTTTGAGGGTATTTTGGAGCCATAATAAATATCATAAACCAATTACTTAATTTTATTTGCAGTGCAATGAAGTGATAGTAAGCCAACATCACTACATGTGCCATTGTATTCTGAAGGATATTTTAAGAGACTTTATGCCCAGTGGAACTACAAGGAAATGTTCCCCAGCTTGTGCAGTTTAGTCAGCTAAGCTCTCCCACATTTTCTGTCTCCTAATCCAGCCAAGATATTAATGTGTTTATTGGCTACGTGTGAATGAATTTTTCCAAAAATCCACTAACCAAGGGAACTATAGGTTTCCATTCTTTTTTTGTTCCTTGTGGTTAGAATTTCCCACTGTTGAATTCTGATGATTGTATCACTGCGGTGTCATTTAACATTTTCCTCTGTCCCGTGTAAAAAAGTACTCACAGCTTGAATAGATTTTTGTTGTTGTTGTTTTTAAGAATAGTTGCAAGTGATGCTATGTGCTTCTATCAGTAGGGACACAATTTTGAGTTGTCTCTCTTTTTGTGATGTTGCAACTATCCATGATCATTGTTAAGATCCATTAATCAACTAGCATTTGACAAGTGATGATATTCTATCATTCCGTCTTCATTTATTTGGTGCAAAATTTTTATAAAAACAAATTTCTCCTCATGAACTATTTGATGACCCTGAGATACAGTTCATATAGAAAAGGCATATTAAATGCTCATTTTTTCTTTTATTTGTTAATTTACAGATGAATAAGTTTGTTCCCTAGCATCCTCCAAAGATAACTGTTACAGCTTTCCCCCCTTGTATCACTGTGAATTTATGGATTTAAGCATATTTCAATCCATTGAAGTTGTTATTATTAGTGTTCAAATTATTCCATCTTTGGCCAGTGACACCATTGTTAAATTATCTCTTGAGTCCTATTGATGCCACCCCAAAAGTTTCTATTATTTCCTTAGTTTCTGATGCAAAAAGACTTTTCCAGTCCAATCTTGTACATTTTTTTACTCCAGATATTTTCTCTATACATTTGTGTCAGCCTGGTACCTTTTAGGAACTATAAAATGGTCACTCTTGTTCTTTTTCAGAAGTGTCATGGGTATTTTACTGCTAAAATTTGCAGGAGATCAACCAACAAAAATATTCAAGTTACGATCAAGAAAAAAGACTAGGAAAAATGAGGAAGGCTTTTTTTTTTTTCTAGCATAGTTTAATTACATATCAGCCCATTAATGAATATAGGTCCATTAAAGTATTTTTTCCTAGTCTTCTAATTGCTGGAACTCAGATAGAAAAAACACTGTGAAAATGAGAGCCTGCCCTCCTCCTCCTTCCTCAGTCCCCGCATGTAAAGATTTCCACACTGTGCTGGTGCTCTATAAAGGCTAACTATTGTTTTTATTATTATTAACTGGATTCTCAATTCTTTTTTCTTATTCAGAAAGTACAGAAGAAAAGAAAAATAATTCAAATGAAAGGGGGGAGATGTGCTCCCCAAAGGCCAAGTAAGAGCTATTTAGAATCTGCCTCCACTGCTATCTCATTGAAGAGACCTGAAAATTACATCTCGCAGAATTCCCTGCTCCCCATAGTTTCTAGTTTAGATTGTGCCACTGATAAGCACTTATGGAAGACCGGATGGTGGAAGAACAGAAGAAATGATGATTCTCTAGAACCTTTCAGGCAGCACAGGGGCAGCCTTGAGGTTCAGAGTGACTTCCAGGCAGGCTTTGTGAGAATCACTGTGTTGGGGCAACAAGCTGAGATTGGCTGATTGACAGCAGAAGCTTCCCAGAGGTTCCTGAACGTAGTCCCTGCCAGGTGAGCTTTTGGGAAGGTTGGTTTCAGGCTTAGACCACTGGAAATGACTCTCCTGACCTTCACTCTTCAAGTTTTCTGAATAATATAAGCCTTCGATTCTTTGTATTAGTTATTTCAATTTGGAATACCTAGAGTTTTGTTCATGTTCCTGACCAAATTCTGGCTGAGTTTATCTTCTCAGCACTACAGATTAAGAATCATGGGCAGAAATATCTCAGGCTTTTCCCTTCAGTAACCGAGGTATGCAACACTTCCCCTCCTTCCATTTCATATTTAATCCAGGAAGAGAATAAGAAAATAATCATCCTATAGAAAAATTGACTTGAGATACATGTTCACAGAAAAGAAAAGAAGTGCAACTGTGCCTTAACCACATGAAAAGATGCTCAAACTTGCACACAATGAAAGAAAGGGGAATTAAAATTACAATTAGATACAATATTTCTCATTTAACATATTGGCAAATATTTAAAGGTTTTGACAACATACTCTATTGACAAGGGTGTGGGGAATAGCCGTTCTCATATAATGTTGATAGGAAGATAAAATGTTAGAACCCCCAGAGAGGAAAACTCAGCAATATCTAAGAAAATTTCATAAATATTTATCCTTTGACATAGTAATATTTTCAAAAACTCATCTCAAAGATATGTAGGCAAACATACAAAAATAAATATACACAAGGCTACTGATTATAGCACTCTTTCTAATAGGGAGAAAAAAAACTAGACACTATCCAAGTATCCATCACTGAGAGATTGCTTGAGCAACCTATGCTACATATATACATTGAAGTTCTATGAAGTTGTTAAAAGGAGTAAGAAGTATCTCTATAAACTGTCACTGGGTGATGAACATGCACTATTTTAAGTTAAAAAAAGGTAGCAAAATGTGTGTTTACCATGCTATCATTTATTGAGAAAAAGAATATAATTTGATTTTGTAGATTTGACTTTATAACCATGTATATATTTTGCATAATACAAAACAAATTAAATTGATATATTTTTTAAATCCCTAAAAATTAAAAATAATATAAAACAAGTGAACCAAACTGTGTAACAAGTTGGTATCATAACCACACAGAGGCAGTTTTGCCAGTGAATTTGTTACACAATTACTTAACTTATATCATGTCTATGGCATATCTAAAAGAAGAAATTTAAATATTAATCTTTACAGTAATTATATTTTTGATACCATTATTCTGAGACTGTTTTGAGTATATTATAAAACAAAGAGAAAAAAGAATATTTTTTATTGGCATCGAGAACCACGATTTTTGTAGCGTGATAAAGCAGGTACAGATGCAACTCCGATGAGGTTAAGTAAAATCCCTAAATCCATGAATGTGAGTTGGAAGTATCAATGTTACCTAATGATTTACACACACATACACACACACACACTTCCTAGTCTGTTCACTAAAAAATTCTAGGAACAATGGCCAACACAGGAACAATGAGTGTCCCTAGTGCATAAATTGTGGCCTCCAAATATCTTTTCTTTTTTTCTGAAAAGAACTAATGCTCCTTAGAGAAATAAGCTGTTTCTCCTTCTAGAGCATACAGTGAACAAAATGAGACTACTACATCTCGTCATAACTAAAAAGTAAAAATGCTGCCTAGTGTCTTGTCAAAACGACCAAAGTACTAATTTAAAAAGGCTATCCTGGCCGGGCATGGTGGCTCACACCCATAATCTCAGCATTTGGGGAAGTCAATGAAGGTGGATTGCTTGAGCCCAGGAGTTTGAGACGAGCTGGGCAACATGGCAAAACCCCATTTCTATAAGAAACATAAAAAATTAGCTGGGCATGGTGGTGCACTTATAATCCAGCTACTTGGGAAGCTGAGGTGGGAGGATCACTTGAGCCTGGGAGGTTGAGGTTGCAGTTAGCCATGATTGTGCCACTGCACTATAGCCTAGGTGACAGAGTAAGACTCTGTCTTCAAAATAAATAAATAAATAGCTTAAAAATGTAAAAAGACTTTCCTTAGCCAAGAAGAGACAACTGATCATCAAGAAGAGTAACAGCAATTGATTGAAACGTATCAACTACGTTTAGATCCTCAAGATCATATTGATTCTAAAAACAACAAAGAAAACTCACATTAATGAACTTCTGAGGAAAACTGGTACATAAAGAATGAATGCCTAGTAAATCAAGGTCCGTCTTCACCCTAAGCCAGTCGACTTTTCTGCCACGTTGCCTTGCTATGAGGGTTCTTTCTGGACATTTGCTTTAGAATTCAGAGTTCTATCAGCCTCCTTTTATTACACATCTAGCTATTACTGTCCCCATCTACTAATACACACACAGAGGGCTTCATCTTTTATGCTATTTAGTTCTCAAGGGGATACAAACAGCCTTCAGAAAATAGTATCTGATGAATGTTTACTGAAGACCTCCTGTGTGTCCAAGACACTTATCCCTAGAGACAAAGTAAAAACCAGGCTGAGTCCCTGCCATGGAGAAGCTTTTATTCTGACAGGACCCAGTTTTACATGCAGGAGCAAAGAATGGGATGAAAGTGAGGCAGGTGGTCAACTGGTAGATGATTCTGACTATAATGCATACGATAAAGGAACTCGTAGGACATAAGATGGAAGCAAGAGGGAAGTACTGTGAACATATGTTTCCATGGCTATTGGTTTCTCCTTATTAAATAAAACCTTTAACAAAGTATTAACATTATGCATTTTAAATGTTGTGTCTCTTTCTCTTTCATTCAGTTCAATTTCGTATTGAACAAAACCTGGATTATTCATCTCGTCACCCTATGGCTTCAGCAAACATGAATGTGAATACCCCAGCATAATAGAAGCTCCATTTAGTAATATACTACTTGAGTGTAATGACTCTTTTCCTCTGAGAATTGGTTTTGAAACACAACCAAACTTATTCAGAGGAAACTCATTTTGACTGTAATGGCTACATGTGTAATGAGATTAGGCTGACAGAACTCTGTTCATTTTTTTTTTAAAGACTAAAATATATCAGATTCAAATGTCGTTTTTCTCAATCTGAGAGTAAAATAGGAATAATTTGTGAGCCAGTGGTGGTTTACAAGTGTACAAAGCTTGTAGTTTTATTCTCTCCACACAAAGACTGCTTTTATTTCAAATAGAATGCTCTAGCTTGGGAGTATCAATTCTAATATCTAAATCTCCAGGTAGAGGCATTTCCCTGCCCAGGAACCTAATAAGCATGCCAGAAAACCACATGGAGCAGAACGCTATTGTGCCTCATGCTAACCTGGGACCATCATCCTGTTAATTTCCTGGGGTTCATGTGTGTTTTGTTAATGCATCAATTCAGCAGTTTCTGCTTATTTCAGGCTTTACCATATATGTCAGAATAATGGAACACGGGTGGCATTTGTAGGCAGGAGGGGAGAGACTTGTCAGAAACAGGTCCCCGGGTTTCTGAATATGAGCCCTGCAAGAATTCATCTTAAATAACAAACTCTGGTGTCACTCCATCATTCTAGGCTGAAATGTTTCTGCTTTCTTAAAGTCCTGTATGATTTTATTTAGAGTGTGTTACACACACACACACACACACACACACACATTATTTGAAGACATCTCTGGACTCTTTTGGAATACATAGTTTGTATAATTCATTTTGGCTTTGATCATATACTGCCTTGCATTTTTTTTTTTTTTTTTTTTTTGAGATGGAGTCTTGCTCTGTCACCCAAGCTAGAGTGCAACAGCACGATCTTGGCTCACTGCAACCTCCGCCTCCCGGGTTCAAGGGATTCTCCTGCCTCAGCCTCCCGAGTAGCTGGGACTACAGGCGCGTGCCACCACACCCGGCTAATTTTTTATTTTTAGTAGAGACGGGGTTTCACCATCTTGGCGAAGCTGGTCTCAAACTACTGACCTTGTCATCCACCCAGCCTCCCAAAGTGCTGGGATTACAGGCATGAGCCACCGCGCCCGGCCAGATTTGCATTCTTGACAGTTTCATGTCTGTAAATTCCATTTACTACCCTAGCATAGAGTACTTAAATCATGGAGGAATGAGATTAGGAGTGTTTATATCTGTCATCCTTCCCTCTACTCCAGTTCCCAAAACATTCCTTTGTGTATAACCATGGTAACCATGGCTAAAGTAATACAATAATTGAGCCAGGCGGCTGGGCACGGTGGCTTACGCCTGTAATCCTAGCACTTTGGGAGGCTGAGGCAGGGAGATCACGAGGTCAAGAGATCGATACCATCCTGGACAATATGGTGAAACCCTGTCTATACTAAAAGTACAAAAATTAGTTAAGTGTGGTGTCACACACCCATAGTCCCAGCTGCTCGGGAGGCTGAGGCAGGAGAATCACTTGAACCTGGTGGCAGAGGTTGCAGTGAGCCAAGATCTTGCCAATGTACTCCAGCCTGGCGACAGAGCAAGACTCCCTCTCAAAAAAAAAAAAAAAAAAAAAAAAAACAGGAAACATTGAACCAGGCATGGTGGCTCACACCTGTGATCCCCGTAATTTTTGAGGCTAAGGCAGGAGGATTTCTTGGGGTCAGGAGTTTGAGACCAGCTTGGGGGATATAGTGAGACCCTCAACTCTTGAAAACATTTAGAAAAGCTTAGCTGGGCGTGGGGCATGAACCTGCAGTCTCAGCTACTCAGGAGTCGAAGGCAGGAGGATCTCTTGAGCCCAGGAATTTGAGGTTGCAGTGAGCCACAGTCATGCCACTGTAACTTTAGCCTGGGCAACAGAGTGAGACCTTGTACATATATTAAAAGTAATGGCAAAAACTGCAATTACTTTTGCACCTACCTAATATATGTATAGATGAGACTACATATGTATAAAATAATTGTTATCTGCATCATTATTAGCAATAATTATCAGTTATTACATCATGCTGAACTGGGTGGTTTGCATTCATCATCTCCTTATTTTCTTACAAATCTTTCATATGTTATAGATGCATATTAAACTTATAATAAAGTATTTCAAACACTCAAATAATAATAAAAGACCCTGTGCCCAGCATCACTAATAGAGTTGAATCTCCAGTTATGAGCATTTAAATAATAATAATGCTGAAGCTAACAGAGGGTAAAGTAACTTGCCAAGATTTCACCTTTAATAAGGACCCGCTTCTAATTAAAGTTGATGGGACTCCAAAATAAAATCCAGATAACATAGAAATGACAAAATGTAATGGTGGTATGGTTCCTGAAAGGGTTAAAGCAATTTCTAAAACTGTGTGACCTATAGCCAGAAGTTGCTTATGAGTTGTGAAAATCTTGCCCAGGATTTAGAAGAACTTATTCCACAATCATCCCAGAGGGCCTCATTGATCACCCACTCCTTCCTCTTCCTTATTATCTCACGGTTTGGTGATTTTTATAGCATGTTTTTCTTATTTTCCATGAAACATTTATGAGATCCCGCCACTTTAAAATGTTGCCCTAATTCCAGAGGGCAAATGTAGAATCACTAGAAGTGAAACACTCGTTTCATTTTACCAATGCTTCAGATACACAAATGCAAAACGAATTGGAGTTTTTGCTTGGAAAATGTTAGACATTTGGGGGATATTATCTTAAGATTTGCAATATCTCCAGGCAATAAAATTCAACTGGAAAATCCTATGAAAAGCGTCTTTCTAGTAGGAGTTTTCAGAATCTTGACTATGACTGAAAATACCACAGAATAATTAGAATGAAAATTATTTCAATATTCTTAGGATTCACTGGAAAATGTAAGACAAAAATCCCACAATATTTCAAAAACTTAGGACCTCAGAAGTGTTTTAGATAATCCTAAGGAAAATGTGTCTTGTCGAAGAAAATACTTGCATTTTCATGACAATTCTTTTAAACCTGTATCACTATCACTTAACCTTACCAGACCAAAACACTGATTACTGTTATTCCAAATGTGTCTCCCTAAATGAATGACCAGGCCTTACCAATTTTCAACTGTGTGAAAATTTGCTCCACAAGTAATAGTTTCTCAATCTGTCAGTGGAAATGATGTGTTTTTCTAATAGACTCGCTGCTTTGTATTTATCATATTCTCAATTTCCTTTAACTTATTCTTCAAACATTCATTTGTTAAATCGACGTCTGTTGAATACCTACTATGTGCCATGCATTATACTAGAATCTAAGTGAAATATACAGAAGAATTAGTCTTGGTCCCAAAATGAAGGAGGTTGCTAGGGAAGATTAGGATGCCCTTATCAGCTATACTACAAGAAATAAACGGTTAGGTATCACAAGAGAGGTATAGATACAATTTTATGTAAGATCAAAGGAGGGAGAAATAACTTTTTTCTATTATAAAAGAGATAAAGAAAGTTTTTAGGAAAAGGTAGAATTTAAACCTGGCTTTGAAATAGTGATAGCAGTTGGCCTTGTGGATCTAGAAGAGAAGATATAAATAAATGTGCAGAGGAAGAAAATGTGAAGCATGTCATGGCTCAATGTAGACTATGTCAGACAGAGCAGGCAGTAGGGAACTGGATGGAGAAGGTAATTATAGCCAATCCCACCAAACCTAGACAAGGGCACACAATCCTTAAAAACTTTGAATGCCATGCTAAGGAGTCCACACTTCCTTCCTTTATGCACAGGGGCTAACATGTCTCAGTAGGACTGCTGAGGGATGTGTGATGGGCAGAGCAAGACTGGTCACAGGAGACCAGTGAGTAGGCATTGTCTTTCTTTCAAACAAATGGTAATGGACACTAACGCTACAAGAGTGTTTGGAAAAGTGGAAAAAGATGAGGCCAAGTTAGAAATGACAGGAAGACTACGTTATACTTAGGAAAATTGTGGCTTTTGCAGGAGGGAGGAAATATGAAAGATTAATTAAAAATTAAAGATATTTTGGCTGTTTTAAAACACTGTGGCTGGAAGGATGATAATGCCATCTACAGGAGCATAGAATACTGAGCAAAAAAAAGAAAACAGATTTGGACAGAAATATAATTAGGATTATTCCACTGTTAGTGAATGTCAATGCTTGGCAGTATATGTAGTTCTGGTAGGAGCAACAGACCACTGATTCTCACCCAAAATATATTCTCCCCTTCTTCCATGACAACAGAGTATGGCAGAGGACAGGGCCAAGTAGCTAAAGACTCCATATCTCAGCCTTTCTTGCAAGTTAGGCATGGCTATCTAAGTCAGGGTGATGATGTGAGCTAGAGGGATGAAAACTCTGGGGCTTGGTCTTAAAAGACTGATCATAAACCTTTCCATTTTATTTCTTTTTCACATGCTATCCAACTGTGGCCATACAGGTGTAGACACACTTTGTGACATCAGAGCCACAAACTGGGAAAGGGCCCTTGGTTCCCTATATGACTTTGTGGAGAACAGGTGCTCTACCATCTTGTAAAGTAAGAGAAAAATAAACTCCTACCTTATTGAAACCATTGCATTTGGATACCAGTTTAACCTTCATTTTAGCTAACACAGTGGATATTTAATAAATACATATTGAGTAAGTGAATAAACAAATTAATGAATGAGTTTACAACCAAATTAGAAAAATTAAAATAAAGATATCCAGAAGCTGATGGAAATACATGGTCAGAGGCTAGAAATGCACTTAAAGCTAAAACAAAAGATTTGGTATTTACTTGCATAGATCAATGGTCGGGACTGGATGATATTACCAGTAAACAGAAGAGGAGGAAGAGGAGGAGGAGGAAGAGGAGAGAAATAATCCTAGAGATAGAAGTGGAGGGGCCAAGACAAATTCCTGCAGACTATATTTATATAGGGAATGGCAGGTGGAAGAAGACACAGAAAAGGCACAGGAAGAGAACCAGAGAGAAATAAGAGTCATGCAAGCCAATATGAGTGTTGGAGAGAGATGCTCCAAGAAATTGGGAGGATCACATCAGGGGTATGAGTAGGTGCTCAGCAGCTGTGGTCTGTGAATGTGGGCAATCATCTTTCCAGAAGTTTGGCAATTGCCTGAAGGAGAAATGGGAAATATGGGAAAGCTAAAGAGAATGACAGGATCAAGAGAGACTTGGGTTTGGATGGGAAATAAATAGTATGCTGGCAGGCTAAAAGGAAGGGACTTGTGAAGAGAGAGATATTAACAAATGTTAGTAGGGCTGGGTTGGGGGCCAGTTAATGGATTCCGCAGTGTTTCAAGATGGGAACAAGGGATTAAGCAGAAGGATTAGAATGGAATAGGAGGTATGATCTGGAAGTGGGGGAGAAGTTGGATAAAGATGCAGGGAAGTTTGAGAATAGAAAGTAAGAAGGAAAGCTGAGGGAGTTTGGTCTCTGACATTCCTTTTTTAATCCACCCACAAGAACAAGGCTTTCTACAGTATTCCTTATAGTGTTCTATATGTTCTTGGCAAACTGACATTCAGCTTATGTCTACCAGCACAAAGCAGTTTGATTGCTTTATCAAGACATGAGAATAATAACGACGATTTGTGTGTGCTGTTCCCCTCTCAAAACAAAAAATAAAGCAGGCTTTACTAAACCTGTTCCTTTCACTTTCCTCCAACATTAGAATTAAACGTTTACTTTTATATTTATCCACTGACTGTGTTCTCTTAGCATTAAGTAGTAAAGATAAGTGTCATCATTTTGGATTCAATTACTTTTGACTGCTTGTATTATAATGTAGTTAAGTCCACAAGATTTTTTTTTTTTTGACAAGCCTTTAGACTTTTATCTTTGCATCAACATTATCGTCTTCCTTCCAGCAAGTTCTACATTTCTTAGTGGCATTGTTAGCAGAGAACATTAATCACACCTACAAGGATGTGCACAAATATTTTTACCTAGGAAATGGCTGGGCACGATGGCTCACACCTGTAATCCCAGCATTTTGGGATGCTAAGGAAGGGGGACCTCTTGTGCCCAGGAGTTCGAGACCAACCAACATGGCAAAACCCAGTCACTACAAAATGTAAAACAATTAGTTTGTTTTAAACAACTGTGTGGTGGCACACTTTTGTAGTCCAAGCTACTCTGGAGGCTGAGGTGAGAGCATCACCTGAGCCTGGGAGGTCGAGGCTGCAGTGAACTGTGATCGAGCTATTGCATTTCAGCCTGGGTGAGAGTGAGACCCTGTCTCAAAAAAATAATAATAATGATGACACCAAATAAGAAAACACTATCAGGCAAGTGCTAAAGTAGAAACTGAAAAAGAAAAATGCACTTTTGTGTACCATAATTTCAGATCTTTGAACAGCATGCACCTTAGCTATGATGTTTATCCATTATAAAGGCCAGATGGAGAGATGATTTACTTTTTCACAGTATTACAACAAAAATAATAAAATGAATATAGAAGGTTAATTTCCATGTATTTGATGGTTAAAAGTGCAGAATGTAGCTTATGGGACCATTAGATGTTAGTAATATGACCTCACATAAACTCACAATTAGACCAGTGGCTTCTGAAACTATAAAGTTGACTGCAGCAGGAGAGCTCAGATAGAAAATTCAAAATGATAAAGTAGAAGAAGATGCAATATTCTTAAGTGGAGTAGGATTTGAAGTCAGAATACCTATGGTTCACTTGTGTTACTTTCCTCTGTGTTTTACTTTTCTCATCTGTCTACAGAGACTTATTTGTGTGATTAAGCTGTAGCTTATTTAGAAGCATTTTCTTTAAATTGTATGAATTCCACTTAGTCATTAATTTATTGACCCATTCAACAACTATTTTCTGAGGAACTACTAAGGGCCAGGTCCTGGGCTAGGCTCTGAAGTGGTCAACAGGTTGATAAGAGCAAGACCTGAAGGGCCTTCCCTAAAAGGTACTGAGGAGCAAGCAATAAGATATGCCTTTGAGGGAGATTGTCCTGACATAATGACAACTGCAACCAGAAGATAGACTTCTTTCCTTCATGATGGCATCTGTTCCATTGCATAAAATTTAAAAAATACTATTTAAAAAAAAGTGTTTAGTATCTAGTTGTATCCCTTGGGACAGCCATGTGTCCTGGGTTTTCTGGGATAGACCTGATTTCAAGTACCATGTCCCATTATTCCTAAAAGTATACTTGTACCTGTCAGACTTGCCCAATGATGCCAACTGAACTCCTTCAAATCCCCAAGGAGAAGGGGAGACCTTGTCAGCTTGAAGTTCGTGGTAGACAGACTCCATGTCTTATTCCACAAAGAGAGGCAAGAATTGTAAGAGTAAAGCAATCATGGGAAGCAGCACAGTGGGTGGGTTGCTGGAGGACAAAGGGCAAAATGAGGGGCTGGTAAGATCCCACCATGGGGGCATCTGTAGCCAAAACGCCAGTGATTTTCTGCCATAAAGTTGAAAAGTACTGTTTGACCCAATCAATGGTGAGAGGAAAGTAATATATCAAAGGTAATCATGTAAATGACTTACTTGATTACATATTCAGTTAACTGAGTGGAGAGAAAGGAATGGAGTTGTAGCCAGTGTACACATCATCTGGGTACCCCAATAAGTCATTGTTCCACAGTGTACTCAGCCATTATGTGCTTAGGCAGAAATATTGAGAACCGCTGCTGAGGTGACAAAGGACAAGAAGGATTTTTTAATGCAGAGAGAGAGATGGTGAAATCTGCATTTCAGAATGGTCACTCAGATATTGGAGGAGGGCCAGACCTGTTAGGAGGCAGCTGAAATAGTCAGATGAGACATGAGGGATGATAAAGAGCTGAATTAAGGCAGTGGTAGCTGATATGAAACACAGAGGACAGATAGGAAAAATAGGAAGTATTCCCCTGCCCACTTCATGTCCACCTAGAACTCATGAATGTGATGCTACTTAGAAACAGGGTCTTTGCAGATGTAATAAAGTTAAGATGAGGTCATACTGGATTGGGTCCTAAATCCAGTATGACTGTTGTTCTTATAAGAAGAGGGAAATTTGCACACACAGACAAAGACCCAGGGAAGAAAGTCATGGGTCAACAGAGGCAGAGATTGAAATGCTGCGACTGCAAGCCAAGGAAAGCCAAGGATTGCCAGTAACCACTTGAAGCTAGGAGGAAACAAGGGCATCCCCTCCCCTAGGGCCTTCACAGAGAGCATGGCCCTGCTGATGCCTTGATTTTGAACTTCTAGCCTCCAGTGAAGAAATACATTTGTGTTGTGAAAAGTTACCAAGTTCATTGTAATTGATTACAGCAGCCCTAGGAAACTAACATAGGAAGTAAAGTGACTAAGACTTAATGACTGTTTAGATAGGAATGGAGAGGGAGAATGTTGAATACCGGGAATGAATGGATGTGGTGAAATCCACTGAGCAAGAGCATGGAGTGGGGATCAACAAACTACAGCCCTCATTTCAAATCTGTCCTCTACCCACCTGCCCTTCACATTTTTATTGAAATTTTATTGGAACACAGCCATATCCACTAGTTTGTGCATTGTCATAGCTGTTTTCCTGCTACAATACAGAATTAAGTAGTTGTGGCTGAAACCTCATGGCTTGCAAAGCCTCAAATATTTATCATCTGGTCCCCTACATAAAAAGAATTTCTAGCTCCTTAACATAGAACACAAGAAGGTTTAGGGCTCTGATAAATTCAAGGTCTCTACGAAGACAATTGGGTAAATATGTTGTGGCATCAACAGGAAATAAACTCGTGGAAATATTTTAGGAAGTCCTACATTGTTTTGACACATAACTGTAAAAACAAAACTATAAAATAAAAATGGCACTAGTTACATTATTAGTCACTGCCCCAGAACAGTTGATATTTGCTTCATTGAAGATGGGAAGGGAAGGGATAAACCAGGATGTACCTCGTCCAAAAGCAAACAAAGCACTTCAAGTCCTTCTGGTACCATTTAATTTCTACCACATTTTTCTTCCCTAAAAGGCAACCATTGTAGACACTCACTGTTGCCTGCAGGAAAAAAGCATTCCATGATGTTGGACTAACCAGTCTAATTGTAATTGTCTTATTTTCTTTCTCCTTCCTTCCTTTCTTCTTTTTTTGAGACAGGGTCTTGCTCTGTCACCTGGGTTGGAGTGCGCTGGCAAGATCATAGCTCACTTCAGCCTCAACCTCCCTGGCTCAAGGGAGCCTCCCACTTCAGTCTACAGGCACATGCTACCACAGCTGGTTAATTTTTGTGTTTTTGTGGAGACATGGTTTCATCACCTTGTCCAGGCTGGTCTCCAACTTCTGGGCTCAAACAATCCACTTGCCTTGGCCTCCCTAAATGTTGGGACTGTAAGTGTGAAGCACTGCACCCAGCCCACTCTAATGATAATTTTCTAAACTGTGAAGTGGCCATTCACTTCTAAGTCCATGAACACATTAAGATTTCTTCTCCCTACCACTCTAGTATAAAGCAGTGCTTCTCAGCCTTTCCCACTGAGTATCTCCAGTGGCAGAGAGGGCCACATGGATCTCAGGCCTGGAGCATGGCCAGAAGTGATGCACGGCAGGCTCAGAATTTCTTTGAAATCTCATGTTTCACATTTAAAATATTTGTAAATTGTGTTTCTATTCCATAATAATTTTGTTTTAATATAAAACCATTTATAAATGAAAATGGATGTCCAATGAAAGTCTTCTAAGTAAAAATCTATGGCTTTGGACACTACCAAGTAAATTTAGGAGGGCTGTAGCACCGGTGCATTGGAAATATGTTTTTCTACACAATGCTAGAAAAATCAATGTAACTTATTATTCAAGAGAAATCACAGACAGACTAGAATCACAGACCCAAACACAAGTTGACAAAACTATTTTTGTCAGAATCAGAAACTTTTACAATTACTTCTAAGGCCTTGTCTTGAAATTCATAGTCACCAAAAATTGTATCTGGATTATCCCAAAGTGTCTGCTGTATCTTTGACTAAGGGCTTCCAACTGCATAACCACCCACAACTGTAAAGAACAATGACAAATACAAATGTGCTGGATCAATCTGCCACTAAACAGCCAAGATCATGCTGGGCCACAGTCATGGACATGTTAATATTAAAATCAACTCTCTTCTATCTCTGTGGCAAACCATGTCACACAATTATTCAAGACTTGAGATATGTATCTTAAATTTTCTATGGAGAGATAGTTTAGCAAAGAAACTGCCAGAGAGGCTAAAGCTATCCCAAAATAATAAGCATGAGTTACTATGGCCACAAAAAAATTCCATTTGCAGACAAATTGCATTGGCTGAAGGTGACAATTGCATTATCTTGGTATCTGGAATTTCTTAGCTTAAAAGGAAAGACAGGAAGCATCAGTACTTTATCAAAGGCACATTGTCTTCCATGAGAGTGAATTAAGGCTCCATGTGAGTTTTGCAGAAGGAATTTGTGATTCTGATAAATAGTTTAAGGCGGTTCATAGAGTTTCTCCTTCCATCTCAGACTTAAGATACTAAAATGAAGTTATGGGCCACTTATCCACAACATACAGATTCCCAGGCACATTGCTGTTGACCAACATCAATTGAATTTCAGGACTTTGTGGATAGGAACACTACCTGGTTGTCACCATCATAACTTACCTTTGTGAAGCAAATAATTAGCCAGCTGAGACAATGCTACAGACTTATGGATACTGTGAAGAAAATTATAAGACAGATGCTACATCTCTCTATATGTGAATGGAAAAAAAAATTTGCTGGGATTTATATAAGCAAATACCTTGGTTAACTCTCTCCAGATTTATGGGAGCCCGAGTGTCTAAGACAAGAACGTATCTTAGCTGCTGCTTTCTTCACTACGTCTGCCCATTGCAATTACAAAAAAAGATTTTGCTAAGAACTATGGAACTACAAGGGTTTGTGCCACTATCGTTGAAATCAAATTCTTTGCTGTAATTTTTCCTCAGGAAAATAATTTTTCTAGATAAAAGTGCTCGAGAAAGAAGTGAGATTTGCCCTGACTGAGTCAGGAAAAGACAAAATAGCATATTCTTCATGCCAATAAGAAGTTATAGAAAATAAGAGGGCCCCTCATATAGAAGCCCGCTGCAGTCTCTCAACCTGGACTCAAGGATGAAGCAGTGGTCTGGCTGCAGGAGCAGTCTAACCTCAGGGACAATGAAGGTTCGAGGACCTAGAGAGAAAAGGCATCTTTGATGTAGGAGTTAGTAAGAAATCATTTAGGCAGCTAGTAAGGGTAAAAGAGTTCTCAGTGTAATTTCCTTTAATAAAAAGCAGCCCCCAAATATTTCTTTTCTAATCAAAAACAGCCTGAAAAATCAAACTACAAGCATAGATAAGCAAGCTGGAAGCTTGCACAGGTAAATGCTGGCAGCTGTACTTGGAAGCCAGGTACATCCAACTTGGAGGATATCTCCTCCCTTTTCTTTGTAGCCACACTGAGGTTGTCATGGCGCTGGGTGGGTAAACTCCATTTACATAATAAAAGATTCACGGGTTATGTAAATGTTATACCTGGTCAAACCAATCCCCTAGGCCCTGTGCAAATCAAACACCACCTCCTCAAGCCCGTCTGTAAAATAGACCACATCTTGTCCCAGACCTTGAAGCCCGCTTGAGTGTTCTGCTTTCTCTGAACGAGGAAGCTTTCTCTCTCTCTCTCTTCTTTCTTTTGCCTATTAAACTTTACACTCTTAAACCCACTCTGTGTGTGTGTCACCGTGTCCTTAATCTTCTTGGCACCAGATGAGGAACCTCGGGTATTTCCCCAGACAACAAAGCTGCTTCATTTTCACAGAGCATCAGAGTAGCCTCTTCATGTGCTGAATACATGTTGAATGAGCAAATTACTTAATCTAATAGACCATCCTAGCCATTCACAAAACATGAAAGAATATGATTGTGGTTTTGATGTTTGCATGGACATGCATTAGGGAATATGAAATTGAATCCTGCCTGGAAGCAAAGCTGTTCTCCCTCTAACCAGCATGAGAAATACACAGAAAAGTACCTACCATGTATGAGGAACAAAGCTCATCTAATCTTGAAAAACAAGATTTTACAGAGGAATACATTAAGACTCCCCAAAACTCATTAATTCACCAGCTACTTACTGAGTGCTTATTATGTGACCACAGCAAAGGCCCTGCTTTCATGGAGCTTACATTTTAAATGGCAGAAACAGCTAGGACACAAATACATAAAGAGTATATCCAGTTGAGATCAGTGCTCTAAAGAAGAATGAAGCAGAAGGAGTAGAGACAGGAAGGGAGGAGAAAGGAGGTCAAGGAAGGCTTCTTTGATATGGTGATATTTGGAAAGGTGGTAAATATTTTCTCCAAAGCAGCAAGAAAGTGGCTGACCTAGGATAGGAAGTCAGGATCACCTGGTTCCAAAGTTGTAAACTTTGGGCTTCATTGCTGATAGTTGAATTTATATTTCCTAAACATCCTTGACTGCCTTGCAACAATCCACCTGGACTCTTAAGATCTGATCATCTCCAAAGGGAGCCAATTCCTGGCCTCCCTCCTGCCCAGGCATGGGTCTGTTTCCAGATTGCAGAGGAGCATTGAGGCACCATCATAGTGGTCTTTGATTACAGGTCAAGCTGTGGCATTCAGCAGCTATGGGGTAAACATCATTCTTTGCTAGAGTTCCTGTTGCACTGTAATACAGAGAATTAGCATAGCAGCAATGACCTATTGCCACAGTAAATTTGAATTTAAATGGTATTAAAATAAAGCTCTGTCTAGCCCTTCCTTTGAAAGTTTGTACAACAATTTCCTAAAGCTTTTTTGATGGACTGAATCACACTTTCCTCCTGCAACAAACAGGACTAATCTTCATCTATGAATATAATGACAATTGAATCTTCTGTCTCATTCCAGGAGAGCCACTTTTGCCAATGGTCAACCAGCAAGTGGACATTTTGGTCAATTATATTTAGGGACAAATAATAATTATGAACTAGTCAAATGAATTATTTTTGACATCCAGTGGATAATATAAAACAATTTCATTCAATATGTTGTTGTATTCATTATCTAAGAGTGGATTTGGAGGCCAGCTTATTCTAGTGAATGCATCAGGATGAAGCCTGAGAAAAATGAAATGTTCCTGGGATGTTTCTTGGAGAAGCAGAGACTTGCTAGAGCCTAGGCTAAAAATCTCACTGACTAAGGTTATTTCTTTTGTACTTTAAAGTGCAGAAACTTGGTATTTCAGTGAAGTACTCATTTGAACACTGCATGAATCCAAAGCTTCTATTTCAGAAAAGTTTGACTGCCAGCAGTTATAAGGTAAAATAATTAACCTTCATAAAATGTTTATGCAAATAAACAAGGCTGGAATGAAACTCAGAAATTATAAAGTATCAGATTTTGTGGTGTGTAAAAATTTTGGTAAGTTTTTCCAGTAAATTATTTACATATATACCAGTTAATACCCAATTTACAAGCTGGTTGTGTTCCCAAGTAATATTTGTAAATTGATACAAAGTCAATATGCATTTCCAAAAAAAATGGTGTTTAAAACATGGAAATTAGCTTATTTAATATTTGTTTAATCCATGTTGAGGCTAGGTTAGCTTGTTTAATCCATATGGAGACTAAAATAATTTTTATTTGTAATTTTTTAAAAGTTTATATTATATGCTATTTGGGGTTTTGTATCAAATGATATGTTACTGTATTAGTCCATTTTCATACTGCTAATAAAAATATACCCTGGGTATATTTACAGAGGAAAGAGGTTTAATTAACTCACAGTTCGGCATGGCTAGGGAGACCTTAGGAAACTTATAATCATGGCAGAAGGGGAAGCAAACAGATGTTTCTTCACATGGTGGCAGCAAGGAGAAGTGCAGAGCTAAGCCGGAGGGGAAGGTTCCTTATAAAACCATCAGATCTCGTGAGAACTCACTATCACAAGAGCAGAATGGAGGTAACTGCCCCCATGATTCAATTACCTCTCACCAGGTCCCTCCTACAACTCGTGGGGATTATGGGAACTACAATTCAAAATGAGATTTGGGTGGATACACAAGCAAATTTATCAGTTACTAACAGGCTCTAGGGTCAAATTGCCAGAAGATGGATCCTAGCTGCTAGTTATCAGCAATATGACCTTAGGCAAGCACTTATTTTGCTATGCCTCATGTCTGTGACTGTAAAATGAGGAAAATAATATCCATTTAGAGATTCTAAGTTTTCATTGCCATAGGCCCAGTGCCTAGTGTATGTAAACAGTCAATAAATAACTAAAATTGCCCAAAGTGTATAATCTCATAGACCACTGTGGTCTTCCTCCTATCACGATACTACCATGAGAAATTAGAATCAGGAAGGGGCTCCCATAGCATTTTTAATGAACCAATGTAAGGACCTAAATAGCTATTTGTTTTTGGCAAAGTAGCCTCCCAGAGAGAAGAGAGCATGTAATCGAAGGATCTGGGAACATGGTTTTCTTCTCTCCCCCTTCCCTCTGGAAGGCAGTATGGAAACCACCAGGAGGAAACGACGGATGGGCTGGGTAGGAGCAGTGACCCTTCAAGTCACACAGGATTAAGTGACAGGCCACCTCAAGTCCTGTTGTCTGTGCCTGAAGATTTCTTCTGCAGTGACTTTGTGTCTGTTCCAAGTCTGTCCAGCATCTATCACCCATGGGCTCCTTGCTGGCTCCCAGCTCTTGGAGATGAGCTCTTGCTGTCCCCATCTGCCTTAGGTCAACATCAGGACCTCCTGCTACCATCACCACCACCACCGACCCATTTGCTTCACTCAGTCAAGTGGTGGATCCAGGGCACAGTGAGAGAACAAAGGGGCTGCGAGCACAGTGGTGGGGAGGAGGAGGAAGAGGAGATTCTGAGTAAGGTGGGTGATTCATGCAGGTACTTGTTTCCCTTCCATAGCTACCCTCCACCTCGGTCATGGGGACCTTCCTAGTCCTTTGGAGCGTGTCCTTCTTCTTTCTCAACCATCTGTCTTTTTAACTTCCTCCTTCAGAAACCACCATGATAGCATATTAGCAAGGAGAAAACTTCATGGCTTGAGGAAGCCAATTCACATTCATGTGTCTCATGGGAGATCCCCTCCCACCAGGCATGGCCTGGGGGAACGTTTAAGAAGTTAGTTCAGGGGAGACAAGATAGATGATAAAACAAGTAGATGATGTTACATATTCTCCCTCTCTCTGTCTTTCTCTCTCTCTATATATATGTGATATATATATAGAAAAATATAATGAGTGCTTAAACTCATTATATATAGTATATATATAGTATATATATACATATATAGTATATATATGTATAGTATATATATACATACATACATATACATATATACTATATAAACTCATTACTATATAGTATATATAGTGTATATATATACTATATATACACTATATAAACTCATTACTATATGTAATGAGTTTAAGCACTCATTATATTTTTCTAGAGGAAACAGAAGGTCCATTGGGTTGAGCATCTATTGCTTCACCTCCAAAAAGTGGCACAAATCTTTGATAAAATGTTACTAAATGTGTCACACACTTATTGAGAGAAAGGGAAGGTGAGAACCTTAGTCAAACAACAAAAGCAAACATCGGATACATAAGGGAATGTTGCTTCTTATGCCCAGCCCCGCGAATTACAAGGATAAGAAGCAGTCTAGTAGGTTTGAGAGATGAAAAAATAACTTGGTCCAATCAGCCATCTGCCCATTGTGGTTATAAAGCAGAGTTTTTCAAGCTCTGCCTATGGTTTGGGAAAGGAACTGAGTGGTGTGGCATAGGAGAAGGGAAGAGAATCAGGAAAGGACAGTTGAACTGTGCTGGTGACTTCCCCGCTGCTCATCCTCACTGTGTGGCTGTAGACCCAGCCTGTGCTCTAAAGATGCAATTTTCTTTATTAACGGAACAGATTCTTTGCAATATTTGGATGTTGGGAGGGAGAACATTGTCAATGATCAGGTTCTTCTGGATGGAATGTAGATTCTGAACAGATTTTTTACTTAATTTTTATTTCTAAATTTAATTTAGTACTATGACATCTACTCCTAATATCCTTGTCCTAGCTTTCCTGTGACCAGTGGCTATGCACCACAGACCCCTTCAGCAATGTGCCACTAAGCTAATCACTGGGTGGCACCCAAGAGCCAGAAAAAAGATGGATTGAATTGCAGACACTCTCTAATACACATATTTTAACAATTTCCTCCGTCCTCAGTGAAATTATGCTAATATTTTAGTTGAGTTTCCTCAAGTCTGGAACTCAAATTAAGTCTGTCTGTTTCATTTTTATGATAGTGCTTGAAATCACTTGCAGACAAGGGGTTGTTGGGCCGTGAGATTTATAGTGGCAATGCCACAAAGGTCAAACACATCCTGAGGAAGAGGAAAGCAATCTGTAGAACCAGTGTTTTCACTGCAATAAAGTTTATGGCAGCATTAAGGGAGTAGTTACAAATCAGTCAGATGGTGTTGATTTCATTGAGAATAAGTATATTTACACTTGTAAGCTTTCTCTTAATGATATTCTGAATGTTTTACACAATGGGGTTAGTGAAGGTTGTACCTGGGCATATTTCACGAATGACAAAATTTGTTTTTCTTTTTTCCACCCATCCTTCTACTGGTTACTTTCACAAAATAGGTTTATAATGGCTCTGTAGGGGCTGAGTAAAGGTTCAGCAATTTTCCGACATTTCCAACAAGGTCAAAGATGCTGCAGAAACTAAAAGTAAAATGATTGTGTATACGTATGTGATTAAAGATGAGAGGAGTCTG
Source organism: Trachypithecus francoisi (assembly GCF_009764315.1). Taxonomy (NCBI): domain Eukaryota; kingdom Metazoa; phylum Chordata; class Mammalia; order Primates; family Cercopithecidae; genus Trachypithecus; species Trachypithecus francoisi. The sequence goes on along the minus strand of NW_022681472.1, from coordinate 27,193,730 downwards.
TAGAGAAAAGCGATGTCCCTAATACTGAAAGCTGCTTCTTTCTAGGTAGTTATTCATATTGTGCTAATTTTGTATTATTAGAATTTCTGATTGAATGTTCAATTCCTATATTAAAGGAGTAAGACATAAATACCCCAACCTATATAAGACCTACAATAAATAATGTTTATGCTTAACCCAATCTACTTTATAGCACTAAACATTATTACGTTTTGCAAAACTAATTGTAAAATAGTTTTGTGATTATGCTATTGTTCGAATTAATTGGGTAATTATTTTACCTATTGCTTATTTCCTTATTTATTGTTTATCTTGTCCACTAGACTGTAGGCTCCACAAGGTCAGAGACCTGGTCTTATTCCTGATCCTTTTCCCAGGTCCTACTATATAATTACACAATGGAGTTAGTGAAGTTTGGATCTGAACATATTTTACAAGTGACAAAATTTGTTTTTCCTTTTTTCCACCTTAAAAATGTTAATTGAATGAACGAATGAATGTTTCTACTATTCTCAGGATTCTTCTACATGGTGAAAACACTTTCTCACTAAGTCAGGTCTACACAAAGTAAATGTTTTCTAACACTGTTAGATAGTTTCTAGAATGTTCTGTTTCTGTCTCATGTTTTTGTCCCTGAGGAACTGGTATGGCTCTATCTAACAAATATGGAGGGAAAGGAAGAGTCGGAACTTATCCATGTCCTATAAATGAGAAAACTGGGACTTTGGCCTATAAATCTGATATGTATAATTTGTTGACAAGACATCATAAAGCATGTCCTGAAACAATTTTCTTTGAACGAGGGCACAGTTGCCTTTGTGCAAACAATGAAAATCTGTGGGGCTTTTTGTGGATACATTTTCTTTTCCCACGATGCCTCATGTATGTTTGTTAATGTTTAAATATTCTTCATCACCTATCTCAATAAAATCTAATTCAACCATTTTAAGGTCATATGAAGTTTTTTCCACTTAAAAAACAAGCAGACCATACAATAATATACTAAATCATTCATTTTATTGGCCATTAACAAGTTTGACTGACCATTTATATAGTTTTATTCTCTTGTAAAACACATTTTTCTGGGTTTTATTTCTGATTCTAAAAGTAAAACATATTGTTCTATTGAAAACTATAGAAAAGCATAGGAGAGGAAAACTAAAATTATTTTTCTGTCCTTTTTACAACCAGGTAGCTGTATATATTTTACCTGGAGGAGATCGTGCTACCTATTTACCTGGAGGAGATTTGCCTGTATCTTAATGAAGAGACTACATTGGTTGTTCATCAGTGTAACATCTCACTGGATATTCAACAACTGACAACCATGATGACTTAGAGACCCATGGGAATGAACTGTGTCAGTATGTTACCAAAGCATTGCAGAAACAACAAATGATCACACATATCAATTTTTTTATTTAATTGTAAAGATGATTGAATATAGATACTAACATGTTCATATTTAGTTATGGGGGAACTTGAGGGGGGAAGTCCAAATGGGTTAAACAAGGTTATACTATTAATATTACAAATACAATAAAACATTTAAAACTTTTAAAGACATAAAGGAAAGTAGTTCTGGAAAATAGCAATATAACTTTTACTGTTGGTAAAGAAGATATTAATTATATTTTTAAGGGAAAGTGCATGAACATTTATTGCAGATAACTTATTTTAGCAGAAAAGTTTTACATCAGATCTCAATAGAAGGATTGTTCAATAGAGCTAACACCAATGCAGATTCTAGAACACAGATGCCCATAGAATTATTTCAAAAAGAATTGTGTTAACACAAACTTCAATTAACTGATTTGTATCACTTTATTCTAGAAACAAAATGTCTTAGAGAGGTTCCCTGATGTAAAACAAAACAAATGTAAGTCAAGTTTCATCGCCACGAGCTGTGTAGGCCAACCCTGTGGGGTTAGTCCCATAGAACATGGTGTGGAAGGAGCAGGGTGGTTTCTGAGGCATAAGTGTGCATGTGTCTGGGGCTGCAAAGGTACATGAAACCCATCTCGTCACCTATTGACCCAACGTCCTTCTTGATCACCACCTATATTACCATAATATGAAGTGGAATAGAAGGGGTAGGTGAATTTCGGAGTTGGGCCTTCCCATCTGCTATCGGTTGAATTACAACATCCCCCCCACCCCTGCCCACTGCCGTATATTTATCTGTTGAAGCCCTAACTCCCAGTACCACAGAATATGATTATATTTGGAGATAGGGTTTTAAAGGAGAGAATTAAGTGAAAATGAGGACATTAGGGTGGGCTGTAACCCAAGAAGACTGGTGTTCTTATAATAAGACAGGATTAGGACACTGGCAGGTACAAAGTGAAGACACAGAGAGAAGACGGTCATCTGCAAGCCAAGAAGCGATGCCTCAAAAGAAAGCAACCCTGCCAACACCTCAGTCTTGCAATTCCAGCCTCCAGAACTGTGAGAAGTTGATTTCTGGTTGTTTAAGGCACCCAGTCTGTGGACAGTCCCGGCTACCTGATATACCATCTAATTTATTTCAAAGGGTGGCATGGCATGGGGGTGACCGGATACAGAATGTGCATCAGAGGCCTCAAATGCCCCTTTGCCAGTGTGATGAAAATCCCCCAATACATGTGCGTTACTCACTGCTTGGACGTAACCAGCAGGAGGCCCTGGTAAGTACAAAAACTTGTGAGGAGGAGTCATGCCCTCCCATTTTCACCTGCAACCCTGTGGTTTGCTGAAGGAAACTAAAGACCTGGGACATGAGATTAAGGGCATGGTGATGTGGACAGGAAGCAGCGTAGGGGTTTGTCCAGGTCAGGAAAGTGCTAGGTCAGGAAAGTGGAAATTCCAGAAGGAAAGCAGACCCATGGAGGGTTGTCAGGAAGGAGTTGAGAGCCAAAAGGAAGAACGGCCAGGAAGGACACACTGCAGGGCTCTAGGCAGGGGCTTTCTGGCTCCTGGCTCCACACCTTCTGCTGTAGCTTGAAAGCCAAGCTCATGTTGAAACCTTAAGGCACCAAGCAAAATGATTAAGATACAACAAATTTGAATCTGGTAAGAATAACTGACCCCTAATTCTTTTTTTTTTTTTTTTTTTTGAGGCAGAGTCTCGCTCTGTCCCCCGGACTGGAGTGCAGTGGCCAGATCTCAGCTCACTGCAAGCTCCGCCTCCCGGGTTTACGCCATTCTCCTGCCTCAACCTCCCGAGTAGCTGGGACTACAGGCGCCCGCCACCTCGCCTGGCTAGTTTTTGTATTTTTTTTTAGTAGAGACGGGGTTTCACCGTGTTAGCCAGGATGGTCTCGATCTCCTGACCTCGTGATCCGCCCGTCTCGGCCTCCCAAAGTGCTGGGATTACAGGCTTGAGCCACCGCGCCTGGCCCTGACCCCTAATTCTTAAAAACACTCATGCGTGTGGCGTGTTTTGTATGTGCCGGTTTTGTGTAAAGGGTATGTACTAACAGGAAGTCATCAACCAAGTTCAAGAGAAAGGAAACCAAGATGTTTAGAGTAATTTTTACTGCATTCAATGCTAAGAAATGATCTCTACAGGCACGTCTGACACTACCCTGCTGTGTGTCTTTGGATAAAGTGCTTACCATCTCACCTCCTTCTGTTTCTGAGGTTCTGCATCTAAAATCTAGAATGATGAAAAAGGAGAATGTTGGATCATCTACTTTTAGAACTAGCTGAGCAGGCACTTGAGTGACAGTCAGTATTGAAATGAACTGCTCCAGCTTGCCCCTAGAATGTGAGGCCCCTGAGAGCAGGACCACTTGTGCCTTCACTTCTGCAGGAGACGGCAGCAGGTGGCCACACTGGTTCCGAAGATACAGTCTCAGAGCATGCATAATTCTGAACTCTGAACTTTGGGTTCTATATCATCATGAAATCTTTCTGGGTTTTCTTGTTCTGGTACAAGTTAAAAATGATTGTTAGTGAAGGTGCAGGTAAGAAAGTTTGCAAGAACTCTATGCTATGTGCCATTTCAACAAGCACTGGCCATTCTTGGTGCTGTTCCCTGTGTAAAGCATCAAGGATATGAAGAGGAATAAGAACAGGGCTTACATGCTAGTAGGGGAAATGGCTATCAGTCACAGCTAAATACATTTCAGTGTTGCACCTCCTACATTGTATGAGCAATGTTAAGTGAAACAGGGGAAAAAAGATAACTCCGCTGGGCTGTTGGACATCAGGTAGAAGAGAGGTTGGAAAAGGCCTTTTTTGTGACTGTCTTTGGGCAGTGTTTAAAAATGGGCAGATAGAACGTTGCTAAGAGGATGAGTGGAGAGGACATTCAGATGGAGAGCAGCATAAGCCAAAGCGGGAGAGAAAGCTGAGGGGGGTGAAAATATGCCAGATTCTGAGAAAACTGCAAATATTCAGGGTTGCTTAGAGTACAGATTTGGGGAGGCCAACAGTTACAAGCCAATGGATGGGAAAAGGCTCATCAATATGACCAGTGGAGTGAATAAAAGCATACCCTACAAAATGTTAGAAAATCAGGACATTTCAAGATTCAGTAGCTATCTTTCTGCCCTTTTTTTCTTTTTCTTTTTTTTTGAGAGAGTCTCGCTCTGTTGCCCAGGCTGGAGTGCAGTGGCATGATCTCGGCTCACTAGAACCTCCACCTCCCAGGTTCAAGCTATTCTCCTGCCTTAGCCTCTGGAGTAGCTGGGACTACAGGCACGCACCACCACACCCAGCTAATGTTTGTATTTTTAGTAGAGACAAGGTTTCGTCCTATTGGCCAGGGTGGTCTCGAACTCCTCACCTCATGATCCACCCTCCTCGGCCTCCCAAAGTGCTGGGATTACAGACGTGAGCCACCGCACCCAGCCTCTTTCTGCCTTTTCTTAATGTAAAGCAGAGGAGTTGGCAACATCAGACCCCTTCCTTCCAGCAGGGCAACGCTAGGTGGAGCTGAGTAGCAGCACCCCTTAGACCGTGGACCTTCCCAGTTCTCCACGGTCATCACCCAAACAACAAGCATGTGTTCATGTCCCTGGACGGCTTCACCCATGAGTGTTACCTGGCAAGCCCACCGGCCTGCAAATTTGCCACCTGTGGTGCAGGGTGGGGATAGACGGAGGCAGATGGGGCAAAGAGTTACATTGGAAAGCTAAGTAAGAGCCAGATTTGAACTTTATTCTGTGATTTGTGTAGCCCCATCAAAGGTCTGTCCAAGTGTGAGAGTGACATGAACAAAAATCATTCCCAACCGTTGAAGGGCAACCTCTCTCTTTAAGCTGGCCAATTGGGTATTTCCTTTACCTCTTCAAGACTAAGCAAGCGCTTGTGGAACATACACCGTGTCAACAATATACTGAATGACGTGCATGCTTTGGGGTTGTTTTGGAGTATTTGCAGGAGTAACAGGCTGGAAGGTACCATACATTTTAAAAAATAATAAAACATCAATTTTTCAAATAACCCAATCTTTGTTACAATTTAATTATCGTAAAAAAATTTTATCGTGACAAATATCTTTGAACAACCAATATTCTGTTCTCAAAAATGAAACAAAACATAAAAACATGTACTAAAATAATTTAAAATTTAATAATGTGCTGAGGTCCTTTTTTATGCTACGAAGAACACTATTTTGTGCTCAGAACATTGGGATTACTTTCTCAACTTATAGGGTACTCTTGGCCAGATTTGACCTCAAATACACATGGGTTACAATGGTGATGTGTAGAGGGAAGTAGAGATAAAGGCCATAGTTAGAAAACTTGTAGAAATCAGAATAGGAATCAAGAGGCCAGGATTCACTGTTGATGGCTATTTGTGTATGATTTCTGAACTCTAAACTCTGTTCAGTCCTGGAAAATTCACCTACAGTTGGCTTCTTCAACTTCAAAATGAAGATAATGTACTTAAAAATACATCCCCCAAATCTCTGCCTCAAGTTGCAGTTCTGATCCAGGACTCCCAGGATTACCAAGTGAAAGAACTCATTGATACATGTGTTTCAGAGAAAAAAGATCAAAGGAAGAAAAAAAAGTAACAGGAAAGGAAAAGCTTGTTGGGGGTGAGCAGACACTAAAGGGAGTAACCCCAGTTTTTCCTGAGGAAATTGCCTCACAAAGGAAAAACTAAGATGATGAAAAAAATCAAATGAAAGCTGAGGAAGCTGAAAACCGGAGTATACCCAAGCTTCTGCAATTAAGGTTTCCCTATCTGCCCAGCAAATCTGCAGTGCCCAAGTAACGTATAGCTACCAGGTACCCCAACAAGGAGTTTGAATGACAAGACATTTTAGCAACTATGGAATGTTATTTTCAGGCACATACCCAGTAAAATAAACTTGTTAGAATTATTAAATAGACATCCCAATTAGAGGTCCCAATACTGAAATACCTGAGTTAAGTTGATAGAATCAGGTAATGCCAAGTAACTTTTGGAGAAGTCTCCACTGCCTGCTGGATATTGACTTCTAAAAAACGTGTAAGAAATAAGGCTTTGGTTTTGTCTAAGAATGAAATATAGTGTGCTGAAAATTGCTTCAGCCAATTTCAAGAACTCCTATAAATTTTTCTATGGTATCTCTCTTATTGGACTGTCAACAGTAATAACACTTCATATTCAAGATATATTCCCCCTTTGTTGAATTTATCAGTTCAGTAGTTTCCCTTTCCCAATTATAGATGAAGTGTGACTGAAATAAGGAAGGCAGTTTTCAGAAAAATCAATAAGGAGGAAGTATTCATTATTCCAGTAATGCTTTGTAAATAATAATGTGATTTTAAAATCTACAAAAAAGTCATGGAAAGATAGCAACTTGTGTTTTGTGAGCAATAATTTCACATAGCATAAGAGAGAAGGGAAGCCATTGTATCAGTATCTTCTAATGCCTTATTTGAAATTCTGCGTGAATTTTCAGATACAGACATTTATTTGGGCATGTTTCTCAAAAATGTAAGCTTTAATAGGCCAAAGGTTATGTCCATTTTGTCTACCACTGTGCCTTGCATACACTTTATACTAATAGTTTTGAATAAATAAGTTAAAAATGCTAAATGTACACCTTTTTACAATTCTTTTATTCATTTTTTGATACAAACCATGCATTTATATTTTGTTATAAAAGTACTAAAACCATAATAAAATGATGGAACTTTTTATCCCTTCTGCTCCATCCATTGTTCAAGTCCTAACCGACCTTTGATTACAATCAATCCCAAAGGAGAAATATTACATTCCACTGATTTATTAATGTATGAAATACAAAACTACATCATCAGAATTCACAAATTTTAAATTTTTAAGTGATTTACAATAAAGAAATTAATTGCCTGCACTTCTAAGTGTGTCTCATGAGTTGTTTGAGTATGGCTTCTTTAGTTGGCTGTCCCTCAAATTTTCATTTCTATGTTAAGCCAAAAACAATCTTGAAAAGACTCCTGATTTCTCATTTTCTGCACTTTCTGTGTAATTGGTTACTAAGGCTATGTAAAGAAGAAAGTATCCCCCATCACAGTCATCAATTGATGTCTATTACCAAGACTTCTGTACTCTGAATAGGATGTTCTGTGGACCACAGTGCAATGCTGATTTCACTCCATTTTATACTACCATTTTCAATATGTTCCAGTCCATTATTCATTCCACAGGCTTCAATTTTTCCAAAATTTTGTTCAAGTTCTATTTTGTTTTTAATGGGGCCATCCCCAAATGCTAAATCTCTCATGTATTCATTTATTCAGCACATTTTTTAAGAGTTTCAACTTGGTGAATGCTACTGTCTTGGCAGATATTTCCATAACTAAATCCAACATGATGTCATCTGTTTTTTATTTACATGCTTATGCCTTCTTCTTCTTGCTCCCAAAAGAATTTAAGGTAGCTTACATAAACATGAGACAAAAAACAAACAAAAACAAGTAAATAAGGAAAATGCAGTTTGTCCAGAAAATGCATGGTGGAAGTCTGTATACATTTGATAAAGTTAGAGCACATGTTTGATTCTAAGATTTTCAGTATCCAAATAGAAAGCCAAGAAGAAAGATACATTTACCTACAGGATTCGCCATATGTATACGACTAAACAGGGCCAATAATCAAAATAGGTTGCTCAGAAGTGGTACAATTAATTTCAAATTGAGATCAGGAAGATATTTCTTCGGTAGGTCCTTCCCAAGAGAACAAAAGTGCTCTAACACCAATACCGTCAACAACATCCTTACAATAATGGAGCAGCTGCTTTCAATAGGGCTGTTTCCAGGAAAGCACCTCAGTGTTTGAGAACTGTCTAACACAAAACGGAGATTGAATATGGTTAACTATGTAAGTTTTCAAAACTTATTATATATACAGCTTAACAGTGATAATGATAGCGATGACAATTACAGCTGTTGGAGTATTTATTATACATAGTATACTACACAGCACTTTACATACATTGTTATTTAATCCTTATAATAACCACTTGAAGTAGACATAATCCCATTACACAAGTACAGTGTAAAGTGTTAAGGAGTTCCATAATGAATACTCAGTAATATTGGTCAAGAAACCAAACCCTGCTGCCACTTTAGAACCCCCTCAAGCCTGATCAATCAGTCCTCTCTTCCTCAAAGTAAACACTCTCCTTACCTCTAGCATAATGGATTAGTCTGCCTGTGCTAAATTTAATATAAATGAGGCCAGGCTTTGGAAGTCCAGCACTTTGGAAGGCCAGGCTTTGGAATCCCAGCACTTTGGAAGGCTGAGGTGGGCAGATCACTTGAGGCCAGGAGTTCAAGACCAGCCTGGCCAACATGGTGAAACCCCCATATCTACTGAAAATACAAAACTTAGTTGGGCGTGGTGGCAGGTACCTGTAGTCCCAGCTACTGGGGAAGCTGAAGTGGGAGAATAGCTTGAGCCTAAAAGGCAGAGTTTGCAGTGAGCCAAGATTGTGCCACTGCACTCCAACCTGGGCAACAGAGCAAGACTCCATCTCGGCTGGGCGCGGTGGCTCAAGCCTGTAATCCCAGCACTTTGGGAGGCCGAGACGGGCGGATCACGAGGTCAGGAGATCGAGACCATCCTGGCTAACACGGTGAAACCCCGTCTCTACTAAAAAATACAAAAAACTAGCCAGGCGACGTGGCGGGCGCCTGTAGTCCCAGCTACTCGGGAGGCTGAGGCAGGAGAATGGCGTGAACCCGGGAGGCGGAGCTTGCAGTGAGCTGAGATCCGGCCACTGCACTCCAGCCTGGGTGACAGAGTGAGACTCCGTCTCAAAAAAAAAAAAAAAAAAAAAAAAAAAAAAAAAGACTCCATCTCAAAAAAAAAAAAAAAAACATTTAATATAAATGAAATCATAGAGGATATTATTTGGTGTCTGGTATCTTTCACTCAATATTATCTGTGAAATTCATTCATGTTGCTGTGTACAGTTTTAGTTTGCTCATTTTCAATGTTGTGTGGTTTTCCATTCTATGAGTATACCACACTTATCATTGTATATGGTCAATGAACATTTTTGTTTCTAGTTTTGTATTTTTTTTACTGTTATGCATATTGCTGTAAGGTTTTTTCATATCTAGTTCTCAGGGCACATGGGTACACAGTGTTGCGGTATATACACCACTGCACTTCAGAGTAGACTTGTTAGATCATAAATCTGAATGTCTTCAGCTCTAGAAGATAAAGCTACACTTTCTCTGTGTGGTTGTCCTCTGTTCCTTTCTCCTCATAATTTCATACTTCACCTACATCAGAAAAATAGCTCAAACCAATCAAAGCCATTTACTAGTGAAAAGATTATAAAATAAACCCTACAAATGCTTTCCATTTCTAAATAAAATTGCAAGTAATAACTACATTTTCTTTGAAATATTTAGTATCCAAAACAAGTATGAGTGAAGTTTTATTCTACTTTAATTATAGGATGTGGTAAATGAGCTACTGCATGCCTATTGCTGTAGGCAGGAAGCCCTTTCAAGGGCTCCTTGACACCACCTATCAGACCAAAGCACTAAAATGTCTTTGAACTTGAATTTGAAGTGCCTTGAAATACTGTAATCTTAATTAGCTATGACACATAAATTACTTCATTTTACACCCACGACCATTAGTATTCAGAATTCCCAAAGTTTCTAAGTTCTCAGATTAATGTTGATGCCAAGAAAAGCTATTATTACCCTGGGAAGGAAATATCTCTTGCCTTCAGTAAAAAGGTATAGAACAGAAAATGATGCTTTCCACTTGGTAGATCTTAGTGAATTTACCAGGAAAATTGCTTAACTGTTGTCTTAACACTATTCTCTGGCACGTTCAGAAATAATTATCCAGTTTTAACAAAGAAATGTTAAGGCTTCTCAACTGAGATCCATGTAGCTCATCTAGGACATTTGCAAAGTTTTCATGAAAATATTTTAATTCTGTGTTTTCATTGACTTAGTTGATTATAGAGAAAGTTAATGAAGCACTTTCTGGATCACTTAGAAGACCACCTTTCACTGGGCGTTTGCGGTACTCAGTGTCTGTGTTCCTGTTTGCTTCATTTGTACAGTAGCATCAGTACCCACTGTATTAAAATTAAACTTCAGGCTAATGAGAAAAGAAGAAAAGTTGTAAACTAAAGGGGTGTTCAGACATGCAGTTTAAAAATAATTCAGATTTTAAATAATGAAAGAACTGAGGTATCACGGAGCACATGGTAATTAAAGCGTGCCAAACTCAAAACATGTCAAAAGAATTGGTGTTATAGCACCCAGTACCATTTTGAACAAACAACTTTAAATTAATATCATCTATTTGAATTGTATTGTTTTTTGGGGTTTGAATTTCATCTGTAAACACATTTTTATTTATAGATGTTTAACAGCTATAGAAATACAGAGTTTATGTCTACTTTTATTTTTTTCCTATTTGAGAAGTATAAAAATAATATAAATAAAAACTTGGAGTCTGTCAGAATTGTTTTGCTTTAAAATGCTTCTTTATATATTTTACATATAAAGTTTGAAAACACTGCTCTAACAGGTTAGTGATGAGACTAGCTTATATTTATTGTGAACTCTACCTGCATTACCTTTTAAAATTCTTCCCAGCACCTAATATCATAAGTGCTATCTCTGGCCCATGTTACTGATAGGAAACCGATGTTTAGACAAGTTGGACCCACAATTCAGAGGAGCTGCCCTGAGATTCACACACTTAATTATTACACTAATTATACATTAGGTATGAGGAATTAGAATGCATCACCAAGAGGAGAGTTTTCCTCAAAGCATAGACAAAGGGAGGTACTTTCAGAGTAGTCACCATTCAGAGAGATAAGTGAACCTCACAAAGTCTCAGGTGGTTTCTTGGGCAGCATTCCATCTGTACATCATTTAGACCTGGGCCTCTTCTATGCAGTTTTAGTTTCCTCTTCTGCCACTCATCCGCTACTGCTATCATCTATCCTCACGGGTTTCACCTTGGAGAACTGTTCCTTTAACTATCAAAATCAGCTGCATTCAAAACTTTGTTTCTTTCTTTTTAAAGACAGAGTCTTACTCTGTCATGCAGGCTAGAGTACAGTGGCACCATCATAGTTCATTGCAGCCTCAGACTCCTGAGCTCAAGAGATCCTCCCACCTCAGCCTCCCAATTAGCTGGGACTACAGATGCACACCACCACACCCAGCTATTTATTTATTTAAGAAACGGAGCTTTGCTATGTTGCCTAAGCTGATTTCAAACTCCTGGGCTCAAAAAGATCCTCCACCTTGGCCTCCCAAAGTGCTGGGATTATTAGCAGAACTACTTTTGATGAGGTCTATCACTATCGCTGTTTCTTAGACACTAGTTATAAGGCCAAGAAGACTTATCCCATCGAACCATGAGAAGCCCAAACTGCAGCAAGGACTTCAAATTTTGCTTAACTTAGGGAAAGGGCAAACCATACAGGCAATGGACAGAGCAGAAAAAAAAAAAAAAAAAGACAGAAACAAAACAAGGGATATTTATGTGGACACGTTTGCCTCTCTGTGAAGAAAGAGATGGCATTTAATTAGAAACAATAATTGCCTGGTATGGTTATTCTCAATTCTCCCCAGCTGCAGCAGCCTCAGGATTCACTGGGCAACAGAGGCCAGGAGAGCTTCAGCACAGAGAGTAGAGTAAATGCCACTGATTTGATTTGAAAAAATAATGAGCGATATTTCAGTTGCTCTTCTTACAAACAATAAAATGTGATAAGATGCCTTAAGATGATGATTCAATTACAATTATAGAGTAAGTTCTTGACAGTAAGTATAAATAAACACTGGAAGAAAAACTAAGAAAGATTTAAAACAGCAACTCCAAAAACAAACCTTGTCAAGTTTAATAACTCTTCATAGAGGACTAAAAATAGTCTTTTTTCCCCAACTATAATTCTGAATGCTTTCCTTATAAAATGAGCTATCCATGCTCTAATAATCTTTGCATGATTGTTTTTCTCTGAAGTGTATCTGTAGTTTTTCTCTTTTAACATTTATTATAAAATATTTTTTCTGACAAAGTTTTTTAAATTAATGTACTTAGACCATTTGCATTTAATCTATCTTTAAAATTTTATGTTATTTTTAGATGGCAAATACTCATTTTATATATTTATGAGATACAATGTGATGTTATGATACATGCACACATTGTAAAATGATGAAATATTTTTAAACACATGAGAATAAAGAAATTTGTGGGTATATCTATATATAATGAAAGAAAGAAAAAAATCTCTATATATACTACCTACCTTAAGAAAAAAGATTTCCCATAGTATTTGAATCTGTTTCTGGACCCTTCCTTGACAGCATTCAACTTGGCACTCCCAAGAAAATATTCTCATGCAATTTTATCATTCCCTTGCTTTTCTTCATAGTTTTATAATGTGTATATATGTATCTCAAAATAATATATTATGATTACTGACATATTTTGATTTATTTCTACTGGAGTTTTTAAATCTATCCTACTTTTAAGTTCTTCTCTGATGTAGATTGAGTTTCTACATTTTTTTATTTCATATTTTTGCTGTATTAGTATACAAGTTTCACAGTCTATTACAATTTTTTCACTGGTTATTCTTAAAATTCTAACATGACTTTAATATAAAATTAATCAAAATCTTCTTCCTCGCACCAAATAATACAAGGATTTTAGAATGGGTTAACTCTGACCATGTACATCCCAGCATACATGTTATTACATAAATCTTTTGGTTCTCACATATTTTTTTAATCCTCCCATATTGAACATTATTCTTATTGTGTATGTAGTCAATGTTTGTTTAGATTTGCACATATCTTTACCATTTTCTTTGCCAAGAAAAAAGTATTTAGAAGAGCTTCATACTGCATCTTTTCCAACTGCTGGTATCTCCAACACCATAGGGACCTCAAAATTGTATGGTCTAGGGGCAAGGCTGAGTATATTGCAGGTTAGAGCTGCTACAGCACCTTACGTTTTGTGCTCCCCTCAAAAATGGGAGCCTCCAAGTCACCCAGTATATGGGCCAGAGCACATATTGACCCTTTATGCATTAAATTATAGCGTATGTTAGATAATAGTATATATTAAATAATAACATCATCTATAATCTAATAATGTTATTACCTTCCTTTTCCATTCTTTTGTATATGTTTTTCATATATACCTGACAAAAGAATAACAATAATGATAATGATATATTAAAGTGGTCCTCTCCATCACTGTCCTCACCTTAAACTCTCACTTAGACCTTTCGCACTGAGTTTTTTTCACTCAATTTCTTTTTGCATTTATGCAAAAACATTATGCATGTATACTTAATTTTTCAATAAATTTATTATACCCTAATGTAAATTATTTTTTGCATAACTGCTAGTAATTAATTGCAGTTTAAAATTATACAGTGTCAGAGATTTGTGTTCATGCCTTTGTGTTCATTTCTACATTTCTACACAAGGTATGTAGACAGACTGTCAATATTGACCACCCTGTGTTGACTGATTCTTTGTGTAATTGGTACACAAGATTTAAACATCAGCAAATCACAGCACGTCTCCCAATTTCTTCATAAATTTTAAGTTGGCTTGTCTTCAATTCAATTCAGTTAAGCCCATATAAGAGTAGGAGACAGATGAAATGCTTATCACATACCTATGAATAACTTTATTTTAGGGATATAGACAACTTAGTTATCTATATATTAGTCAGCTGAAAGAAGATAGTTGTGCAATATACATTAAGTCATCTATGGCATGCGAATATTAATACTTACCAACAGTACTCAAAAAAGTGTTTTCTAAATTTTTATTCCATATAATAAATAAAATGGGATGATAAAGTATATGTGCTTTTAGGGTAATAAATGTAAATTCAATCTATATTTTATATTATTCTCTGCTTGAAATTAAAACACAGGCTGTAAAGTTTCTACTTAAATTGCCAGAAGGTTAAAAATATTATCCACTTTGGATCTACTTAAACTTGTCATATTTAGTATACACAGCAGAACAGAATAACTTAGAAGTATAAACTCTTCTGTACTCAATTTATCTCATCCAAACAGACACTTTGGATGAGGTCTGTACTATGCAATTTCTATTTGAAAGAGATACCCAGACTTAACAGCAGATATTCTGAGCACCTTTGACCCTTCAAAAGTGGATAAAACACAGTTAATAAAAATTTTAAGTAAATACTGGTCTGTCAGTTGATCTTCATAATAACATGCAGGATACTTATTATAAATTAGGGATCATTCACATTTATTATGTTTAGGTCTTATTTGATATTACCATTTTCCAATCAGTGAAGTAACATTGAAACATATACCTTATGTCCAAAAGAACATCATTTTTTGGGATATGGAAATACATTGTCCATTTAGAGTTCTTTTACAGCAAGCAGGTGGTCAAGGAAAATAACCTGATAAGATTAATGAAGGCAGTATTAAACTATGCATGAAAATCAGAATTATAAACATGCCCTACTTAAAAGAAGATCTTAACTGATAAGATTTCACTACACTGTAACCTCTCTTTTTCCTAACCCTGGCCACTAAGTATGCCCAGAATAGTAATTGCTTAACTATTAAAAGCAATTTTGCTGAAATCAGACCCAAGAGCATGCCACTGACTCATGTATATCTTGAACAAGTTGAAATCTTTGTCTGTAGATCAATTTATCTTTTAGCCTCTCATAGTTCTCCCCATTCTTGTCACACAGGACTTACATCTGTTCTTACTGCCCTCTACAACCAGTTCTACAATAAAACCAGCCCCTCTCACTGGAGGATCGCTGTCCAAGAAACTACCAGTCATTTATGGAAGTGCTTTTTAGTGTTCATTACATATCAGCAGCAACCAAAATAATAGAAATAGGGGAAAGTAGGAATGGAGACGTCACCATTCAAGTAGGATATATATTTTGCAACAGATATTGGAGAGTTAAGCATCAGAAAGAGCTTGGTGTAAGGAGGAGGTATTTTAAGTTAGGAAGTCCTCATGAAATCTCAGAATCATAGTACGGAAAGATTTCCCATAATATTTGAATCTCTTTCTGTACAAGGCATCAGAGATCAAAATGTAAATAACACAACTCTTGCTTTTAAGGAGCTCCAGTAGAGCATAAAAAAATCCCCATCTCTGTGTTGGTGGAGGAAGAGGCTTGGGTTCAAGATTTGATGAGGAGCCTGCAGGAAGAGAACTATGCCAATGGGTAAGGGAGGAAATATGTAAGATCTGGTTTGAGAGACGAGTAAGAATTGTGGTTACAGACAAGGGGAAGAAGGATGAGGAACTCCAGAGAGTGGCTACTGCATGTGGAACTACCTGTGTGTAATCTCCTCCATCTTAGGCTCACTCCATTGGAAGACAATCCATGTTCTAATCACATGCCTATAAAACCAGCTAAGCGATTCTAATACCGCCAACTCCACCCTCAGGATGGGAGGAGAAAAACAGAGATAGACCCTAAATCAGCACATGCCCACCAAAAGAAGAGTTTACAGGCAAAATCTGGCCTCCCAGGCAATGATGGCTGATGTTCAAGTGAGCAGGAGTAAACAGTTTTTACACATAGTATCTTGATGTCCCAATAAGTAGACAGAGTCCCCAAAAAGATTATGGGAGGAGTCAGTTTCAGAAATCCAGATAAGTAGTCACCATCAAGAAAATGTCAGTTCATGAATTTGTTAAATTCAGAGAAGAGGACTGGAAACAGTAAGTCAGGGAGGGACCTTGTCCTAGGAGAAAAGGGGGGCTCTCAACCAGGGGTAGGATTAGGGACTCAGGAAGAGAACCCAGGTCAGCAAATCAGGTAAAAGGACTAGGTACTGCATCTCAGGAATAAGATCAAAACATGGTATCCCAACAGGGTAAAATGTGGGACTAATCATCAAAGGTGACTTGACCTTGGACCAGAATAAGGGGCTAGAACCACTGACGTCTCTACTAATACAACATCTTCATCATCATTAAGTTTTTATCATGTGCTAGGCATCATGCTCAGTACTATACCTACAGTATCTCATTTAATCCATACAACAAATCTATGAGGCAAGTACTGTTAGCACATTGATTTTACAGCTGAGGAAACTGAGTAACAGAGAGGTTAAAAAAACTGCTAAATGGAGTAACTGGATAGTATATAGAAAAGTAAATTTGGATCCATTTTTTACAGTGTACACTATGCTGGGTAAATTCTAAATGTTTCCAGATATTTAAATATAAAAGTACAACTATAAAAATACTAGAAAAAAACTAGGTGAATCCATTAGTAACCCGAAAAGATTCAAAATCCAGAAGTAATAAAGGAAAAATAGACACATTTTATAACATAAAAATATAAATTATTGAAAGGCAAAAGATACAGTAAGCAAAGTAAAAAGACAAGATCAATATTTGCAACTTATAACACAGAACAGGGGATATCTTATTTTCTAAAGAGTTCTCAAAAAAGGAGAAAAAGACTAAAATCCTATAGAAAAATGTGTTTGAAATGAAAATGTAGAACACACAGAAAATAAAATCCAAGTGCACTTTAGCCATACAAAAACAGGCACAACTTACTCTCAGTAAGAAAACTGAAATTAAAAGAATACTGAGGTTGGTAAAAATTCAAAAGTTTGACAATATAGTCAAACGTTGGAGCACTCTCATATGGTCATAGATGAATGTAAAATGATATAACCATTTGGAAGGAAACTTGTAGCCTCTAAAAAAAAATACATACCTTAAATGGCAAAGCCACTTTTAGAAATCTATCCTACAGACACAGTGGGAAAATACAAAAAGATACATGTCCAAGTCTATTTATTACCAAATATGTGAAATAGCAATGACTAGAAACAGATTTAAGTGTCCATTACAGGGGGCTGTACTATAAGGTCTATTCTCATAGTAGAATACTATGTGGTGGTAAAGCAAGGTTGTCTACCCGACCTTATTTTGTTGTTATTGTTGTTCTGTTCTATTTCGTTTTGTTTTGGACTTTTAGCAGCTTCAAGTCATAATTTTTAGCTTCTGTCTCTAGTGATAAGCAGAAAAGAGGGATGAGGAAGGGGCTTTACTGACACAAGCCAAAATAGAAACTAAAAATTCATGATTGTATTCTCTCCAAGAGTGAGGATGAGGGGGGTATATCTATATGGTACTACGGAGTGAATATAGTACTATGTTCAAAGAGCAAGGTGGAGAAAATGTGGATAGCATGTACCAAATCATCTAAGAAAGTGGGGAATTATGGCAGGCCAAATTTTGGTCCCTTGAATATGTCCCAGTCGTAATTCCTGCCATTTGAAGTAGTTACTTACACACCAAAAGGGCTTTTTAGATGTGATTAAATTAAGGACCCTGAGATGGGAGATTCTCCTGGATTATTTAGGTAAACTCAAGGTAATCTCGAGGGTCAAGATGGAAGCAGAAGAAGGGAGTCAGCAGATGTGGCTAGATAAGAGTGGTCAGAGAGATGCAACATTGCGGACTTTGAAGACAGAGAAAGGGGTCCATTAGCCAAGGAATATGGGTGACCTCTAAAAGCTGCAAAAAGTAAGGCAATAGAGTTTTCCCTAGAGTCTCCAGAAAGACACACAGCCCTGCCAACGTGCTGATTTTAGCCCACTGAGAACCACATCAGGACTTCTAACATACAGAACTGTAAATAACTAACGTGTGTTGTATTAAAGTCACTAATGTGTAGAAATTTGCTATAACAGAAATAGAAAACTATACAGAAAAGAAAACATAAAATGAAGAGTGGTTATATGTAGGGGGAGGGAGAAAATAGAGTAGTCAGGAATAGAAACTAGACATGTTTTATAGACTTGACATGGACCATGTAAATATTTTACATATTCATTAAAAAATTAAGGCAAAAATCTATAAAAATAAAAAATAAAATTAAATAAGTGAATTGGTACCATAACAACAGAGAGATTCATAGTGACTTAAAAACACAGTAATTTGCCAATAATTCCTAATATAATATATCCTAAAAATGAAAATATCTGCAAGAAAATACCGTACACCGAGCTTTCCAATCTATGGCCCACATGCTGCATGTAACCCAGAACAGCCTTGAATGGGGTCCGACAGAAATTCATAAACTTTCTTGAAACATTATGAGATTTTTCAGTAATTTTAAAAATCTCACAGCTATCATCAGTGTTAGCATATTTTATGGGTGGTCCAAGATAATTCTTCTTCTTCCAATGTGGCCCAGAGAAGCCAAAAAATTGTCTTATACTATTTTCACCAACTATTTAGTTGGTGGTAATTTTGTTTATTATTATTCTGAGAATATTGTAGGTATATTGTGAGATAAAGCAAATGAGCAATATTTGATATTCTATTTTTCTGTGTCAGATTCTCAGTCTAAGGAAAAGGAGATTCAGATTAAAGATCAAAAAGGTTAAATTAAAAAAAAAAATGCTACTGCCTCCAATCTGAATTGGAAGTATCAATCTAAACTTATGATAAATTCTATTATTTAATGCAATTTTTTTTCTAACTTTGTTTACTGAAAACACCTAGGAATAATGGCAAACTCAGTAGTAATGAATACTCTTAGCGTCCAGATTAAAACATACAATAAAATTTTCCACTGACAAGGCCCATAATTTCCTGGAAATTTCAATGATTTCCAGGTCTCAGCAAGAATTGTACATAATGAGTCTGGATAAATTTATCATACTACATAGCAATGAAGCTATAAAAAGTGACTGAAGTTATGTCCAAGAACATAGGGATAAACTCAAAGAGTCACCCACTGGGCAAAAATTGGCAATAGAGTATAAATAAGGAGAATACTTGCAAGAGGGTTGAAGTACTTCAAGTACATTTAAATATAGGAGTTTCTAAAGATAAACATGGGCCAGGCGCGGTGGCTCATTCCTGTAATCCCAGCACTTTGGGAGGCCGAGGTGGGCGGATCACGAGGTCAGGAGATCGAGACCATCCTGGCTAACACAGTGAAACCCCATCTCTACTAAAAATACAAAAAATTAGCCAGGTGTGTTGGCGGGTGCCTGTAGTCCCAGCTATTCGGGAGGCTGAGGCAGGAGAATGGCATGAACGTGGGAGGTGGAGCTTGCAGTGAGCCGAGATTGCACTACTGCACTCCAGCTTGGGCGAAAGTGCGAGACTCCATCTCAAAAAAATAAATAAAAGAATAAAATAAATAAATAAAGATAAACATATGGCCATTGCTAAATGATGTTCAGATATCAACTCTTTATTTTGGACACTGATTTTTTTCTATGCAAACTATATCTTTGGATAACTCAATTGCAGATGAGAGAAAATTTCTCTTTACATAGCTGTTTCAGCTAATAATTGAAGAGGTAATGATAGTTTAGTATATTACTATTTTTATCCATTGTGAATTAGTGGGTCTAACCATAATCATCAATGGCTGTTAATATCACCAAAGAGAGAGAACCAGAAATATGCCTGTTAGTGGCAGAACACAGCACTACCTATGAAGTATTTTTGCCAAAAATCAAACTTGAATCTGATCAAACCTCTATATCCAATAGCAATTTACCAGGGAATTGGATAAAAAAACATGCTAAGTGATACCACAGTTCTGCATTAAGCAAAATTCGGATGATAGGAAACTACAAGACAAACAATTCAATTTCTTCAAAAAATAAATTTCAAAAAATATGTAATGGGGGAGAATATAAATTATAAGACACTTAAGATATTTTAGTAATTACAAAGTATAGATTTTATTTAGATCCTCATTCAAGAAAATATAATATAAAGAAATTAAGCGATAATTGAAAATTTGAACATTTACTGGATATTGATCAAATTAGATAATTCTAAACTTTGCCAAGCAAGATATTATGGTTAGCTTTTTGTTTTTAAAGAGTCTTTGTCTTTTAGAGATATACTAAAATATTTATTGATGAACTTGTTTGATACCCGACAATTGCTTCTAAATAATGCAGGAAAGGGAATGGATGAAAGTAGAAATGAAACAAGATTGGGCATGAGCTGATAATTGTTCAAGAACAGTTATGAGAACATACGTATTTTAGGGTATGTTATATTGTTAGCTATAGACTTTAAAAATATTTACATTACAAGAATGTTTTCCTTTTAAAAAGAACATATATACACACACATACATCTGCATGCATGTATATAATAACTTGTATAAGTTCTCATAGTAAGGAATGAATTCAAATTGTGATCTAATTCCAGATTCTCTGCTCTCGACATTGAATACACCATACTGCCTCTAAGCACGGATGATAATCTTCAGTGTCTATCAACTCATTCCACTTCACCAACCTATCAATGGCAGACTCTAAAAGGGACAGGATATCTTGCCTGATGGAATTTCTGATGCAAGTAGCAGAGGATGCAGGTAGTGTCTATGGCTCTGTGTCATACCACCCACAGCTGCCCCAAATCAGGTGATGCCTCTCTAGAGACAATGCATTCTAGACCCCTGTGGTTCCCCAATATCTGGTCTACTAGATATTGGCCCAGATCTTCCAGCAACACTACCTAGACAGCCATATCAGGACATAACTGGTAGGTTCCTGCAGTTGGCATAAAGGGTTTGAGAGGTCAAGAGGGAGGCTGGGGAAAGTTTAGAGTCTATAGTGATAAATAGCCAATTGTAGGCTTTGTATTGGAGATGCTGTGGTCAAGGTAGGCAAGAGCACAGCTGCGGGGTTGTAGACAGGGCACCACCAGAGAGAAGTGAGGAGATGGATGAGCCTGATTTACAGAGAGGAGATAGTTGACCTCTCGTTTCTTCTTTCCACATTAGGGATAGTTAGGACCAGCAGGAGGTGGGGCATAAGGACCTGATGAAATCAGGGGACAACAGGATCAACACATTTCTGATTAAAGCAGAGATAAGGGAGTCTGACTTGCCTATGAGGCTCTTTTAACACCAGAAGCCTTTTGAAATTTGGGCTGGTTGGTGATAATACAGAGGGGTGAATTGCTAACTACAAACCTAGATTAGCGAGCAAGCAAAATAGTCCGTGATAGGCCAGATCAATGGAGAGAAAATGGCTAAGTACTCAGTCTGTTCTTATGCAAGGCCAGTATATCTAATTAAAAATTTTAAAGATGAATAGTCAGTCATTCACATACTTTCTCTCCATGGCATCCAAATGTTTGCCATGGGATAGACCACACATCTGGGTAATTAAAAAACTATATTTCTATATTGGTTGTTTTGGTCCCTTGGAAGACACAAGCTCACTAAATCACACAGAAGGCAAAGTAGCACACAACTTACAAGAATCAGAAACAGACTAGATCAGAAAACAGACCACAAGAAGGAAAAGAGGTTCTTGATTTTCAAAGTATAGTTCATGACCCCACAGCCTGGGCATCCCCTAGGAGCTTGTTAGATATACAGATCTCAGGCCCATCACTAGACCTACTGCATAAAAACCCATTCAACCACCCCCGCCCAGGCAATTCTTCAGTAATTATGGCATAAAAGCACTCCTAGAGCTTTCATCACCACCAGCATCATAACTACCATTTATTTGGCACTTACCATGGGCTAATACTAAGCTTTACATGAATTATCTGATTGCAACCATGTAAAGAAATCACTATTATTATTCCTATTAAATTAACTAATTAATTTTTAATTTTATTTCTTGAGATGGAGTCTCACTATGTCACCCAGGCTGGGCTGCAGTGGCGCGATCTGACTCACTGCAACCTCTGCCTCCCAGGTCCAAGTGATCCTCCCACCTCAAGCCACCCAAGTAGCTGGGATTACAGATGCACATCACAATGCCCAGCTAATTTTGTATTTTTTGTAAGACGAGGTTTCATCATGATGGCCAGGCTGGTCTCGAACTCCTGACTTTAAATGATCTGCCTGCCTTGGCCTCCCAAAATGTTTGGATTACAGATGTGAGCCACCATGTCCGTCCCTATTATTCCCACTTAAGAGATGAAACAGCTAATTACACAAGATTTAAAGCAAGGAAAAATGACATGGCTTACAGATGGTAGAAATGAGATTCAAACCCAGGTCCTTAGAATGCTAAAATATGAGTTGTTAATTACAATTTTCTTATTCTCAGAAATAGTAGAAACACCACTGGTAGCATTATGTTTAATGATGAAGAATGAATATGTTATGGAGTCAAAGGGAAAGTAGATTTATCATCACCATCAAAGAATTTTCAAAGGGAGTTAAGACCAGATTTAAAACAATGAAGTAAGGCAGAAAAGGCAAGACACAAAAAGAACTGTTAAGAGTCTTTCCTTACTGATTATTTTAACATGAAAAGATTCCATGTTCCACAGAAATATTTATCTGAGAGAAAAACAGAATTAACAATTTATGTTTCATCTGTTTTGACAAATACATAATTACCCTTAGCCTGGTAAGGATTTTCCCTGTTGTCCCAAATGAAAACTGACTAAATGTGACATGAGTTTAGAATTAATCCCTACTATAGTTGGGATTTGCTACAAAGCAGCTGTTTCTTATTCCTATGTCTTGAGGATCATGTGCTGATTATGATGGACTTATTAAATGTCTTCAGAAGGCTATCTGTGAAGCTGTTTTTGGCTGTTCAAGAATAGTTCCTGAGTTTTATCACAAAATTTCTGCCTGATTCTCTTGATCTAGGAGTGGTTTATATTAAGTAACTGAGAGATAGTAATCAGAAAGAAATAGCATGCCTTAAAATGTAAAACAGGGCTATTTTAATCAGTGTATTTTAATTTAAATTACTTTTAGCTTACTTTTCAAAGGAAAATTCCAGATTTCTTACGTTCATAATTCTTTCCTTTTAAAGTATTACTTTGAAGTGTGCACAAAACACAGACCGTGGCTACAGCAGCATGACGCAATCACAGGTTAAAAAAAAGAAGACGCTCTGTCAAAATGACTTCTTGCCACAGTCCAAGGCAACCTAAAGCCTTCTGAACAGCTCTATTCTCATTCACAAGCTCAGCTGTAAGGGGACTTTTAAAGCACCACTCCACTAAGAGCCAGGTAATTTCTTACTTCAGGTCCTAAAACCTTTTACCTCCATTTTTTTGTAATTCTCTGTTGCTAAGATTTCACTTTAACTCTTCCTGCTCTCTACCCTATATGGAAGATTTAATCCAAGCAGTGTACACTTTGCCCAGGATATGGACTCTGGACTTCTCTGTATAGTACTGGTGTTTGTTCCCCATTTTTCTGCCATGGTAGACTTTTTACCTAAAAAAAAGGTGAAGGAGCTTTTTCCTTAAAAGGATTGAAGGAAGTTGTTTAGTTCTTGGAGACCAGTATGACAATCCAGTGGCTTCCTTCTAGTTGTGCTGACCACAATCCAAGTTGCCCTGGCTGAAACCTCTGCATCAGCATACATCCTTTTTCCGTTAGAGTGGTCTCCCCAGAGATCAACTAGGCCAGTGGAAAATGAGAATTATTTGCTTTGAAAAGGACCTTGTACCTTTGAAGTTTCCCATAATTTAATGGTAATATATTTCCACCACTGCAGACAATTGAGCTAGAAACTACCTAGAAACTCATTTGATTACAGACAGGTGGCGGATCTCTCCTTTATTTGCAAATTACTATTTTTAAAAATTTTAAAGAAGTGTAGTTTAAATATAGTAAAATGCACAGATCTTACATTTACATTTTGATGAAGTTTGACAAATTATGTACCCAAGAAACTACCATCCAAATCAAGATACAGAACATTTTCATCATCCTATAAAGGTTGCCCTGGGGAAACCATTGTTCCCATTTCTATATAAATGGAGTCACACAGAATGTATTTTTTGGGGTTTCTTTTGCTCAACATAATGTTTTGGAGATTCACCTATGTTTGTATGTAAAGGTGGTTTGCTTTTTATTGCTGATTAGTATTCCTTGGTGTAAATATATCATCATTTGTTGATCTATTCAGCTACTGATGGATACTTGGGCTGTTTCTAATTTTTTACTACTATAAATTATGCTGGATATGCATGGATATTCATGTATAAATCCTTTTGTAGACATCTATTTTCATTTCTCTTGGGTAAATACCTATGAGCAAAATTGTTGAGTCACACATTAGGTGTAGGTTGTCTTTATTAAAAACTGCCAAACTAAATTATACCTGCAAAAAAACACCTAATAGTCAGGATCCACAGGTAACTTAAACAGTCAACAAGCAAAAAAGAAAAAAAAAATAACTCCATTAAAAAATGGGAAAAGGACATGAACTGACACTTTTCAAAAGAAGACGTACAAGTAGCCAACAAACATATGAAAAAAATGCTCAGTATCACTAATCATCAGAGAAATGCAAATCCAAACCATAATGAGACACTATCTCACAGCAGTAAGAATGTCTATTATTAAAGAAATCAAAAGCCAACAGCATTGTAGCATTGTCCTTGCCTTCTTGGAGCTTACAATCTAGTAGAAAAGTCAGAAATGAAACAAATTAACCACAAAGATAATAAACATTTCGAAGGCAACAGAAATAGGAGATATTGGAAGTTCACATAGGAAGGGAGCTTCACATTCTGGGCTGGGAGGGAGCAGGAGGAACAGTGTCAGAGACTGCTTCCTTGAGAAAGGTACATTTTAGACCAATCCAAAAGGAGGAATCCCACTTATCCTTAGGCAATAGGTAGAGAACATGTGTTCCATTCAGATTGCGGAAAGCGTTGGAGAGGATCATTTCAGGTGGAATTACCTGTGTCCACATTTTGCACTACACAGTGGGACTACTCCAGCTTGCTTCTATGGCCCATTCAAGAAATTGAGTAGAGGCCCAGGGACCTCTAGTAGTCTTGTAGAGTAATATCTTTTTGTTGTTCTGCAACTACCTGAGACCATTTTCAGCATCCTCCAAAAAATACTGTATTTTCTTTCTATCTCAAACACCTTTGAAACATAACACCCTTGATTTGTATATTTCACTTACCTTTTCAAACTGATAAAATACTAGCCTGGTGATGGCAGATAAATTGTCCAAAAGGGCAGGCTTCATCCCTTGCACTGGGTCCCTCTTTTTACAAGTAATTGCCAGCCTACTTATTAATATAATTTTTGACCCACACTGAGTACTTAGCCACAGCTTTCAATTATTCTCCAAGATTAAGAATTCTAATAGAAATCTTTTCAACTCTACAATCACCTATATAACACCAAAATCCACAGAGTGTCAGTGAAACGGAACAGCAGGCTCTTAAATTACTTTGATGTTGCTACATATTGTACCAATAGCCAAGTAAGTATAACCCTAGAGTTTTGGTATATCAACATGCTTTGTTCCTCTACATGGAACACACTATACCATTGCCATTATTGTTTCTACTTTCACTACTTACTTGATTCCTTTACAACACTGATATCCTGGATTGAAATCAGTATGTAAGCTGACTACAGAACTCCAATCAGGTTTTAAGGATACCATTCAGTATATTAGGGACCAGAATAATGAGCAACTAATGATGGGAAGAAAAAATATTTGAGAGGGAGATGCTATATGGCTTTTCTCCTAGAATATACATAGAATGTGCTGGTGGTGGAAACTGGAAGTGTATCACTTAGAGACTTTCAAGTTGACAGAGGTGATCACACTAAAAACACTCCAAGCCAATTTACCCTCTCTTCTATTTGCACCTGTTCTATATGTCTAATGGAAACTTAGCCTGTCCTCCTCATTAGACCACATATTCCCTGACCAGGAAATCCACCACCTAGAGATGGAATATATTGTACAGGAGATATTGGAGTCTTACCTGTAATTTGTGGTAAAAGCCACAACCCCGATAGTAGTAATGGAAATCTGTCTCTTTCCTGTAGAACATTCATAAATAGATTAAGGCTTTCCACTAGGAAAACACAGGAAACATCTAATCAAGACTTTAATTTTTTATTTCCCCTGCCTGCACTTGAGGACCAACCTCATCAACTCTCCTACACATTTCTGTCTCCTAGTCCAAACCTGTTAGCATGACAGAGTTGAAAAGAAACCTTGTGAACAAAGAATGGAAGAAATCCTAAACCATGCAGAGCATAGGTAGAATGAGACTAAGATAATATTCAATGAGATAAATGGCTAAGAATTTGCCAGAGTTGAAGCAAGGTAGAAGCCCTTAGATTGAAAGGGTAAACTAGTTAGATAACAGAATAAAGAATAAAAACTTACAGACACAATGTATTGAAAATGCAGAATCTTAAGGATAAAGAGAAAATCTTAAAGAGAAAAGGCAAATGACATACACATGCATAATAATAATATTGGTAGTGTTCTGGCAACCTAAAATGGAATTATATATAACTAAACTATAGTTCAGGTACAAAGTCTCTTATAAATAAGCCCTCAAGGAAATAACTTTTAAAGCATGATTTTTAGCAAGAAGAAAATGAACCCAAGTGCAAGAACTAACAGTGAGCAAAGAAATTATTAAATCTAAGTACTGACTGCAGAAAAATAATGTTATGTCCATTAAGATAACAAAAAATAATAGGAATAAAAGAGGATCATGACCATTTAAATAATTCAATAGAAGGCAGGAAATAAACAAATACAAAAGAAAGGATAAGGTCAATAAAGGTATGTAAATAGAAAGCACAAATGAGATTGCGGAAATAAATCCAAATATATTAGCAATCCCAGTGAAAGTAGACAAGTTACATTTGTTTGATAAAAGACAATTGAGTCACAGATGGAATTTTTCAAAAATACAGTTATATATATATATATTTAAAGAGACAAGCTAAAAGATAAGAGCAAAAAGGAAAACAATAAAAAAATTAGGATTATTACATCTTGGGGTAAATGCCCAAATATATATACTATGTATGTCTATCCTGTATATATCTATACACATACATACTATACACACACACTATACACTGTATGGACACTATGTAAGTATGTTGTGAAATGAACATTCTTCTATAAAGTTAATGAGAACGCAGTATAGTGCAACTATAACTTGGCAAAATCAAAGCTAAAAATGTTTACACTCAAGGATTCAGAAATTCCACTTCTTGGTATGCAGCATCAAGAGACTGTTGAACATGTACAAGGAGACCTTTACAAGGATTTTCTCTGCAGTAAGGTTGCAATGATAATTTGAGAATAAATCAATATCATCAATAAGGAAAGGAGTAAATTGAAAAACATTTATAAAATGGTACAGAGCAATCTGTATCTATACTATCCCCTAACCAAGGAGATATAAGATATCTATGCTTATATCTATACAATAAACCATAAGGATGAGTGAAATTAAAAGCAACATGTAGAAAGAATTAAATTATTTAGGTAAAATTTTAAATAAAATAATAATATACAGGGTCGGCAAATGCATACATACGAAGTACAATTATGAAAATATGGGTGAGTAGTAACCATGATTTGAGTACAAGGGAGAAGATGGATTTAGGGAGAGTTGAAAACAGGGTTCAATTACGATTTCTACAAAGTATTATTACCTTTAAAAAAATCAAAAGCAAATATGTTTAATTAATAATGCAAAATTTTAATCTAGGTAGTAGGAATATAATAGACTTTTATCCCTCTGTAATGTTATACCACTGGTCCCCAACGTTTTTGGCACCAGGGACTGGTTTCATGGGAGACAATTTTTCAACAGAGAGGTTGGGTAGGGATGGTTTGTGGATGAAAGTGTTCCACCTCAGATCATCAGGCATTAGATTCTCACAAGGAGCACACAACTTAGATCCCTTGTGTGTGCAGTTAACAAAAGTGTTCACACTCCTATGAGAAACTAGTGCCTCCACTGATCTGACAGGAGGTGGACCTCAGGCAGTAAAGCTCGCTCACCCAATCAGACAGTAATGCTCACCCACTGCTAACCTCCTGCTGTGCAGCCCAGTTCCTAAAAGCTTCAGACTGGTACCAGTCTGTGGCCAGTAGGTTGGGGACCCCATTCTATATGATGTGAATTTCACAATAAAAAGTAACAGGAATAAAATCCCATTTGGAATAGCAACAAACATATTACTAAATAATACGTTGACTAAAAGATGTGTGTTGAACATTGTTGATGCTCTATAAACAAAGGATCCCCTTGAAACAAACCTCTTATAAAATTTATATCTTAGAAATAAAACGAGAAACAGTCTAAATATGGTTAACAAAGGGTTAAAATTTTTAAAAGACATTCAGGTGAATGATAGGTGAAAGGAATAAACTAGATCTATGTATCACCATGGATCCATCTCAAAAATATACCATATTGAGTGAAACAAGTAAATTGTAGAAATCATAATTCATATGAATGTAATACACACAAAAACAACAACATACGTTGCTTTTACGTATGCGCATTAATATAAAATGGTGAAAAAAAATGACATAAGGAATACATCCCAAACTCAGCACAGCATTTGTCTTTGGGTAGAAGGAGCATAAAGGTTGCAGATGAGACACAAAACGGACTTAAGCTTTGTAATTTCTTTAGGGAAAAGATTTTAAAAATTAGTGATTATTTGTTTCGATTAGCAGATGCAAGGATGTTGTATTTCTATTTTCTGTTTCTCTTTCTGTGCTTTTAAAATTCCTCATTATTTACAAAAAGTTTTTAAAAGGAAAGAAAAAGAAAAGCACAAAGAAAAAAATAAACTACCAAAATCATCTCCAGAAGAAGTCACCATGTGCGTCTCTGTATGATTGCATCATCTTTGTATATAAAGTTATAGATATATTTTATAAATATAAATTATATTTTCACAACCTGCATTTTTACTATTAAAAATGTCACAAATATTTCCTATGTTATTACATAATCTTCTACATTACAATATTAATGACTACATATTAACTCATTGTATGGGTGAGCTAACACGTAATTGAGTTCCTATTATTAGAAATTTTGATGTTTTCAAATTTGTACCATTAGAAAGAGTGCTGTGATAAATGTTTGTGCAGATAACAGCCACAGGGTCATTTTTAAAATGCATTATACTACTTCAAAGTACATTCACAATTTTAGGAGATTAGTTACATATTGCCAATTTGAAATGGAGAAAGATCCCATTAGATTCACTTTATCAGCAGTCCTGTTTCTTGGAATTTTCACTAACCATGGGTGTCATCTTTTCTCTTTTTAAAAAATTTTTTTTCTATTTTATTTCTTTCATGTTTTTCAAGTTTTCATTATTTAAACCTTTCTCATTTATTTGTTGGCCATGTGTAAACTTTGAGCAATTGTGACAATTTACTCGTTTTTTCCATTTGATTGTTTCTTTTTTTTATTTTTTTATGGCTAATACATTGTTATAACTTATAAAATCGATCAAAGAAGAGGCCACCCTTTAAGTGATGACAAAATATAGAGGTCATATGTGTAAACCTATGGAGACAGGATTCATGTCAATGCCCATAACAGGAATTCTCAGTTTATACCGACTTGCCCATTTCCTGGATAACCATGCAACCCACAGGCTAGTGGGATGCCAGTTTCTTAGTAGAAAGGAAGAGAGCTTCTTTTCCTCTCCAATTTCCCTGTGTCTCACTGGTTGCCTCATCTGCCTGGCAGATGCAATCCTGAAGTGGGCCCTCGATGTTAGGCTGCATACCTCACAAATCCTGACTTTGGGGGTGCATGGAGCCTGTAACAACTCTTTAAGGACATGAATTTTGAGTTAAATATATTATTAGTTAACTAATTGGTTAAGTAAATTAATTAGTTGAATAAATTCAGATAATTAACTGTATGTTTTATCTAGGCATTTTTATTTTTTCTCAGTATAGAATCAAAATACCTGATTTTTAACAGATATTTTTGTCTACCTTTATCTAGCTGTAGCATCAATTCCAGTAGCTGGATTAGAAAGCTGGCTTAAAGGAGAGTTCCATGGTGGGCCGGCAGACAAGTAGATTGTATTTCTGGCTTTCCATTTTTTGAAATAAGAGGGGTTATGATATAGGTCTGCTTGGGATTTTGTTCTTCCAGTCAAAATCCTGACTGCTTTGATTACTAATTATCTAATCAATATTCATATGTTCTTTATGCATTGACTAGTAAAAAGCCTGTGTGGTTTTAATTCTCACAGATGTTTTACGTATTGCATTTTGAGTTTCTTAAAAATGTAAAGCAATCTATCAATTGAAAAAGCAATTACATTATCACTTTTCCAAGACAGATGGGGGGAAGAGTATAAATAAAATATTAGTAAAAATTTGACTCAAAAGAAAAATAAATATATATGTAAATAAAGGTAATTCTAAGTTGATGTATTCTCATAATTAAAATTACGTGAATTGAGTAAGAATATACAAAACACAGTCATATAAAAGCATTCACAAACTTTATAATTGCTTGGTTTTTGTTGTGGGTGTTTTTGTTTTGTTTTGTTTTTAATCTAGCTCTGTCTGCTTAATGGGAAAATGTCATTTGGGGAAGCAATCAGCAGAGGACAGGTCGGATAGTCGAGTATTAGCAATAAAATAGGATTCATCTGGCGAACAGTTCAGCAAAAGCTTTGTTTTAAATGAGTGTCTTCTTTTAAATTGGGTAGCAAGATTTCTCCAAAGTAGTTAATCAAGGTCCTTCTAGAATAACAAACGCTTTCTCAGAACCAAGTTACCATCTCTATTATCTTGCAGGCACCTTACTTTGCAAGTCGCTTAGATAAAGCTCCCCTTACATAGAGGTGTCAGTTTTCAGCAAGCCATAATCCAATTCAAAGAAGTCATGAATTAATTTAATAGAGACCAGGCACTATGTGAGGCACTTCCACACACTTTATCTAATTTAAACCTCTTGTTACTCCCTGTAATAACTTTAACATCCTGTCCTCAAACTGGCATAGAAGAAAAAGTAGGAATCTGCCGAATGAACAAGGCAATTGCACCTCTTTAAGGTTGCCTTTGCCTGAGAAATTCTGAGAGGAAAAAAAAGAGGCAGAAGAATTTACATGTACAAGAGATGTACTGTGTATCAGGCTCTGTGCTGAGCAGACACTAGCTGTGTTCTGTGTTTTATTTAACCCCCTCAACTGCCATGTGCAGTGAGCATGGGTTTTTTTTTTTTTTTTTTTTTTGACAGAGTCTTGCTCTGTCCCTAGGCTGGAGTGCAGTGGCGCAATCTTGGCTCCACCTCCTGGGTTCCAGCAATTCTGTGCCTCAGCCTCGAGAGTAGCTGGGATTACAGGCACCCCTCACCACGCAAGCATAGGCATTTCTACCACAAAGTTGGCAAAGTACTCTCCTTCCACCAGCCTTTGCCAAGGTGAGAGACAGGACTAGCTGGATTTCCTAGACCGACTAAGAATCCCTAAGCCTAGCTGGCAAGGTGACCGCATCCACCCTTAAACACGGGGCTTGCAACTTAGCCCACAATCAGAGAGCTCACTAAAATGCTAATTAGGCAAAAACAGGAGATAAAAAATAGCCAATCATCTATTGCCTGAGAGCACAGCGGGAGGGACAAGGATCTGGATACAAACCCAGGCATTTGAGCCAGCAACGGCCATCCCCTTTGGGTCCCCTCCCCTTATATGGGAGCTCTGTTTTCACTCTATTTCACTCTATTAAATCTTGCAACTGCACTCTTCTGGTCCGTGTTTTGTTAGGGCTGGAGCTGAGCCTTTGCTTGCCGTCCACCACTGCTGTTTGCCGCTGTGGCAGACCCACTGCTGACTTCCATCCCTCTGGATCCAGCAGGGTGTCCGCTGTGCTCCTGATCCAGTGAGGCACTCATTGCCACTCCCTATCCGGCTAAAGGCTTGCCATTGTTCCTGCATGGCTAAGTGCCCAGGTTGGTCCTAATCCAGCTGAACACTAGTCACTGGTTCCACGGTTCTCTTCTGTGACCCACAGCTTCTAATAGAGCTATAACACTCACTGCACAAGATTCCATTCCTTGGAATCTGTGAGGCCAAGAATCCCATGTCAGGGAATACAAGGCTTGCCACCATCTTGGAAGTGACCTGCCACCATTTTGGAAGCGGCTTGCCACCATCTTGGGAGCTCTGGGAGCAAGGACCCCCCTGCTGTAACAAAGGCTCCATGAGGTGTCCTACCAATGTGTTCACATGGCCACAGGTTTGTGATATTTGTCAGTTATCGTCATTTATATGTATCATCCGATTTATTTTCTTGTCCTACATATTCACTTTCATACCAAATCTTATATACATATTTCATATTCTTTTTCTTAACAAAAGCTTTCATAGTTTTCAAAGCTTTGGGCTCTGCAAAATCCAAGTCAGTTTCTAGAAATGAGTATTATCTCCATTTTTACAGATAGAAAAAAACCTCGAGTTAAACGGATTAAGTAACTAGTCCTAGTTACAGACTAGTAAGAGGGAGAACTGGGATTTGAACTTTTTGATCTGTGGATCATAGATCATACTTTTGTCTGCTAACTTATTTTTGGTCCATAAAAAAATTTTATGTAATACATAAATATACTTACATTAAAAGAAGCACAAAAAAGGGAAGGGAAGGACATTAAAGCACACTAAAAATGTCTCTTCCCACTGCCCCATCCAGGCTCCCCTGCATCGTTCTCTTCGCAGAAATTTGCTAATTATTTAATCCATGCATTGTCAGAGATTCTGAAGCAATAGAGTGCCTCTGGTAGAAAATCAGAGTCTAAATGGAGAAACAAACGTCTTACATACCTGCATGCACACATGGTTCTAAGGCCATGTTTGGAAGGTGACATAAAACACTTAGGGGAACTGGTTTACAGAGATGATCAAAGCTGGATAAGGGTAATCATAGAAATCATCCCAATATCAAAAAAGAATTGATTGTAATGGGAGGAAAGGTTAGACATTTTAGATAGCCCCGCAATTTTGTTGTTTTTTGTTTGTTTGTTTTAGTTCTTAACGTCAGTTTCAATGACTCTCTAGGATTATTACTCACCTATTGAAAAATTCACTCCTGTAATGTGTTCACTGTTCACACAACAGGCCAGCTGCAGGGCACTCGAGCTGCAACACGCATGTGTATTGTAAGGGACAGCATCTCAAGATAAACCCCTCACTCTCTGAGACTTAGTACAAGTTAAACCACCTTCTCTGTGCCCATCTTCTCTGCCTACCACAAAGGATTGTCTCAAGACCAAATAATAGTTTGAATGAAAAGACTTCTTAAACTCTAAAGGTGGTTGCATTTCCAAGATTTCATCTCAAGCTTGACCTGTGATTGAGTCAATCTGGGCAGTCATGATCCCGGCTGGGGAAGTGCTACCAAGCAAGGAGCTGATGGGCATGAGGCTTGGCATGAGGATGTGGGGTGGGGTGTTGAGTCTTCAGTGTAGCTGCCATGTTAATGCCTTAAGGTAAATCTCAACACATGGTTATATCTCAAAGCATCTCCCCCTTCCACACACACAAATCTAACTCCAAAATCTTTGAAGATATTTCCTAAAGGTGTCAAAAAACACTGAGAGATTTATATATCTATATATCTCATATATATATCACATAGTATGTGTATGTGTGTGTGTATATATAAAATACAAATTCAATAGCCCCATAATAATCTGTCTCTGTTGCTTTCTCTTTCTATCTCTCTCTCTCTGGCAGTGACTCCAGCCTTCTGCCTCTCTTCCTCATTACTTATTTCCCTTTCCTCTCCATATATCACCCAAGCCTGAAAAAGAGAAAAAAAAAAAAAAAGTCCTAATGGCTGGGCAAAGGCTCCTTCTTTGGGTGGGGTATGTACATCTTGAAAGTGAAAACATAGCAGGAAGGGACTTTCCTTACCTTAGAGAGCTTGGTAGGTGATAAGTGTAGATCAGTATACCTCATTCTGTTTTATTGCAGGTGAAAGAGAATGCAAGAGCACATTTATGTGCCTAGGGGCCCAGGGAGAGGGACAGAGTAAAGAAAACCTGAGATTTGTCTTCACTAAACCCTTCAAATGGCACCAGGGTCTGAGGGGTCAAAAAGCAGCAGGCGGAGCTGAGGGTGTGGTTTTCAGTGTGGCTGGAGGAGGGTGGGATGGTAGCTAATTCCTTTATGGTTCAAGTGACAGAGCATGGTGGAGTTGGAGACAGTAGCATCTCCCCACCACACACACCAGTCCCCACTGCCATCTCCCAGTGCAATGGAGTGCAACTTCACTGCAGTGAAGACTTCAGGAATGCAATATATTACGGGTTGAGTTGTATCCCCACTAAAATTCATAGGTTGAAGTCCTAACCCCCAGTTCCTTAGAATGTGGCCTACTTTGGAAATAGGTCATTGCATATGCAATTAGCTAAGATGAGGTGATCCTGGGCCTTAATCCAGCACAACCAGTGTCCTCATAAAAAGGGTAAATTTGGACACAGACATGCACACAAGGAGAACACCATGGGAAGATCAAGGCAAAGACTGCTTGATGCTTTTACGCACTAAGGAACGCAAGCCACAGGAAGCTAGAAGGGAAACCTGGAACAGATTCTCTCTCCCAGCTCCCAGAAGGAACCAACCTTCTAAAACCTTGTCCTTGGACTTCCAGCCTCCAGGACTGTGAGACAAGGCATGTCTGCTGCTCAAGTCACCCAGTTTATGGCCCTTTGATACAGCAAACCTGGCATAGGGGTTTATACTTGTCGAAGTCCCAGGATTCAGATGTTGTTACCAACATCAGCAATAGTGATGAGAACTTTTAAATAGTCTCTGAAACCAGAACATCAAAGAGAAGAACCTGGGCAGAAAAACACGATTGAGAGACATTTTTAAGATTCTCTTGCTCGTACCTCTAATCGTTGCAGTAAACGATTAGAGGCGTAACTGCTTTACTACTGGCTTGCTGTTCTAGTTGGCAACTCTGACAACTGACCGCTTACCTCCACTTTCCAGACCAGCTGAGTTCCCAACAGGATGGGGAAAAGGGACCAGTCCCTACATGCTCACATCAGCCCGTCACTGGTTGTGGGTCACTCTCTGGGAAGGCATATAGCCTTGAGTGGGCAGTCCCCTGTTCCCAAGGCCACTGCCTGATGAGGGACACAGCTGTGAGAAACCAGCAGGTAAGAACAGAAGCTGGGGGTTGGCTCTGGTGCTGAGGAAGGATTTGTCTTTGTGGAGCACCATGGTATCAACTATGATGAGGATCATAGATGAAGATCTTACACTGCTCAGATTCACTCTCTTCTTAGGGTAAATTTTTCCACCTGTGAGCAGCGCTCCAGAATTTTCACTGGCCTTATTTCCTGGGTATTTCAGGGTTAAAAGGGTAAACAATAACCCTCTCAGTCTACCCAAGCTGCAACTGGCACCCATTCACTCCTCCTCACCACCCACTCTGGACTATCCCTGCCCTTGGCAAATCTTGCCTCCAGGTAGCTTACTCGTGGAGGGGGTGATCCCAACTCTCATTCCCAAGGGGTTTGAGCCCTTGGTTCCCAAGTACACAACAGGCTGTGGCAGCTGTGCTTGTCCATTGAACATTAAAATTAGGCACAGCAGTGGCAAGAGATACACTTGTGTGTTTTGCTCAGTGTCGATTATCCTCTCAGTTGTCTGTGTCTGAAGGCCAATTCTCAGTTGTCTGAAGGAGCACATCTGTGATTCTTAGAAGCTCATGCTCCCAGAACTAGGAGATGCGTTATTGCCCCTGATATGGGGATCTAGGTGTAGTGCCACAGTATGTACCGGAAAAAAGAAATAATTATTTCTAGAATTTTTATGACTCCCCCAAATCTTAAGGTACCCTGTATTTTTATAACACTTTATGGGTTAAAAAAAAAAAGATTTCTATTTCTGGCTAAGATGGGATAACATGAACCAGAATTATCCTCCTGCCTAAAACAACCTCCCTCCCAAAATAAAACAAAATATCTAAAACAATTGTCATAAAAACACTGGATGCGAGGCAACAAAGGATCTGCAGAGCATCCCCCTGAAATATTGAGCAGAGTTCTAATTAGCACATTTGTATAAGGAAAGCACTTGAGGCTGGTGAAAGAACCACCTGAAAAGATTAAAGGGAATAGTACTTAGCACTCAGAAAGGGTGAGGAATAGTGTCTGCCTCTAACAGGCTTGAAAACCTTATGATGCATGGGCCATTGGGTAGAATACTCAAAAGAGTTTGTTTGCCTCAGTAGCGGGGAAAAAATTAGTTCTGGAATAAACACTTCTGTGGTCCTGTCTCGTGTATCTTACATCCAAGAACTCAAAGGATCATGCTGTTAGCAATTTGTGTCTCAGAACAAACCTCAAGAATATTTATAGGAAGACAAAATATCCAGCACTCAACAAGGTAAAACTCACAATGTATGTTAGCCAATCAAAAATTATCAGGCATGCCAAGAAGCAGGAAAATAAGATCCATTATAGGAAATAAAATTAATCTAAATCAAACCAGAATAAGCACTAATGTTAAAAATTAGCAGACAAGTATATTAAAGCGGTTATTGTAACTATGGTCAATATATTCTAAAGGTTAACAAAGGAACATGAATGATATTTTTAAAACCCAAATCTAACTGTAGAGATGAAGATGATAATGTGTGAGATGAGAAATACATTGATATTAAGGGCAGATGAGACATTGCAGAAGAAAGAAATCAGTGAACTGCAAAACATAACAAAAGAAACTCCAAAATGAAATAAAGAAAGAAAAGAATTTTTATTGTGAACAGAGCATCAGTGAGCTGTGGGACGACTTGAAATAGCTGTGTAATTCGATTAGGGATCCTCACCTGTGAAATGAAGTGGACTCAAGCAGGATTCAGCCACGGGAGTCTAATGACGGTGCAGACCTGGCAAAGCCTCAACCCGCCCAGCATGGAGTGCTGGGTATGCCCAACACAGTGTCCCTGGATCAGGCTAAAGTGGCCAGACCTCACATTGCTCCATAACATTGCTCCAAGCTTCCTCTGGAAGGATATGACCCTGGCTAAGAGACCTCTCTGCAGTTGAAGGAGACCTTCACCAAGCTCAGAGCTAGAGGGGATTCACCCACTCCACTCACTGCAGCTGGACCTTCTGTGAAGTGGGATCTACAGACACATATTCATCTGTACCACAAAGCGCATGGACTTCAGAGCCACACTGCCTGTGTTCACATCCCGACTCTGCCACTTTAGGTAAGGTCATTCACTTCTCTATGTCTTGGTTTCCCCAAGTGTATGATGAAGTTAGTAACAATAGTACCTACCCCACAGGGCCATGTGGAGATTAAATGAGGTGATGAATGTTAAGCACTTAGAACCCCACCTGGCCCATTGTAAGTGTTTTATAAATATTTGCGTTATTATACTCATTACCTCATTTAATATTCCCACTGATCCTACAAAGTAGGTATTCTTGTCTCCATTTTGCAAATCAGAAAACTGATACTTTAAAAGGTCAGGCAACTTGCCTAAGATCACACAGGTAGGAGGGGCAGGACCAGAATTCAAACCTGGGTCTGTTTGTATGCAAAGGTCATCTGTATAATTAAATAGATGTTTTTGTTGTTATTACTGTAATTTGCTTGTTGCTCCCTGAATTATCTATGTAGATGTTATATCCTTTGTATTTGTTTTTTTTTTTGAGATGGAATCTCACTTTGTAAACCAGGCTGGAGTGCAGTGGCGCAATCTTGGCTCACTGCAACCTCTGCTTCCTGGCTTCAAGCGATTCTCCTGCCTCAGCCTCCTGAGTAGCTGGGACTACAGGTCCATGCCACCAGGTCGAGCTAATATTTTGTATTTTTAGTAGACATGGGGTTTCACTGTGTTAGCCAAGATGGTCTGGATCTCCTGACCTCATGATCCACCCACCTTGGCCTCCCAAAGTGCTGGGATGACAGGCATGAGCCACCGTGCCCGGCCCTTTGGGGTC
The DNA here is from genome assembly GCF_009764315.1 of Trachypithecus francoisi. Taxonomy (NCBI): domain Eukaryota; kingdom Metazoa; phylum Chordata; class Mammalia; order Primates; family Cercopithecidae; genus Trachypithecus; species Trachypithecus francoisi. Next base: position 27,155,535 of record NW_022681472.1, on the reverse strand, counting down.
TTTTTGCCTCCAAGATCTGGCACAACATCTAGCACAGAGTAGGCATTTGATAAGTGTGTGATGACTGGAAGGATAAACAGCTGATGGCTTCCTCCATTTAAAGAGGCCTTGCCTGTTGCTGCGTTGCATAATTGTTATGTCTTTCATCTAATTTTGTTGTTGTTCTAATTTCTCAAGGGCTGAATATTCTATATTGATACTATATCCCACACAAAGAAAACCATTAAGTAAAATTAGATGAGATGCAAACATTTCTGGAAATTTGCTCTCCCTGAAGAACTTTAAGCACATAATGTAACTAAATGGATCTGCCTACTTGTCATAAATCCATGTTTCTATTTCTTTTTTTATTTTTAATTCAACAAGTGTCATTGGAAGGAGACCGATTATTTATATTTTTTTCCTTTTCTTTTTTTGAGACAGTATCTCACTCTTTCACCCAGGCTGGCGTGCAGTGGTACAATCATGGCTCACTGCGACCTCCAACTCCTGGGCTCAAGCAGTCCTCCTGCTTCAGTCTGTTGAGTAGCTGAGACTATGGGTGTGCCACCATGGCTGGCTAATTTATTTATTTATTTATTTGTTTTGTAGAGATAGGGTCTCGCTGTGTTGCCCAAGTTGGTTTTGAACTCCTGGCCTCAAGAGATCCTCCCTCCTCAGCCTCCCAAAGTGCTAGGATTATATGTGTGAACCACCATACCTGGCCTATTTCTTATTTTTTAAATATACTTTGTTGATTTGTAATAGGATAAAAAAGGGATCAAAGGATTTCAGACAAGTAGTTACTAATTCCCATTTTGCCCCCCCCCCCACCAAACTTCCATGGCTAGAACAAATTGATGAAAATATTTTAAATATAACCTGGAGATTTTGCAAACATCATATGAAATATGAAATATTTTAGCCAAGTTATAGAATAATGTGCAGTTAAGTATTTAAATAAGCTAACATTGGCACAGCTATACTCTTAGAAAGCAAAATTTGGTCTATATCATTCATTAACATCCCTGTAGAGTTTTCATTAATAAATTCATCAGGGGTTCGTGTAAATAATCAAGACCAGAATTTTCTTTTCTGGCTGGCTCACTGATCAATCTTAACTTTTAAGCGGCAATCCAATTTCCTGGAAAAACAAGGTCCAACAAATGATCTGGTTGAGTGAAATATTGTAGCAGACATCTGTGAATTTTGCCTGTCCCTTTCTGATAACAGATTTCCCCTCCAAAATACCCTTTCCCTATTCTTGGCCTCTGTGGTTTGAGTGGAGCTATGCCCAGAGGTGGGCGTGTGACTTAGACAAGGTTCAAATAAAACCTGGTGTGCCCCTGGACCCAGTGAGTGGTTTTGCAGGTGGACACATTGACCAGTTAGAACCAGCTAAACTCAATAGCAAGGCTTTTATTGGTCCCATTAAAAATCAAGAATATCCTGCTGATTGGTGAGTGGAGAGGCTATAAGGTAGTTGTTTCTGGCAACCATCTGCTGTCATCATAAGGAAGTTGACTGCCAGAGTAAATGTGGAGTCAGCATGGCAGATAAGTCAACATAAGAGATGTGTGTGTGTGTGTGTGTGTGTGCATATGAGAGACAGACCTGATAACATTGTTTAGTCCTTGAATCTAGCTGTACTTAAGCTCATCCTAGTATTTTTCAGTTACATGAACTAATATATTTTCTTTTTAAGCCTGTTTGAGTGAAATTTTCCATCACATACAATTGAAAGTGTCCTAATATAATAGTTATTACCATATAAAAGCATCAGGTTGCATTATGTTCTTAAGTATTTGAGTCCGAGATGGTAGCAAATACATTTTCTATGTACTTAAGGTTATTTTCCACACAACCCAAAAGACCAGTTGGAAAGTGGTATATTCAGTGGGTCTATTAGGATGACTTATATATTTCAATGTGATTAATAAACTATTTAGTGCTGTGGGATCACAGTCACAATTTATGCTCTCTTGATTTTTTTGTTTTTGTTATTACAATTAAGGTATACTCTATTAGACTGATAAACATAGTAGCAAATTAAAATGGCATTAAGTAACAGTGAACTCAAAATTTTAACACATAGGAAATCAGAGAAAGAAAGGAGAGATCATTGTTTGGGGAACGGGCATACCATACTTCTGGTACTGCCATTAAACAATACATGTAAGTGCAACCTTTCTGGCAACCAAGGCAAAAGAAAACTAGAAGGAATTTAATAATTTCCATTTTATGATGAAAGGGAGCTCATCTGTTATGCAAAAGAGACAAACTTCTTAGTAAATATTTTCCTGTCCTTTAAATTTTCCTCAGAACCAAGAGTCATGAGTTTTTAAATTTATTTAGGAATCTAGGCTTTTAATAGAGATGTCTCCTTTTGTTTGCTTTGTTTTTATTTTTTTGTCATTCATCATGTGACTTTCTAGTGACTTTAACAAAATGCTATAACATTTTCATGACTTGCCTATCTAATGATTAGAGAAGAGATAGAAACCAGCTGGTTTAACCTTTAGTCAGGCCAAGACTGAAGCGATGTATCTTATCAGACAATTAAAACCACGTGCTCCAGCCGGGACCCCTGCTTGCAAGGTCAAGGAGGTAATGTGCAAATTTGGGATGCTTCTGAAAGTCTCTATTAAAAGGACTTGCTGGGTGGTAAAAGATTGGCTGAAATGACTTCTTCATGTTCCCTGGAAACTCAAACCCAGCATTCTTGTGCAGAGTCTGGGCAAAAGCGGTTGAATTTGACCTTATTACTTCAAAGCTTCTATTGCACTCTTAAAGATAAAGGAAAACATCACTGCCTCAAAACAAATGGACTACTGGCTCCAAGCAATCATTTGAGGGTACTTAAACAGTCAGGAGCCATTAATGTGATCACAAAAGTTGAACCACTCTTCTTGGGAACCTTGGAACTACAATTCAGTTTCCTTTGTTGGCATATATGTTTGGCTCCATTTCCCTTTCTTTCTTCAGTCACAAGTCTCTTGTCTTTAAATTAAGTGCTCCATCAAACAGTTTATGGGACTCAATTAGTCCCTTTCTGTTCTTCTGGAAGTCTGTATCCTCTGTGACATGCCAACTTAATCAATTTTTCCCTAAGCTTTTTAAGGCCTTTCCTACTTAATCTTTCATTGATAATTTTTATGTACCCTCAAGGGCTGAATCATTTGGGCTATTTATTATTCATTTCATCAAAAAAGTCTCTTGAGATGAAGTGTTTCAATCTCAAGGAAGCCTTCGAAGACAACAATACAGGAAGCGAAGACAATATAAATAAATTTAAATTACGTACAATCACATTTTCTCAAAACAGATACAAGTCTTTGCTCAGCAATTCCGTTGTTTTGTGTTGCACGTAGTATTGCCCTCTGCAGTGTTCTTTCAATCTTAGCAGTAAGTTTCATACTATGGTATTATATTGCAATAGAAGCCTCATTCCCCAAAGCACACAACTGCAGTCACAGGATCGGTGGGTGGCACAGATGTGTCTTATAGTTTACTGTTTATCAATGATTTCTAGAAATAAATTTGGAAGACTGTGGAAAAGAAAACCAAGATTGACTTCTAAAGGTGACAGAGACAGTTGTGTGGGGAATGTGAATAGCAGAAAAATTATCTTTGTCTAGCTTTTTACACTTGGATATACATTTGCTTATGAAAATTATGCTTATTTCTATTGATGAATGCTTATCCCAAGTTTTAGTATCTAACACTGTTTCTAATATCCTTGTGCTTGTAAAGTTAGTGGCAAGTATAAGATGTATATTACACAATAGTATTGTGATAGCATTCTTTATGTCACAGACCATACGTAGATCAGGGATAGTCATCACAGTCTACGTGACAGGCATATATTAACTAAACACAAAGGCATCTTGGAATTTCTATATGTAAGGAGCTTAGCAGCCACAAATTTGGATTGGAAAAGATTATGAGAAGAATTCTCCAGGAAGCATGTTATTTTTCCCTGGATTAAATATTTATTTGATGTGGATTTGAAAGGTGATACATGGAGATAGGTGGGACTCAAAAGCCTCCGTTCCTGCCAAGTAGTTCCTTGAGACTTTGTACGTAACTTAGCTAAAAATGTAAGTACCAAAAATAAATGAGCTGACAAGTATTTACTGGAATAAACGGTAAGATCACAGAGCTTTGAATTTTTAATATCTTACTTGACTGCCCATATGGACATCTGAATATGATGGAAATAAGGATTTTACCCCCATTCAAATGAGTACCCTCTGATTTGTCCTTTCTTCAAACCCTAACTATAACTTAACTTCAGGATAGAATTCAACTGTTATCGTCCACTGTGCACTACTTAGGGATACATTTAACCAAGGAGGTCAAAGATCTCTATAATGAAAATTATAAAACAAACCATCCCTCTTCTCATGCGTTCCTGCCCAGAAAATGTGGTCACTCCAGTTCAGGTCATGAGACATTCTTCTCCATGAAAATCATTTATTTCAAATATCAGGAATTCATTTGCAATTGGGAAAGTATCAAAGTTAAGAAGCTTCTAGTACATATAAAACAGACATAAATTCTTCTGTAATTATTGAGTCTTTAATTATTTGATACTGTAGTAAGCACTTAAATTCTGTATCTGTATTTGTTTGCATCTATCTGTGAGAGAATCAGACACCTCCGTGCTGGAGTCTGCTGTGTTTCTATGCAGCATCCATGACTCGGTCCTCTTTTCCTAAGGGGGTGGCTTCTGTTTTGATGCCTGCTCTTCTCCCATGTAGGACTGCACCTCAGGGAGATGGCATCACCCCTTTGGCATGTGACAATGAGATACTTAGGAAAGTTCTCCTGCAGGGTTTACAGGGAAAATCTCTACACTAGTACAGTAAGTCATGACTGGGAATATTTCCATTTGTTTCCCTGGATGTTGTTTTGCTGACTGTGACTCCTAGGATGTTGCAGTGGGCTCCCTCTCAGCTCAAGACCAGCAGAACTGGCTGGGCGCGGTGGCTCACGCCTGTAATCACAGCACTTTGGGAGGCCAAAGTGGCTGGATCATGAGGTCAAGAGATCGAGACCATCCTGGCCAACATGGTGAAACCCCATCTCTACTAAAAATACAAAAATTACCTGGCCATAGTGGCCCGCGCCTGTAGTCCCAGCTACTCGGTTGACTGAGGCAGGAGAATTGCTTGAACCCAGGAGGCAGAGGTTGCAGTGAGCCAAGATTACACCACTGCACTCCAGCCTAGCGACAGAGTGAAACTCTGTCTTAAAAAAAAAAAAAAAAAAAAAAAGAATGTCAGTAGAAAAAGACAGGTCCTCATGGCCAACGCCCTGAATTAATTGACCTATAAGACTGCATTCCATTCCTCAGGATCTATTATGTAAGTTCAATATTTTCTTCGTGTTGAACTTCAAGCCTTTTTGAGTTGGAGTTCCTGAAATCTGTAGCTAAAGGGCATCCTGATAGAGTCTCTGAATTTCAGTATACCCTCCAATCCCTTCTCCTTGGTTGTGTTAGTTCCCTAGTTCTGAATGTTATTATAGATTCAGGTTAGTTAGATGTCAGTCTTACTATTCTTTCTTTTGACTCCTGGTTCCTTCTCATAAATGTCTCTTCTTCATGCCACAGACTTTTATTGAGCAGCTTCTTGGTGCCAAGTCCTATTCTAGGCAATGTGGATGCCTAGACAGTTGGGGGAGACATAGACCTGCCTGACACAGTTGAGAATGGCTCCCTTGAGCTGGTGTGCGCTTTGCAGCTTTGCCATACCCATTCATTGCTGTTATTTCCAGGGCTGAAGTTGCTGTTATGTTTAAGTCCACGTTACTCTTCCATTTTCTAATGTTCTGCTTTCCTTTCCCTCTCTATTGCTGATGATTCTCTCCATCCTTTCTTGGGTTCTCGCACGTGTGTATGTGTGTGTGTGTGTGTGTGTGTGTGTATGTGTGTGTGTGTCTGTGTTTCCTCTGCCTTGCACAGGAATTTGTGTTTTGTTCTCTTGAGTCTTCATCCTCTGAGAACAATGGAAGAAGTTATTCGATCATCCCCTTAGGCCACTGTGCTTTTGGGTGAAAAAGACCAGTTAGCAGACAATACCATAAATACCAGAGGCACAGCATTTATTAAGAAACTAATATAAGAAATTTATAAGAAACACAGTGTGTGTGCAGTGCTTCCACAGAGCCCTCTAAGAAACTGTCAGAAGAGTCTAGTTTGAGGGGTAAGCACACAGATTCTGGATCCTGAAAGCTTAGATTCCAATCCTAGCTCCACTCTTACTAGCTGTGTGATCTTGACTCAACCTCTCTGTGCCTCAGTTTCCCACAAAATGGAGATGATGATAATTAGTGTTACTGCTCAGAGGGTTGAGATGCATGTCACTATGTTCATATATAACAAGTGCTGAAAACAGCTCCTGGCCATAAGTGCTAATGCTAATAAGGTGGTCATTATCATGAGACTATTCTCTCCTCACTTGTGCTGTGAGGTCTTTTACAGTCCTTTCCAGGGAGCACTTGAATGCTGAGCCCTAGAGGAAGGGCTGGCAATGAAAGCATGGAGAGAAGCATGGACAAGTCACAGCTCCTGGGTGGGTGCCTCAGTTATGTGATTTGGCCCAGAGTGAACTTGTCTTCCCACAAAGTGGAGAGGGCTTGTTCAGTGCAGCACTGACTCCCCTGGAGCCCAGTGCAAGCAGGAAACCTCCTGCCTTGTGACCTCCCGAGTTTCCTTCAGAGACTTCTAGAGAAACTGTGCTGGTAAACTGCAAACTACAACATCAGTGCAAGTGTCAAACCTCTTCAGGTTAGATAACAAAAGCATACACATCAATTATGTCACAGACTCATCTCTGATACTTCACATAAACCACAACATAGAATTTAAACCATCTGAATGAGTTTTGTATGCTCAACCTTATAGCTTCTCTGTAAGAAAACAGAATTAAGTTAACCAAAGGCCTATCTCTTCCAAGTCTCCCCTTGTCTACACACCCTATCCCTGCAACATGGACACTAATAAGGTAAACCTTGCACTGGCATCTCAACCTAATCCCGCCCGCCTGCCTACCTGCCTCCCTTCATTCATTTCTTTCACCCTTCCTTAAAGACCAGTTAGAGAAAAGTATAGATCCATCCCTCTTTGATAACACTGAGTCAGGAAGGATGTGGGGGAAAGGACACTCTCATATGTTGTTGCTAAAAGATGAATCAGTATATCTACCAAGAACAGCTATTGATTACACATGCACATTCTCTTTGACCTAGCACTTGGACTTTCAGGAATTTGTTCTACAGATACACTCACAGGATATAAATAAAGGAGGTCATAAATAAACAAAAGTTATTGCAGTATTATTTGTAACAGCCAAAGACTAAAACAATTTAAATTCTTGTTAATATACTTTACATTATATCAACCCAACTGAAATCTCTACAAACCCAAAAGAGAATGAGGATATTTTTCATGTATTGATATTTCTCAAGACACACGCACACACACACACTTGTATATGCTACCAGCTAAAATATCTCCAGATATTTTATGCAGAAGCAGCTCACGGAAGGAAGGTTTGTGATCTGAGTAAAAAGGAGGCTTTCTACTGTTAATCTGAATTAGTACACATTAGAGTTGGCTGAATTCAACAGATAAATGAAAGTAACAAGGGCTTAAACAAGAGAAAAATGTATTTCTCTTTCCCATGAAAGAAGTACAGATGTAGATAATCCAGGGCTAAACTACAGCTTCATAACCCACCACCCAGGCTCTCCTCTCCACTCTTAGGTGTGACCTGTGTTTAGGAAGCGGGGTGGGAGGGAGAAGACCCACATTCACCCACAGACCACTGACTGCCTTAGGCATGCGGCCACCCCATTTTTCAAGGTGACTTCCAGGAAATGTCATTTTATGGCTGAAATAAGGAAGAGAGTAAGAACATATATTGGGAGGTGACTATGGATCCTTTTATCCTTTTAAACCATGTAAATGGATCACCTATTTAAAAGCTAAATAGAAATCACATTTAAAATGCTAAAGAAAAAAATGCAACCTACACAGTTATACATAGGTCAGGCCTGTCTCTTTCGAGGATTTATCTATCTTTGGCTAACCAAAGATAACGTTTATCTATCTGGCTAACCGTTTCCTGGCTAACCTACTGAGAAGCTGCCCTTTCCTCAGGTCCCTGCCCATCCCAGCTGGGCCCAGTGATCTCCCCTGAGTCTCTCAACAGCTCTTGAATCTAGCGCCCCCTAGTGGCTGCCTCAGTGCCATAGGATTCTGTGTGCACTCGCCCCATGATATGGTATCTTCTTCACATGATCTCCCAAAGTTCATTTGCGGATTTTTCAGTCCCCAAGGTGAATTCAGAACCATTGCTCATAGAGTATTATTTTTAAATAATGTCTTGATTTTACTGATGAAAACAAATTGTTGCCATATAACTAACCACAATTTCCCCCTTACCTGCCTTAAAGTAGCTTTACATAGTCCTATAATAGAAACACAAGACTTTCCATTTCAAGCTCTATTGAATATGCTTCAGACAGAGAAGTATCAAAGAGAGAACATATTTAGCTTGATCTTGGCATTCCAAATACTAGAGAAGACTGCTTTGTATTATTTTAACATGCTTTTATTAATATACTCGAATTGTATTCAATATAGATATTCACTTTACTGTAATAGTCAACTCATTAGACAAACTTATTTAATACTTTATAATTTTATAACTGAAACCAATCACCTTTGGTATCCTTCAGAAGCTGCAGTCATTAAAACAGTGAATTAATGTTAAAAATTTCCCAGTTGGCACATTTTCCTTTATGTGCTGACAATGTCAATGGTGAATAATAAGCAGTAAAAGGCACTCTATCTGATAACAATGATGATGATCAGGGGAATATTTGCTTCATTAGGTGTAATCCTCCACCCACAGATATTTAGACTTGGTATTCACTATTCATGTTTCCTAATTATTCACAAGGTGGGATTATCTAACGGAGTTTGCGGTGTGGGAAACAGGGAGGAGACAATATTATTTAACACTGTAGCCTATTGTATCCTATTAGCAACCTACGAGCATTTTGTAGACTCCTTGGGTTTGGACAGATGGGTTCTGTTGGAGGGAATCCCTTAATGTCTGGTTCTTAGTTTTCCGTCTAAGAGGGGCTTCCCAGGAAGAGGCAATAGTGCAGTAAAACTTGATCTTGAGATCCTTATAAATCAAAGTGGGTTATTTTGCTTCAAAAGCAGAAAGCAGGCCTCCCTCTGTACCCCACATTTTTGCACACCTGGGCCAGGGCCCACTCTCTCCTGCACTCTCTTGCACTGCCCATTTTGCCCAATGGCCTCGCCCCGTGACACAGGTGCAGGGGTCAAGGGTGCAGGGCTGCTTAGGGACTCAGCTCCCCAGCTCCCCAGCAGAGGCTCCCACCACCCAGCTAACTGAGGAGAAGTAGTGCCTCCCCCTTTCTATAACTGAGCCATTACCCCCAGAGGCCTAAATAAAGCTTACCTTTTGTGGCTAATATCTACTGAGGAAAATCCACAGGTAATCCTAAATCTGCCTCCTTAACCTCTGGTTTAACCCATTTTAGTAACTGGCACAATCATTCATCTTATGTCCTAGAAACCTGGGAAGTTATCTTTGACTTGTCCTTTTTCCTCACTACCAACGTTCAGTTGAGAAGCAGGTCCTGTTCACTACCTCCAAAATATATTCTAAATGAACACACTTTCCCCCTCTGCATCCCTCAAGCATCTCTAGCCAGACAGTCACAATAGCCTCCTAATTGGCCATCCAACTTCAACTCCCATTTCACACGGCAGCTAGAGTAGTGTGCACATCAAATCATATTGGTGTCCCTGCCCATCCAATGGCTTCTTACTGAATGGGGAATAAAACCCAAGCTCCTTTCCATGTCCTACAAGTTTTGTACACTGTAGTCACAGCAACCTTTCTAACCTAATCTCATCAGGTTTTCCCCATTCGTAAGCAGGCTTCTGGCCCTGGGGCCTTCTGTCCATCCCCACAGCATCTCCTGCTTGGTCCTGCCCAGATTCTTTGTCTGAAATGTTCCTCCTTCCCCTCTTTGCAGGGTTGGAGCCTTCTCAACTTTGAGGAGGCAGCTTTGAGGTATCACTCCCCAGAGAAGCCTTCTTGGGCCATCGTTCCTTGACTTCCTCCAGAAGATTTCCCCCATTTGATGTTATCAACAAACCCCATTTATTTTCTTCTTAGTGCTATCAACAATGTATTATTATTATTAGTACCACTATTCTCATTATTATTTTATTATATGACCCCAAAGTAAAGCAGAATTTTTTCCTGTTTTCTTTGCCACTCTATCCCTCAAACATAGTATTACCCCTACCACACTGCAGCAGCCTGATAAATGTTTAAATAACTGAATAAACAAGTAAGGCTGCTGTTGATCTATTTGTGTAGCAGAGCATTTTGAGGCACTTAATTTGATGTTATACCCTGGACAACATGATCAACAACTTTCATTTCTCACTGAAGTGTTTAACGAAACACCAAGGATGGCCCAAGGAAAGCAGCAGCAACAGTAGAATGGACGGAAGTCATGAACAAGAGGATCCCCATCTGTGGATCAGTATTTTTAAAATAAGTTGGCCACACATCTTTTGTGGCCATGTTTGCAGTCACAGGTAGGAACCGTAGCATCACCAAATACAGTATCAGGCTTGCTGCTGCTTGGAGCCTTCACTCCCTTCCACTCTGCCCCAGGATGCTCATCTCCCAGACACCCATGTTTCTTCTTTCACCTGCCTCAGATAAGGCTGAGGTGGGACTTTCTCAGTGAGGCCTTCCCCAACCATTCCATTTAAATTGCAATCCCTCGCCACCTATACAGGCAGGAATAAATACGAATACAAACACACTCTTCCTACCCCTCCTTCCACACCTTATTTTTCCATGACAGTGGTACAGTCTCATGTACTCCATATATATTTATTTATTTGCTCATTCTCTGTCACATCTCAGGAACTTTTGTTTGTTTTCTTCATTATTGTATCCCAGCCTCTAAAATGGTAGCTTGTATCCTATAAGTGTTCAATAAACATGGATAATTGAGTAATATATAGTAGAAATAAGGAATTCATTGATTTTCCAAAGCCTCCAGTTCTGCCTATGTTGACGTTATCTACCATGTGTCAATGTAACCAAAATGTTGTATAAAGTTAAGCCAGTTAAAATGTGCTGTATGCCCCAGGTCTCAGTGTAACACTGCTCAGGTTGTACACTGCTCAACTCCAGTGAGTAACACTTACAGGGACTCCATCTCTGGAGTCAGGTACCACCTGCACAGCCAGCATATGCAGAGGCCCTGGGAATCATGAGTCCATGTAGATGTTTAAAGGGAAGAAAAAGAGAATCATGAAAATAAAATAGTAGAAAAGGTGGAAAAAGAGACTGAAGAGGAGATCAGGAAAAGAGAGTCAGTAGTAGGAGGAAGAGAAAGCTAGAGAAGAAAGGGGGAGAAAGAAAGAGCTAAAAAGGCCAAAAGAGGAGACCCTGATACCCCCTCATCCCTCCCAGCTTTCTCGGACCTTCCTATCACTCTCCAGTGATTTCCCCACTGCAATTTACAGACAAAACTTGGAAGTCAGACAGTACCGTAGGCTACTCAGTTTCAGGTCTACTGATATTTAATATATATACAAAAACATAAATTCTACACTCTAATTTTAAAAAGAACGTTTCCCACCTACAGCTGACTTCCATTTATGGAGTGCCTACTCTGTGTTTCAGGGTCACCGAGCCTGGAGCTACATGAGCAATAAATGGATACAGAGTGAGTAGAAACAGGGCCACTGGCTAAGGATTGTGTAATAAAGAAGGGGGCAGTGGCGGAAGCCTGACCTATGTCATAGCAATGACAATTGGCATGAGATTCAAGACCAATAGACAGGCATGAAGAAATGGCAAGATGTTATAAAAATCAAATGTAGCAAGAAGAGGAATAATATAAATTCCCAAGTTTAAGGACCTAAACAATGCTAGCTCTACTGTCACAAAACTGATATTTAAAAAGGAGCAATTGGGTAGAAGATGGAAAATTTGTCTTTAAACATGTATGGGAGAAATTAATCCTATAGAATTAGACGTGAGTCCTATTGAATGGAAAGATTTATTAATAAAAGGATCTAATATAAAGATATCTACATAAGAAACATATCTTCATTTTTATCCTTAATTGTGTGAGGATAACTCAATTAATGTGAGAAAAACCTTTGATTTAAACTGTATCAGTTTTCAATTCTCCTTTCCTAATGAGGTTATACAGGCAAAATAACAAAATGCAAAAATTTGAACATCATTAGGAAAGGAAATTTTTAAACTAAACTTTGCTAGTTTCCAGAGATCTTTAAAGGAGGGAAAAAAGAAGTTACACATATTTTCTTTGGCTCATGGCCCAAAAAAATTGTACTTGGAGCTTCACAAGAAATCAAAATGGAGAAAAACCTGGCAAAAGCAAAAATCAGACAGGAATTGGGAAATTTTTCAGAGATACAGCTTGGTTAGAAATAAAAAGCTAAAAAATATAACATTTTGTAAGAACTATAATAATAATGAAAAGTTCAAACCTCACTTATAAGAAATAGGTGAAGAAAAGGAAAGATATGACTGGTATTGAAACAGTGAAGTATATGCCCTTACCATGCTCAGCCAGTAAATTTTATTTTGTAACTTTGATTTTAGGTTCAGGGGTACATGGATAGGTTTGTTAACCCAGTAAATCATGTGGCATGGGGGTTTGCTGTACAGATTATTTCATCACCCGGGTAATCAGCATGGGTAGTTTTTCCATCCTCACCCTCCTGCCACCTTCCACCCTCAAGCAGGCCATGGTGTCTATCGTTCCCTTCTCTGTGTCCATGTGTTCAGCTGGTAAATGTTAAATCAGCTTCTCCATGTATGGATCACTATGTGGCATAGGCAATAATAGCTTCATCCACAAAGGTTGTGAAAAACTAAGTGAAATAATCCACACAAAGGGTTTAGCACAGTGGCTTCTATGTCATCCCTTTGCTAAATCTAAAATGAGATCTCATTTTTGATGAAAAACTGATACTGTTATAGATTGAATATATCCCCCAAAATTCATATTTTGAAGCCCTAACCCCTAATGCAATGATTATATTTGGAGGCGTAGCCTTTGGGAGGTAATTCTGTTTCGATGAGGTCATCAGGAAGGGATTCCCACGGTGAGATTAATGCCCTTATAGCAACAGGAAGAGAGAAGAGAGCTTGCTTTCTCCACCACGTGAGGATATAAAGAGAAGGTGGCTGTCTTCAAACCAAGAAGAGGCTCTCGCCAAAAACCAAATCTGCCAGGACCTTGATCTAGGACTTGCAGCCTCCAGAACTGTGAGAAATAACTGTCTGTTGTTTAAGCTACTCAGACTGTGATATTTTGTTATAACAGCCCAAGCAAATAAGACACTGAATTTTCCTTAGTTTAACTCATTGTTCTTTCAATTCATAGGCAAATACCCTTTCGGCTTTATGGCAGAGGGTAGGATAAAGTATTCAGCTTCCCGCCCAATTCTCATTGGTTCTTGAGTGTTTACTAAGAATGTTACGCTCTTTTAGGATAGAAGTTTACTCCTCTGCTATCTAGTTTTCTGAAGCACCGAACTAAATATTTGCAATAAATCAAATCCAGCAGCACATAAAAAGTTAATTCACCACAATCAAATAGGCATTATTTCTGGGGTGTAAAGCTGGTTCAATATACGCAAATTAATAAATGTAATTCAGCACATAAACAGAATTAAAAGCAAAAATATATGATAATCTCAACAGATGCAGAAAAAGCTTTCAGTAAAACTCAACATCCCTTTGTGGTAAAAACCCTCCACAAACTAGATATTGAAGGAACATACCTTAAAATAATGAGCGCCACCTTGACAAACCTACAGCCAACATCATACTGAACGGGCAAAAGCTGGAAGCATTCCCCAAAGAACTGGAACAAGACAAGGATGCCCACTCTCTCAATTCATATTCAACATTGTACTCGAAGTCCTAGGCAGAGCAATCATTTTTCACAGAACTAGAAACAAACTGTTCTAAAATTCATATGGAACCAAAAAAGATCGCAAATAGCCAGTGCAATCCTAGACAAAAAGAACAAAGTCGGAGGCATCACATTATTACCCAGCTTCGAACTATACAAGCCTACCGTAACCAAAACAGCATGGTAGTGATATAAAAACAGATATATAAGACCAATGAAACAGAATAGAGAACCCAGAAATAAAGCTGCACACCTGCAGGCAGCTGATCTTCAACAAAGCAACAAAAATAAGCAACAAGGAAAGGAAACACTATTCAACAAATGATGCTGGGAAAACTGAATTGCTATATACAGAAGAATGAAACTGAACCCCTACCTGTTACCATATATGAAAATTAACCTAAAATAGATTAAGACTTACATGTAAGACCTAAAACTATAAAAATCATAGAAGAAAACCTAGGCAATACCCTTCTGGATGTTGGCCTTTGCAAATAATTTATGACTAAGTCCTCAAAAGCAATTGCAACAAAAAATTGATAAGCAGGACCTCATTAAACTAAAGAGCTCTGTATAGTAAAAGAAACTATCAACAGAGTAAACAGAAAACTTACAGAATGAGAAAAAATACTCAAACTATGCATCTGACAAATGTCTGGCATCCAGAATTTACAAGGAACTTAATAAGCAAAATATGACCCCTTTAAAGAGTGAACAGAGGATGTGAACAAACACTTCTCGGAAGACATACAAGTGGCCAACAAACATAGGAAAAAAGTTCCACATCACTAATCATCAGAGAAATGCAAATCAAAACCACACGGAGATACCATCTCACAGAATTCAGAATGGTGATTGAAAAGTTGAAATATAGATGTTGGTGAGGCTGCAGAGAAAAGGGAACGCTCATACACTGTTGGAGGGAATTTCAATTAGTTCACTGTGGAAAGCAGTTTGAAGATTTCTCAAAGAGCTAAAATAGAACTGTTGTTTGACCCATCAATCTCATTATTGGATATATATAGAAAAGAAAACAAATTGTTCTACCAAAAAAACACATGCGCTTACATGTTCATCACAGCACTATTCACAAGAGCAAAGATGTGGAATCAACCTAGGTGCCCAGCAATGGTGGACTGGTTAAAGAAAATGTGGTACATGGAATACTGCACAGCCATAAAAAAAAGAATAGAATAGAATCATGTTCTCTGCTGCAACATGGATTCAGCTGGAGCCACTATCCTGAGCAAATTAACACAGAAAGAGCAAACCAAATACTGCATGTTCTCACTTGTAAATGGGAGTTAAATATTGGGTACACATGGACATAATGATGATAACAGACACTGGGAGTGACAAGAGTGGGGAGGGAAGGAGGGGAGAAAGGATTGAAAAACCTCCTATTGGATACTTATTGCCTGGGTAACGGTTTCAATTGTACCCTAAACCTCAGCATCACACAATATACTCTTGTAACAAAGACCTTAGTCTTCCAATGGATACGGACGTGTTTGGGACTAAGGCAGCCAGGGATGATAATAGCGGAAGCCAGCACTACTGTGTGCCAGGCCATCTGAGTATTTCATATATTTCCTGAAAACCTCATTTGATCCTCATACCAGCTCAATAAAGCGGATTCCAATATTATCCTCATTTTATAGATAAGGAAATTGGGGCAGAGATAGTTAAGCTCTTTGTGGCATGAGGTAAGCAGAGCCAGTGATTAAACCCAAGAAGTCTGGTTCTGCAGGCCCCCTCTTAACTACTGCACCAGCCTATCTCTCCAGAGAGGGAGTGTAGCACCTAGTGGCTTAGCAATGACAGGCAGCTGTAGGGTACGTCCCTGGAGTACAGGCTGAAGGCCCTGTGCAGAATCAAGAGGGGTTGCAAAGCCCAGGCAGGCCACCTGTTACTTTTTTCAGTAGAATCCTCTCTGTCTTTCTACTAGGTAAAATTTTTCTTAGGCCTCCTCCACACACTTTTGGATTGGATCCTGTGGCCTTCTCTGGAAAATTGGAGAGAGGGTCTGTTTTTCAGTTCCTGGTAGCCATTCAGTTCCTAGCAGCACATTATCTATGTGCTGCTTCTGCTACATGATGTCCTCTCAAATAGGATTTACACTCCCAATCCTGCCATCCACATGCTAGCCACTGATAAAGGCATGGCACAGAGACTCTCACCATGGCTCCTAAGGCCAGAGCTGGGGTGGCCATAGATAGCTGCACAGATTGGATACTGTGTGCCCCAAGGGATGCCATGCTCATTGTTGACATCACAGATATATTAATACATATTCATTATGATTTTTTCAGCACATGGCCCTGAGTGTCTTGTTCTAACAGAATTTGTATACTATCACAATTTTCTGACAGCAGAAGCAGTGTCTTGAAGAAGAAGTGATTAATAAGAAGGGGGTCCTTTTTTTTTCGCTTATGCTATACTTACCTACGAAAAATGAAAAACGAAAGTATTTCTTTAAACTAGTTCCCCTGCCCCTTTCAGTTTTTCCCTAACCCATGTCAGCAATGTTTAGACTTGTCAGACAGGCTTCCTGTGATCTCCAACTACTTCCAAGACACGCCGCAGCCCTGGCCCATTCCCACCCATGCATTTAGATTAAGCACATTTACTCTCCCTCCAAGGCTTCAAACCTTGTTTTCCAAGAGAATCTCTACTTCTACTTGGTCCTGAAATACAATTATTATTCTGACCTGAAAATCTGGCTGCTACTTACTGGGAAGAAAGAGGCAGGAGAACTAATGAAAGAAAGAATTTTATTTGTCATTTTTCCTGGGTAAGTATAGAATAAGAAACAAATAAAAGGACACCTTTTATTAAACACCCACAGTTAATATCCACATATCCTCTCCTCCAAGGAGTCTCCCTATTGGATTAATATTTATAGTTCTCTAGTTTTTAAAACAGGATGAATCCAAAGAAGTTTCCTTTTGATTGGCTGAAAGGTGCAGTAGCTGAGGATGCAAATGACGTAGACCTCTAGTCATGTGTAGTGCTTGCAAATGGAAGGGAAAAATATCTGGGAGGGATCATGGGAGTGGGGTACAGGGAACAAGTTAGAGAGAGATTTGTGTTGATGCAATGAGGCATAGAAATTTTGGGAAAGGGGAAATTGTAAGTTGGATTTTTAGAAAGTTTTGCTGTGCTCCATCCTCCCTGACCCTCTCCTAAATTTCCATAAAATAACTTTAGGAAAAAAATACACTACTTTGAAAGGCATTTGACACTACACTGAGATGAGCCTTAAGGGAGGAGAAAGAAGATCCAGAAATATTTATGTTACATTAGTTTTTGGTGTTAGTTAGTTTTTCCTGTATTTTTGTTGTTCAGTCTTTATTTAATGTTATTTTAGAACTTGTTTCTAGGCATGGATAGCTAACAACAAAGAAAAGCTGTGGTTAAACAAGTGCAGGAAAACTTGCCCTATAGACTCTTCTTAGAATCTTCTCTATTCCTCTTGGTGTATTAAAGATGTGCAGATGTTTTAGAGAAAACTCTATAATGCTTATTCCCATCCTACAGTGCCCCATGGGCTATCAATTTGGGAAATGTGATAGATTTTTTTAGTGGAAATTAAAAATGGCTACATCGAAAAGCTGGAAATTTAAGAAATAAGAGCGCATCTCCCCCTGCAAAGGAGTGCAGCTCATCGCCAGCAACGGATCAAAGCTGGTCAGAGAATGACTTTGACGAAATGAGAGAAGAAGCCTTCAGTCCATCAAACTTCTCAGAGCTAAAGGAGGAATTATGTACCCAGCACAAAGAAACTAAAAATCTTGAAAAAAGAGTTGAAGAATTGATAGCTAGAATAATTAATGCAGAGAAGGTCATAAATGAAATGACAGAGATGAAAACCATGACACGAGAAATACGTGACAAATCCACAAGCTTCAGTAACCGACTCGATCAACTGGAAGAAAGAGTATCAGCGATTGAGGATCAAATGAATGAAATGAAGCAAGAAGAGAAACCAAAAGAAAAAAGAAGAAAAAGAAATGAACAAAGCCTGCAAGAAGTATGGGATTAGGTAAAAAGACCAAATCTACGTCTGATTGGGGTGCCTGAAAGTGAGGGGGAAAATGGAACCAAGTTGGAAAACAGTCTTCAGGATATCATCCAGGAGAACTTCCCCAACTTAGTAGGGCAGGCCAACATTCAAATTCAGGAAATACAGAGAACACCACAAAGATACTCCTCGAGAAGAGCAACTCCAAGACACATAATTGCCAGATTCACCAAAGTTGAAATGAAGGAAAGAATCTTAAGGGCAGCCAGAGAGAAAGGTCGGGTTACCCACAAAGGAAAGTCCATCAGACTAACAGCAGACCTCTCGACAGAAACTCTACCAGCCAGAAGAGAGTGGGGGCCAATATTCAACGTTCTTAAAGAAAAGAATTTTAAACCCAGAATTTCGTATCCAGCCAAACTAAGTTTCATAAGTGAAGGAGAAATAAAATCCTTTTCAGATAAGCAAATGCTTAGAGACTTTGTCACCACCAGGCCTGCCTTACAAGAGACCCTGAAGGAAGCCCTAAACATGGAAAGGAACAACTGGTACCAGCCATTGCAAAAACATGCAAAAATGTAAAGACCATCGAGGCTAGGAAGAAACTGCATCAACTAATGAGCAAAATAACCAGTTAATATCATAATGGCAGGATCAAGTTCACACATAACAATATTAACCTTAAATGTAAATGGACTAAATGCTCCAATTAAAAGACACAGACTAGCAAACTGGATAAAGCATCAAGACCCATCAGTCTGCTGTATTCAGGAGACCCATCTCACATGCAGAGACATACATAGGCTCAAAATAAAGGGATGGAGGAAGATCTACCAAGCAAATGGAGAACAAAAAAAAGCAGGGGTTGCAATTCTAGTCTCTGATAAAATAGACTTTAAACCATCAAAGATCAAAAGAGACAAAGAAGGCCATTACATAATGGTAAAGGGATCAATTCAACAGGAAGAGCTAACTATCCTAAATATATATGCACCCAATACAGGAGCACCCAGATTCATAAAGCAAGTCCTTAGAGACTTACAAAGAGACTTAGACTCCCATACAATAATAATGGGAAACTTCAACACTCCACTGTCAACATTAGACAGATCAACGAGACAGAAAGTTAACAAGGATATCCAGGAATTGAACTGATCTCTGCAGCAAGCGGACCTAATAGACATCTATAGAACTCTTCACCCCAAATCAAGAGAATATACATTCTTCTCAGCACCACATCACACTTATTCCAAAATTGACCACATAATTGGAAGTAAAGCACTCCTTAGCAAATGTAAAAGAACAGAAATTATAACAAACTGTCTCTCAGTGCAATCAAACTACAACTCAGGACTACGAAACTCAATCAAAACTGCTCAACTACATGGAAACTGAACAACCTGCTCCTGAATGACTACTGGGTACATAACGAAATGAAGGCAGAAATAAAGATGTTCTTTGAAACCAATGAGAACAAAGATACAACATACCAGAATCTCTGGGACACATTTAAAGCAGTGTGTAGAGGGAAATTTATAGCACTAAATGCCCACAAGAGAAAGCTGGAAAGATCTAAAATTGACACTCTAACATCACAATTAAAAGAACTGGAGAAGCAAGAGCAAACACATTCAAAAGCTAGCAGAAGGCAAGAAATAACTAAGATCAGAGCAGAACTGAAGGAGATAGAGACACAAAAAACCCTCCAAAAAATCAATGAATCCAGGAGTTGGTTTTTTGAAAAAAGCAACAAAATTCACAGACCACTAGCAAGACTAATAAAGAAGAAAAGAGAGAAGAATCAAATAGACACAATAAAAAATGATAAAGGGGATATCACCATGGACCCCACAGAAATACAAACTACCATCAGAGAATACTATAAACACCTCTACACAAATCAACTAGAAAATCTAGAAGAAATGAATAATTTCCTGGACACTTACACTCTTCCAAGACTAAACCAGGAAGAAGTTGAATCCCTGAATAGACCAATAGCAGGCTCTGAAATTGAGGCAATAATTAATAGCCTACCAACCAAAAAAAGTCCAGGACCAGATGGATTCACAGCTGAATTCTGCCAGAGGTACAAGGAGGAGCTGGTACCATTCCTTCTGAAACGATTCCAATGAATAGAAAAAGAGGGAATCCTCCCTAACTCATTTTACGAGGCCAACATCATCCTGATACCAAAGCCTGGCAGAGACACAACAAAAAAAGAGAATTTTAGACCATCATCCCTGATGAACATCGATGCAAAAATCCTCAATAAAATACTGGCAAACCGGATTCAGTAGCACATCAAAAAGCTTATCCACCATGATCAAGTGGGCTTCATCCCTGGGATGCAAGGCTGGTTCAACATTTGCAAATCAATAAACGTAATCCAGCATATAACAGAACCAAAGACAAGAACCACATGATTATCTCAATAGATGCAGAAAAGGCTTTTGACAAAATTCAACAGCCCTTCATGCTAAAAACGCTCAATAAATTCGGTATTGATGGAACGTACCTCAAAATAATAAGAGCTATTTATGACAAACCCACAGCCAATATCATACTGAATGGGCAAAAACTCCCTTTGAAAACTGGCACAAGACAGGGATGCCCTCTCTCACCACTCCTATTCAACATAGAGTTGGAAGTTCTGGCTAGGGCAATCAGGCAAGAGAAAGAAATCAAGGGTATCCAGTTAGGAAAAGAAGAAGTCAAATTGTCCCTGTTTGCAGATGACATGATTGTATATTTAGAAAACCCCATTGTCTCAGCCCAAAATCTCCTTAAGCTGATAAGCAACTTCAGCAAAGTCTCAGGATACAAAATTAATGTGCAAAAATCACAAGCATTCTTATACACCAGTAACAGACAAACAGAGAGCCAAATCATGAATGAACTTCCATTCACAATTGCTTCAAAGAGAAGAAAATACCTAGGAATCCAACGTACAAGGGATGTCAAGGACCTCTTCAAGGAGAACTACAAACTACTGCTCAGTGAAATAAAAGAGGACACAAACAAGTGGAAGAACATACCATGCTCATGGATCGGAAGAATCAATATTGTGAAAATGGCCATACTGCCCAAGGTGATTTATAGATTCAATGCCATCCCCATCAAGCTACCAATGAGTTTCTTCACAGAATTGGAAAAAACAGCTTTAAAGTTCATATGGAACCAAAAAATAGCCCGCATTGCCAAGACAATCCTAAGTCATAAGAACAAAGCTGGAGGCATCACGCTACCTGACTTCAAACTATACTACAAGGCTACAATAACCAAAACAGCATGGTACTGGTACCAAAACAGAGATATAGACCAATGGAACAGAACAGAGTCCTCAGAAATAATACCACACATCTACAGCCATCTGATCTTTGACAAACCTGAGAGAAACAAGCAATGGGGAAAGGATTCCCTATTTAATAAATGGTGCTGGGAAAATATGCTAGCCATAAGTAGAAAGCTGAAACTGGATCCTTTCCTTACTCCTTATACGAAAATTAATTCAAGATGAATTAGAGACTTAAATGTTAGACCTAATACCATAAAAACCCTAGAAGAAAACCTAAGTGGTACCATTCAGGACATAGGCATGGGGAAGGACTTTATGTCTAAAACACCAAAAGCAACGGCAGCAAAAGCCAAAATTGACAAATGGGATCTAATTAAACTAAAGAGCTTCTGCACAGCAAAAGAAATTACCATCAGAGTGAACAGGCAACCTACAGAATGGGAAAAAAGTTTTGCAATCTACTCATCTGACAAAGGGCTAATATCCAGAATCCACAAAGAACTCAAACAAATTTACAAGAAAAAAACAAACAACCCCATCAAAAAGTGGGCAAAGGATATGAACAGACATTTCTCAAAAGAAGACATTCATACAGCCACCAGACACATGAAAAAATGATCATCATCACTCGCCATCAGAGAGATGCAAATCAAAACCACAAAGAGATACCATCTCACACCAGTTAGAATGGCAGTCATTCAAAAGTCAGGCAACAACAGTTGTTGGAGAGGATGTGGAGAAATAGGAACACTTTTACACTGTTGGTGGGATTGTAAACTAGTTCAACCATTATGGAAAACAGTATGGCGATTCCTCAAGGATCTGGAACTAGATGTACCGTATGACCCAGCCATCCCACTACTGGGTATATACCCAAAGGATTATAAATCGTGCTGCTATAAAGACACATGCACACATATGTTTATTGCGGCACTATTCACAATAGCAAAGACTTGGTATCAACCCAAATGTCCATCTGTGACAGACTGGATTAAGAAAATGTGGCACATATACACCATGGAATACTATGCAGCCATAAAAAAGGATGAGTTTGCGTCCTTTGTAGGGACATGGATGCAGCTGGAAACCATCATTCTTAGCAAACTATTGCAAGAAGAGAAAACCAAACACCGCATGTTCTCACTCATAGGTGGGAAGTGAACAATGACATCACTTGGACTCGGGAAGGGGAACATCACACATCGGGGCCTATCATGGGGAGGCGGGAGGGGGGAGGGATTGCATTGGGAGTTATACCTGATATAAATGACGAATTGATGGGTGCTGACGAGTTGATGGGTGCAGCACACCAACATGGCACAAGTATACATATGTAACAAACCTGCATGTTATGCACATGTACCCTAGAACTTAAAGTATAATAAAAAATTTAAAAAATAAAAAATAAATGGCTACGTCAGGGGCTACTTTCTTGACACCAGCAAAAACTGGAAGACACAATTTTTTAAATGTGGGGTAATGAATTTTTTTCAAAATGTATGGCCAAATATTATTGACTCAAAATAAAGATGGTACAGCAGGCCAGGTGCGGCAGCTCATGCCTGTAATCCCAGCCCTTTTGGAACCCGAGGTAGGTGGATCACGAGGTCAAGAGATCAAGCCCATCCTGGCCAACAGGGTGAAACCCTGTCTCTACTAAAAATACAAAACTTAAGAGGACATAGTGGTGCGCTCCTGTAATCCCAGCTACTCAGGAGGCTGAGGCAGGAGAATTGCTTGAACCTGGGAAGCGGAGGTTGCAGTGAGCCAAAATTGTTCCACCACTGCACTCCAACCAGGTGACAGAGCGAGACTCTGTCGAAAAAAAAAAAAAAAGATGGTACAGCAAACCAAGACAAAGTACATTTGAGAAACTTCAAAGCAACTATTATGTTGAAGAGTAGAAAACAGTGAAGAATTATTGCAAAGTGAGACAAGTTTTTTTCAACCCAAAGTGGTTTCTATTAAATTATCTGTGATTCTCTCAGAGAAATCATAGATGTAATAATCAGGCTTATTTCATTTCATTTAGTAGCAATGTTTTCCAAATAGAACCTTTTAAAATTGCTAATAATGCGGCCGGGCGCGGTGGCTCAAGCCTGTAATCCCAGCACTTTGGGAGGCCGAGACGGGCGGATCACGAGGTCAGGAGATCGAGACCATCCTGGCCAATACGGTGAAACCCCGTCTCTACTAAAAAATACAAAAAAACTAGCCTGGCAAGGTGGCGGGCGCCTGTAGTCCCAGCTACTTGGGAGGCTGAGGCAGGAGAATGGCGTAAAACCCGGGGGGCGGAGCTTGCAGTGAGCTGAGATCTGGCCACTGCACTCCAGCCTGGGCGGCAGAGCCAGACTCTGTCTCAAAAAAAAAAAAAAAAAAAAAAAAATTGCTAATAATGCAAAACAGCTCCATGGGCCAGCATTTTATCTAAGATGACAGGTTTTAACACATTTGCTTGTTGATATTGTTCAGTGAGGCATTGCCCTTGGCATTATTAATTTTGAATTTTCTGTAATGAATAAGATCTATTAAGTTTCTGAGGAATTACCCCAAATCCATGTTTAAGTACAAATGTTTACGTGTCACCTAAATGCAGGTATATAGAAGATAAAGGAAGGGGGAAAGGAAGGATAATTACCTTAGGGTTACAGACAACATTTAAGTTCATTTAAATCCATGGTTCCTGTTTATTTTCCTAAGGGACTGTGGGTTCTATCAGATCTCATCACATCCACACCTGCATTTTCTTGGTTTGTTGACTTTCCACCCCATGACTGCATTCAATAAACAGTAGTCAGAGTGAATAACAACAGAGATGGAATGGTGGAGAAAACCCATAAGAAGAAATCCAAACTCTATTCTTAAAATTTAATTTGAGTAAATATAAAATTTCATGATCTTAATTTTGAGTAGTGAGTTGAAATGTTCTATTAACTTCACATAGAAAATAAATACACTGCAGAGGGTGCTTCTGGGTATTTCTTGCATGTTATCACTGGTTGTTTAATTTTTTAAAATAAAGAACTCCATTGCTTCACTCATCTCAGTAGGAAACTGACATCTGTCACCATGTCATTTCTCAATAGTTTTTTAAAGAAATTTATTTTCATTCATTTCTTGAGGTTTCGTTTCTTGGGATGACTTTGAATTGTTGTTTAGATTAATGTCACACCTCCTTCACATCCATGTGGTCATGCAATTGAGAGGCTTCTGTGGATTTTAAGTCTTTATGCTGCTGTTAGAAAGCCTTCCTGAAAAAGAAATTCACAACATGCCAACGGGAAACTATTTGGTGATGTCAATCAGCACAAACAGAACATCTGAACCTTCCAGTCACAGAAACTGTGCCTTTGGGAATGCATTGATTTCTGGTTTTCCCAGTGTTAAAGCCAGGTTGAAGACACCTCCCCCATTCACCAGTTCTGTGTTTCTCTAAGACTAAGAGGATAAAGAGATTGGGTGAAGCCACTGTCTCAGTACCTAACATAGTACCTGGCACACAATTGACAATGAATGGATATTTGCTAACTTGGATTGAAATCTGATTATGTAAAATTGTCACATATAGAAGATTATAGGATCAGAAAGTCTTAGTACTGGAAAAATGATAGCAATCACCTTAACCAGACCCCATTTTATCGATGGTATACTAAAACAATGAGCAAGAGCAAAGCTACTAAGTCAGCATTCAAAAGCCTTCACTGTAATCCCAGTACTTTGGGAGGCCGAGGCGGAGGGATTGCTTGAGCCGAGGAGGTTGAGACTAGTGTGGGCCATGTAGTGAGATCCTGTCTCTAGAGAAAATAAAATCAGCCAGGCATGGTGGTGCATACCTATTCAGGAGGCTGAGGTGGGAGGATTGCTTGAGCCTGGAGTTTGAGTTTATAGTGAACTGTGATTGTGCCACTGCATTCCAGCCTGGGCACAGTAACCCGATATCTTAAAAAAAGGCCTTCGTCCGGGCACTATGACTCATGCTTGTAATGCCAGCATTTTGGGAGGCCAAGGCAGGTGGTTCATGAGGTCAGGTGTTTGAGACCAGCCTGACTAACATGGAGAAACCCCGTCTCTACTAAAAATACAAAAATTAGCCAGGCATGTTGGCATATGCCTGTAATCCCAGCTACTAGAGAGGCTGAGACAAGAGAACTGCTTGAACCCGGGAGGTGGAGGTTGCTGTGAGCTGAGATCGTGCCATTGCCTGGGCAATAAGAGCAAAACTCCGTCTAAAAAAAAAAAAAAAAAAAAGGCCTTTCAATACCAATAGTAACTAGGCTTTTTGAGTTTACAGAATAATGGTATCTTAGTGGGAACAGGTCAGATGTTAAGAGACAACCTGTGATGCCTGAATGTCCTTTACAATATGACCTTTTAAATAAGCCCCCAGATTCTCTTGAACATGTTGCAATGGAGACTGTTTCACTTCTGAAGCAACTTGTTTGATTTCGGAATGGCTAAACTTTTTTTTATATTGAGTTGAATCTACCTTCCAACAACATTCACTCATGGTTCTTATACTGCTATCTGATGTAAAACAAACAAACAAAAAAACCCAAAGTCTATCTTTAACATGTAAGTCTGAAATATGTGAAAACCTCTATTATTTCAGTTCAGTAGAATAAACATTCAGTTCCTAATGTGTGCAGGACATTGCTAGGTGCTGGAAACAGGAAAAGAAGACTAAGCATCTACGGTTACTTCGGACATTCCTTCCAAACAGACCATACCAAAAAGTCAATGTGGCTTAAATGTCCATCAAGATATAGTGAAGCTATTACCAGTGATGAGGCCTACCAAATATGGTTTTGTACATAAAGTGGTTGTTCACTATCAAGATTACCTTTGCTGAGCAACTCCACTGCTAAGAGAGATTACAGGTCCTTCTGAATGGTAATTAGGAAAATTCGTTTATTAAGCATTATCCAACTCACCCTACTTCTGTCAAAATTCCCAAAGAGGACTAACTTAATTTCAGATAAAAGGATATATGTCCATTACAAAAAACAACTCAAGTAATTCAATAAAGTACACCTAAAATTACATGAACAGAAATAGCTGTCATTAAGTAAGCATAATTCCGGATTTAGTTTTTATTGTTATGATCACACACACACACACACACACACACACGGAGGAGTGAAAGAGTGGTGGATGGGGTAGATTGATCAACATAATTGCATAAAATGAGATTATACAGTGTGTACGGTTTTAACAAGAAGTTTTATTTAGCAGAAATCAAAATAAAATAAATGTTTCTTTACTACAAGACATAGTCTTAAGCATTCCTACTAAGATTAAGAAAAAATATTTTGGTAATACACAAATTAGAGCCATGTATATATTTTTATTTTAGACAGTATTGATTTATTACCTATAAATCCTGACAAAATGTTTTCTCTAATAGTTTCTCTAACTCTTCCTCCTTTAGTTCTCAATTTTGTTAGTGATGTTCTCATTAGCATTATTATTGTTTGTAAATATATAACACTTCCAGTCTGTCTTATAAATGTATTTCCAACAATTACTTTGTCTTAATTTAAGTGTTTCCAATGTCAAGCATGAATAATTTACACAAGCTTCTCTGTATCTGAGTTTATTTTAATTCACTTTCAATTTATGATTAGCTAGATGTTATTGTCAAGTGGGTTTTCCAAGAGTGACTCCTAGGTGTTATAGCCTCAGAGTTTTTGCATATTTGAAAATGTCAGTTTCCTGTGTAGTTGAATGACAACTTGCCCGAGTACAAAATGTGGATCACACTAAAGACTTTGAGCCACAGTCTCCTGGCATTTGAATATTGGTCATGTTTCTTTATTACAGTTTCTCTGTTCTTAACTACGGTGTTATTGCAAAGGATTTTCTAAGTTTCTTTGTTTGCTTTTTTAAACATATCAAGAATGCGATAACATTTTACATGGGAGAGGTCTGTGCCAGACAGAAAGAGAAAGGCGACAGGCCAAGCCTTTAGGCCTGAGAAATTGTGGGGGGAAATAGAGGGACAGATGAAGTGAGTTGGTAGGGTGCGGGGTCTCTCTCTTCATACCCATTCTTTTTTAAAGACAACACTTTTTGCAGAGGTTGGGGCTTGGCCTTTACCAACAACCAGATGGGCATCAGGGTATCTACTAAAACTGGGCCAGGTAACTTGGTTCCCTGGACATAGTAGGGGAGGTTGCAAGCCTCTAGAAAAAGCTCCATATGGCCACTTCTAACATGGCACAGGAGCCAAGGTGAGGAGCTGTCAGAGGTAGACAGGTGGATGGGTGAGCCTGAAGCACGTTGGTAGTTTTCATGGACCCCAGAGAGGGTACAAGGGAGAAACAGAATAAAGTAGGCAGAGAATTAGAGGCCAGTGGGAAATGAATGGACCCCTGAGCTCCAGGAGGTGAACAAAACTTGGCTTCCATAATGCCAGATGGGAGTATCCTAATGGGCACTGGGTCACAGGACCCTATCAGCCCATCTGTGGGTACTCAGAAGACACAAAAGGTAATCTGAGGACCCTACTTTGCTGCTAACATTATGTTACACAAGACACACATTCACACACACACACACACACACACACACACACACACCCCTCACCAATCACCAAGATACTGTCTTGGAAAGAACTAGGGACAGGCGATAAAGATGCTAAGAGTCCAAGAGGCTGGGCATTTCACATAAACAGGATAATAAATTTCTGGAGCCAACCAAGATGAAGTAAGCCCATAACAGCCTATCTCTCCAAGTGATTCCAGCTAACAACTGTGGACAGACAGAATAAAAAAGCAACTACGCGAGTGCTCTCAAAACTAAACAATGGCAGACAGACCAGGAGGGAAGTCAAAACCTGAAGAATGACCAGAAAGGCAATGAATTTACTGGGCTTTGTTCTCTCCCTTGATATTTTGTGTTTGACCTGAGGGCAACTAATATCATGGAACTGAGTAGCTGGTGTAGACAGCAAAAGTTCCAAGAGAGAACTCCATGTTCCTGGCCAGAGGACAGTGAAATGGGGACCCAGTGAGATGGAGAGTGAGGTGATGTTGGTGATAAAAGCACCTATAATCTCCAAAAGAAAACCCATCTCTCTGGCCAGAACAGGATAAGGGGAGCCCTGTAGTCTGAAGAGTGTAGGGGAATTTTTGTTATTTTTCTCTTTTTTATTTCACTGCTTAGCATCAAAGGTGATTCTACTGCTGGGAGCTAAATCTCTGACAGAAACCTCAGTTTCCTATGCAGAGAACTAGGAAATGGGACTCTTAAAGGTTGAAGATTGGATGGAAAATTCCAGAGAGGAAAGAGCTGGAGAAAGTGTCTCTCTATCTGTGCATGAATCAGTCCAAGTCCCAGGCTCGCTCCTGAGCTACACTGGCAAAGAAATGCAATAAAGGCTTTAAGATTTGAACTATAATAAAAAACCACCACCCAAGTCAGCCTAACCACTGAGTAACACATGTAGAGGGCAGATCCAAAAGGCATATTAAATGCTTGGAAAACTCAACTGGAGCCACTGACCAAATAAGGCGAGACAGAATATGTGGGCTAACATACCTGCATTGCAGGAGGTCAAGGCTGCAGTGAGCCTAGATCACCCCTACTACACTCCAGCCTGAGTGACAGAGAAAGACCTGCCCTCTCAAAAAGAAAAAAAAGAAAGAAAGAAAGAAAAAAAAAGCACATACCTGGGTTGGTTGGCTCCTAAGACAAATTGACATTCTCTAGAGGAATTTAAAATGTTCCAGTGTCTCATACTATAGCACTATAATATCCAAACTGCCCAAGATACAATGAAAAATTGCTTGAAAGAAAAAAAAGAGAGATAGAGACAGAAAGAAAAAACGGAGAAGAAATGAATTCTGAAGAGTAAAGATAATCAACAGTTGCTAATGCAAAGAGCTAGATATTAGAATTATCCAACAAAGACTTTGAAAGTAAGATAAAGGTAAACACAATTAAAATGAGTAAAAAATGCAAATGTCATTTTTCACAGCATTAGAAAAACAATCCTAAAATTCCTGCAGAACCATAAAAGAGCCCAAGTAACCAACAAAATTTTAAGCAAAAAGAGCAAAGCTGGAAAGATCACATTACAAGACTTCAAATTGTACAAGACTATAGTAACCAACACAGCATGGTGCTGGTATAAAAATAGATTAATGGAAAAGACGAGAGAACCGCCTGAGGATGGTGGCTCAGGACTTTGGGAGGTCTAGGCTGGAGGATTACTTGAGCCCAGGAGTTCAAGACCAGCTTGGGCAACATAATGAGACCCCATCACTACAAACAATTTTAAAAATTAGCTGGGTGTAGTGGCACATGCCTGAGTGGTCCTAGCCATTCAGGAGGCTGCGATGCTCCCTCCAGGGACTACATGAGCTCTTCAATGAGCTGTGATTGTGTCACTGCACTCCAGCACCTGTGCAACAGAACCAGATCCTGTCTCAAAAAAAAAAAAAAAAAAAAAGAAAGAAAAAAGGAAAGAAAAGAAAAGAAAAAGGACACCCTATTTAATAAATGGCGTTGGGAAAATGGGATTGTTGTATTTAGAAGAATAAAACTGGATCCCTCACCATATACAACTCAAGACGAATTAAAGACAGAGAAATGCAAATCAAAACCACAATGAGATACCATCTCACACCAGTTAGAATGGCAATCATTAAGAAGTCAGGAAACAACAGGTGTTGGAGAGGATGTGGAGAAATAGGAACACTTTTACACTGTTGGTGGGATTGTAAACTAGTTCAACCATTATGGAAAACAGTATGGCGATTCCTCAAGGATCTAGAACTAGATGTACCATATGACCCAGCCATCCCACTACTGGGTATATACCCAAAGGATTATAAATTACTCTACTACAAAGACACATGCACACGTTTGTTTATTGCGGCACTATTCACAATAGCAAAGACTTGAATCAACCCAAATGTCCATCTGTGACAGACTGGATTAAGAAAATGTGGCACATATACACCATGGAATACTATGCAGCCATCAAAAGGATGAGTTTGCGTCCTTTGTAGGGACATGGATGCAGCTGGAAACCATCATTCTTAGCAAACTATCACAAGAAGAGAAAACCAAACACCGCATGTTCTCACTCATAGGTGGGAACTGAACAATGAGATCACTTGGACTCGGGAAGGGGAACATCACACACTGGGGCCTATCATGGGGAGGGGGGAGGAGGAGGGATTGCATTGGGAGTTATACATGATATAAACGTCATGCACATGTACCCTAGAACTTAAAGTATAATAAATAAAAAAAAAAAAAAGAAAAAAAAAAAAGACTTAAATGTAAGACCTCAAACTACAAAAATACTTAAAAAAAAAAAAATAAACCTAGGAAAAACTATTCTGGACATTGGTCTAGGCAGATAATTCGTGACTAAGATATCAAACGCACAGTCACCAAAAAACAAAACAGACAAATGAGACTTAACCTAAAAAGCTTCTGTATAACAAAAGAAATAACAGAGTGAATAGACAGCCTGCAGAAAGACAGAAAATATCTGCAAACTATGCAGCCAATAGGGGACTAATATTCAGTATTTACAAGTTATTCAACAACAACAAAAATCAAACCCCATTAAAATGTGGGCAAAAATGTGATGGCTCACACCTGTAATTCCAGCACTTTTGGAGGCCGAGGGGGGTGGATCACTTGAGGTCAGGAGTTCGAGACCAGCCAGGCTAACATGATGAAACCCCATCCCTACCAAAAAGTACAAAATTTAGTCAGGTGTGGTGGTGTATGCCTATAGTGTCCCAGTTACTTGGGCAGCTAAGGCAGGAGAATCACTTGAACCCAGCAGGTGGAGGTGGCAGTGAGCTGAGATCATGCCACTTCACCCCAGCCTGGGCAACAGAGTGAGACTCGGTTGAAAAAAAAATTTTTTTAAGTGGACAAAGAACAGGAACAGATATTTTTCAAAAGAAGACATGCAAATTGCCAATAGGTATGTGAAAAAATCCTCAGGATCTCTAATTATTAGAGAAATGCAAATTAAAACCACATAAGATATCATTTTATACCAGCCAGAATGGCTACTATAAAAATGACAAAAAATAACAGATGTTGACTAGAATATAGAGGAAAAGGAACTCGTGTACACTGTTGGTAGGAATATAAATTAGCACAATCTCTATGGAAAACAGTATGGAGACTTCTCAAATAACTAAAATATAGCTATCATTTAATCTAGTAATCCCGCTAGTGATATCTACCCAAAGGAAAATAAATCATTATATCAAAATGATGCCTGCACTTGTGTGTTTATCACAACACTATTCACAATAGCAAAGATATGGAATAAACCTAAGTGCCTGTCGACAGATGAATGGATATACAAAATGTGGTATATGTACACAATGGAATACCATTCAGTCATAAAGAGAATGAAATCATGTCTTTTGTAGCAACATGGATGGAACTGCCGACCATCACCTTACATCAAACAACTCAGACACAGAAAGACAAATACCACATGCTCTCTAAGTGGGAGCTAAATAATGTTTACAGATGGAGATAGAGTGTGGAATTACAGGCACTGGAAACTTGAAAAGGTAGAGGGTAGGAGGAGAGTGGATGATGAGAAATTACTTAATGGGTATGATGTATGTTATTTGGGTGATGGATACCTTAAAAGCTCTGACTTCACCACAACACAATCTATGCATATAATAAATTTACACTTGTACCCCATCAATTGACACAAATGAAAAGAGTTTTCAACAAAGAAATAGAAACTATGAAAAAAATGAAAATTTGAGAAATAAAAAATATGAAAGTTAAAATTAGAAAATTCACTGGGTGGATTCAATAATAGAATGGAGATAACAGGAAATAGCAAACTTTACGATAGGTCAGCAGAAATAATCTAATCCTAAAAAGAGGAAAATATATTTTTAAAAATGAACAGATCCTGAGGACCTGTGGGACGATAATAAAATGTCTCATATTTGTGTCACTGGAGTCTCAGAAAGGAAAGAGAAAGAGGATAGGGGCTGAAAAAATATGTGAACAAATATTGGCTGAAAAGTTCTCAAATTTTGTGATTTAGGGTTGAAGAAGCTCAGAAACACCCCCACCAACACACACACACACACACACACACAAATCCTATTAGCTCGAAGCAAAGTATGCCAAATCATATCATAATCAAACTACTTACTGAAAACCAATGATAAAGACAAACCTTGAAGCAGCTAGAGAATCATAACACTTTACATATAGTAAGACTATATTCTAGTTACTTTGGATTTCTCATCTGGGGATATGGAAACCAGAAGACAGTTGAATAATATCTTTAAAGTCCTAAAAGAAAAGAATGTCAACCCAGAATTCTATATTCAGCAAAAAATATCCTTCAGGAACCAAGGCAAGATAAAGCCATTCTCAGATGAATGAAAACTAAGAATTCATCACCAGCAGATCTACTCTGAAATAAATGCTAAAGAATATTCTTTAGGCTGAAGAGAAAATAATGGAGGATCAGGCATGAAGAAAAAGCAACAAAATATAAACAGATATTTGGGTAAATACAACAGAGTATTTTCTCCCTGTAAGGTCTTTCAAATATGTATGATTTGTTTAAAGCCAAAATTATAGCACTGTCTGTTGGAGTGCTCACTGATGCAAATATAATACATGTGGCAACTACAACATTAAAAGGCTGGGTATTCACTTAGGGATCTACTTTATTGTGTCAGGACAGCTTTACTGACTTTTCTTCTGCTACCCATAGGAGTTGAGTGCTTTGGAAGAAGATCAAAGCAGTTATAGAGCAAATAAATAAACTTTCTGTGCACAACTCGGTTGTAACATAAAGTTAATAGGAGGCCCTGTGACACATGTATTTCCCTTCTTTATTTGAAGACAGTGTGAGGTAAGATAGTTGTGTGATTTCCATGTTGTTTCTCTTTATTTTCATATCTCTAGCGGACAGCTCGGTTCAGGGCTTCTAAAGTGTTTGATGCTAGTGGTAAATTCTTCTTGGCATACTTCTCCTTTGTACCTGTTTATCTCTCAGGTCAACAATTTATGAAGTAGGAAATTATGATACTGCCTATTATTTTTTAACTTGAGCAACCTTTGTTGGACAACCCAAGCTCTGCTCTCTTCTCTCATTTTATTAAATGTGCTGTGCCATATTCAGTGCCACCTGGACCCCTAATCTAAGTTAAGAGTGTATCTTACCCTCTGGATAGGACACCCTTGCTTTGGATCTAAGTTTAGAGAATGGACTCCTAAATATTAGTGAACATAGAATGTATTCACTTCCCTATTGAGCTGCTTATGGTAATAACTAGGGGCTGCTACTCCAAATAATTTTTCCTCTAATTTCAAAAAATTGTAAGCTTATCTTTTTAATAGACTTACTTTTACACAGGGATATATATAAGGGCAAACACTTTGGATTTTCTTGACTTATCTTCTTTCTCTGATACAGTCTTTTGGGAG
Organism: Trachypithecus francoisi; assembly: GCF_009764315.1. Classification (NCBI taxonomy): domain Eukaryota; kingdom Metazoa; phylum Chordata; class Mammalia; order Primates; family Cercopithecidae; genus Trachypithecus; species Trachypithecus francoisi. The sequence goes on along the minus strand of NW_022681472.1, from coordinate 27,121,744 downwards.
GCAAAAGAGTGAGATTAGAAACTATACTAAAATATTCTGTTCTTTTATAGATCTTACATCATTCGAGTTTTATCCGTTTCCTTATCATTTTGTTGTCAGTAAAATTTTGCTGGGTTTTTCTCCTTTGGTTTGAGTGGTGGAGATTATCATTTTGTGAGTTACCAGGACAGGAATTATTAGTGATCTGGCTTTATTCTGCTGTCTTTACTCAGAAGCTTGAGCATGGGATAAAGGTTTTAGCTACAACACAATATATGCATTTCTGAATAATTCCACATCCTGCAAAACTGTACTAAAAATAACAGAGCTAAATAGAATGGATACAGATCACTCAAAAGAGCATCAACAAAGAAATAACAATTGAATAAAAACACTAACACAGCTAAAATACATGTTGATTTTTTTTAAGGAAGTGAATGTAGCTTGATGGAAGGAGAAATAAGGAAAGGTCGAGGTAGTTGAGTTGTGGAGACCAGGACCAAATGCCTGTGGGGTGGACATCACACGGAAGTCTAAGACATAGTAGCACATGGCCAACACTGAGCAAATGGGGAGGCTGGGGGGTGCAAGGGCATCCACGCAGTACTGAACTCCTCTGCAGCTTGCATTTAGTTGGGCTCATGTAGTTTGTATTAGTTGCTATTACTTCATGATGTAAAACATTATCATGCTGGAGAAAATTTTGTGTAAGAAGTGTGTCTAAAAATTCTCAGCATATCCACAATGTTTCCCCATTCATTAGTCAGTATGAGCCAGCTTGGATTACTCAAAGACACAATAGACTGAACAGGCTGGCTCTACTCATATGTGGTGATGTTTCCTAAGAAGGTAATTTCAGCACAGTCTCTATGTACTCATAAATATGTTGCTGTATCACATATTTTTAAAAAATCTTGTCCGTGTTTTAAAATACGAAAACAATTAAAAGCAAGAACAGAAAAATAATACAATACTGAATAAGTTTACATTATTATGAAATATGGAAAAATTAGAAGTAACCTATACATGCAACAGGAACGAATTTTGTAAACTATGATACATTAGTTCATTGGAATATAACGTGGATGTTAACAAAGATTTAGAATTACATATATTATCATAGAAATATACTTAAATAATATCATTTAATATATATAACTGTGTGTACACACATATACCAAAATATGAGCTACGGTTATCTCAGTGTGGTGGGATTCCAGCTGATTTTTATTTTTCATTTACTCCCTTATCTGTATTTTTTCTGCAGTAAGTTTATATTACTCTTGCCAAAGATGAGGGGAAGTGAGTGTGAAAACTCACATCTGAAAATATTTTAGCTTTCACCATATTTTATAGCAGGGAACGGCAAGCAATATAATTTCAAAACCATAGGGAGCTAGTTTTAAAGAGTTTCTTCTGCCCCAGCATGCTAAGCTAGTGGAGCCTGTGTTATGTGATATGGTATGAAACATAGTGCTGAGGTCTGCAGAGGTTATACCAACATCCACTTCAAGGTCTGTTGGGTTTCATCTTTTGCAACATCCTATGCTTATCAATAAACTTCATTTTCAGAGACTATCCTTCTCTTATGGAAACATCATTTCCTTGAAGGCAGATGCAACACAATCCAGAGTCTTTATTGGGGAAAGGAAAGAGTGACTACAACAACAGGAAGGCAGGTTAATATTACATCATGAATCAAGCCAATAATCAAAGTATTTTCTTGCACATGCAAATGTGGCCACATTCTGGTTCAGACTATCAAGAAACAGAGAAGATTGTCTTGGCTCTCCCTTGTTTCTGAGACCCAGAACACAGGGCTGGATCCCTACGTCTTTGACACAGTTATGGGTCTTCATGTCAATAACATCTGCATAATCTTAAGGCGATACCTTGACTCCTCTGGTCCTCAGATTTCCTAGTTGTAGAATATTTGTGATGATCTCAGAGACTCTCCTCTGGCTCTGAAATTCTATAGTGTTATAACTTAAGGTAATTCAACTAATATTAGAGCACCTACTGTATTCAAGGAATTACATTAGATGCTTCAGAGGGTACAAAGTTGAATAATATTCATCTCTCTGCTCAGGAAGTTTACAGTCTGATAGGAGATACAGATATTTAGATAATACATGGATAATTAAGGCAAAATTGAAGTGCTACTAGAATAGAATATATTCAGTGCCCTGAGAGTTGAGATAGTAACCCTAGACAGGAGAATTTGAAAACTGTTCTACACTGTCTTCTTTAGCCATTTTCAGTTGTCTGGCCATCTAGCTCTAAAATATGAAGAGTTTATTTTCAAAAACTCCAAACTAAAACTATAACAAGTCATTAAAAATAGGAATCTGTTTTGTTATAAACACCAGTGAGACCGGGCGCGGTAGCTCACGCCTGTAATCCAGCACTTTGGGAGGCCGAGGTGGGCGGATCACAGGGTCAGGAGATCGAGACCACAGTGAAAGCCCGTCTCTACTAAAAATACAAAAAATTAGCCAGGCGCGGTGGCAGGCACCTGTAGTCCCAGCTACTTGGGAGGCTGAGGCAGGAGAATGGCGTGAACCCAGGAGGCGGAGCTTGCAGTGAGCCGAGATGGCGCCACTGCACTCCAGCCTGAGGGACACAGCGAGACTCCGTCTCAAAAAAAAAAAAAAAAACAGTGAAATTGGTTCTGATAAAATAGAATAAAACATCACTAATTCACATCAAGGAAGGTAAGAATATTGAGAATTAATGGAAAATTAATTACAGGTTTTGGACATCACATGGTTTCAATGAAGTTTTACCTTCAAGTGTTTACAGAAACATTGCCTTGAAATCTTTACAAATGGCTTTTAGTATATAAAATATAACATTTGAAAAACCCAACATATCTAACCTGACCTTCTCAGTGTACAAATTGGAAAACTCATGCAAGTTAGTTACTCGGGGCACCAAAGAAAGGAGTCAGTTTTAATAACACAGCAAATATTCTCAACTTTTTAATTAAATTGAAATGTCTTAAAAGTGCCTTGTCTTCCAATCTTCTCATTTCCTCTAACCTTGTTCAGACTACTAACTTGAACTTTATGTATATGAGAGAAGTTTGGTAGCAAAAGTTAGCTTTCCTCTATTCATGGCCCTTTCCATTTACTTTAGCTTCAACTAGGCAATTTCTAGCCTTTGATATTAATATGTCATGCATTTAAAAAAGAAGAACGTCAATAAATATTAACCTTGTAGTATGTTTCCAGCACAGGGGCCTGACCTTCTGCATTAGCAGGTTAGGTAACTGTCCATTGGATGTTATTTAAGTAGTGTGGTTAAGGCATCTTAACGCCCAAAATGTGTCCCCTGCTGAACTGCTAAGGCTAAATGACATCATTATGGATTTATTCTTCTGCAATATAGTTTTGTGTCACCAGATGTCATGTGTGAGAAGTAATGCTCTAAGACTTTATCCATAAGATCAAACCCTATGAAATTGCTGCTTTTGTAGATTTAAAAAATTAGCAGTTATATATGGTTGAACCTATGATTTTCAGGATTAACTTATTACTTATTAACAATAATCTTAGAAGGTAATGGGACTACCAAGAAGAAACACACAGAGAAGTTATACATTGACAGAAAAAAAAAAGAGTTAGAAACAAAGAGCAGGGAATGTTACCAGAGAAGCGTATGTGGGTGCATCAAAAAGGAAAAAGGATGAAACAGACAAACTTAGCCTACTCTACACTTTCTTCAATGCCATCAGAGATGCAAAAAAAGGAGACATGACCCTACTCGAGTTAGCAAAAAAAGAGCATACAAAATAGCTAATAAGCCATACAAGCTTATATAAAATTTACAGCTCGGTTGTTTCAGATCACACACTTAAAATAAAAAAAAAAAAAAACAACTTTTAAATTCAGAGGTACATTGCAGGATGTGCAGGTTCATTATCTAGACAAACTTGTGTTGTGGGGGTTTGTTGCATAGATAATTTCATCAGCTAGGTACTAAGCCTAGTACCCACTGGTTATTTTTCCTGATCCTCTCCCTCCTCCCACCCTCCACACTCTGACAGAACCCAGTGTGCATTGTTTCCCTCTACGTGTCCATGTGTTCTCATCATTTAGCTCCCACTTATAAGTGAGAACATGAGGTGTTTGGTTTTCTGTTCCTGCATTAGTTTGCTAAGGATGATGACGGCCAGCTCCACCCATGACCCAGCAAAGGACATGATCTCATTCTTTTTTGGTTTAGCTGCATAGTATTCCATGGTGTATATGTACAACATTTTATTTATCCAGTCTATCATTGATGGGCATTTATGTTGATTCCATGCTTTTGCTATTGTGAAAAGACATTTTTAATAATAATTTCAAAAAGAGGAAGATCACTCTGAGAGATCAGGTAAGGGTCTGCAGAGTCCATGTCTTCATCTGAGCTTTGAAGAATCTGAATAAGTAGAGGGAAGTATACCAGACTCTGGCAGATCTCATCTGAAAAGAAAGTTGGCAGCTTCCATTATGGATACAAAAAGGGACTTCTGTCCTCAAAACACCCCTACTTTTCTCTTTTCCCATCCCTTGTTTGGTGGAGCCTAATGTTTCATTCCATGTGATTAAGTTCCATGTGAATTGATTTATGAAGTCTTCACCTTTGGAATAAGAATATAGAGTAGAAAAAGAGGTGACTAGAGAGAGGAGAGGGAAATATCTCCATAAGACATTGGTATGGAATTTCTGCCTCAAGTCCCCTGTCATAGAGCAAGACAACTCATGGGAATGAGAAGATGGCAGAAAGTCCCATCTCATTAGGCCTGTGAATTCACCTTCAGTTTTGACTGATTGCTAGAAAATATATAAACAGAATGAAAGTGGAACTAAATCCTCAGCATCAGCATGTTGAGCTTAAAGATGCTAATGTTTTTAAGCATTAACAGAATATCCAAAGAACTCATTGGGGGAAGAAAGCAAAATGCCATGGTTCACAGTGCATCGGTCTTCCCTATAGGCCATGTGGCAGGGCATCCAGGCAAAGGCAAAGGTGTCCTGAGCAGAGCTCACAGGTGTTTTTACAGGTCTACCTATGTTTCTCAGAATATATCAGAGTACTTATTTAGAACAAATACTTCTAAAGCTAATAGCCCCAGTTTTGAGTATTTGTGACTTTTGGATATAATTTTTAAATTTATACAAACTTAATTGTCTTTGGGATATGCTTTTATGAAGAATTTGATGTGGAAGTTATTAGAGGATATTATGGCAATAAAAATTTATTTTAAACATAGCATCAGAACAAAAATCCAATAAGCCACCTGAACATGATCTATTACACTGGTTTCTGAATTTTTCACCATACAGCAAAACTTTTATTATTCCTTCTCCCCACTCCAGGATTTCATATTTTATAAGATAGTTATTGTTATCTCACACAAGGCAAACTGAGCAGTATGTACAGTTGTTCTGCAAACTAAAAACTGAAAAGGATTTATGGTTGTATATTTTAAAAACATGTAAAAATACTGGCGGAAAAATTCAGAAGAAAAACATTAGATCTAATTATCTTCCATTATGAACTGGAATGTGTCTCCCAAAAGTTTTATGTTGAAAACTTAACCCCCAGTACCATACATGGGTATACACATCACCCAGCTTCAACACTTACTAAGATCTGCCATTCTTGTATCAACTCTATCTTTCCCATTTCTTATCCTTTCATTTGATTATTTTTATATTACTTTAAATATTCAACATTTATAACGTTTACTTTCTCCCACCAGTATTTTTTTTTCCTGAGAGGTAATATAAATATAGAAAAAGTAAATATATTTAGTATTTTTTATCCTGGATGGATTGTTAAGAAATGAACATACAATGTCTGTTAGATTCTCTGAAATTTTGGAATAGTTCAACAACTCCCCCGTGACTATCATCCTCATCTCCAACCTCCATAATTCCAAGTCCATAACTCCTCAGAGAAGCTCCTTACCCAAAAGTGGGTACCACAGTCTTACATCTCAAAATTAATATCCTATATTCAAATATCCAAATATTCCTCAGACATTTGTCTGTCACACACAGAAAAATGTCCCAGGAAGATGAGACAGGAGAGAAACAGTAATGTGAACTCATAGAAGGATTTGACTACCAAGCTCAGGATTTTGAAAGACAATAAAAAAGTTGCTTGAGGAAAAGTAAATATTTTAGGGGTATATTAGTCAACTTGGGCCACTGTAACAAAAAAACAAAACAAGACAAACAAGAAAAACCATAGACTCAGTGGCTTAAACAACATAAATTTATTTTCTCACAGTTCTGGAGGCTAGAAAGTCCAAGATCAAGCTCAGACAGGGTTTGGTTTCTGGCAAGGGCTCTCTTCCTGGCTTGTAGACAACTACCTTCTCACGGTGCTCTCACATAGTGGAGAGAGAGGGAGTGAGCTCGCTGGTGTGTCTTCTTATAAGGGCACTAATCCCATTGAAACAGGACCCCACCTTCATGTCCTTATCTAACTCTATTGTCTCCGTAAAGACCCACCACCAAAAACAGTCACACTGGGGGTTAAGGCTTTGACATATAATTTTTGGGGGGTCCAAACATTCAGTTCATGACAGGGGACAATTAGATCTAGTATTTTTCTTTTCTTTTCTTTCTTTTTTTTTTTTTTTTTTTTTTTGAGATGGAGTCTCGCTCTATCACCCAGGCTGGAGTGCAGTGGGAGGATCTTCGCTCACTGCAACCTCCGCCTCCCGGGTTCAAGTAATTATCCTGCCTCAGCCTCTCGACTAGCTGGGATTACAGGCATGTGCCACCATACCCAGCTAATATTTTGTGTTTTTAGCAGAGATGGGGTTTCACCATGCTGGCCAGGCTGATCTCAAACTTTTGACCTGGTGATCCACCAGCCTCAGCCTCCCAAAGTGCTAGGATTACAGGCATGAGCCACCACGCCCGGTGTGATCTAGTATTTTTCTTTTGGATCTCTCCACCAGTAATTTTGTATATTTGTGGTTGTTTTATGCACAATCAAATCCTTTTCAGATTCAGTGTTTACTTTGCAGAACAACTGTACGTACTGCTCCATTCGCCTCATGTCTAACTGAAGCAGTCCCTCCTCATTTCCCTTTGTGGCACCACAGTGCCAGAGTTACTTTATAAATCTCCTTGCAAATTTCAAATGTCACTGTGAATACTTAAATGTGGTAGGGGAGGCAGAGATTTGTTGGGAGTTAGGTTATTGATAAAGGGACTCTACTCATGTGGCTACAGGAGGAGCGGGGGTCGGGGCACGGGCCTCCTGTGGACAGTTCTCCTTGCAACATTCTCACTCCCAGGCCTAGGACTCTCATGTTAACTTTTTGCTTTTGACAACTTCATGTAGCCAGTTATTCCATGTTTGCAATGGACTTATGATGTGTCAACTTGGTGAGGCTACAGTTTGCTATTCAATCAAACACCAATCTAGGTGTTACTGTGAAGGTATTTTGTAGATGTAATTAAAGCCCATAATCAGTTGGTTTTCAGTAAGGGAGATTATAGATGATCTAGGTGGGCCTGATTCAGCAGCTGAATGATGTGAAGAGCACAGCTGAAGAAGACATTCCACCCATGAACAGTAGATTCAGCCCCATACTTCCTGCCAGCCTTCCCTGCAGATTACAGACTTACTGAGCCAGCTCCCACAATCGTGTAAAGCAATTCCTTACAAAAAATCTCTTGTACATTTTCTCCTACTTGTTCTGCTTTTCTGGTTGAATGCTGACTGATGCAGTCATCCAAACTTTCCCTACGGTGTATTCGTTAGTGGAGCAGAGCTAGGAATTGTGTGCAAAAGTTATAGGGCAGTATCATCATCAAGAGGCAGAATGGCAATCTGTCAGAGAAGCTGTAGGAGGAAGGTATGCTCCAAGCAAATAATTCTATTATGCTTTGATAGAGTTCTGCTGATGTCAAGTGGAATTTTGCCATAGTTGATAGTAAACACTGCTACCAACTACATAGGAAGAAGGAGCAAAGACAGAAGAGGGAAGACTTCTATCCAAAGACCATGAGCTGGAGAGAAGCATTCTTCTTGCAGAGACAATTGGAAGAATGAGTAAGCACAGGTCTCTTGAGCTGTGCAGAGCCTGAAACTGCCTCTGCTAATGAAAGCAGAACCCGATTTTCCTTAGGAAGCTGTTCATGTTTAACTAGAATTCCTGCATATATAAGCGGTGTACACTGGAATCTCAGGGAGTTCTGCGGATCCCTATAGCTCCAGATCTAACCCGGGAATTTAAGAATGCAAGAGATAATGTAGAATTAAGGAGAAGAGAATAGGAAAGCAATGTTAACAAGTCAGAACTGATACTCACCTATGGGGAATACTTTTAGGTGCGTGAAGTACAAAGCTTGAGGTACAGGCTTCAGAGTCACCAAGAACCAAGAGCTTTAGCAACATTTCTAAGCTCTTCTGTGCTCCACTTTCTCATTTGCAAAATGGAGATACCGCCTTCCTCGGGCTTTAGAGCAAATCGCATCACGTTCTGGGCACGTGGAAATGGTGCTCCACAAACACTAGCCCCTGTCTGTATGCAAAAACTCACAGGGAAAATAAAACCCTTGCAGGGACCCTGAAACAAACATTTATAACATTAGATCTTATTCCTTCACTCCTGTAGATGTCTTTGCTCATCATTTGAATTCATATGACATTCTTCCCCCCTTTTAAAGATGAAAATCATACTGCTTTTTATTCTGCTGAAAAGTCCCTAAATTCTGGGTGCTCAGCAAGCATAATTTACACCAAAAAATAGATGATTGCCATGATGGTGCAATAAATTTTTGAAAACCAGAAACATAGGACTTTCCCAGTATCCTGAGTCAATGACAGAGTCAGAAATAGATTCTAAAACTGCTGATCCATTGTACTATGGTCTGCTAGCTCAAGAGTTGTTTCTTTTAATACCTCTATATGTAATTAAACATTCAGTTCTTCAATCATGTGTTTTCTCCCTGCTTGTAGCTTTTTTGCTCATGGCCAAGGGCATTAACTCCTTCTTTCACTAGACAGTGGAGCCTTGGGAAAAAAACTCAAAGAAGAGAAACTCTATAACCCTGAGAATATACCACAAAAATGTCACATAGCAGACATTTATTGGCTAATGATAGAAAGAGTTGCCCAGCAGGTTTGAAACAGAAGATGGACCTCTAATCTCAGTGATACATCAAATACAAAAGTTACATTTCTTAATTCCTGGAAATACCACAATTCCCCATGGTCATCTGCCTCTTTCTCTTCTCTGGAGATTGTTATTTCCTATGCTTTAAAATGAGTTTGCTTTTCTCCCAAGGACCTTCATAAAATTATGGTATTGTTTCACAATAACAAAACGGTTCTCAGAGCAGAAGGGTAAAAAGATAAAGCATTATATCCCTATTCGAGTCACACGGAATCCTTCAGTATGTGATATGAACTTCAAAAGATCAATGTGTACAATAGATTCTTATTTTCCACATTCTCCTCAAGTGCGGAGCAGATTAATCTCCAACTCAGGGCTCTTTTGAATGTGTATTGTGGTCATGCCAGAGAAGAGCCTGCAAATTCAGCCAAAGCAAATTAATCTATTGTTGACAGGTAGCGGCACCAGGGGCTGAGTCAGCAGATAAACGGTTTTGAGAACTTGTTGATTCTCGTGGTCTCAATGTTGGCTATTTTGTTCAAAACAGAATGAAAAAAAGGACAATTAGTTCAAAGTAGATTGCTATATAGATTGGAAATTACTTTCACCTAAATGTGAGATTGACGGTCCAAAGATGCAATAGAAAATTTTAACATTAAAAAAAAAAGTGGATTGCTATAGGAAAGCTATTCTTGATTTGTTGCTGTTTCTGGCATTAAAAAGTCTTCGCCTCTCTGTTAAGCAGTGTGGCCTTGTTGAAATTGGGAGCAGCACAAACCCGCCTCTCCCTAGTGAAACCAAAATACCCCAGCCTTGAAGTGATTGTTGTCCTAGTTGCTAAGACTCCCTCTGACCAACCAGAAGAGAACTTCTGTTCCCTGCTGGACCTCAGTGACTTTTTCTTACCTTCTTTTTCTTCTCTACCTCCTTGGAAAATAAACCAGTGATTAAATCTTTTAAATTCTACTACCACTGTCCTGGCAGAGATCTGCCACATGAAAAGAATGGATGTGACCAAACTATGGAAATCAAGTGGGGTTTTCCTCTTTCCTGCTCTCACTTGTGCTTATATTATACCAAGATTCTTCAAAGGAGTTCTAGCTGGGAAACAGGCAGTTAAGAAGACCTCTGGAAAGGGTGGTTAGCTTAAAGTTGCCACTAGTAACAAACCATCTGCCTTTAGCACGGATGCGTTGCATTGAATGCAGTCCTGTAGATACTCCCAGACCTGCCCGATATAAATGTCCCAAGTTCTCCAGGGCCCTGAGCTTCCTACCAATGGGCTTCTTCCTGTGGCTTTACAGGCATTGTGTTCATAGAGCCATATAAAGTATGAAAAAATATATACTTACTATGGATAATTGGAGTTTTTATCATTGTACATTTCTATATTTACCAATTTTTCCATAATGTGTCTCTTCCTATAATCAGAAAAGAGAAACCCACAATTAATATTACAAAGCATACTCACATCTTAACTTTAGGTATGATTTCATAAATACAACTCATTCATTTGCTTATTGGCTGCCTACTGTGTACTGGGCACCAAACACCTCCCTAGAGGGTTTGTTTTCTTTTATTTTGTGTTAAGAGCTCAAAGCCTTAAGTAAAATGAATACTAGTTAGAAACATACTAATGGTGGGAAGAAGAGCAAAAGTAGATCTAGAAACAACTCAGAATGCTCCTATGTTAGAAAATGGGTTGGTAACCAAAGGTAATATTTTACAGGAAAACTAAATGGTATCAAGGCATTAGAATAACCAACTTGAAAGACTGTTATAAATGAAGTGGAAAATTTCCAAAATAAAAGAGTCAGCATAAACTTACTTAAACATAAAAATGTTCTTCTGCATATTAAACAAGAAGGGAAGTATGTGTGAAAGGAAGAAAATGGTGTTTATTGCTCATTGGATGTTTATCTGTAAATTAGATTGCATTAATTACTTTTTGAAAAAAAAAAAAAAAGACAGCATCCAGGTTATGGGGTTTTGTTCATAGTGTGCAGCCTACATGGGGGCCCTAGAAATATGGTAGTGCAAAGGCCTACTTAGGAGAGCCGGAAGAAGGGAGGGCACTCGGTCACTTAAGCAATAAAGACATTGCATTAGCTCACATGAAACGTCTGGAGGGAGTGGGTGGTTCCAGGTTTGGTGCAGCAACTCGATAATATCCTCAGGGTACTAGCCTCTCTCTGTCCTTTCTTCTTGTTGACCTCAGCATGTTGGCTTTCTGCTCTGTGATCATAAAATGACTGCTGCTGCTCCAGTCATCATGATCCATCCCAGATCCTTTTAGTCCCAGCAGAATCTCCATGGCATCTCATTGCTGAATCTGAGTGTCATGACCACACCTGGACTGGCTAAGGGACATAGATAATCACAACTCATTTATACCAGTCTTGATTAACCAGTCGTGACTTTTATTTCCTATGACTAAGCAAAGATCTACTTTCACTGACATCAAGGTACTCCCATGTGTTACCTGAATACAATCTCAGTTCTTTTAGCTAGTAAGAATGATTGTGAGGTGGGAAAAAACCAGTATCTGCCACAATGCTTCCCCTCCTTTCAGACAGAGAAGAAGGGCATAGTATTATATATAGCTGTTGTCATTAAAGTTATTGAATCGCTGTATCTAAACTTGAAAAGAGTACTGGATTCACTTCTTTGTTTCAAATAATTCCTGAAACAGAGATTATCCAATTTCTTTCAAGAACATATTGGGTCTAACAAATCTTGTTTCTTGAGATATTTATTTGCCCTTTGGTTTCTCAAAATTCATTTAAAAATGTAAATTGACATGGCCAGGCGTGGTGGCTCACGCCTGTAATCCCAGCACTTTGGGAGGCCAAGGCAGGTAGATCATGAGGTCATGAGATCGAGACCATCCTGACCAACATGGGTAAACCCCGTCTCTACTGAAAATATAAAAAATTAGCCAGGCATGGTGGCAGGCACCTGTAGTCCCAGCTACTGGGGAGGCTGAGGCAGGAGAATGGCATGAATCCACGAGGCAGAGCTTGCAGTGAGCTGAGGTCGTGCCACTACACTCCAGCCTGGGTGACAGAGCGAGCCTCCATCTCAAAAAAAAAAAAAAAAAAAAAAAAAAGGAAGTGAATTAAAAGGAAGTGAATTGACACGTGGTTGGGTTTGTTTAGCAAAGTTTGAAATTTTTTGAGACATACCATTGTGAATGTTTTTAAGAAAAAATGATCTATTTGAAATGTAGTTAAATAAACATGACATTTATCACACTGTGAAATGCTGACAAACAGCATAGCTGAACTATCACTCTGTTTTCCTCAAATAAGTATTTGTTCTGTGTCTGAGCATAGGTAATATTTTGTTTTTTAGAAATAATCACTCAAAAATAAATTTGAGGTAGTACTCTTAACCAAACTATCTTCAAAAGACCATTTTAAGTAACCTAATAAATCCCTTTTTTCTCCTTCCTCACCACATAGAGTATTTAATTATGTGGAGTGTTTAATCATGTGGTATAAAAGCTGGAGACATTTTTTTCCTAGTTGTGACTCATAGTTTTTTCCATAAAGCATAGTGTAAAAATGTACTTTGAAAAATTGCCCTAGTATATGTCTAGAAATGTCATAAGGATTTTTTCTCAGACAACCATTTCACATGGGCATGTGACAGGGGTGGCTACCTATAAAATTGTGGATATGATAGTGAGTTCTACAACTTTTTGCTTTAAAACTACAATGTGAAGGACTTAATTTTTCTCTCAACAAAGGCACAAAGCTGGGGTTGTTTTATATTTTAAAGAAAAAAAAATTATGTTGTGGGGTGGTGGGAGGGGGAGGGATAGCATTAGGAGATATACCTAATGTAAATGATGAGTTAATGGATGCAGCACACCAACGTGGCACATGTATACATATGTAACAAACCTGCATGTTGTGCACATGTACCCTAGAACTTAAAGTATAATAAAAAAAATTATAGGACAATTCTGGAATTTTTAGAATGCTTGTCTGTGGACCTTTAACATATTTTTCAGATTTCTTTATGTTTAATCATGAAGTAGTACAGAATTTAAGAGCTTGGGTTTGGGGTCAAATATATAGGCTCAAATGTTGCTTCTATCTATTACTTTTCTAAACCTAGGCAATTTGATAGATTTCATTGAACCTTAATTCTCTCACCAGTTAAGTAGGGATAGAAAATTGTTAAAGAATAATTAATATAAAAGGTAAAATCTTGGTTCTCATACAAATACAAAATAAATATATGTCAAAAATTCTACTTAACCCATTAATGAATGAGGAAAACGCTGTTATATGGCAAAAAAAAAAAAAAAAAAAAAAAAAAAAAGAATTCAAAAGCATGCATACATATATGCCATTACAAATGCTAAAAGTAATTTGCTAGCAGATGCAAAACTAGTCAATGGGCATTGCCACCAGACGAAATGTATTTGCATTTTTATTAACAAGAGTCATTTGCATTGCATCAGTTTTCTTCAACTCACACGGTTGTGAAATAATTCAGATAATGAAAGACACAGATAACCCAGACCATGTGCTAGACAGGGTGTGCTAGAATTCTGCAGTTCTCTGCTTATGGTATCCTCACTTCAAGAGAGAATGGATGCAATAAAAAATGTGAAGGCAATTTTATGCCATCATCAAGTATGTGAGCATAAACCAAATATCTTTCTATTTGCAAGAGACTGGTTCTTGAGAGTGAAACGTTTTCCTAAGTCTTAAACACTTCCTTTAAGTATCAAGAAGGAGTCTTTATCTCAAACCAGAAAGCAGAGCACACTGGACGTGTTGTGGTCTTCTCACTCCTTCCAAGTGTGATGGTGAGGCTGAAGAGAAAGAGGAGGGAAACCCAGATTGTGACTGAGTGTGTTCCTGGGTGCCTCCCTCTAAATTTTTAACTTAGCAAGGGCGAGGGAAGCCCCAAGATGGAGTTCCAGATTAGGATTTCAAGAACAGAAGAGACTTGGGCCTGCTTCCCACCTGGAATTCTGGGAAGAGGCAGTGTCACAGCATTTCCTATTCCTGTATATAGTGCTTGTAATAAAGAAAACATGAGGCTGGATGCGGTGGCTCATGCCTGTAATCCCAGCACTTTGGGAGGCCGAGGCGGGTGGCTTTCTTGAGGTCAGAAGTTCGAGACCAGCCTGGCCAACATGGTCTCTACTAAAAATACCCCCCAAGATTAGCTAGGCATTGAAAATACAAAGCAAAAATTAGCCAGGCATCATGGTATGTACCTGTAATCACAGCTATACTGGAGACTGAGACAGGAGAATCACTTGAATCCAGGAAGCAGAGGTTGCGGTGAGCTGAGATCGTGCCACTGCACTCTAGTCTGGGCGACAGAGTGAGACTCCATCTTGGAAAAGAAAAAAAGAAAAGAAAAAGAAAACATGGAGGCATGGAATATTTAGGGCATGAAAAAGCTCAATAGAACAATTTCTATCTCCTTGCCCTGGAACCAGCTTGGAGGAGATCCCATGTGTTTCCCGATGCATGCAGTTTTTATGTGCAGCAGTGCTGGGTGAGAAGAGCAGAGTGCTGGTGGCTCAACCTGTAGACCTCAACTGCAGGTGCTTCTAGCACTGCCCAGGGCAGGGGAGGCCAGGACAGCAGCTGCAGACCCTGCAGGACGGAGGCCAGCACCATAGACCACGAGGGATGAGACATCTTGACAGAGACCAGAGAGGAACAGAGACAACATCTACCCAACTTCACCACACTGGACAACTTCCTGAAGTTGGCGAGAGACAAATCTTTGAGAAAGGAGAAAGCTCATTGTCAAGTTTGACCTTTCCAGTGATTAAGTCTGAACTCTGAATTATTTACCCTATAGCATTTATACTCCAAACCACCACTACTGAGTTGCCATGAATGGGACAGGGTCAGTTATTTTTATTACAGCATTGTGCGTTATACATGATGTTGATGCATGCGAGAAGATTCAATGCTTATGTTTTACAAAAACACTCTAGAATAAACCCATCCTCTACAATACTCTTATTAGCATTTGCAAGCACCTCTACTGAAAGCACTCTCACCTTCTTTCACATTTTATAATTAGTTATTTATGCAAGTATTTCTCCCTTACTAGGTTCAGGTGAGGCCCATGGGAGCAAGGTCTATGTTTTCTGCCTTTTTTGTAGTACCTACTCTTGTACATAGTAGATGTTCGATAAGTACTTATAGAAGTGTGTTGTTTCTTTCTATATTAATGTTATAGTATTTCTTTTTTAAGGATAAATATATTGACCCCTCTGCAACAATTTCAGAGCTAAAAGGGTATTATTGATCTTTAATGTTGTTTCTATCATGTGCTTTCTGATGGCAAAATCATTAAAGTGTATGTGTATATACATAGGCAGCAACATATATGGTGACAACATATATGGTGACAATATAACTACCTTGGTAGTTTCTATATGGACCAGTGTGCCTTTAGCATACATGCCATGGTCTTGTATACTGATGGGGTATTTGGGCAGTAGGGACCTATTTAGCAGGACTCTATGCCCCTCCTGAAGTAAATACCTGCCTGGCGCTCTTCCATGTAGCTGACCATGTTGAAGTTGCTGTCAGCCACTGCATACTAAACTCTCATTGAGCTGTCAAAGTGTTTTATTATCATGCATGACTAAATCATTTTTTCCCTGACATGTGAAAATTAACTGGGAACCCATCACTGCATAAAGTCACTGAATTGTTCTTTCTAATAGACATTACCTCTTACTTAATAGTCTTGTTTTTAACCTGCCTGAAAGATGCAGTGTCTGGCACAGAGAGGTGCAAACTGGATGAATGCAGGACTACACAGTGCACAAATCTCAGCATTGCAGTGTGGCTGCTTGGCCCATGTGCTCCTCTCACCTAAAGGACAATGCACTGGCCAAGCCCACCGAGGAGACTGAGGTGGGCTGGGGGATGGCAGCTTGATGTTGCAGTGAACTTGCAGAGAATGGCCAGTGCCACCCCCTCGCCTCTGATGCCTTCCCATTCTTGGTGACTTTTGCCTCACTACTGCCTCTGCATGCTGATTCAGCGCCCCTTACTCCATTTGCTGACCCTGGCCATTCCTCTTTTAACCTGTTCTCCATGATACTTGACTGCCTCCTGGTAAGCACTATCTCATTCCATATACCTTTTCTCCTGCTTGCTGAAGGTGGTCTCCTGCTACAGAGGTGTTATTCTGACTTTCCCTTAACTCTCTTACTGGATACTAATGATTTATCTAAAAATGCTCACTCTGTTATCTTAGCTTGCTGGTTATTTGCTTTACAACACAAGCCAAGAGAAGATTTCATGTACCACTGTGTCACCTCTGCCCCATAAATCAATTCTAATGGCACGTTTAAGCATACATTCAAGAATGTGCACACTTGTGCCTTTTACCAAATAGCCTGAGATATTGAGATGTGCCAAGTTCTGGTGGACAGTTCTCAACACCTGTTAGTGGAGTTTTTACTCTGCATGGCTAAATTAAGAAGTTCTATGACTACCGAAGAATGTGGAGCTTTTGTAATCCAAAATATGAGATCTTCATAAAATCTTTCTGCCTGTTAAATGACAACAACTTGGGTTTGAAATACACAATAGAAATAATGTTCAACAGCATTCAAAAGCAACTTAGCAAAGTTTAGGACCACATTACACAACTTTGCACAATATACTCTTATTTCAGTTTTATTGCAAAAGATGACTACCACACGTGGGGAGGCCAGTGCCCCTCTTGGCTCACAGAACTGAAGTCCAGGCCAGCTGTGAGAAGAAAATTCACTGCTTACAACGAGGAAAATGCAGATGGTTTATATCATACCTATAAATCTAAATTATTAAAGTTAAAATGTTTAAAATGGCACATGGACTTTATAAAGACCCTGTGCCATAGATGGATTCCAAACTGTTTAGCAACACAATCATAATGGCTTATGCCATTTTCTAAAAAAAAAATTCTTTTGAAACTAAATTACTGTTTGATGCTGCCCAAAGTTGATTTGTGGGAGGAGGTCTAGTCTGAGAAAAATCTGCTTTTATTTTTGAGTGATAGCAACATGAAAGAAACATATTTTTACCTCTTTTTGACTTGTCTTTTTTTCCTCTTTCAAATGACCCAACTACATCTAAAACTTCGAACTTCAGACTGTCCTTGTAGTTAGGGCTCAAGGCTCAATTAGAAAAGCAAATTGGGAAAAGTTATTCAAAATTTAGTGAAATGGCTTGAAAATACCAGACTACTTACATGAAATAGAAAAGTGTTTCAGCTAAAACAATAAAGATATCAGCCCAGTTTATTACCTCAAATCAAAAATTTACCAACAGTTACTCCCAAGATACAGTCACAAAACAGTCCATTTAGATAAGTGGTTAATTTGGACTTAAATAAAAAATTAAACGGACCAGTTGAGTGAAATGGTTGTTGAAGAAATAGTTTTCAAGATCTATTTGGCTTTGTGTCTGATAGGGCAGGAACCCTGTGTAGAAAAAAAATATAGGGCAACCAATACTTTACCTATGTAATACATGTTACACTGCATTCCAGTTCTTCAGTTTGAGGAGTATAGACTCAACAGAGGTTCTAGCTAAGAGAATCCCGAAAAATGTGCCATGGGATTCAACTGTTGCCAGTTATTTACTTTTGTATAATATATTCCCATTTTGTCAAATTCATACAAAATAGACTGTCAAATGATTAATAAGGGATAGTTCTGGCAAAGTAATTGTTATAGCTTTTTTTTGTTTATTTGTTTGTTTTTACCATTATTTATAATCCTTTATACAACAGAGTAGTCTTTCTTTCCTGTTTAGGATTATTCAAAGTCTTGTGATCAGAGTTCTTGACTTGAATTCTCTTTCAAAACATCACGTGTTTATTTTAAACATAAATGATTGGGCTCAATATGGACCATCTCCAGGATATAAACTGGGAGTTGTTTGAGTTTGGCTTTGTTTTTACATATCAACGATATAAGATTGTTCCTTCTTTCTCTTAACATGGAGTTATAGTGAGCTAGCAATTATATGAGCCTTCCAAAAAATGTTTTACTCTAATATTACTAGCACATCTCTGTTGCACATCAATTTTATAGGTAGCATAATCAGTTTTATCAATATTTTATTTAGCTTAACAAATCATGTTTAACCTGTTGAAGCCAGCTATTAAAACTTCATGCAGAAAATACACAAAATTCAGGAAATATCTAAATTAGAATTCTATTGCCAATGTTTGCCCAACTGCAGTAGGCACAGAGAATATTTTTGCATTACAGATCATCTTTTGATTTATTTATTATTGCTTAAAATATTGATTCCAAAAGAGTTTAGGGCAAAGTGGGTAGCATAATAATGTTGTGGAATCTTCTAATTAGAGATCAAACTGTGATTCCATTTGCAAAATTACCAACTGGGACAGAAGACAACCAGCCTATCCAATCAGCAGAGAATGTTGGACACAAGGTTGAATTGTTTACGTTCTTTTGCTCTTTGCCTTTTTTTTGAGACAGAGTTTCACTTTTGTTGCCCAGGCTGGAGTACAATGGCGTGATCTCGGCTCACTGCATCCTCCTCCTTCTGGATTCAAGTGATTCTCCTGCCTCAGCCTCCCAAGTAGCTGCTATTACAGGGATGCACCACCACACCTGGCTAACTTTTTTGTTTTTTTAGTAGAGACAGGGTTTCTCCATGTTGGTCAGGCTGGTCTTGAACTCCCGACCTCAGGTGGTCTGCCTGCCTCGGACTCCCAAAGTGCTGGGATTACAGGCATGAGCCAACACACCCGGCCTCTTTGCTCCTTTCAAAATCAGTCATTGTATAAACATTAGTTGAAAGCCTGTTGAATTCCAGATTAAGTGTTGGGTGCCGAGAATACAAAGATAAATAAGACATCATCCCTGTTTCCAGAATTCCTTGTGGTGTTTCAGGAAGAAGGGGTAATGGATAAACAAATGCAGGTAAATGGGTAAGTCACTCATTGACATACGAGCCATATGACAACTCAGGAGTTAGGGACCTGGTGAGCATAGAAAAATATATCTACTCAGTCTACCTCTAATTCTAGGTTGTTTTGCACGCATTGGTCATGCTGTTCTTTAGAATGCAAATGTGATCAATCATCACTACCAGTCACCCCTTACTAAAATCTTTTCATAATTTTCCATTGCTTTGAGGAAAAAGATACCCCTTAATATGACCAGCCTATGAGACCCTGCATCATCCCACTCTACTCTTCCCCCATTTCCCCCTGCACATGCTGGTTATTTTTTAAGCAGTTTTATTGAGATACAGTTTACATACCATGAAAGTTACTCTTCATCTGTTTTAGGTGTACAATTCAAAACATTTTAGTGTATTTAGAGTTATACAATCATCACCAGAATCTAAGTTCAGAACATTTCCCTAAAAGCAAATCTTACATTCAGTTAGTCATTCCCCTTTCCCACTCCCCCAGCCCCAGGAAAGCACTAATCTACTTTCTGTCTTTATAGATTTTCTTTTTCCGGGTGTTTTTTTATACAGATAGTTATATAAGGTGTGGTCTTTTGTGACTGACTTCTTTCACTGAGCTTGATGTTTTTGAGGTTCTTCCCTGTTGTATCATGTACCAGTACTTCATTTCTTTTTACTGTGGAATAGTATTCTATTGCAAGGATTTACCACATATTGTTTCATCAGTTGATAGACATTTGGGTTGTTTCTATTGTTTGAGTAGTATAAATCATGCTACTATAAGCATTCATGTATAAGTCTTCATGTGGAGCTGTTTCCACTGCTCCTGGATAAATGCACGGAGGTAGAATTGATGGGTCATAGGATCAGTCTATGTTTAACTTTTTCTGAAAAAATTTCCAAAGTAGCTCTGCAATTTTATATTACCACTAGCAATGTATAAATGTTCTATTTTTTCTACATCGTTGTCAACACTTATCACTCTCTGCCTATTAGCCATCCTGATGGGTATGAAGTAGTATCTCATTATGGTTTTGATTTGCATATCCCTAATAAGTAATGATGTTTCACATGTTGCCACATGCTTATTGGACATTTGTTATCTTTTTTGGAGAAACCGCTATTCATATCTTTTGCCCATTTTTAATTGGATTGTTGTCTTCATTATTGAGTTACAATAATACATTAGTCCATTCTCATGGTGCTAATAAAGACACATGAGACTGGGTAATTTATAAAGGAAGAAGTTTATTGAGTCACAGTTCAGCATGGCTGGAGATGCCTCGGGAAACTTACAATCATGGCACAAGGGGAAGCAAACATATCCTTCTTCACATAGTGGCAGCAAGGAGAAGAATGAGAGCCAAGCAAATGGGGAAGCCCCTAATAAAACCAACAGATTTCATGAGAACTTACTCTCATGAGAATAGCATGGGGGAAACTGTCCCTGTGATTCAATTGCCTCCCACCGTGTCCCTCCCACCACACATGGGGATTATGGGAACTACAATTCAAGATGAGATTTGGGTGGGGACACAGCCAAACCATATCAAAGAGTTCTTTCTATATTCTGGATACAAGTCACTTATTGTATAGATAACTGAACAATATTTTCTCCATGTCATTCAGATTATAATCTGTAGAGAACAGGCTGAATGCCTAGATAGGAACAAGCATATTTGTGTTATTCTTGACTCACAGCTAGTTCAGTGTTCAATTCAGTGAACTACGCAATTCACAAATGTTAAGCAGACACATTTTAACATGTAATGAGGTTCCTTAAGCAAAGAACTTCTGTAATACCAAAATGTGAGCTCTGATAGTAGAACTCTGCAGAAACTAAATTATCTTCCAATGGAGACTGTCAAATAACAGTCTGTAGAATAACTTTGGGTACCACATATTTCCACTCTCCATTTTTTAAATCACATTTGAAAAAAACATATTGTGACGTTTATAGTTACAGTGAAAAAAAGGATTGTGTTGGCAAGATTTTTAATCCTTTCAGTTCACATTCTGGCAAAAATCTTTTAAGTTTACCTTCTTAAATTTTTTATTTGGCCCAGTGCAATAATTTATTTATTTGTTTTTGTTTCTACTCGCATCTTAAGGAATGGATTTTTAAGGTGCTTAACATAAAATAATCTCACGGTGATAAGTTTGGAACCCAGCAAAATTTTAAAACCACATATTCACAATGAACCATGAAAAGCTTTGAAATTCACGAATCCAACTAAAGCTTAGGATGAAACAAGAAATGTTCCAGAAATGACTCCATGGTTTGTGTGTGTGTATATTGGTTTGTCTCCTTTCACTTATGTGATGGAAAATGTCAAAATCTACACAATGAGGTCATATGAAGAAACATACACCTCCTGAAATTCAAGAGTTTCGTCTAACCCCTAAGCATACTTCTTCGTTATTGCTCCTGTTGCTTATTTTCTTCCATTCTCTGTAAGGACACATTTTTTCCTAAAATCTAAATACCAAAGTCAACCTTTTCTCAAATTTGGCAGCTAATTTGATGGTGTGGAAGGAGATTCTGAAAACAATATCGATGTAATGGAGTTGTTTTCTGTGTTTTCTCTTGATTTGTATTGATCTTGAGCTGAGTTATTTGTTCAGCTTTTGTTTAAGATAAATATTTGTGCAGATCTTAGCAGGTTTGCATTTAAAAAAAATGCATCTAGAAATTTTTCCAGGCCTAACAGTTCACAAATTATAGCTAGCATTTTTAGCGTTAATGTTTGGTGAAAATAAGTCTGTTCTAATTTGGTCATGATTTAAAGTTACTATCTTTTATTTTTAACATTGTTGAAAAGCAATTCCCTTTATCTGCTATCATTCCAGCTTATTTCATATGCAGGATATTTTAAGGCAAGACATGCATTTTCCATTCTGGCCACTTGAGGGAATCAAACTTGAGAAATGGCAGACAATTTAGGTCTTTATTTCAAAAAATTGGAGAATAAGTATTTATTTGTTTCCAAATGTTTCTCATGTCACCTAAACATCAAGAAGATCACAGAGCTCAAGTTCTGAGATAAATTACTCTTTATATACTTTGTATCCAGGTGGAGAAGAGGAATTGCTGATGAATGGGAGTCCTGGGAGGTACTAAGTGAGGTCCCTGCGTACAATTTATGATCACCATTCTTGGACTTCAGAATGATTAATACCATCAATTCTCACTGGAATAAAAGCTGTTTTAGCCCAGGAGAGGACTGTATATTACTGTTTATAGAAGCAGATAACATCAAAGTAACTCACGGCTTGTGTTAAGCAAATACAAAATTCTGGGTCAGCGCAAATTAATCCTAAAGGAGTAACGGAACGTTCTTAATGACTGTGAGATCTATACATTATCACTTTTCATTCAAGTGGTGGAAAATGGTAGAACTATTAACGAGATTTGCAAATGACCTTCTTTACTGCATTGTGCTAACAGCTGCATAATAGCATATTGTCCAATAAAGAGTCTTATTATCTATACATCTGTAGTTTGTTAATGAAGTGTAGAAGTCTACACAATTTTAAAATTACAGTTGGGAGCATCTGAACCATTTTAATATTATATTTCACAACAAAAATGCAGCAAATCACATTATACTTTATATATTCTTACACTTTAAGTGGCTGTGTGGATGGATAAATTAAAGATTTTTCTCCTATCTACATTATACACAACAGATGTTATTTCAAGGGCATATCATAAAGAAATGTTTTCCCAAATGTTTCTCCATGAATAATTATATATTCCTTTTTTTAGAGAGATGAGAAATTTGTAAACAAAATAAAGATATGTAGAGACAGTAACATATTTAAACATGTACACGTTTTTACAAACGTCTTTGGGATTTTTTAGTGCAATTCAAAGACCCTGTGGATAATCAAAGTAAGTTTCTCAGCAAACATTTTTATGTTTCTCTTTCTATAAATTGATTTTTGCTTTAACATATCTTTACCCCAAATTTTTATTTTCTTATCCCATTTAGTTTGTCAGGTATCCACCTCATTAATTACTTCTAAATGAATGACATAATGCTAACCATCTTCAGATAAGCATAGCAGTGAATTTAAATGTATTAATTCAGCACCACATTCTCTACCTGACATAAAGTATGTACGAAGAAAAGGAATCGTTTCTTTCCCTACAATTTCAAGTCTTTTGCTGCTTTTTAAAATGTAGAAATCTAACTGACATGAGTTTTACATTTTTTTCTTCTTTTACAGATGTTGCTGAAAGTTAAAATAGACCATGAGAAGTCTGAATAATTCACTAATTATTTAATCTAATCTCTAATAGATTAAGTTGATTTTCCTCACATGAAACGCTCACAGGAAAAATAAATTAGTCAAAATTACTGTTGAGTAAAAATTTATTATTTAAATGTTTAAAGATTATTTCACTCAAATCAGTGGCTTGAACTCAGATTCCTAAGATTAGTATTTGACCATAGGTTCTATTGTATGATTTAGGGCAAAAAGATTCTCTTACTCTAAATAATACTAAAAGAAATTATATTATCCTGGCAAAAGCTTCATATGACATTTTCATTATTCAGTGTTTACCGATTTGTGTTTGTTTCCTACAAGTCATGTAAAATTAGGACTTATACTTTGTTCTGCCTAGTCATGAAATAGTGCAGACTTAACCACTCCTGGATTTAAGCATTCAAACAGTAGTCTAGTTGTTAAACCATCAACTGCTCACGCTTAAAATGGCTACATACCACTACAGAATCGTGAATATATGCTATTTCTGATGTGATTCTCTTGCAAACTTAAGTCACAATGTAAAAGATTTTATTACATTAACTTGTTTTACCTCCTTCCTCTTGCAGGCTGCTTTTATAGTGTTGCGATCTGTTAAACCAAGTTTAGCCAAAAGCTGCCTCCTTACATATTTTAAATTCAACCTAAAGATATCTCAGTACATAGTGAACTGTAACCTAACTGGTGGGGTAAACAGACTATAACCTACTCTTGTGCCAATCACCAAGCTTTAGCCAATCAAAGGGGGACAATTGTTCAAACTGTGTTCAAGTAAGGCAAACGCAGAGCTATAACCAATCCCGCTGCTTCCATACCTTTCTTCAGTTTTCTTAACACCACTTCTCTTTTTCTGTCCGTAAGTCTTCTTCCACCACGTGGCTGTGCTGAAGTCTCTCGGAGTCTACTTGAGCTTTGGAAACTGCCTGATTCACAAGTCATACTTTGCTCAATTAAACTCTGTTAAATTTAATTTGTTTAAGGTTTTTCTTTTAACGGATTAAAATCCTTATAGATGCTGCTGATGATTGGCAGACAATTAATGGACTTAGACAACCAATCAAATATATCCAGTAACTTGTTAACAGTGTTATTGTTCCATTAATATGCTCTTTATGTACCATTTTATATTTGTCAAAGCTATTTCACTTTTGCGGGGGGTATAGAATTCTCAAAATGACATGAGCCAATCAGGGAAGATAAAACCCCATTTAATAGATGAGAAACCTGAGTCCCAGAGGTTTAAAGTGAAACCTAAATCAGAGTCCAAGATCAAACAGCAAGTCAGCGTGCCTCAGGAACTGCATGCAGGGATTGTGACACCTAGTCCAGGATTCTTTTTAGATGCCACTTGCACAGTTTTAATAGTTTTAACAGGGCTTTTCAAAATCCCTGTTTGGGTAACATTATTTTGACGTATCTGTAAATGATATCCATATTAGGCCAATAACTCAAACATTGGGATTCTGACCTGGCTGTGATCATTGTGGATAGAAAGCCATGATGAAGACAGAGACACGTAATTAGTAGTCCAAGTGTAATTAGTGTATGAAATTTAAACAATGGCTTTTTGGTTTTGTTTTACTGTTACTTAATGTGCAAGGAAGAAGAAAGGAATTCATGTGTTTATCTACTTGTTTCTTTTAAAAATGAAGATTTATTATATGTGCATTTATATACACATTTATCTTCTGTATAAATTCCTAAACCAATGTTTAAATAAGAGCACTTTACCTTTCCATTGTGATATAATAAATAATTATCTCAACTTTTCTCAAGAGCTCCTTCTACTTCCCCCCCCCCACATTAAATGAATACCTTATATTTTCCTATCACTTATAAAGGGTAATAAAAATATTTCTCCTTGAATGAAAATCATGTAAGATGTCAATATACTGCTTATTAAGATAGAGTTTATTGCACTCCTGCTTAGAATTTGCAAGTATCACTTTTTTGGGGTTCAGACCATTCACTTTAATACATACTAGCCACTTGGGCTGCCCTAACAGTTGAGGGTTTATAGTGACTGTAAATCTATTAAACCACAATTTGCACATAATAAAATGAAACAGCAAATAGTTAAATGAAAGGCTCAATTCTGAGCTGCCGAACATTTTCCAGGAAAAGTCGTTGAAACTGCTTCTGCTACTGCTGCCTGCCTTTGAGAAATTCAATCACGCTGATTGAGGAAACCTAGAGAGAGTTGGCTGTTCCTTCCTCTAGTTCATAATTGCCCTGTAGACCATTTAATCATCTGTAGATGAAACAAAGCTGGTGCTGTAGAGGGCCGGAAGCAAAAGCATGTGCTTATCAATTGCTTCCTACCCACCCTGCAGATCCAGCACCCATCTCTGAGCCATCCTGCCATCAGGCAGGGAAGCTGCAGGCAGACTGGATCATCCGGTTGTCAGTACGGTGGCCTTCCTGAATGCCTTTATTTTATTACAGTAAAGCATACACCAGCCAACTTTTTAAGGGCTAAGTTCAGGGCAGAGAATGAAGTCTTTCTACTTGCTAGAGAATGCAGATGGGCATAGGTAATACTAGCAAGACAAAAACATGACAGGTACAAATTTGACAAGGAGAAATTAAAGAAATCTTGGCATTGACTAAGCAAAACAGATTGACTGTCTTCCTCTGAATGACTCTGCAAATAAATTTCAATATAAGCATGATTTATATCTATCCTACAAATATTATCTCTATTGTAAACAAGCAGGTGTTTAAGTGAGCATATTTTTGCACATCACCATTAAAACAGAGTTTTTTGTTAACAGTGGGTTTCACTGCTCCATGTTGGTGGGTGACCCTGGCCTAGCACACAAAAGGGCTGGTCAGAAACCACATGCCCAGTTTTATTAAGTAAGAAAGAGAAGACAGGCTGGCAAGTGGAGACACTGAGAACCAGAAAACCTGATACGTCCTCCTAATTGACTTGGAATATTAGCCTGTTGTAGAGCCATGAAATGTATTTTCCTCCTGAATACGGACAATATGCCCAGCAGCTTAAGCCCCACAGGTAACTCTGTGAAGTTGTCATAAACCTTGATACCTGATTTTAAGAATGAATTTGGGTGAATGTTATGTTTACAAGGGGATTCTGTAAAGAATAGTTCTATTGTTTGGAGCTGTCCACTTGATTATTAGAAAACAAAATCTTCTATGTTTTATGTTTTAAAGCTTTTCTTGTCAGTGGGAACTTTTAAAGGAATTTTAATTCTAAAAAACACTCACTTCTGGCTAATGTGTGCCAATTAAGTTCTATTCATTGAATCAACAGTTTTCTGTTACCTGTTCCTTCAGGTAGAACAGAGCCTGATAGCCCTGCCCTTTCCCAGGCTTCTGTGCAGGGACCTTTGCTGCCTGCAAACAGTAGGGACACCTGTTTTCTGAGTAGGGAAGGCCAGCATCTGAAATCTTAGGAATGGGGCTGCTATTAAAAAAGGGGTGCTTGATAAGGCAGCCACTGTGATAGGCAGCGGAAATTTGATAATGAAAGGAGATGCCTAATAGATTAATCTGGCGTGATTTGCCAAAACACAGGGTTTTCTGGAAGATTATCCACACTCGCAATAGGAAGCTCTTTGTTTTGTGAAAGTCCCCACTTATCATTGTGTTCTTTATCTCAATAAGAAACATAATGGTTTACTTGTTTACATGCATGGTAGATATATTCAGAGCCGAGCTGTGGGGCTGTGAACTCCCTTCCATTTGAAATGTTTCCAGCATGCAGGTTATTAGCTAAGAGGGAACAAGCAGTTGGACACATATAAAATTTAAATCTGCCTTGCCTAGATTGGCAGAAACGACTGTTATTTCATCCACTGGGAAAAGGTTTTATTTCCTGCTCAAATACTTTCAGAGGAAAATCGCAAACTCATTTGTATCCATCATATATACATGTGTATACATATTTAGGGCTAAGTGATATGTCTATAGAAATGGACAGTTTTTTTCATTTCTGGAACAAAACAACTGGTTATTTTCCACTGATTTTAATTATTTCATTAGCTTGTCATGCGCCTTCTATTTTGTTCAACTTACCATAAAGTGTGACTTATGCCTTTACATTATTTACATTGACCATGTGGCTCAAATCTAGCCCTTGATGCATCTTGAACAGTACTGCTTTGATTTCTGGAATTGATTTTTAAATATCTCACACATCCGGCAGGACAGGACTACCAGAGCACAGTACTTCTGCTCCGAAAATAAACAAAAAATATCCCCGTGGTTGAACACAACTTGATTAAAGCACTCCCTACATTTTTTTTTTTTTAAGTAATACTCTCTATGGACAGAAGTCTTTTTTCCTACTTATACAACATAGTGATTGCCAGAGGAAATAAATATATCTGTACAACGTAGTTACAGACACAGAATTCTCTATTTTATGTGTTTAATGTCTCTTTTCTGGGTTTCAAATTATTAGGTCTCTGGCCTTTTCTAAAAATAGTATTTATTGACTGTTTATAACATGGCAAGCATGGTATAGAAAACTTTTTTTTTTTTTTTTTTGATGGAGTCTCGCTCTGTCACCCAGGCTGGAGTGCAGTGGCACTATCTCAGCCCACTGCAACCTCCGCCCGGGTTCAAGCAGTTTTCTGCCTCAGCCTCCCGAGTAGCTGGGAATTCAGGCTCCTGCCACCACACCTGGCTTATTTTTTTGTATTTATTTTTAGTAGAGACAGGGTTTCACCATCTTGGCCAGGCTGGTCTTGAACTCCTGACCTCGTGCTTTGGCCTCCCAAAGTTGTATAGGAAACTTTTTAGGCCGTGTTTCCAACCCTAAGACCCTCACAACAATTACCCTCCCTGTTGCAGGTGGGAAAAATGAACATGAGAAGGTTTAGTAATTGCGTAGGGTTGCACATATTATAGTGACAAAATTAGGACTCAGGTCTAGGAACCTAGTGTCCAGAGTGTGTGCCTCTTGAAGTTCCATTTCATTTCTTCTTAGGTGGTCTAGACTTCCCTTGGTATTCACTACTTAAAGAAACTTAGAGTGAGCTAGGGGTGGCTATCTTTACGGAAGTAGGTAAGGAAGAAATTATTCCCAACAGGAAAGTTTGGGAGGCGTGCAAAATATACAATACACTGCTCTTCTGTCCTGCTGTTTCTGCTGCTGTTGGAGATGTTAGGCCAATGCATAACTGTGAGTGTCATTGCATAGTATGTGCAAACAGGAGAGACAGGAAGATGTAGAAAATTTTAAAGGGAAAATAGGGGTGGAAATCTGATAAACCCATCAAAAGAGAATGCATCTCAAAAGAATTGTCTGTCTAGACCAGCTGACGGCTGCAAACAAGTTACTGGTTTATGCAGCTGAAAATAGATCCAAGTGCTGGGGAAAATTACCACCAGGTAACATATGGCACCATATGAAAAATGGCATTGAGCCTTCTTCAAACAGACTAGAATTTGAAAGCCTGGAAATCTATTCTTTACATTTATAGTTTTTATTTCATATTTTACAGTTTGTTGAGGGACATGTGGCTTTTCTGACTTGCTTTTCCAGTGTTCTAGTTAATCTGAATTGTGGCTATTCTTGGTCAAAAATAACTTTTCACTGGGGGACAAATTCATATCACATAATTTGAAATTATAGTCAAGTGGTTTAACTTGAACTTGTGATTTCAAGTTGTTCATATACATGTTTTCTAAGATGCTTTCTGATTAATATCCTTCACAGTAGTGTCACTACATATTCTCATCTATTCAGCATTTGCTTTCATTATATGTATATATGTAAAGTTCCAATTCAAGTTAGTTTGATCCATCTAAGAAGAACAACTGTCAGTCGTTCTGGTGTCTCACCTACAGCAGCACATATCTTCAATCAGTTTATTTATTTAAGGAATATGCTCCCTCCCGGTACGTTTCTCAACACAAACGTACGACTGCGTGACCAGACCTAAAAACCATGGTATTTCCTTTTCATAGATGTTAAAACACCATGAATAAGCAGGATTTCTCACCATCAAGCACCTTCATGGTTAATTAAATCTCTGCACATAGACACACAGAAGACTCTGTATCTCTGTGGTATAGCAATCGAGTCCCAGGGAAAAACACAGGGAAAAAAATTGCTTGTTGAGCTTGGAATGTTTTCACTAGAAGCTGACTACTTCAAATAACTTATTTATTTTTTACTACAATTACTCACTTCGACTATAATTATTTTAAGGAGTAGAAATGGTCATTTTCCCTCCAAAATATTTTAACAATGAGGAGTCCTATGTGAAAAAATTGATATAAACAGTGACATTTAAGTCCTGCTGCACATTTATTGAAAGCTTTGAATCACATTGAAATATCCATTTTTTCTACTCTATTTTCATGTTAAGCACAGCTACATATGATAGCCTTGTTTCTGTGCCTTGAAGGTTCAGATAATTCTGCCTAGTGCAGTGGCTTACACAGAATAGAAGTATTTTTTTCCTTTTTTATGAATAAATATTTTTTTCTTCAATATTAACATACTTTCAGTTCTCTGACACAAAGATTAGAAGCTGATCCTACCACATAAGAAATTTTCTACAGCTTGCCTGGGAAAATGTATAACTACATACTAAATATATCTCAAATCCATCCCCTTGCATACATGTCTTCCACTCTCAACCCTTGGCCAATTCACCATCAGTTTTCACCAGAGCCTTAGAAGCCTCCTACCTAGTCTACCACATGTGTTCTACAATCGGTTTTACACTTTGCAACCACAGGAAGTATTCTAAGAGTGAAAATCTGACCACCTCACTTGACTCAAAACCCTTGAAAGCTTCCCATTGCTCTCAGGATCAAGCTAAACACCTGAAACGTGGTAGGACCCCTCCCAGGTCTTCTCCAGCTGCCTTTCTGTGCTTCCCTAAATTCCAGGGCTGCTAGCCTTCTTTCAGCACCTTGAGCTTTCTGTGTTATGTTCTGCTGTACAAAATTTGCACATGTTGTTCTTTTACTCTAGAGTGGTCTTTCTTCTTCTTTTCACCTTATTTGGGGAAGATTCCCATCACCTCCCTGACTTAGTCAAATCCTCTTAGGATTTCTCACAGCTCTGACAATCTCTCTTCTATAGTACCTATTAGTAGAAACTTTATATTAATTTATTCATATGTGCCTCTCTACTGGAAGTAAATTCCAGAAGACTATAACAGGGACATGTCAGTTTCTTCTCCCTGCTGTGTTCACATAGTAGCCACTCAATAAATATTTGTTGAATAAATTAATTAATGGATAAAATGGGAATGCTAGGCTTTGTTAATATATTTAAGTCCTAAGTTTACTGAACCTAAGCTGATGACTCTTTTCAGTACCAAGAATGACAGATCAGGTCACTTCTCATAAGTAGTGGCATAATCAACAGATGGTGAAGCAAAGTAGAGTAGATATATCCCTCTTGCCTGCCAACCTGGAGCTTAGAATCCCCATCAATAACATTGGCTGACTAGATTTCACAGCCTTTCTCAGGGTTGCATCCGTTTGCTCCTAACCTATAGACCCCCAGGAGTGTATACACTTTCCAGATATGTGAACACTGGAATTGTGTTTACAGGTGAGTGAACATAGAAAATTCTTTTTGAAATCAAACTCTCTTACCTTTTGTTAAGTCAACACACAGGTCTTGTGCACCTGTATGTCTTGAGATGAAATTGATGTGGCATCACTAAGAATGCTATCAGCTGGGATGATGAGTCCTAGATGCTACCAGAGGACATTAGGTTTTTAACCCTATGCTGCCAAGAGACATGATAAAGCAAAGACCAATCAAAAAGTCTTCTTCCCAGCCATTCCATCTGTTGAGCTGGTGTGTAACAACTCGTCAAACTCATGATTTTTTAACAAACTTATAATGTCCCTGGCCTTGTGCTTGGTGGTCATGTGAATTACCAAAAGGAATAAGGTCACAGTTCCTGCCTTCAAGGTTCCTCCTATTGACTGAGGAAACCTGAGGCACAGAGCAATGAAAGATGTTTATTGCACCAAGGGCTGGGGAACCAAAGAGATTATTCACAGAGAAAGTTACACCTGAGCCAAACCTTGAAGAAAAGTAGGGCTAACCAGGTAAAGTCCAGAATGAAGAACACCTCAGGCAGAGGACAGAACTTCACTTGTTGCGGAAAGTCAGGGACCCTGAATGGAGGGACCAGCCAAAGCCACGGCAGAAGAACATAAATTGTGAAGATTTCATGGACATTTATTAGTTCCCCAAATTAATACTTTTATAATTTCTTATGCCTGTCTTTACTGCAGTTTCTGAACATAAATTGTAAAGATTTCATGGACACTTATCACTTCCCCAATCAATACCCTTTTGATTTCCTATGCCTGTCTTTACTTTAATCTCTTAATCCTGTCATCTTCGTAAGCTGAGGAGGATGAATGTCACCTCAGGACCCCGTGATGATTGCGTTAACTGCACAAATTGTTTGTAGAGCATGTGTGTTTGAACAATATGAAATCTGGGCATCTTGAAAAAAGAACAGGATAACAAATGTTCAGGGAACAAGAGAGATAAGACTTCTGGCTGCAGGTGAGCCAGGCGGAACAGAGCCATATTTCTCTTCTTTCAAAAGCAAATAGGAGAAATATCGCTGTATTCTTTTTCTCAGCAAGGAACATCCCTGAGAAAGAGAATGAGCCCTGAGGGTAGGTCTATGAATGGCCCCCTTGGAGGCGTCCATCTTTCATGGTCGAAGCCGAAGGGATGAAATAAGCCCCGGTCTCCTGTAGCACTCCCAGGCTTATTAGGACGAGGAAATTCCCACCTAATAAATTTTGGTCAGACAGGTTGTCTGCTCTCAAACCCTGTCTCCTGCTAAGATGTTATCAATGACAATGCGTGCCTGAAACTTCATTAGCAATTTTAATTTCACCCCATCTGGTGGTCCTGTGATCTCACCCTGCCTCCATTTACTTTGTGATATTTTATTACCTTGTGAAGTATGTGATCTCTGTGACCCACACCGTATTTGTGCACTCTCTCCCCGTTTGAAAATCGCTAATAAAAACTTGCTGGTTTTACGGCTTGGGAAACATCACGGAACCTGCAGACATGAGATGTCTCCCCCAGACACCCAGCTTTAAATTGGTCTCTCTTGTGCTCTTTCCCTTTGTTTCTCAAACCAGCTGAGACGCCTAGGAAATATAAAAGAACCCACGCTAACTATCGGAGGCGGGTTCTCCCGATATTCACTCAGAGCAGGAAGGTGTGAGACTGCAAGGCAAATTCAGAGAGCTGCTCCCTGCGCATTCCTTTAGTTTTCTCTTGACACAAAAGTGGCTTTTTAAAATGATACCAAATATGGCCACCAATGATTCTTCAGTATTATATCTTCTAGCCACTAAGAAATGTTCTCTCTGTGTCTCTGACTTTCTCATGTTTAATCAGTCAGCCCAGTGAACAGACTTTGATCTAGTGTCTTTTCCCTGATCAATCAACTATAGACAGTGAGTGGACTCTCTCAATGGGCCTACTATCACCAATCAGTCTTACAGGGTAATACCAGGCCATGGCAAACCCCTGCAGTAACCATATCAACTGAGGGGAAGGGCTTCCTGGGAAGAGTGGGAAGAGTCCTTAAAAGAAGGACTTTTTATTTGAAACTTGTTCTTTGAAGTCTAAGTAATTAGTATTAGGTCCTGCTATATTTATATTGTTTCTTCAAGGTTACTTTAGTTCAGCCCATTAGTGACTTGCATAGAGAACAATGATCCTAAGATATGTAGTGAAACTAAAGAAAAAAAAGGGCTTCCTCGAGCACACAGAAGAACCTCATTAATAGTGGCCTTGTTACATAAAGCTTACAGATATAACTGATAGGACCCAGCCCAGAAGTTGAAAGTAGTATCTGTGGCAGGTCTGGGTATTAGAGCCTCACGGCCTTTTTGGACAGCTCCATTGATTGTAGACCTTTAGCTGGATCTGGAGCTGGGTGACCCACCTCTGGTTGATGCCAGAATCTGTCTGCCAGGCTCCCGAAGGACTTGCTGGATTTCTGGATGCAGATACAAGTTCCTGTATGTTGGTGCAATTGAGAAACTTTTCCAGGTTTTTTTTGTTTTTTAGTTTTTTTTTCTTTTTTCTTTTTTTGTAAACTCAATTACACAATGGCTGCACTAAAGTGCTGGAAGAGAGAGAGGCAGAAAGAAGCTGCTGGTCCACAGAACTTTCTTGTTTTCCATAGAAAATAACAAATCATTCTGGTATACACACAAGCTGATTCACATTTGCTTGACCTACGATAACCAGAGGGAAGATTTTTATTTTGATGGGTTCTGAGTTGTGATCCTGAAAACCCATCAGTAACTTAAAGAAAGAAAGAAAACAAAAACCCAGTTATTCTAACCGTTCTTACTGCGTGCACATCAGTCAACAGGAATGGTTAGAAAACTGGTAAACAACAAAGGCAACAATCACTAAATTTTTTTTTAATTCAACAACAAATGAGGTTGATGAGGATTCCAACCTAAACCAGAACCAAAGAAATTAAGAAAATCCAGGCCAAGACACCGAGCTCAAAGCAAGAATATTTTATTCTTCCCTTCCTACTTCTGAGCAGCCACCTTTTCCTGGTGAGAAATTGTTGTAAATAAGGGACACATACATGTTTTTTCTTCATCTTAACTCTCCAGTCCATTTTTATTTTCCTGCAACACATATGGGAGGTAAATTAAACTTAGGGGAAAGGCACAAATCTGACCTGTTAGCCTAGTTTTTTTTTGTTTTTTAAGTCCTAGAGCTATTTGTTTAAATGGAACATCTCAAACACTTTTTCTCCAGCAGTTCCACATGTAACCTCATTTGCAACCCCAAAATATAAAACAGAAAATTGTGGAGCTGCCATGGCTGAAATGGAGGGAGAAGACACAGAGTTCCTTGCACTTGACTTTCCCACTGTCTCTTAAGTTGAGTACATGAACAAAAGTTACACCTCAGTCATGCATAGATAGTTAAGAGAAAGACCTAGGGCACTTTCTCCAGATGGTGCTGCAGGTCACGCCTGCCCTGTAGCTTTGTTATCTAGGTGGTCATTTCACAATGATGAGGATGGGACACAAAGCTGGAAGCAAGCAGGCATGGTGACAGGGCCTGTAGTCCCAGCTACTCCAGAGGCAGAGGCAGGAGGATCGCTTGAGCCCAGGAGTTTGAAGCTGCAGTGAGCAACGATCACCCCTGAGATAGCCACTGTGCTCTAGCCTGGGCAAGACACTGAGACCCCATCTCTTTAAAAAAAAAAAAGACAAAGAAAAAAAGCTGGAAGCCACAAATGAGAGACTTAGAAATGAGAAGTGGACAACCTGCAAAACTAAGATGGCCAATTCCCCATGTAGTGAAATTAGGCTAAATTTGTAGGGAAGCAGTAATTGGCTGTCCTTCCCAACCCTAGAAAAGTACAAAATGACCATGCTGCCATACCAATCACCAGCCCTGTACGTAATTGCTCCCTGGGAAAATTCTATCTTTATCCCAAAAGCAGAAGAAAAAAGGTGAAGGAATTGAGTGCCCCATTGTCATGGTAGTCTGAGCAATTGAGTCCCAGGTTACTCAGCTTTCAGACTAGGCCTTCCCTTACATCCCAGCTGTCAACAGGAATAAAGTTAGATTGAGAAAATGGGGCTACAGACTAACAAGATTTGTAGAATTTGTGGATCAATTTGCTACCCAAAGGCTTGTTATACATGATCTCTAAGAACTTAAATCTGATCAATAAAAAATCATATAAGAATAATTTCCTGCTTTTTCTAGAACACAGCAATTCACTAGGCTACAAAAATGCAAAATTTTAATTCCTAATCCAATTGCAGTTTAAATTTAATTCAATTTAAATACAAATCAATATATAATTTGCAAACCACTTTCATTTCTCCCCATAACATTGTTGGAAGGTAAACAGCTGATTGATATTAGTGTCAATAGATTGCAACTCTATGTCACATAGTTCACATATGTAAGACAGAATCCCTTGGTCTCTCACTCAAGCATGGCCCCTCTCTCATCCCTACATCCTCCCCATAACTTATGCTAAATCTTGAGATTTATTTTTAATTCTTCTCTTTCCTTCATACCCACATTCAGTGGCTTAACAATTCTTGTCAGTGCTGCCTCCATTATATATTCTTAATCTGACCACTTCTTGGCACCCAAAACACTAGTCTGAGCCATCATCACCTTTTGTGTCCTCTTATTGGTTTCCCTACTGCCTACTCTCCATTTTCCAGGTTACAGTCAGACTGATCTTCTCAAAGTCTAAATCAGATAATATCAGTAACCCTGCATAAAAATGTAAAAATTACCCATTATACCAAGGAAAAAAATCCCAAATTATTCACCATGCCCTACAGTTCCTAATAATCTAATCAATCATCATCTACCCTCTACCCTCAACCTCACCTACCTCTGACCAGGTTGGTCCCTTTTGTGTTTCTCAAACCCACAGTCATTCCCCTTCTGGGCCTTGACAGTGCTACTTCATCTGCCTGAAAAAATTCTTCCCTCAGGTCTTTGCATGGCTGTCTCTCTCTCTCATCATGTACATCTCAGGTCAAATGTCACCTCCTCAGAGAGCCCATTCTCGACCCTCTGAGCTGACGTGACCTTCCCCACAGCATCCAGACATGCTTTGTGTCATTGATCTATTTTATTTCTCTTGTAACCTTGATCACTACTTAAAATTATTCATAGATTTTAGTGTATGCATGATTCTTCTCAGGCTAGAATGTAAACTTTATGAGATCGGGGATTTTTGTTTTATATGCTCAACTTCTAGTATCTAGAACTGTGTCTACAATATAGTAGAGAATAAATATTAGTCAAATAAATGAATTGGTTTCACCACTGTGGAGCAGGTACTGTAAGCCCTTTGCATGCATTATAATAACAATAGCTAATAAGGGAGGCAATAGAACACAGTGGTTTGTAGTGTGGACTCTAGCACAAGACTACTGGGGTCAGACTTTAACTCATCACTTCCTGGCTGTGAAACCTTGGGAAGTTGGAGCTCAGTTTCCTTCTCTGAAGGAAATAAAAATAAAAATAATATCCCACAGACACATGCAACACACTTAAAACAATATCTGGCCTTTAATAAACATAATAAATACTAGCCATTATTACCATATTATCTCACTTTATGTTTATAACAACCTAATAATAGTTATTTTCTTCATATTACATCTCAGGAGAAGCCTTCAGTCAGATAAAATAATTACACCAAGCCAAGGGTCTAGTAAGATATACAGCTGAGGATGAAAGCTCTGCTGAGCCCAGACTTTTAACACCTCCACTGTGCTGCTTCATACTGTGGACTATTTCAGGATTCTCAAGATTTCCATGGAATCAGATTTCTACTCAAGTTCTCATGCTCTCTGACCTTTGAATAGGTTATAATCTTCTGTGGCAGACCACCCTTTCTGGGTGGAATTTTCCCCCATCCTCATGGTTTCGGTGAGGGCAGACATTTTGTGAAAGTGACTTGCCCCCTTGGCACAGTCAATTGGTCCAGACATGGTCACCTAATCTACACTCAACCAATGAATCTGTTCCCTAGGATTTTTGGATTCGCACCAGTTAAAATTATCAGATCGATTTCTGTCCAATGGTTGATGGTGTAAAATCCTAATGTAGAAGCTATCAGTAGTTACATTTCTTAAGATTTTTAAAAGTCATCTGGAAATAAAATGCAGCAAAATATTAAAAACTATTCGGGGTCTTCAATTTCCTGGTTCCTGCTGTTTCTGAAGCCGAAGTCCTTCTTTGTCATTCACAGGACTTGAATGTTCAACTCTTCCTTAGATGCCATGAGCCACTGTCAATTCAAGTTGAGTTTCTATAACTTACAACCAAAGTATCTCATGTAAGAATATGTTCGTGTTGTTATGCATGCCTATTATATTGAATGCCTATTATGTATTGAGTGTGTTCTCTGTACTTGGCACTGGAGATACAATGACTGCTAAGCTGCAGTCACAGTTCAGTAGGAGCCTCTGGTCTGGTGGGAAAAGACAGATTCAAAAGAAAAAATATCAATATCATCAATGGCATGTAGTAATTTTTATAACAAAAGATGTGCTTATGATATTACAGGAACACAGAAGAAGAAAAGTATGTAAAGAGGAAGCATGAAGACTTCCCTGTCATTGTATTTTACTGTATTTCTTGTGCATCTCAGACTATTTTCTCTCCATGGTGAGCTTACTTTCCTTCTCTCAACTAATAAATAGTGATGTTTCTTAAGGTTGTCCTAATGGTGTCCACTGTCTCTGGATTGCACATTCAGTCACAATTTCAGTGACCACCTATACGAGGAAACTTTCTGTTTACAACCCAGCCTCCTTCTTAGCTCTAGATGCTTCTGACTATCTTAGTCCATTCCTACTGCTATAACAAAATGTCTCAGATTTGGTGATTTATAAATAATATAAATTTATTTCTCATTGTTCTAGAGGCTAGGAAGCCCAAGATCAAGGTGCCAGCAGATTTGATGTCTGGTGAGGGCTGCTCTCTACTGCCAAGATGGTACCTCCTTGTTGCATCCTCACATGGCAAAAGGCAAAAGGACCTTTTATCATAACAACAGCTAATAGTTCCCTTGAGTCTTGTTTATAAAGACATTAATCCCATCCATGAGGGCAGATCTTAATTACAGCTTAAAGTCCTACCTCTCACTAACATTACATTGGAGATTAAGTTTCAGTGTGTAGTTTGGAGAGGATGCAAACATTTAAACAATAGTACTAACTCATGCACATCCTGGATTTCCCTCAAGACCCTCAAACTCAACATATCCAAAACTGAACTCAGCACCTTTTCCAGGAACCTATTTTTCCTAGATTCTCTTGCCCAGATAAAGATACCATCATTCACTCAGTCGTTCACACCAGAAAATCAAGACATCCTTGACTGCTCCCCTCTTCCTCTCCCTTGCTTGACCCCTACTGGCACTGCCTGTGGCAAGCCTTCATCACCTCACACAGGACTACCATAAAGGCCTCATTAACCACCTACCACACAGTCACCTAAAAGTCCCCTGAATGTAAATTCGATCATGTTCCTTAAACTCTCCTATAATCTTCCATTGCCCTAGAAATGAAATGCCAAGTTTGTTTGAATGGAGATCCTCTGGCCCCAACCCATCTTTTTAGCCTCATCTCCTGTCATTTCCTACATCAAACACAGTGCTCTCACAATGCTGACCTTCATGTACTTTTCTAAATATGTCTGCTATCTCATGACTGTACATTGGTATATACATAGTTTCACTGTGGGGTGCACTTCTCTTCTACCCTCCTCTTTCCTCTCCTCTTATACATAGTTGACTAAGGCAAACTCAACCTTCAGCACTTAATTCAGGCATCACTTTCTCCAGGAAGCCTTCTCTGACTCCAAGGGCTACGGTCAGTGGCTCCACTTTGTGGTCCCACAATATCCTTTGTTAGTTCCACTACTTTGTCCTGGCACTTATAGTCCATTATAATTACTCCCCCTACTCAACTGCAGATTTCTAAGGAAAATGACAGGTCATTCATCTTTGTATCCCTAGTTCCCAGAATAGTTACTGGAACATATAATAGGACTTCAATAAATGTTTCATGGGTGAATGAATAGATAAATGAGTAACAGAAATAGTGAATCAATGGATATATTAGAATACCTCTAAATCTCTACCTCCTTTAAATGTTAGGCCTATCCACATCCAAGTGGTTCATGGATTGTCATCTGCAAACCTCTAAGATTGGATGGCGTAAGGGAGTGAAGATCAGGCAGGTTCTCTAGGTTGTTCACATATTATATCATGACTCACCTGTCTCAGGATTCCTTCAGGGTGTGCACACACATCAGTCTTTCCTGCAATGCATTTATTGCAATCTCCTGATGTATTTTATCTGTGACCCATCATCCCCTGCCACATATAAACTTATTAATTCCATCTTTCATTATGCAATTATACTGTAAGTGCCAACAATGTGCCAGACAGCATAATAGTCTTGCAGATACAGATATAAATAATTCAGTATTCCTGATTTTAAGATTATATCCTAGGCCGGGCGCGGTGGCTCAAGCCTGTAATCCCAGCACTTTGGGAGGCCGAGACGGGCGGATCACGAGGTCAGGAGATCGAGACCATCCTGGCTAACACTGTGAAACCCCGTCTCTACTAAAAATACAAAAAAAAAAAAAAAAAAAACTAGCCGGGCGAGGTGGCGGCGCCTGTAATCCCAGCTACTCGGGAGGCTGAGGCAGGAGAATGGCGTAAACCCGGGAGGCGGAGCTTACAGTGAGCTGAGATCTGGCCACTGCACTCCAGCCTGGGTGACAGAGCGAGACTCCGTCTCAAAAAAATAAAAAATAAATAAAAAATAAAGATTATATTTTAGAGGGGATAATCAAGTGTGATCCTGACTCCTTTTTAAAATAAAAATGGCAAATGAATGCCTCTTGTAGTTCCCCATAGTGAGAGGGTAGGGATGACTGCTTGCTGCCTCTGAGCTAAACAAGTTTTCTCCTCTCTTTCTGATACATGCATGCATTGCCTTATGCCATCTCTTGGATTTCCTTCAGTCACCCAAACAAACCTTTGGTTGAAGCTACACCCCAAATTTCCTCCACACTATTCCTCTATTCATGTACAGCTGTTCACACTCATTTCATCTGATCAGCCAGGTTGTTTGTATACAATAATGACTTCTACCTGGAGACTGATGGTGGTTCTAGAATTGACTAGAGATGGCAATGGGGTAGATGGACGAGAAGACTAAGAGAGCAGTAGTAATGGTAAGGGAGAGCCCTCAGAAGCTGAAGATGGAAAAACCATATTGTTCCAAGAAGCAGCAACTTCTGTTTTAGTCCATTTTCTGCTGCTATAACAGAATGCCATAGAAAAGGTAATTTATAAGGAAAAGAGACTTACTTGGCTCACAGTTCTGGAGGCTGGAAAGTCCAAGAGCATGGTGTCAGCATCTGCTTGGCCACCTGGGGAGGGACTGTTTTGTTGTGTAATCTCAAGACTGAAAGCAGAAAGGCAAGTAAGTGTGAGAGACTGAGAAAGAAATGGGGTCCAAGTTTCATGTTTTTATCGGGAACCCATTCTTGTGATAACTAACCCACTCCCATAATGGCATTAATCCATTTATAAGGGCAGGGCCCTCATGACCTAATCAGCTCGTAAAGGCTTCACTCCCACTGCCATTGCAAGAAGAGTTTTAAAGGGGACATTCAAACCACAGCAACTTTTTTTGTATTTCAACTTTTCCTTAGGGCAACCACCAACCAAAGGAAGAAAATTTAATGACGTCACATAGCTATTAGTGACTGAAGTTTATCAGCAAAAAGAGATTTGGAGCTATTACAAATGAATGGCATAAGGTGACAAAACTATTCTCTACAAAGATTCTTGTACAAAAATAAAATGGATGGATAGATATATGAATAGAGAGATAGATAAGGAGCTTATATCTTCCTGCTTTTGAAAAATATTTTGTCACCTTTAAATGTATTCTGTATTACCATAATATTATGTGCTTATATGTCTCAGATACCTTCATATTGTGACAAGTGTTGAAAATGGTCAAGTAATCTTTCAATTCAACTGTTCATTTGTTTCTAATTTTACCCATCATTTTACTATAATCTTCTTTTTCAGGTATATTTCAAAACAATTTAAGAAATTTCAATATTAGAGAGAAGTGCCTTTATTTTAGCATAATGGATAATCAAACAAAGTTTTTAAATTTTCTGGCTGATCATATGAAATAACACAGTGCTGAGCACATAGCAGGTGTCCAGTAAGTTTGGCACTGTTTTTCTCAATCTCTTTAAATAATCAAGCCATTATTATGTTGTAAATGTCAAGGAGACTTAAATAGTAATTAGCAACTAAATATAAAACTTTCTTTAATATTCTTCATGATGACTTAAACATTCAGATGTGCATTTCTCCTCATTGTGATAGACTCTAGGAAGTCAAATTTTCTGGAAGGTAAATTATGTTCTTCCATTTTATAGCTGTGACATCTTGGGCAAGTAAA
This sequence comes from Trachypithecus francoisi, assembly GCF_009764315.1. Taxonomy (NCBI): domain Eukaryota; kingdom Metazoa; phylum Chordata; class Mammalia; order Primates; family Cercopithecidae; genus Trachypithecus; species Trachypithecus francoisi. The sequence continues at coordinate 27,080,398 of NW_022681472.1, read as the reverse complement.
CCCTTCTTGGGCTCAGTTTCTTTGTCTGCAAACTGGGAACAAAAAGAGAATTGTTATAATAATTAAAGTAGATAGTAAGTTTAAGGGTATATAGCAGTGTCTTGAACATATGCACACTCTTTGAACACAGTGGTATAGTTTTTCAGGTGGCAAGCTGAAATAACATTGGCTTCTTCATTTAAAAAGCACCTGGAATTTTGCAGTGTTCCAACCACAGCTCATAAACTAACAACTATAAATAGATACAACAGCAACAGAATTAAGGCAATGTTTTGAGGTACACATGCTTCTTTTACAGATTTCATGGGATTTATTTGCCTTACGCCTCCAAAATCAGCAATTAGCATTTTAGGAATATCTGAAAATATGCCTAATGCAGGTATAAAATAACATTTTCCACATTCTGTAAGACGGTTTGAGGTTACCAAATTGAATTTTATCCAAACAATATTAATCAAAAAGTAATTTGGGAGAAGCTTAGAGTATGTAATATAGAAATATTACATGTAACTAGAAAGTAAATTATGTTTTGCATAAAGTGGGAAATAACTCCACAGTCTGGATTTTTGAAATTACAAAGAGCTATTATAGGCTATTTGCATAATAATATGTAGACTTCAGTTAATTCAGTTTCGGAATTAGCACCAAAATATACTAAGGCATTTTGTGATGACCATCAAGCAAAAATAAAGTAATGCAAAAAATATAAACATAAAAGTCATTATAAGAAAAAAAATGAATATATCATGCCTGCACTTCCAACATACACATCCAGAGGTTTACATTTGCAATTCTAATAAGCATGAAACCTCATTGGTTTTCTAAATCGGAAGATGCCACAGCCCAGGGGGTGGCTCCTGAAGAGCGTAGAAGAGACATTCTGTGTACTTGGTGCCCTATGGTTAGCATATCCCATGCAATAATTTCAGGTCGGAAGTCTGGTTTTTAAGTTCACAGTCTGAGACACAGGGAGTATGCAACTCAAAGCTAACCATTATGAAAGGTAAGAAGAACAAAGAGCCATTTTTACTTTTACTTGAATTCCTACTTTTTCATTTTAACAGGTCTTAGTAGCACAAAAACCAAAGAAAGACCACAAGAAAATGGGCCAAAATAGCACAGAGAAGGGAGAAAGAAAAAACAATCTGGAAACAACAACAACAAAAGACTCCTTTCTTTTGGCATTGTTACCTTGGATCCCCATTTCTGTGTATTTTAACTTTTATTCTGTTTATCAGTTTCCATCTAAAAAATAACGTCTGAGCCAAATTTTCATCCTATGTAACTCTATGAGGATTCTCTTCGCTCTTTTGGAGTCTAATTCTCCCATGGCGTTGTATGAGATGTAAATCTTACCCCTGAGGGAATATTATTTCAGTGAGAGAAGAAACTGCCTTTTATGGTGGCATGGTATCATTTAGGTGGTTTTTAAAAATGCGATCTTTAAGGGAGATGTAAAATTTATAAGTGGTAATGATATCATTTTAATCATTTGAAGATAATAGGCAAACACAAAATGAGGGTGTTTTCTTCTTAAGTGAGCTTAATCAAATGCAGAGTTTGTGAGTCTCCATTTAGAAATACTTCTTTAAATAAGCACTTTTTCTGCTGAGTCACTGTGGTTTTCAGGGAACTGGTTTATGAAGGCTGGAATTTACATGGTTTAACATTTTTTCTTTCTCAAAGAGACTTTCAACCCCTACTCAAACCAGAATTCTCTTGTTCACTTGCTGTCATGTGCCTGAGGATGCCCCAGCATGAACAATCTGCAGTATTATTTGGCTCCATCTCTATGGCCCAGTGAGTCATACAGAACCCTTCCTGAAGACCACGGTAGATCTCAGGCAGCTCATTCTATGGAGACCCAAATCCATTCTCAATAATCAAGCTACCAATCTCACTACTCGTGTGCATTATTTTGTACTAATGATTTTTTTCCTTTCAATCTATAAAGATCTGATGTCAATCAATTCTGCTGCTCTATTCTGGTACGCATTTTCAGTGGCTTGCCGTCCATTAAAGTTTTGGTCTTTTTTTTTTTTAAATGGGTGAGTTTTGACAGCAATTCTTACTCTCAGCAAAAATACACTATTTATTCAAAAAGACCAGAGAATGATATTTTGGAATACATGGATTTTCCGGTTCAATAAAAATTGAAGGATAAAAAGAGAAGGGAAAGAAATGGTTATATCAGTAGCCCTCTAAATGGCCACTGTGCATGCTGTTAATCTAGAGAATTTAGGATTTTCCCCTTTAATATAGACATAGCGTTTCTCTCTTATATTCTACAACAGTGCCATCTAATAGAATTTTATGTGGTAATGTAAATGCTTTATATCCGTGTTGTCCAATACAATAGCCACTAGCTATATTTGGCTACTGAGCACTTGAAATGTGGTTAGTGCAACTGAGGAAATGAATTTTTACCTTTACATGATTCATTAAAATTGAAATTTAAATAGCCACAACTGATTAGGGGCTACTATCTGAGCACAGTTCTAGAGTCTCAAATTTTGTAGTTTTGAGCCTATTTCCATTATATTAGAATAATTAAATTTTTACATTTCCTTATGTAATTTTCAAATTAATTATAAGTCATAAAGCAAAAAATTTTGAATTACTTCTTTTTTTTGTATCCCAGGGGAAATTTTCTTTATTGTACTCTCTAAAAATACATCCTACTGAAGAAAGTTCATTCACCTTTTAATTATGTAGGGAACAAAATTTATTATATGAAGATAAGTAAAAGCCTGGCTTGATCTTTGCTCTGGGAAACCAGCTTTTAAGTATGATTTTGTTGTCTTTAACATAGCATTACTACAAGGTCAACTTTGACTTGTATTGGCTTTCTAATCATTTCTTAATTTTTAATTGTGCTTTATTGCTCTCACAATATCCTCAGAATCCATCCTGTAGGACAGTATCAGAGTAAATTTATTCCAGTATTCCAGTAAACTCTTGTGGAAGGAACCCAAAATATACCAATTATATTAAATTTTACACAATGTTGGGATACAACATAACACTCATACATTTTTTAATAGTTTCTTGCATGCTTTGTAATTTGTTATATACAATTAAAATTCATTTAGCAAAATTATAGAACAGGTATTTATGATCTAATTTGTGAAATTCTAAATAAACTTGGAGATAATTAGATTTGTGTATCATTAAAATATCCATTTGTAGTTGTTCAAATGTTCCAACTTATAAAAATTTTATAGAGATCAATTATCCAAAAATCTATAATATGATATTTTAAGTGTTAATATTTTCTATAAATATCATTTGATGGGTTCCTAGTGTATCATTTAAAATATTATATACTATATTAAATTTACATTAACCACTTAAAATAGCATACTTCCAAATAATTAGGTGAAATTTTTAGGTAAATTTAAAAATAGGAAGGATTCCTTAAGACCACACATATATTTGTGATAATATTAAAATTTCAGGGTGGTAAAAACTAATACTAATCTAAAATGAAATAAGCCTTAAAAGTATCTCTAATTGCACTTGAACATATTTTGGTATTAACAATATATAATTATTCTAGTCCTATTAAAAACTTAAGTTTGATAAAGTAATAAATAATAAAGAAGTAAAATAAAGTAGTAAACATTTATTTGCTAAAATAAAATTATTTATTTAAAAGAGAAGGGCAAAGATTTTCTTAAACTTCTTTCATACATAGTTGAAATAAAATGGATCTCTTGGGGAAACAGGTGATATTCAACGTGGCAATCTGAACAAACCATAACACAAAAGATGGCGAAAAATGATACCTATGCATACAAATCCTGTTGCTACATTACTAGAATTCAGATGTGAGGGTGCTAGCCTTGACATTAACTGTCTTCTCATTGCTTAGATGTTTCTGAAGATATAAAACATGTGACCAGGAGTGGTTTCCAACACTAGCCACAGAGCCATGAAGGTCTTTTGACTCAAGTTGCTCTTTGCAGCACTTAATTTTGTGACTCACCCTCTCCGGCTACTGAGCTAACGAATACTTTGCTTGCAAAGAACCACTGATGGCTTGGGAAAAAATAGAGAAATCCACACAAATTCTCCATCAAATGTTAGAACCACCTAAATATTTGTATGGGACTGATATATAGCCAAATTTAGTAGCAATACAAGTTATTCATACAGCCATAGAAATGTGACACAATTTTGTAGGACCACAGCTCAAATAAGGAGTAATAAATATACAAACAAAGAGGTCAGAAGTGTGCATTAACAAGGTAATGATTCCCAAGGAATTTAAATGGAAAATTTTGTGGAAATGCTACATTTTTTGCTGTTGTTTAATTTAAAATCTGTTAAGGTGGGAAGAAATACGGAAGACCATTTGGAAATAGAGCCAGTCTCGGGGGAAGAAACATGATATGTAAACTGAGTATAATGGATGAGAAGAGTTCAAGAAGTCATGAGCAAATTCAGGGTTGTTGAGAAACCAGTTCAACTTCTTTGAGCTGTTCATTCATTAAGATCCTGACTCCAGAAGTAGAAGCTAAGTGATGGACTTTAAGTACCATACACAACATTATTGTGACTGACCAAGAGTCTTATTAAAATGACTTCAGAGTTTATCAATGACAAGATAACAAAATATCCTTTGGAAAAATGAGCTTTATCAGTGATTTTTAACAACATTCAGAAAGGAGGTACAAAAGCAATTAATACTTAGGACTGTCATGTTATGGCCGTTGTGTTTGCTGTCCTAAGAATCATGATGTAAGTTTGCGATGGCCTTTCGTAAAAAGCATGAATGTTCTGATCTATGGTTATTGAATTATAGAATCTTAGGGTTAGAAGTCTTTTTAGATGTTGCAAATTCATCCCATTCTTTTTGCAGCATCCCTGCTGAAGGCTTATCTGGGTTACTACATAATAACAGCATCAGAGAACCTAGAAAGCAGATACTTCTCATTTCCAGGGAGTTTCAGTTGTTAAAAGAGTTCTTCTTTGTGAATTTTCAAAATGCATCTATGTTTACATACCCTCCTCTGTTACTAGTTCTACATTCCCTAGACACCCAAGTCAGTTGAACCCTTCTCCCCAGGAAACACTGCCCACTTGTTATGTTTGTCCTTCTTAGTTTTTTTCATCATTGCTTACTTATCATGATTTATGATCTTCATCTTTTCTGTGCCTCTCCAGTTTGTCAATGTTTCTGTTACAGTAGGGCCCCAAAAGCCAGCATAATAGCTCAGGTGCTGTCTGACCTAAGCAGAGTAAAACAGAGTTTTGCCTTCCTTGAGCAGGCCCTGTGTTTCCTCTTTTTCTCTCTCTCTTTTTTGTCTTTTTAGAAAGAAATGTTTAATAGGGACTTACCATGTTTGTGTCTTGGGTGGGGCCAGACATGATGGTGGATCCCCTTGGTTTCCTTTTAAGTTTGGATCAATCAATTTCTTTGGAAGCCAACCGCCACTCATATTTGTCTCATGGTCCACAATACAATGTTAGCTGCAGGTGTTTTGTAAATAAGGTGGTTCCCTTCTATTCCCAGTTCACTAAGAATATTTTCCATAAGTGGACATGAATTTTATTAAGTACTTTTTCTGTGTCAGTTGAAATAATCATATACTTTTTCCCTTTATTCTGCTAAGACAAACGTCACGAATGTATTTTATACATGTTAAAACAACATTATCTTCCTGAAGTCAATTTGGTCATAATGTATTGTTTAACTTATGTGTTGCTTGTTGTTTTTTGTTTTTGTTTTTGTTTTTGTTTTGAGACAGAGTCTCGTTCTGTAGCGCAGGCTGGAGTGCATTTGGCATGATCTCAACTCACTGCAACCTCTGCCTCCTGGGTTCAAACGATTCTCCTGCTCAGCCTCCTGAGTAGCTGGGATTACAGGCACCCACCACCACACCCAGCTAATTTTTGTATTTTTAGTAGAGATGGAGTTTCACCGTGCTGGTCTGGCTGTTCTCAAACTCTTGACCTCATATTCTGCCTGCCTTGGCCTCCCAAAGTGCTAGGATTACAGGCATGAGCCACAGTGCTCGGCTGCTTGTATGCGTTTTGTTTAGAATTTTTGCGTCTATCCTCATGAGTAGTATCAACCTAAATTATTATTTTCCGATAATAACTTTGAATATTAGGATTATGCTGGTCTTATAAAAACAAGTTAAGGAGTGTTCTTTTTTTTTTCAATTTTCTGAAAAAGTTTGTTCTTCCTTATATGTTTAGTAGAGTTTTCCAGAAATCCAAGTAGTCTCAGAGAGTTTTGTATTTTGTTATTTTTAAATTTTAAATTTTTATTTATTTATTTATTTTTGAGACAGAATCTTGGTCTGTTGCCAAGGCTGGAGTACAGTGGTGCAATCAGAGCTCATTGTAGCCTCCACTTCCCAGGCTCAAGCAGTAATTTTCCTGCCTCAACTTCTCAAGTAGCTGAGGCTACAGGTGTGTGCACCATTACGTCTGGCTAATTTTTGTGGTTTTTGTAGAGATAGGATTTTGCCATGTTGCCCAGGTTGGTCTCAAACTCCTGGGCTCAAGCAAACCACCCATCTCGGCCTCCCAAAGTGCTGGGATTACAGGCATGAGCCACTCTGCCTGGCCAGGTTTTTTATTTTGTTTGTTTGTTTTTTTAGCTATTGTTGAAATTTCAAGATGACAGAAATTAATTTATCCAATAACTGTGGGGTTTTTTGTTTGTTTTTTAAAAAACAGCTGTTTCACTAATGTTATGTCTTCATTATTTCCTTCTCTCTCTCTCTTTTTTTTTTTTTTTGATTGAGTCGGAATTCTGTTTCTAACTACCAGAGATAAATGGTTAACTCATTAACTTTCAACCTTGGTTCTTGTCTTATACATGCATTTAAGGCTATCAATTTTCCTATAAGTGTGAATGTATTGTGTGTTCATTACTATTCTGTTCAAAATATTTTCTAATTTCCTTTATGATTTCTTTTTACACATGGGTTATTTAGTGATGTATTGTCTATTTTCTAAACATATGGGAATTTTCTAGATATTGTTTTATTACTAATTTCTATTTTAATTGTATAGTGGTCATGAACTTATACAGTATACCTTCTGTGGACTCCTTGCTTCATGGCTTAATTTCTGCTATATTGAGACAACCTTATTAGACACTTAGAAATTTATAATTGTATATTCCTATTAAGAAGATTGACTGGGCATGGTGGCTCACGCCTGTAATCCCAGCAGTTTGGGAGGCCAAGGCAGGCAGATCATTTGAGGTCAAGAGATAGAGACCAGCCTGACCAGTATGGTGAAACCCCATCTCTAGTGAAAAGACAAAAAAAAGTAGCCAGGTTTGGTGGTGCTTGCCTGTAGTCCCACGTACTCGAGAGACTGAGGCAGGAGAATCCCTTGAACCTGGGAGGCAGAGGTTGCAGTGAGCCAAGATGGCACCACTGCATTCCAGCCTCGGTGACAGAGCAAGACTCTGTCTCAAAGAAAAAAGAGAGAGAGAATATCAAGAAATGATTCATCTCTAGTAATATTTTGCCTTACATTCTATGCTTCTATTTTGTTTGATATTAATATAGCTTCATCAGTTGTTTTTAGCTCAAGAGGGCATATATTTTTTCCATTACTTAATTTTCAACCTTTCTGTAAGTTTGTGTAATAGTTATTATTTTTGAAAACAGCATATGGCTGGGCACAGTGGCTCATGCCTGTAATCCCAGCACTTTGGGAGGCCAAGGCAGGCAAATCACTTCAGGCCAGGAGTTTGACACCAGCCTGGGCAACATGGCGAAACCTTGTCTCTACTGAAAATACAAAAATTAGCCTGGTGTGGTGGTGTACTCCTGTAATCCCAGCTACTTGGGGGGTGGGTAAGGCACAAAAATTGCTTGAACCCAGAGGCAGAGGTTGTAATGAACTGAGATCGTGCCACTGCACTACAGCCTGGGTGACAGAGCAAGACTCTGTTTCAAAAAAGAGAAGAAAAATGAAAACAGCACATAGTGAGTTTTTGTTTAATTCAGTATTAATGTCTTTTGATTGAATAGTTTAGTAAATTTAATGTAGTTACTAATATATTTGTATTAAATCTACCATTTTAGTATGTCTTTTTATTTGTTTTGCCTGTTCTTTGCTACTTTTTCACTCCATTCTTGCCTTATTTTAGGTTAATTTTTTAAATTCCATTTTCAGCTTTATTGGTTTGGAAATTAAATATTTTCTCGATATTTTATTCTCATGCTATAAATTATAATATGTCTTTTTGACTCATCAAAATCTATTGTTAGACTTATACTTCAATCCAAAATTATAATAGCAACCAAACTTTACAACTTTGTAATGGAGACCAGTTTTATCCTCTCACCTGACACAACTGACAAAATATATGAAAAATAGTTATAAAGACATTGGACATATAAAAGCTAAGGACAGTGATCCCTGATGGGCAAGAAACCAATAAGGCAAGCTCTATAATTGCCCCAGCTTACTAAGTAGAAAAAGTTTCCAAGTTCTAGTACCCAGAGAAAGTACCCAGGGAGAACAAGGTATTAGTTATGAATTGTGAAAATCTTAAAGGAAGCATAAATTGCTAGGATCTATAAAACAGAGTACTGAAAAAAGAAGAGCTACAAAAAGGAAGAGCTCCAGAGATCTGCAAAAGACTTGTCTCAAGTATTCAGTTAAGTACATATCAACACATTCATATAAGGGAATTACCCAAGGCCAGGGAAAGAAATATCCAAAACATTGAAAGGAGCAGTGTCCCCCAAATCCCCGGTAACAGGAATAGTGCCTGCTTCAAATAGCCAGAATTAAAAACCTTGTAATTCATGAATCATTGATTAGATTAGTAAAAAGAGTCAGTAGTGGGAAAAAATTATCCATAGGTACAATTCCTCTCTTATCCCATATAACAAAGGATAAAACAAAATCCAAACAGATTCAACTAGTTCCACATTCCAGGATAAAGTTCAAGAAAATATATAGAAATACAAAATAACTAGTATCCAAAAAGGTAAAATACCTTTGTGTGATAGGCATCCAACAAACGTTAACAGGCATGCAAGGAAGCAGAAAAATATAACCCATAATGAGGAGAAACTCAATCAATTAAACTCGACTCTGATATAACACAGATGACAGAATTAATAGAAATGTGTTTTAAAACAGTTATATTAGATAAAAGACTGAACGTGTTAAGATAAGAAAGATCTGAGAAGATGCAATCAAATTTCTAGAAATGAATATCACAATGATTGAGATGAAAATACACTGGCTTAGATTAATAGAAGATTAGACATCAAAGAAGAAAACATGAGTAACATGGAGACATAATAATAGAAACTATCCAGAATGAAACACTGAGGAGAAAAACAAAAAACTGATGATCAGTGTTCAGTGAAGTTTGGGACAGCTCTGTGCAGCCAAATATACATGTAATTGGAATCTTTGAAGAAGAAGAAGAAAAGAAAAAAAAATTACCTGAACAATAATGACCAAAAACTTCTCAAATTAGATGAAAACTACTAACGGATTCGTGAAACTCAACAAATGCCAAACACAGGAAACATGAAGAATACTACATCAAGGTTCATCATAATCAAATTGTAATTGCATTGATATGGAGTAACTTTTAAATGTAAGCAGAAAAAAAAAGGATATGAATGAAGTTAAAGATGACAGAAGATTTCTCTTCAGGAACAATGCATAGTGTAAGACAGTGGAATAACATCTTTAGAGTGCTAAAAAAAAATCTGTCAGCTTAAAATTCTATACCCAGTGAAAATATACTATAAAAACAAATATGGAATAATGATTTCTCTGACCTAGAAGAGTTTAATGAATTTAAAAGTAACAGTAAGCCTGTACTACAAAAAGAATGTTTAAAGTCTTTAGTGTAGAAAGAGAATGATACAATGTGAAAACCTGTATCTACACAAATAAATGAAAATAATCAGAAATAACTACACAGATACATATAAATATATTTTCTTTTTTTTTTTTTTTTTTTTTTTGAGGCGGAGTCTCGCTCTGTCGCCCGGACTGGAGTGCAGTGGCCGGATCTCAGCTCACTGCAAGCTCCGCCTCCCGGGTTTACGCCATTCTCCTGCCTCAGCCTCCCGAGTAGCTGGGACTACAGGCGCCCGCCGCCTCGCCCGCTAGTTTTTGTATTTTTAGTAGAGACGGGGTTTCACTGTGTTAGCCAGGATGGTCTCGATCTCCTGACCTCGTGATCCGCCCGTCTCGGCCTCCCAAAGTGCTGGGATTACAGGCTTGAGCCACCGCGCCCGGCCTATAAATATATTTTCTTATTAAACATTCTTAAGATAATTAGCCACCTTAAGTAAGCACTAAAGCAACAGAAAAAGAATTATAGTTAATAGCCCAACAAAATAACTGTAATCTGAAAGGAAATCATAGAAACAACCAACCAACCAAAAAACCAAAAATACAGTCCAAAAAAGGCAGAGAAAGAGAACAAAGAGAAAAAAGAACAGATGGCATCACAGCCAGGATTATAGGCATCTGACCTATGCAGTCACATGAGACCCTACATTTGGAAGAGTCTCATGCTTGGTTTAATGCTCTGCTGTTGGTAAAATTACTAATAACTTATAAACAAGGACTCTACATTTTCATATTGCACTGGGCCCTGAAAATTATACAGCCAGTTCTAAATGGGACAAACAGAAATAAATAAATAAGTACATAAATAAATAAATGATAAGTTGGTAAATTTAAACCAAACCAAACCAATAGTCACATTAGGTATAAAAATTCTAAACATTCCAATGAAAAGATACAGCTTGTCTGGTTAGATCAAAAAGCAAGACCCAACTATATAATTTCTATGAGATCCACACTCTATATGTAAAGACACAAAAAGGTTACAAATAAAATGATATTAAAAGGTATACCATGTAATATAAATAAAAAGGAATTTGAATAGTCTATACTACTATCAAACTACATTCCAGAAAAAACAAATTACCAAGTATAAAGAGAGTTATCTAATGATGATAAAGGGGTCAATTTATCAAGAAGCATAACAATCCTAAAAGTTTATTCCCCTAATAAGAGAGCTTAAAAATACATGAAACAGAAGCTGAAGCCCCTATGAGAACAAATAGATAGTCACAGTTGTAGTCAGAGATAACTGACGGCAATAGAAGCAGACAGAAAATTAGTAAGGTTATAGAAGACTGGAACAATGCTATGAAACAACTTAATTAACATTTACAGACCACTCCACCTAACATCAGAATGAACTTTCTTTTTCAAGTGCACATGGAACATTTGCCATGATAGACCAAATTCAGGCCCATAAGTATTTAATAAATTTAAAAAATGTTTCAAGTCATATAATTCCTTTTACCACAGTGGAATTAAGTTAGAAATTAAAAACAAAAAATATCTGGAAAATCTCCACCTATTTGGAAGCTAACGTATTTATAAACAATCCACTGGTTAAAGAATGAATCAAAAGAGAAAACAGAAAGTAGTTTAACTAAATGAAAATAAAAACACAACATACTGAAAGTGTTGAGATACAGATAAAGCAGTATTTACAGCAGTATTTAATGTCTGTATTAGCAAAAACAACTCAAATAAATGACTGCAGTGTCCAATGCAATAAACTAGAAAAAGAGAAGAAAATTAAAATACAAGTAAGAAGAATAGAAGTAATAGTAGAGATCAGAGTGAAACTCAGTGAAATAAAAAATGACAAAGAAAGTAAAAAAACAAAGCTGATTGTTTGAGAAAAGCAATAAAACTGATAAGCCTATTAGCCACACTTATCAGGAATTTCAACATAGATATACCAATTACCAATATTAGGAATGAGAAAGGTGACATCACTCTAGAATCTAAACATACTAAAAAGATAGTAAGCTAACTTTATGAACAACTTTCAAATTTCCTGAGAGACATAAACTTCCAAAGCTCACTCAGGAAGAAAAAGCCTGAATCACCATCTATCTGTTAAAGAAGTTAACTTTGTCATTAAAACCCTTCCAACAGAGAAAACACCAGGTCCTAGTGGTATGACTGATGAATTCAAGCAGATATTAAAAGAGTAAATAATACCAAGTCTATACATACTCTCCTACAAAAGTGAAGATGAGCAAATGTGTTCTAACTCATCTTGTGGGGCCCATATTATTGTGACACTGAAACCAAAGATATTACACAAACAAAAAGAGAAGAGGAAGACAGAAAGAGAGAGGAGGCTGCAAGAGAAGAAGAAAAATAAGTAGAGAAGGAAAGGAAGGGATAGAGGAAGAGGGAAAAGAAAAGAGAAAATTAGAAAAAGGAAAACTACAGACTGCAGACTGATATCCTTCATGAACACAGATGCAAAAATTCTAAACAAAATGTTAGCAAATTCAATAATATCCAAAATGACTAACATAGCATGACAAAGTGTTTTATTCCAGGAATGCATGATTGATTTAACAAGGAAAAATCAGTCAATGTAATCGACTATATAAAAGGACTAAAAAAGGAAAACCACATCTGAGGAGACAAAGAAAATGCATTTAAAAAGCTCTCAGAAAATTAGAAATGGAAGAAAACTTCCTCAGCATTATAAAGAGCTTTTTACAAAATCTACAGCTAAAAATCATACATAAGAAAGACTGAATGATTTCCCTCTATTATCAGTAACAAGGTCAAAATATCCTTCTTTACCACCTCTATTCAGCTTTGTATCAGAGAGACTAGCCAGTTCAAAAAGTAAGAAAAAAATTCCAGATTGGAAAAGAAATAAAACTATAAGCATAGATAACATGATTATCAAAAGTGAAATTTCAATAAAACCTATGAAAAAGCTAATAGAACTAATAAAGGAGTTTACCTAGGTTGCAGGACACATGATCAATATACAAAAATCAATTCTTTTATATGATCATGAGCAAAGGGAAATTGAAATGAAAACATGATTTACAATAGCATTAAATATATAAAATACTGATGTTACAAAAGATGTATAAAATCAATTCTTTATAAATTAAAAATCATTGCTGAAAGAAATGAAAGAAGACCTAAATAAATAGAGAGATATACTGTGTTCATGGGGCAGAAAATTTAATATTGTTAAGATGTCAGTTCTCCCCCAAACTGATCTATAGACTTGACAAAAGCCCAGCCAAATTCTCAGCAGTTTTTCTCTTTTCCTAAAAAAAGCTGTCCTTACAATTTATATGAAATTGCATACCATCTAAAGTAACCAAAAGAACTTCAAAAAGGAACAAAGTTATAGTACTTACACTGCCTAACTTGAAGCAACAATGATTAAAAAGTGTGGTATTAGTATAAAGAGAAAATAGGTCAATAAAACAGAGTGAAGCGTTCAGAAGTAAGCCATATATGCTGATTTTCAACAAATATGCAAGGCAATTTTTAGAGAAAGAGTAATATTTTTAGCAAATTGTGCTGTGACAATTAGCTATTCCCATGCCAAAAAAAGCCCAACTTTAATCTGTACCTCACACCATATACAAAAATTAACTGAAAGTAAATCATAAGCCTGAATGTAAAGCACAAATTCATAAGACTTTTTGATAAAAACATAGAAGGAAATCTTTGTGACCTTAGATTAGGCAAATATAACACCAAAAGCCATTTTTAAAAGTTGATAAATTGAAATTTATCAAAATAAAAAACTATGCTGTTTGACACTACTGAGATATTGAAAGAAGTCATAGAATAAAATATTTACAAATCACAGATCTAATAAAGGATTCATTTCCAGAAAATATAGAGAACTCTTAAAACTCAATAATAAGAAAACAAACAATCTGATGTTTAAAATGGACAAAAGATTTAAACAAACCTTTTAGCTAAGAAGATATACAGATAGCAAATTATCACATGAATTGATGGTCAACATGCTTAGCCATCAGGGAAATATAAATTAAAATCATAAGATAGCACCACACAACTATTAGAATGCCTGAAGTTAGAGACTGACCTTCACACATGTTCATGAGTATGTGGAGCAACTGGAACACTAATACAATACTAGTGGGGATGTAAAATGAAAATAACCGCATTAGGAATTAATTTGTCAGTTTTTAAAATGTTAAACATACATATACCATACGGCATTTACCCAACAGAAATAAAAGCATATGTCAATACTAAGACTTGTACACAAATGTTCATAGCAGCTTTACGTGAAATAGCCAAAAACTGGAAAGTAACCATATATTCATTGACAGGCAAATGGATAAAATTGCAGTATATCTGTGCAATGGAATACAACTAATCAATAAAAAGAATGAACTACTGATACATGCAAAAACATGGAAGAATCTCAAAATATTTAATTTAGTGAAAAAGGCCAAAGAAGAGTACATAGTGTATGTTTCCATTTATATAAATGCCAAGAAAATGCAAACTAATCTATAATGAGAGAAAGTGGATAAGTGATTGCCTGGTCAGTTCATGCTGCTATAACAAAGTACTATGAATAGGTGGCTTATCAACCACAGAAATTTATTTCTCATAATTCTTGAGGCTGGAAGTCTAAGATCAGGATGTCAGCATGGTCAGGCTCTGATGAGGTTCCTCTTCTGGGTTGCAGGCTGTTGACTTCTTGTATTTTCACATGGTAGACAGCAGAGAGATGAGAGAAAGCAAGCTCTTCTATGTCTTTTCATATGAGCACTAATCTCATTCATGAGGGCTCCACCTCAGGGCCTAATTACCCTTCAAAGACCACACTTCCTACTGCCATCAGATTGGGAGTATGATTTCCACATATGAATTTGGGGATACACAAACATTCAGTTCATAAGACACGGGAATGCCACGGGGGGAATATTATATGTAACCTAAGAAGATATCACTTTTCTCCAGAGACAACGGTCTTCTTTTACCAACAATTTACCTTTAAAATGTTCAAAAATATGGAATATTTATAGAATTTTACCATGGAAACTTGTATATTCATCACCTCCTAGTTTCTACCTTTAATATTTTACTTTACTTTATTTATCACATCTATCCATCTATTCATCTGAGAGGATTTTTAAAGTTTTTATTTATGTATCTATTCATTTATTTTGCCAAACACTCAGGGACAATAATACACCAGGATTATTTCAGTTCAATTTCAAGGTCTGTGATTTTCTGGACTGCAAAGATGAGTCAAAGACTGCAGTCAATACGGAAACTGTTTTTTACTTTTGCTTCATTTTTTCTTTGTAGTGTGTGTTACTTCAGAGCATTAATCCAAAGCACATCGTGGTCCACCAAGACTCTCTTCCTTGGCCGACCCTGGACTAAAATGTTTGCTTCACAGTTCTCCTTTGAGAGTACTAACACTGCTTATCCCCTGGGTTACATCTTTCATATCAATAAACACTCCCTGGGCAAAAACAACTTCATATTGCAGACTCTTTTGTCTGGATTTACATCTCCTTCTGCAGTTGCTCAGTATCTTGTTAGCTTTTTATTGCTTTTAGAAGGTTATATATACATATAAAACCCTATATATAAACCAGATATATGTGTGTGTGTATATATATATGTGTGTGTGTGTATATATATACTTTAAGTTCTGATGTACATGTGCAGAAGGTGCAGTTTTGTTACATAGGTGTACATGTGCCATGGTGGTTTGCTGCACCCATCAACCCATCACCTACATTAGGTATTTCTCCTAATGCTATCCCTCCCCTGACCCCTGACAGGTCCCCGTGTGTGATGTTCCCCTCCCTGTGTCCATGTATTCTTATTGTTCAGCTCCTGCTTATGAATGAGAACATGTGGTGTTTGGATTTAAAAATATTTCATCCATATTTTTTAGCTGTCTTAGTGGGAGGGTTAGACTGAATGACCTAGACTATAACTACCAGAAACGTAAATCTCTCATTCTCTCATAATACCATTTAAATCACAATTCCATCCCTGTCACTACACTAAAACAGCTCTTCTTAAGGTCACCAGTGACTCCCAGATTTGCAATACCAATGGTCAATTACCAATTCTCATCTTGACCTTTCAGCAATCTCTGGTATTAAAGGGTCAAATCTTTCTTTATTCACTTAACTTCTGAAACATGTCACTCTCCTGGATTTTACCCCACCTCATTTAGTTGTTCTTTCCCAGGCTCCTATGCTGGAATCTCTTCCTTGAACTTGATCCTATGTATCCATGTGGTCAGGGCTAAATCTTTGCAAAATTTCCCTTCTGTGTGCCTGCTTTCTTGGTGACCTCACTGAGGTTTAAATAACATATACAGGTTTAAATAACATATACAACCATCATGATTATTGAATATTATGAATCAAATCCTTAATCTGAGTATCATAGAGACATTTACCTTTCATATTTTTTTCAATTCTCTAAGCATTATATTTTTGCTGGTTTAATGTCAAAGTGTATTGTATTCAAATAATCTTTAATGAAGTTTTACCCATTTAAAAAAACAAAACAAAAACAAACAAACAAAAAAAACAAGAGAAAGCAAGGGGAAATATTTTACCTACTACCACAAAGAGGCTGGTAAGTACAAATAAAAACCTATGGACTCTGATTTTTTTCATCCATTTGTTGTATATCACATTATCTATGCCACATTTTTTCTAGAGTATCTAATAGGGATCTTAAAATTAACACATACAAAACTGAATTCTTGATTCCTCCAATCTTTCCCCACTGGAACATGTTCTCCTCATTGTTACCCATCTTTAGTAAATAATACTATTACTCATCCAGGTTTTCAGACCAAAACCCCATGTGTCATTATAGTATCTATAAGTTTATGGCTTTTATTAGTTGTTAACTGCAAAATTTTTGGCTTCCATATCTTGATTTATTCCTCCTGTTTCATTGTCTTTTCTTTCTTCTGGGATTCAAAAACCAATATCCTCAACCTTTTCACTATGTTCCATTTGTGTCTTATACATTTCCCACATTTTGTCTCTTTGTGCTTGAATTCTTGACTTATAATTTCTATTTAATGCTTTTAAAAATATTCTAGTTATCTGCAGAACTTCATAATATTGTCCTCTATTTTTAACATAGTGATGATAGTGTGCTCTCTTTAAGCTCTTATCTGATATTCCAACGACTAGATCTTCAGTGGATCTGTTTGTCTTCTATTATTTTCTTGGTTTTCCGTCACTTAGTCACACTTGCTAATATGCTTGTTTATTTATTATTGGGTATCAGATATTTGAGGCTCTGGACAATGTTGTTTTCCTTCAGAAAATTTACTTTTGTGTCTAGCAGGAAGTAGAAGAAAAAAGAAAGTAGAGTTTGAGCTGGATCTGGTTTGTCTTTCAGTTTTTATAAAGTCTGCTCTATTTCCAAATAACTTTTACTGATAAGGTATAGCCCTTCAAGGCTCCCAGCAGAATGTATGAGTTTTATCAGGATTCTTCCATCTTGGTGGACCTGGAACTCCTATTTTTGTCTCCTCAGTGTCATGAGACTACTGAGAGTTCTGTAGTTTTCCAGTCTCTCTGTCACACTTGTAGATCGATAAATATCTCAAGGTGAACAGTTACACTGAATTTTGGGCTCACTCCCTGCACTTACTCTTTTTACAGAAGAAGAGTGACTTTTGGAACTTTATGTTCTGGCTGTCTTAGTAGTTCTAAGATGTCTTTATATCCATGTTTTAAATATTTTATCCAGCTCTTCTAGTTCTCAGTGCACAGTCTGATAAAATCTAATATAGCATAATCAGAGCAGAACCCGTAGGAGTCAATCTTGATTTTTTTTCTTTCGTATCACATCCACATTTGATCTGCCCCAAAGTCCTGTGGGCTCTACCTTTAAAATATATCTTGAATGTAACCAGTTATCACCACTCTATTCTAAGTCAATATTATCTCCCACTTAAACAATTGTAATAGCCTCCTTAATGGCAGAAGAATGAGCTTCAGGTGAAAAGTCAGATTTTATTTTGAAATAAAAGAGAATAAATACAGAATGGGTATGGAGAAAGTGATATTTTGTAGATTAGGTATTGATGCAAAAACCTGAGGAGGTTCCTCTCCAGTCTCTTCTATTTTCCCTGTATCTTAGGAGGTGAAGTAATCTGCTGGAGAAAGGCCAGGGGTGTAAGATGAGAGATTTAAGGAGAGTGGAAGAGTGCCTTAACAACAACAACAGCAACAAAGAAGCATTGTTGAGGCCTCATTGGAAACTGGTCATGAATGTGGTAGAACCAAGCTACGATGTCATGTGACACAGAAGTAAATAGTTGGGCTCACCAAACTTCATGCTTTGTGAGTAAATACAGTTAAAAGACAAGCGGTAGAGGAATTTGGGATTATTGAAAAGATGAATTTTATTCCTGGAATGATGGTCTAAAAGCTCTAATTTGGATAGGAATGGAATAAAGAGAGTGAAAGCTGATATATTTGGGTAAACTGAAATGGTCAGTGACCTAGAGGTCCCAAGTAAGGTTTAAAAAAAAGCTGTATAATGGAGGTAGAGTTGAACCCCATTTCAGACAAGCTGAAAATGAGAGGGTTGTAGGATCAGAGGTAGGTGCTAAAATCTGTGATATTGGAAATGGAGAGATTGCAGGTGATAACAATGTCTGAGGTGGAGCTGTGGCCTGGATAACTTAGGTGCATTGGAGAGTAAAGTCAGGAGGAGAGAAGGAACTGAGAGGCTTTCATATTGGCTGTTGAACCTGAAGTAACTCATTGGCACTGAAGTAACTCAAAATGATGGCAGGCTTGGGGTGGAGAGAAGAATGGTAAACAAAAGGCCAATGTCTTTCACTGGCTGGGAGGTTAGAATGGCCTAGCTGAGTGGCATAGGCCTCAAGCAGGAGGTGTCTCATTATCTCAGAGCAGCAATAGAGTGAGAAACCACTCTTAGATCCTAAGTGGGGCGGAGGTGTTAGAAAGCAGACACAGCTTGCCCAGGCTCCCTGAAAGTGGCTTCTTTTTTCCCCAAATCTCAGAGCTGGGTCAAGGACGAGAAAATATATGACATTTGGGGAATGACAATAAAGTAGAAGACTGATGGTCAAGTGTTTGTAACAGATAACCTGCAAGTTGCCATCCAACCTTGAGACCCCAGGATGATAAGATGTTGTAAAGTGTTTAGATTGTTTGGACACAATGCTTCTTAAATGAGACCGCTAAAAATTGTTATTTACTTTCTGGAAGGTGAACTTACGTTGTAGTATTACATAGAACCTAAATATGAAAAAAATACACTAATGCTCAATAACTGTCTCATTGGACATTATCACATACTTATGATTTCTCAAGATTTTGAAGGAATATGCTAGTCACAAAAATGACTCCCTTAATTAAAACAGCAAAGTTGCTCATTTTGTTGGAGGTGACCTTTCTGTGTCTAAAGGATAAATTGTGTGATTTCTCTCAGTAATGTGTCTGTATGGCTTGACTTTTTAGTAAACAATATGGTTATATGTATGCAGGTATACCTTCCAAAAAGACGTAGAATATAGTCTTATTTTTACATAGAAATTTGGAATAAAGAAATTTTTTAAATGGATTGATTAGGTCTGAGTTATCCAAAGAGCCCACAATTAACCGGAATCTTGGTTCAGTTTTTTCAATCATTCAACAAACATTCACCAAATACCTAGTAAGTGCAACAAACTCTTTTAAATGCTAGAGATATAACAACAACAACAATAACAACTAGATTTATTTTCTGTAGCAGGTTTTACTTTTAATTGTGTGGTACTGTTGTCAAACCTAAGACCATTTAATGAAAAGGCAAAAATGGTCATGTAATCTGATCCAAAGAACAGCAAACAGTCTGGAATAGTATGGATTTCTAACAACTCACTAGCTAATTTGGGAAATCATTAAGTTTTAAATACTTTTGCATATTGGTTTACAATATGCTCTGGTAATCAATATTGATATAAATTGATAAAATTATGATATTTTTTCATGAAACCACCAAATCATTTCATAATCTACAGAACTGAATCCTTAGGTTGATTAAAACCTAGGCTTATAGATAGGGGGACTAGAGATAAGGGGGCTTTTCTTCCTTCTATTGCTAGGACAATCCCTGTCACTTTGGGCAATATTCTCAAAAGTATCTTGGCTTGGAAAATAAAATTTATGGTCAAGTAACTTACAGATCAATGATCTACAGAACAGAACACACCGCCATATTTCAAAAGAAACAAAGTAAGCATGCAGGAGTCAAATCTGAATTTATAAAATGACTTTATGATGTTTAAGTTAAATTTTTCTATCCACAACCAGCTGTGGATTCTCTATAAGTTTTTCTGAGTGTTTTTTAAATTAATTATTTGAAAACAAAAACAATGTTGATTAATGGGAACTTGGGTTTTAGAGCGGAGTTTTAATGGGTAGTGACATATGATATTTATCTGCAGAATCAGTAAAAGCTATTAGCTTTTGGTTCCACCACAGAGAGACAGCAGCATGCTATGCATGATATCCAGAAAAAACACTAAAATAGTTTAACGAGCAAATTTCATTGTACCCTCAGGGGTGATTTTTAGTCAAGATCACTCCAAGTCTGCTATAACAAAGGTCAGGATATAAAGAACACAGAGATACTGTCCAAAGTGCCTTGATCTTTTCTTGGTGACTTACAGTGTAACTGTCACCCACAACATTCCCAATTGACAGTCTTTCCTTTAAGTCTGAAAATATTATTATATGTTTTACTTCACTTGTTTTTCTCATTTGTAAGTTAGTGCATGAAATTTATGCATATGCATAATTTGTTTTAAAAGAAAGACTTGCTCTGAAATTACTTTTTAGAATTAAATCTGTTTGGCTAGATTGTTATCCTATTGCAGCCAATAAAACAAAATTACCCCCTGGGTTTCTGGGGTTAAGAATTTGGCCTAGCAAATTCGTAGCTCATGTATCACTAAATGTCAGTTCATTAATAATATTTATGTGCCGTACTATACAGATGCTATTTTGAGAAATTTAATTCCATGTAAAGATGTCCTAATGATATCTTTAAAATTTACCAGTACAGACTTAGGAGCGGATATATACCCATTTTATAGATGAAGAAACTGAAGTTAAATATAAAAATCACAAGGGAGAAAAAAACCCAAAAAATATAGAACCCAGTCTTTTGCTACATGAAAAACAGAAGTTTATTATCTGACAATTTTAAGAAAAGGATTAGAAAAGATATGGGGATTCCAACTTTACTGTTCTTGGTTTACTCTTTCTGAAAATGTCCAGAATTATATTGACACTTACTGAGCACTTATTCTGTGCTAAGAATTCTACTGGGTGCTTACTCTACGTTATTTAATTTAATTTTCACAACAACATTACAAGGTTGTACTCACAACTACTATGCAATGCACACTGAAAAGATTAATTGATTTACCTAGATCTCACAGAGCCAGGACTCAGACCCAACTGTCTAGTTCCAGAGCACCTGCCTTAAACCACGCTGCTAAACTACTTCTCAGGGTGAGGTTGACCCCTGTAATATTCAGAAATCTATGAGATTTTACTACCTCCCTTTTGCAGATGGAGAAACAGAGGCTCTAGCCCTGTGCAAGATCACAGTTCACTTGACTTCAAAGCAAAACTCTTTACCCTGTGTCACCTTAATCGCAACCCTCCTCTGAATTAAAGTAAAATTATTGTATTTTTAAAAGTATACATACTTGATGTTCTTCAGTCTTCCCTTTGTATCATCTAGTACTTCCTTTTTCTTACTAAAAAGAATGTTTCTATATGGTTAAAAATAGAACTCTTTTTAGGGTATCTATGCCCATACAGTTATGAAATGGCCTACCTCTCCTTGTCTCAGCCAAACCCTTTCATGGTTGTCAGCTGGCATGATCTGTGTGCACATAATGTGTCTGCATGAAAGACCATGTGATTGTGAGGGTAAATGACATCATCCTAAGCCCATATAATAAGATATCTACACAGTGGCTATTTTTTATCTTTTCTGTTTTTTTTAGATAGGGTCTTGCTCTATCTTCCAGCCTGGAATGCAGTGGTGTGATCACAGCTCACTGCAGCTTTGACTTCCCAGATCCTCCTACCCCAGCTTTCAGAGTAGCTGGGACTACGAGTGTGCACCACCACACCTGGCTAATCTTTGTATTTTTTGTAGAGATGGGGTTTCACCATGTTGCCCAGGCTGGCCTTGAACTCCTTGACTCAAGCAGTCCTCTGGCCTTGGCCTCCCAAAGTGCTGGAATTCAAGGCATGAACCACTGCTTCCAGCCTATTTTTGATCCTTATTTGTCCACTTTTTACCGGATATGTTCACATAATACTTCCAATGTTAGGAAATAAAAACACGAGGGTGGGGATTTTTAGATACTTAAACCACCTTAAGTGTTCTTATTATATGTATTATAATATATATAATATATTGTTATTTATAATTATGTATTAATATAATCTAGGAAATATATATATGTGTATGTATATATGTGTGTTTATACTAGGAGTATTTATACTTACTAGATTAGCATGGAAGTCCAGTGGTCCCAGTGTTTTATTACTTGCCAATAAAATACTTATACTCTGATTTTTAGCTGTGTGATGTCAGGTTGGTTATTTCTCTATAATTCAGTTTCCTTATAAAATGGTAATAATAAATTCAACTCATCCAGAGAGTTGTAGGGGATTAAATGAGTTTATTTACGTAAAAATCTTAGCTCTCAGAATTCATATAAAGAACCTGGCAACCAGAAGATCAGATTGAAATTTTCATGGTACTAGAATTATGAAGGTGCTTACACACACACACACTCACACACACACACACACACACACATATCAAAGCCTTCCAGTGATTTGTTGCTTGTCCAGCTTTCCCCTTTGGCAATATCTTCATGGTAAATCTAACTTCCATGAACACAAATTCCATACCCTCCCTAGTTGCAATCATTTTGTTTTTGAAATTGGAGAAATGCTGAACTACACTACAAGTGACCCATGACAAAGAAGACATTTTGAAGCTAACAAAGTAAAGAAGCTTACTACTAAAAAATGGCAGCAAAAATTAGACTGAGAAATCTGGTGAGAGATCATCTTGTCTGTATTCATCTTAGTTATCTTCTAATGTAGATTGTGGTTATGGTTACTGTCAGCTTTTATATAAAAGAAATCTTAAATGACTATACAGTGTAGTACCGTCCAAAATTTTTAGGTCGATAAGATACAGCATGTTCCTCATAATAGTGGGAAATCATGTTTTTACAAAACAAACCAAATACAGATTTTAGTCCTAAGAATATTAGCAACACACTAACCTTATCTATGAAGCAAATGTAATTGGCAACCCTAACATTGAGAGTGTTGTCAGAGCTAAGCACGTATGACTCCAGTGAAGATCCTGGAAGTATAATAAAAATACAATGGACCACAGCCAGAACAAAGGGGAGGGTAAGCTTCCAGCATAAGCCACGTTTAGGTAATTTTTAAAGATAACTGTAATTGAAATGTTAAATCCAACTCTTTGCCAAAGATTTGTTGCCAAAGTTAGAGTTGTGTATATGCATGAATACTTACACTATATGTATTTTTGTCCAGTATCGTGTGAAAAAGTTCTCTGTAAGTTCCATTATTTCGAACTGTTTTTTTCGTTGTTTTTTTTTTCTGTAAACTTTGCTCTTATGGCAAGTTTGTTGATTATCATTTTAAATTGGGAATGCTTGGATTTTCTCTGCCTTGTGAGGTGATGCCAGAACATTCTGGAAAAGTGATAGATTCAAGGCAAACATATAAAGTGAAGGAAGACAAACATGCTCCTGGTAATTAATACAGTACATCGCTGAATAAAGCATATAAATCTTGTATGTTTGTGTGTGTATTATGCCTATATTTGTAGTCCTGAATCAACAATATGACTGTTATCTTTTTCTATGTACATTGCATGTTCTGATTTAAAATTTCAAAATACTTTCCTATGTCAATGACAATCTTAATAGAGTCCAATTAGTTCCACAAGGCACTTTCTGATGCACAAGCCTCTGGCTTGATTGCGGTGAATGGTGGGTATTTCCTGTGTTTAAGCCCACATATGGATTGAGTAAGGCAGTGGCAGAGGGACTACTGTTTTCCTTCACTACATCTTCATTTCTTTTTCACAGGCTAAGCCTTTTTGTTTTTCCTGGCTCTGTTGTCAAAATACTGACCAAAGTTTTGGCTCATGGCTTGAAACACCAGGCCAAAACAATCCTCTGGAAACTAGTGTGGCAAAATATATTTTAATCTATACATTCACCATTCAACCATGTGCATAACCACACCCATTGACCCACTCTGTGGTTTAAAAACAACACGAGTTTGCCCCCAGAACAGTTTGATTTATATGACAAGTTTTTTCAAGCCTGCTCTATCAACATTAAAAAATGTTCTGAGGCTTGGTTTCATCACATCTCTGGTGGAAAAAAAAAAAGTTTAGCTACCCTAGGATCGTTTTTTTTTTTCTTGTTTTTAAAAATAAGGTGGATTTCTTGTGCATTCTGCAGAATTTCTTTGCAAATGTATTTAAGCAGAATCAGAAAGTACTTAATTCAATTATTAACAGTGTTTCTTAGTGGGTTTCAAATAAGAAAAGATTAAGAATTTTCCTTGAATGAGTCATCATATTTTCCTTTTAGGTTAATTCAAAGTGATTAATTCCTCGAAGTGTCAGGATCTACTCTTTTTTTTTTTTTTTTTTTTTTTTTTTGTCTTTGCAGAAGTCCTGCACTAGTTCTTTATTAGCTATGTTTTGCAATATAAAAGCTCCAAGAGTTGATTTTCCAGTCAAGTTTAAATATTACTTGAGAGATAAGATTATCCAGAAGTTATCCTGATGAGCTTTATTATCTGTGGACCTGCTCTTAATTATTCATCCATTTCATTTCCTCTTTGAATATCCACTGAATCCCCCTTTTAAAGTTCTGAACTAATGAATATTTGAATTAATGCTAATTGCATTTTATGTCAACAAAACAGATTTTGATTTGTGTCTAAAAGTACCTGCTCCACTCAAGATGTTTGCCTTCAACAAGGCTACATTGGAAAATTTTACTGAATTACATTAAATTTCCCACCTGGATTTTCTCCCAGATGAACAACAAAAGCTAAAGTCGTTAAGAAAATATCCTTTGACTTTAAATTAAGTATTAAAACTTTCAGCAAAAGACAATTTATAGTGTGTGCTGCAGAGAATTTTACAGTTTCCCCTCTCTGAACTAAAAGAAAAAAGGAAAAAGGAAAGTAAGGGAGGGGCAAAGTCTTTTCAATTGTAAGCATCTCATTCATATTCTTTCTCTCTCCTTTTTAAAATTCTAATCTGATTTATATCTCCAGGAGGTCTGAAAAGAATAAAGTTTTTGAAGGTCCAAAATCTAGAACCTCCTTTTTGAAAGTAAAGGACACTGTTGATTTGGGAACATAGCATAAGAGAGAGAAGAGGTGGAAAAGGAACAAGGATGAGGACGTGACTTCTGATTGCTGGTGACATACTTTGGGCTAGCTGATAATATAATGTTTCTTTTAGTTAGTTGGATCTTTAGACTTAATTGTTCTGTTCCATATCTTCAACCCAACTGCCATTTGCTAAACTGTGAATTTCCATAAAGCAGAGACATTCTGGGTTCAAACTACATTGATAGTTTTAGATTCCCAGACCTAATGGCTTTCATGTGCATTTAGGAAAAGGGTATAAGATATTGAATTGAAGACAGCTTTGGGGGTAGTCACTGCCTGTCGGTACCTGTGCCTGTTACCAGGGTACCCTAGTTCTCAGAGCACCTAAGAATCCCTGACTGCCAGCAGTCTTCACCTGGAATTCACCAGGACATCACAACCCATGGTAAAAGTACCAGTGTAATCCAGCATGCAAACACGTGCAACCCGGGGTGGAGGAGGGAGTGCTGGCTATCACACATTGCTAAGTACATCTCTTTGAGGAAGTAGTGCATAACCCAAGGGCCATCCAACTGTCAAGGAAAACCCACAAATGCATTAGAAGGCCAACAGTATACCTGGATCTCCTACATTTAAATGAGATGTGATTTTCATAAGCTAAACTGTATCTTGTAGTGCGCCTTATAGATGATTAAAAATGTGTAGTCATTTTGTAGGAAACAAAAGAGAAAAGCTGAATATACTTGGAGCAAACAACTGTTATTTATGAACAAGAGGGCTTATCTTGGTATCTGCGATCTGTTTAGATATCAGTGCTAGAAATACTGGATATTGAGTATCAAGATTTTTTTAATAACTAAGACTAATAAAATATTTCTTGAAAGGCTCAAAATTAACAAAATTATATTGCACTATTTTTATTAGAATGTACAGTTTATCAACTATTACTAATACATTCTTACTCTCTAATGCAACAGGAATACATCTGTTTTTAATACTTGCTGTATAGATTCATTAGCTTACCAGTCTTTCTGATGTTTCTGCAGTGGCAGAATAAATATCATAATTAATGCTATTTTTGTGTTTATATATGCCCTTGTTGTACAAGATCAGAGATGTTATTGGGTCTGCTAATGTGACCTTGATTTTTGCCTCAGGTGATTAGTTTAGGAAATGAAGTGTGTCCACTCATTATCCATTGGAGATTGCAAAGATACCACAGACAATCAAAATTATAATTCCAAATGAAAAGAAAGCATGATTCTTTAAAAGTGTTTAGAAGGGTGCGCAGCAGGGCATATTTTCTTTCTTACTGGCAAGAGTTTGTAACTGGATATGTTAACATTACTGAGAACATGAAAACATGAAACAAAAGTATTGATTCAAGAATTAACTGAAGAAAAGAATCCAAGTGCATACTGGCTGGTTTTAGTTTATTCTTTTAAAGTACAAGTTACATCAGTTGTTTATGGCAGGCAGGTATAACTTGGCTGGTCCTTCTTGTCATGCATTTCTCAACATACATGAAAGAAAGTGTTATTTGTATTGCTAAATTTACATTATCTCCTCTTTAATTGCATCAGCTGCTAACTAGATCTAGAAATAATGACATTTAAAGGGAAAATGGCAACCATCTCCAGAAGACTGCATTATAATGGAAGAACGTAATTAATTTAACCTCACAATCCTACATAATGGCTAGCCTTCATCATTTCCACAGATGGAGCTCAGAGGAATTAACAACATCGTGCATCCCCACAGACTCCACAGATTGGCTGGCCAAAGGGAGATTTTTCTTTATGTTCCTTTAATGCACATATTGACAATGTCTGCTTGAAGTATACTAAAAACACAGAGTGTATGGCATTAAGAGGTGAAAATGAAAAACTCATTATTGCAAAAATACTCTGAAAGAGGCAAGACAAATTCTCTTTGTTAAGAGATGTGAGACCAAGAATTCAATGTTACCTGTAAATATTTTTTCAAGTTTAAATTTCGACAGAAAAGGAAAGCAAAGCTTAACTTCAGGAAAATTAGAGATTTGCAGGTGTCTATAACTAGTCTTTGAAAATATCATTCTTCATTTATTTCTTTCATGAATAATTTGTAATATTTTCCAGAACTTTTGCTAGTATAAGAAAATTGAGATATGTGAGGTTTTTGTATTCATGCACAGGTACAATAGGGAATATTTGGAAAAGATAATTGGATCACCAGATTGGTTTAGCTGCTATGCTATTTCTTTTACAGTGACTATTTCCTGAGGCTTTATATACTGCTCAAAATAATTATCAGTGACGAGGTCTGGGAGCATCTCTCCCAATCATTTTTCTTACAAAGAAATCAGGTTCTATATATTTTTAGTAAACCATATGTTTGTTACCTCACATTCCTTCATTGTGAGTATAAACATGGATGCGTGTTTTTCTGATCACAATGAACAGAGATAATCTCAGAAAATATTGGCAGTAGTCCCTGAGGGAACCCCAATTTGAAGACCCTACTGATAACTTAGATGTATCAGATAAGAAAACAGTTCCTTTAATAGATTTCCAAGCGGATAGTCATGAAATTGAAATTATTTACTTGGGTCCCATAGCGATCATAGAAATAGGGAAAACGACAGCTGCGTAGTGTCACCGGAGAAAGACCACTGCCGGTATTAACGCGAACGGTCCCCCCTTCATTCAATGGCCATGGCACTTCCGCGTGCAAGCTCTGTATTAAGGGCGTTTTAGGGGCGTATTGGGGCGAGAATCCGCCTTTCTTGCAGGTGCTTACAACGAATGTCGGGTTTTACAAACGTTTTCTGTCACAGTGGTTTTTTGAGCCGTTGATCGAAACCTCCAAAATGTCCCAAATCTCTCTCCACCTCTGGAAAACTACCGCCATCCACCCTCTGGCATTCTCCAATCGGGCTTTCTCCAGGTAAAGCTGAGGGCGTCTTTACCTGGAGAAAGCTCTATTGGTCTTCAGGTTGCACATGGCTAACAATTAGCAACCTCCCTAAATGCATTAGCAAAGGTGTTTCTCCAGGAAACGGTAACTGGGCGTCCTTTGCGTCCTGCACAGTCACCTTCCCGATTCTTGGGAAGAACCCGAGACGTCTAGGACCCGGCTGACGCGTCAGGGCTGGTCAGCACTTCCTGGCGCCTAGCTTTGTTCTTGCCCCGGACTGTGTCCCAGGATTCCCCCAGAGCAGTGGCGGCCCCAGAAATTCTAGGAGGCCTCCGCTAAGGGCAACAATTGGCTTGGGTCTCACGGCTGGAGGTGGAGGGGTCTTGTCTTCAAGCTGCACTGCACTGCACGCTGGCATTTTTACCACTTAGATTGGATGTTACCGGCGGGCGGCAGGGGGAAGAATGCTAACGCTGACCCAAGAGACCTTTACGGATGACTTGCAACTGGCCGAGGCTAAGAACGCCAAAAAATGCGGGGATGTCCATAAAGGCGAGAAGAGACTATGCTTTACTTATCGTAGTTTTCTGCCGGCCACCGTTTTTGATAGTAAGAAAATGGTACTGACTACAAAACAGTCTAGAATTTAGGGATGAAAACGGAGGTGGGGTTGGGATTAGGGCTGGAGGCCATGGATTCTTAGAAATCAGAAAAGAAGGGAGACGAGTTCGGGGTTTGTCGCCCGAATCTGTCAGCAAGAGGGCATCTGGGTTTGGGAGTGCTGTGTCCTGGCCTTGTAGCGCGGCATTGGGAGGAAAATGCCCCAGCCTGCTGTTACTCTGTACTTGCGTTAGATACACTGGAAATCCGATCCAGAGTCTACGACCACCTTGCTGGGTGTTCATTCACTGAACACATATTTACTGGTGGGTCGTTCTGCACCAGGAACTATTTTAGACGATGGGCATACAGCGATGTCACCGTGGGCAGGTCACTTGACCCCTGGAAATGCTCTTCTGCAGCAGAACTGCAGGGTTGGACGACTGCAATATAGCAAAGATCCCTTCGGCTGTCAAATATGACACAGGCACGAAGGGGTGTGCCCTCAACTGACAGATGAGCCCCCTACTCTAGGCAGTGGGCGGGGAGAAGGACCCGATAGGCCATTTTGCTTTGGTCACTTCTGGGCAGGGGAGATGCTATTGTTCCTAGTGCTAAGCCCGCAGAACAGAACTGTGCAGGGGTGCGGAAATCTAACTCATCCTAGCCACGGATGAGGCTCATTTTCCAAAATACTGCCGCAGTCTAGGTGAAAACTCCCTTCGGAAGCTTATCCTTAAGTATCTGACACTCCTTGGTGTCAGAACAGGCCTCCTTTTGCGACAAACGCGCAGCATTAGGCCCCTTTACAGCTAGGCGCCACGGGCCGGGCCAGTCCTCACCGGGCGACTCTTGCTGTGACCCGGGGTCCCACTCCCGCCTAGCGCTGGGAGGAGAAACCGACGCCAGTCGCTGCAGCCGGGGCCACCTCAGTGACCCGGTCCCCAGTTTGCGCTGCCCCGCGCTGCAGAAGCGATTTTCCTGTCCCAGTCAATCGAAACCTTGTGTGCATCCGCAGCGCTTCCTGGGCGTTTGCCTCTAGCAGATGCTGACAGTGGAGTGCCAAAAAGAGGGAGAGGACTGCCACGGTTACTCTGCTCCTGGGGTCACCATGCGCTCTCCCCCGGCACGTTTCGCTAGTTCCTGGGGGTCCCGCTTCAGGGCAGCAGCATCCCTGCACCCTCTCCACAGGTGGTCTCCCCGACGCCACAGGTGGCCAGCAGGGCGCGGGTGGGCGCAGGATCACCTCTCTCCTGCCCAGGCCTCCCACTCCTTCTCGGCACGCTCTGGCGGGGTGGAGAGAGAGCCTTCTACAGCTAGTCTAGCTCGGCGCAGTTCCCGTCTGTGGCCTCCTAATCCCACAGCCACAGCGCCTTCCTCTAACCTCCCTCGGTGGGCGTAAAGCCTCCCGTTCCTTCTGGCTCATTCCTCCTGCTCCCTCCCCCTGAACCCCCAACTGAGAGCTGGGAACCTGCGCCAGTGACTGCGAGACAGCGTTGACCGGCCGCGGCCACTGTGGAGCTAGGGGGAGAGGCGGGGAAGGGAGGGAGGGGCGGGAGAAGACCGAACCCTGGGAGAGGCCGTGGGTTGGGGCAAACCGACCCTCGCAGGGCTAAGCAGAAGCAGCTGCTAGTAATAGGCACCGCCGGGAGGCAACTGGTTTCCCCGCCCGGGACGCTCGTGTCTGCCGCGGGCGCGCGGGCGGTGGCGTGGAGAGAGCCAGCGCCCGCAGAACTGATCCGCAGCTCAGGGCCGGCAGACCTCATCTGCAGACTTACCCGATCTTGAAGAAACTCAGCAGCCCCAGGGGGCTTTCCTGATCTGCCCTCCTCACCAAGGCGTCATAAAATGCCCCTTACATCCACTTCTCCCACTGGAAGGAGCTCTCTCCTTTTCCTTCCTTGCATCCGAAGAATGGTGCTAAATAAGCGTTATTCAAAGCTCCACAAGGACATGGGACGGTGGATGTCAGT
The DNA here is from genome assembly GCF_009764315.1 of Trachypithecus francoisi. Lineage (NCBI taxonomy): Eukaryota > Metazoa > Chordata > Mammalia > Primates > Cercopithecidae > Trachypithecus > Trachypithecus francoisi. Next base: position 27,049,614 of record NW_022681472.1, on the reverse strand, counting down.
TGAAGTTTCCTCACCTTTTCACACCCAGCATCCTTGCAGAGATGACCACACATCTCCCATGGTTTCCTGAGGTCAACCAGCAAGGACTGGCTTCACTTAGAAGTATCTCTTGGGTTATCTTTTCCCAAGTACTTCCGAGAAGCAAAATAAGGACATGTCTGCTGCCGTGTCGGAAGCTTAAAATATTAGACAAGTGTTTTTAAATGAAGAATTTGGAAACTTAAGAAAATATCTGTCGTGTATGGAAATCCACGACAAACCCAAACGGGCTTTTATCTATCATTTTCTCTCTCTCCATTATCCACATGAATATAAAAACCCTGTGATTTTAGGAAGCATACGTAAACCACAGGCATTTGGCATTTGCTCTTGTGTTTTATTTCCATACATTCGTGAATTGGTAATTGGCCTTCAAAATCTATACATTTGAAAATATATCCTGAAAAAATAAAGCTCAGCTCAACCTTTTATGCAGTTTCTTTTTTCTTTTTTTGGGGAATTAGGGGAACGTTTTCTAAAGTCTCCCCCTGGCACGCGGCCCCAGGTAGAGTCCCACTGCTTTCTCAGCCTCTGGTTCCACTACCTCGGTGATATCTAGCAATAAAATCTTTGCAGTCCCCAAATACAATCAATCTAGAATTTTCCTTTTTGGATGTTTAGATCATGCAAAGTTTTCATTACAATCTTGTTAATAGGTTTTATTTAATTCAAGACATGTTAGAAAAGAAAAACAAAATTCAACATTCTTATTGGGGAATATGTTTTCTTAAATCTTGACTTGATTGAGGTATCAGAAGTAGCACTTTATCTTCTCTTTTCCAAAGAAAATTCGTTTTCGATTTTATTTATCAAATGATGCATCTACATTGACAGAAGTTTGTCTTTTCCTTTTAGTTACAATAAATTATTTTTAGCCAAAAGACATATTCTGAAGCAAAACAGCTTCCAGAAGCAATCCACTTTCTTTTATTTATCTGCCTACCTGTTTAGCTGCCCAAAACATATCATAAAAGGATGTTCTTTCATCTTCTCTAATTCCTGAGGGCTTGACTGCTCTCTAAAGGAATGAAATTCGAATGTCCTGTTTGAAGGAGGTGACACATTTCTGTGTCTTAGATTTGGACAAAGAAGCTGTTCATAATCTTTGGTAAAATAATCTACAACTACTTAGAAACAGCCTCAGGAACTGCATCTCTCTTTTGAGGCTTCCCAGTAAAAATCCCCACGACATGCTGCTTGTACATTTCTGTCCATAGACACGTCCCTGTTCAGACCATCACCTTCGCTCTTCCACTTTTATTGGATAAGTGCAGCTGTGAAGAACCAAAAACAATAGAGACTGGGAAAGAACAATGGAGATTCTCGGATTCTAAAGCTGTACCATAATTTCCAGTTTCACTTCTCTCTTCCCCGCCTCCCCCAGTCTCCTATCCAATTTGCAGGACCACGTGTGCGGTTCTGCATCCCACAGTTTCTTCTCGAGTTTCTTATACAGTTTTTGTTTTTTTCCTCTCAAGTAGTCAGGGGAAAAAAAATGCCGAGGGGGAAAAAGGCCTGAAATCGAATTGCAGATCCACCAGGCAGAGCTATAGGTCGCGCCTGCACACTGGACCAGCTCCCAGAGTCTCCCAAGACTTCTAGGAGACTGCCTCAAAATACACCAGCGTCCTAGGCTTGAGAAACGAGATAAACCTTGCCTAAGAAGCTAGATTTCTGTAGAGTGAAGGTGAAATCGACGAAAGAAAACCCTTCTACCTGAGGTGAATTTCGCTTAACTGTATGAACTGGGCTCAAGTCGTTTCTTGGTCTTTGGTCATATGATTCCTCCCAAGTCGCCACAGACCTGCGGGCGACCCCAGTCTCTCTCTCTCTCTTCCTCTCTCTCTCTCTCTCTTTCGCTCCTCCTAGCTCAATTTTCGTATCAAATGAGCCACCCACTTTTGATCCTTGCAACCACATTTGCAGTATTTCTTAACAGTAAACACTGCTTTGTGATGCAAACTATTTGATCAGCATTTCTAGCTCACAATTAATTTTCTACATGCGTTTATATCCCCTTGTGTCTGGCCTCACTGGCAATCCACTTCCAACAGCACTGAATACAGGTAAACAAATGCACGCCACGTTTTGCCTCCGTGGATGTCATTGCATCTGCTTGCATGTAAGAATTACCCGAGTTGCTGGGACCCGACCCAGACTTATTAAATTAGTGACTTGAGACTGCTAAGAAATTATACATAACTTAAAGATTAAAAATTGTTATAAGGGATCACACTGCAGGGACTACAGGGTTCATATGTTTTCTTGCTTACATATGTGTGTGTGTGAGTAACTGGTTTTTACTCCAACTAACATTTTGTCCCAGTTGATCAGTAGTTTTCCTTAGCTGTTGTTATTCGAGTTTTCCTTTTGCATATATACATTCTATGATTTTAAGGGAAGTACCTACAGTATGTTAGATTTAGGCAATATTTGGGCTAGCCATTTACCTCATTATCTTCAGCAAATCAAGTGAAATCCTGGGACAGATATTTCAGAATAAAATGGCCAATAGTTGTTAGTATATTGTGCATTCTGAAAAATAAATGATAAAATTTATCCTTTGGAGTCCCTCCTTTCAAACTCACCATAAACATATGGTTTTGAGTTATGATTCAGTTTATACATATATTTAATATCATGTAGGAGCACTGGTTTTAAGTGATGGCGATAAAGCAATTTTCAGTTTTGTTCCTTAACAGATAGGTTAAAAATAATACATTTATTTGATAAAATAGAATATCGTAGCCAAACAATACACACAAACAAAATATCTCTGTTAGGAGAGAAACCACATGGAGTCAAGGAATTAAAACAAAACAAACAAACAAACAAACAAAAAACAGACAACAAAACAAAACAAGTCAACCCTAATCAGCAATTCAGCCCGCCATCTGACAAATATTCAAGGACACTTAGATTTTCATTACCCAAAATAGCTTTTCAGTGCCTCTTATTATATGTTAAGAAGTAAAGACAATTACCACGTTGGAGACTTAATTTTCCTCACTTTAAATATTTTATACCTATCAAACAAACAACGTATTGTTTGCTTTCCTCTTTCCACTATTCCTTTGGCACTAATTTTGGCACATTGGTGGTGCTTGGTTTGGCATACAAGGCAAGGAAGTCTGAACGTTATTTTTACTGCTACCTCTAGGACTATTCTTCAGGTTTATTGTTGGCTAAAGGAGAGCTGCTTGTTTCGTCTCAATGGGCCTCCATCCAGTCTGTGTTTTTATAGAACAAAACCTTTAATGTTACATCTTTTTGATGAATCCAAGCTTTCATATTCTGGCCTTTGTGAAATAAGGGTATACCCATTTAGTTTTGTTTTTGCATGATGATAGAAGTCACAGAATGAAATAGATTTTTCTTTTTGAAGAGTTTAACTGTAATTTACAACTGTAAACCAAAGTCAACAAAAGTACTATCAGCTATCTGCCAAAAGCATGGTCAAGAAACAGCAAATAAGATTTAACCTAGATAAGTGCAAGTAGTATGTCTAGGGAAATATAATCTAAAAGTCATAAACTTGAGGTCCACTCTTCATGAGTCAAACTTCGAAGCATTTCCATTCTCCTGGCCATTGGGGTTTACTTGTGGAGCATGCAGTTCTGTTCTAAACCATACTGGAAGAGCAAAATGATGAATATTATTTTTAAAATTCACCTGCAATTTTACTCTTGAAGAAAAAGGTGCTATTTTAAAACTTCCTTAGTTGTGAGAAAAAAATAATAAATCTGATGTTTGTCATATGATACAGACAGTTTAAAAGAACAATCAGCCATTGCCTTTTCCAGGGGGAGGGGGAGAATGTGACTGACACATTGAGTAATCATACTCCCCAAAAGCACTCGTTAAATATCATCTCTTTGTAAATGTCAGCTCACAAATGGATATGGCAGTAAGTAGAATAATCTGGATAAAAGTAAATTGAAAGTTCAGGAAAGCTCCACCTATAACAGTTGACAACAAAAAGCCTATATACAGACATACATATGTATGACAACAAAAACATATAGACATATAAGTGTACATATTTATGCCAAGAGAAAAAAGTGATAAAATAAAAATTAGATAAATTAAGTTAAACATGCAGAAACATTTTATCTCAATAACTTTGATGCACTAAAAGGAAACATTCAACAGGACAGGTTTTCCTTTTTAGTTAATTAAACATACAGTAAAGTTTAGCATAGTAATTATTTATGAGACATAGGTAAAACATTACTTGAAAATTAACCTTAAGTGTTTACTTTAGTAGAAATCTAGTCAAGAATCCTAGTGTTGCATTCCTCACTTGGTCTCCTAAGCTGACAGTGAATAAAGATAAAAGTAAGCTTGTTCCCTTCACCCCAGATCCTTTCACTGCATACCTCCCAAATCCCTGGTATAATTAAAGAATCTGGTGATGTCCTTTAGAAGTCTTGATGGGGAAATTTACTTCCTAATGTTAGCCAACAATAGCTGGTTTAGAAAACCAGTCCTAATGTAATAAGAAATTGACTGGAAACAATTTATGGCTCATGTAATAAGTTCCTATTTAGTGAGTAAACTTCTCCCTAGTTTAGTTCACACATGTTTTAGGGGATCAATGGGCATATAAAATAATTTTCAGATTACAGGATATTCCAGCAGATTAAAGAGTGCATGTACTTATATAAAGGTCCTAGAGCTTAGAGACTGTATCTTTAGTCTTAGCATAACTTTTGTTGGTATTATTATTCTAGTGCCTTCGACTAATGCTCTCTAGACTGAAGAGATGCACTTTATACTGAAAGAGTTAACATAATTCCTCACCATAATAAGTGACTTAGCTAAGTGAAAGTAAAAAGCCCAGTACTGGAAACAAATGATTCATCCATTCAAAGTTTCTTTAAATTGTTTCTGTATATAAGAAAATTCCTAACTAACACTTGGGGAGGTGGCTTCACTCTAAGCTGTTCCCACATGGTCCAGTCTTCTCCCACTGGTGCTCAGGAATAAATCTTGATCTCAGTTAAAGTGTTGGATCTTCATTCTCCTTCTTAAGAATAACGGCTTTTAGATGCATTTGGCAAGTTTTTCTATAGGAAAATATATTGCCAAACTAAATAATGAAGGAATTTTCAAAGTGTGTGTTTGTGTGTGAGACAAAGAGAGAGACAGAGAGTGAATGAGAGAATTTCTTTTGAATCAGGACTGGTCACAACATACCTAACCTGTCAGTGTAGGCAGAATATAAATGCTCAAAGAACTAGAAACTCTTGTTGATTTTTGCCCTTTGCTTTTCGTAGATCTGTATTTGAGAATATGAATAGAACCTGAGTTTAAATGCACGTTTCTATCACATGTGTTCTGTATTTATGCCATAAGCCAGAGTATAACTCTACACTTCAGCAATTTTTGTGCCTTCATATGAAAAAAAAACCATTGTCATGTCTTTATGGTACATAATTTAGGTTAGGATAGCAGTTAGGATTAACATGTTACAATATGTAAACAGCTGAATGTTCTAAGTCCAATACAAACTAACAGATACATAATTGAGTCCTTATGGCATATTCTAGTTATTCATGGAAATTCTACAGATAAATATGTCTGTATCTACGTCTGTATCTAGATATGTATGTAAACTCGAATATAACCTCAGATGGATAATTATGAATATATGTTCTCGCCTGTTTTGGCTTGGTGTTGCAAAGGACATTTAAATTTGTATTGAAAATTTTATTTATACTTGTATTCATCTAAAATTTAAAAATTAAGTATACTTTAATCAAAAATAAACCCATCTTTGGTGGTATTTGCAGGTGGTGACCCTATATCCAGGCAGGACTGTAAATCCACACTGTGTGCCTGTGACTGATTTGGGATTTGGATTTCTGATCTGGCTGAGTGATGTGTAAAAACCTCAAGTAGTCAACAGCTCCCTATTGGCTATGCATCTAAGGGGCTCAAGAACATTGTTTATTCCAGCAAGTGTCTGGAATACATTATACTGGATGAATTGGCTCCTGCTACTCCTGTTTTGGAGAATATGAAGAATTTTATACTGTGCTAAAATAAATGTACTTTGTGCAAATAATTTTCCTAAATAAAAAATTCGGAATATGACTCTATCTGCTGAATCCACTACTGCCAATATTTTAAACATACAGCCTTTCTAAAAGAGTAATGATGAAATAATTCTCCACATCTTCAAATTTAGAAACTGGTTCAACATTTAGATCGGTTTTTATCCAAGGCCATGTGAAAGTGAGTTTCCCTAAAAAAATAGAATGGTCAGATATTTGGGTTGAGAACTGTTCTCTCAAACTTTAAGAATACTAGGATAAAGTATCAAAATAATTCTTCTATTTAATACATAAAAATTTTAGGTGATATGTTACTTCTGAATTATATAAATTGATTTTTAAAATATGATTTTCAAATAGATAGTATGCTTGCAATCTTTGACATGAGAAACTTTCATTGCCTTTGATAAGTTCTTAGCAAACACTTATATCTGGTAGCTTTGGGTTATTTTTTCTCCCCCCCTAAATAAAATTTTTGATCACCTAATCTTTAAGAGTCTCTGGATCTGCTTTTTTATGTTATAGTAATTCTTTATGAATAGGTAGAAAGCATAGGTAGTAGTTTCCTCTTCAAAAAGGAAAAGCCATCCTCATCACCTGCGTAATTTGGTTAACATTTCTATTTGGGCAAGTATTGGAGTCTTATTGGGTTAACAGTTTATTGATGCATTGATTTCTACATGAAGTCTCCCTCACCCAATATACATGGTCTATTTTGGAAAGCTTCTGGGTCTAAAAACATAAAAATATCCAACAGTTAAGGACCAAAAAAATCAATCTTTGTGTAGATTTCTGATGATTTCCTGTGTTGTTCTTATCTCAGAATCTATAATCTGTGGCCTTTGAAGGTGAAGGATTAGATCTCATTGTTCTGACTCTTCATGGCATCTAGGACAAGTTAACAGACACTCAATGACTGACAGAAACAATGGTAAAGTGAGTGAATCTAGACAATTTTGAAAGAGTATGTACAATAATACCTGCATTCATGCTATGATTTCTACTTTCTAAGGCCCTTTTGCTTACATGATCTCATTGGATGTGAACAATTGGGTGGGGGATGGGGAAGGGATTTCATCTGCGGGAGAGAAGAGCCAACATTCTGATGCTCACTGAGAAGTGATGAGTCCTTATAAGAGCAAATCATCAAGGTATCTGCATATCTTTCACTGCTCCTGATTGGATTCCCCAATCAAGTAAGAGGAAGTTCCTGGAGAAGGAACATCTCAGATTACTGGCTTGTAATGGATGCTTCATCCAATGCTGAAATACTTTGCATTTGAATCAAGGTTCTCTAGCTCCCCTTAGGTTACAGAGACAAGGGAATTTTGGGGTTACAGAAACTTCCCCCTACCATCCCAAAGCGTCCCTTGATGCAAAGAAAGGCAAAAAGTTTAGAAGAAAGGATAATGGGTTAGGCCTGGGCATTTAGTCGAGGCTCCCCTGCCCGACTTTGGGGTAATCCATTTACCATTCTTGGCCTCAGTTACGCTATCTATAAGAAGTTAGAATACATACCTTTAAGATCACTTCTAAAGTTATTTGAATCCCAGAGGTTTTCATAAGTTTCAGGCTGACTGAATATTCCTTTATATCCAACCTAGAGCCCCTCGCCCCAAATCACCAAATCACTCCACACATCCTCCCCTTCAGAACCTCCCCATGCACACCTAGCTCCCTTGCGGTGACAGAGCTAACCCACCATCCCCTCCTTCTGTTTCTGAGGCCTCTCCCGTAGAATACACTGCAGGGACCAGGCGTCCAAGACACCCCGTGGGGCAGTGGGCAGCAGGCCCAGGCTCCGGCTGCAGAGCGGAGGGGCGTCAGGCCCAGTGAAGGGGCTGTGGGTGGGGGGTACGGGGAAGACCCGAGGGGTGCTGGGAAGAGGGCTCCCCTCTCCAGCGCCAGCCCTGGTGTCGCTGTGCACTCGGAGCCGCGCGAAGGGCGCCCCTCGACCCGGAGGCACAGGCGCATTTAGAAAGGAAAGAAAGAAAAAGCCACCGCTGACTCGAATTTCTGGAAGCCCGAGCCGGGTTTTTTGCCCTAAACACCGAGGCGGAACCCCTCTTAGCGCTGCCCCGGCCTCTCTGTTACCCATTTTCGGTTTGCTTTTGGAAGAACCGGTTCCTCAGCCCCGCGTCGCCGCAGTTGTGACACGAGTAAGTGCAGCCGCGCTGCCCGGAGCCCGCCGGGGTCCCCCGCGCCCGCTTCCCACCGTGGCCCGCGCCGGCCGCGCTCCCGCCCCGCCCCGCCCGGCCGCCCCTTCGGCTTCGGCCTCCAGTTGGGTTGCGGTGTCGAGGAGACGTTGTTGTGAAACTAAATCTGACCCTGGGTTCCCAGGCGGCGGCCCAGAGCCCGCGGCTGCTGACACCCTCGGCCCCACCCGGGGACAGGAGGGCGGCGATCGGCGCCCAGGAAGCGGCTGAGGGGCGCCCCGACTCCCAGCGAGCGCCGCCCGAGCCCCAGCCCTCCCGGGCAGCCTCCGAGGCCGAGGGTGCCGCCGCCAGGTATGCGAAGCCACCTGGTAGGGAGCAGGGCGTGCGCAATAATGGGGCCTTGCGCGGTGGCAGGCAGGGGAGAGGCGCGGTCGCCCATGGCCCACAGCGTCGGGCGCTGCACGTGGAGGGATGTGTCAAAGGCTGGTTTGTTTTCCTTTGGGGAAGTAGTAACTGAATGGGGCGTCGGGGGACGGAGGGGAGGGTCCTCCTTGCCTGATTTGATGTTGTGATTGCCGTCTTAGACTTGTGCATGCGCTCTAAGCTCCCGTAATGGGAAACATTTGGAGGGCAGCCGGGGCAGGCAGATATTTAGTTTTAGCGCTTTCTGGCCCAGGTCTTTCCTTTGGCGAAAAGTGATTTGACTGGTCCAAGTCAAAGAGGCGAGTTAAAAGACGTAGAGATGAATTGGAGGGGTCTACTTTCGGAGAATTATTATTTCTACTTTCGGAGAATTATTATTTCGGATAATTAATAATTAGGAAAGCAAAGAAAAATAAACAAGATCTCTGCTTTACCTTTCATGAGGGTTGGGGACGGGTGGGTGGGAATAATGCCTGCTGTGTAAACACTTTTCATCGTTTCCTTTATATTAATCAATGCCCACCAGACTTTTGTTGTTGTGGTAGCAAGACCGACTAATGCTAGGTAGGTAAATCATCTCATAAAACTGAAGGTTTCTTTAAAAAATTCCAGTGGGAGAGTGACTGAAATCGGTCATGAAGTGTGAATTATATATTCAAAATAATCAAGCTGGGGGCAGTGGCTCAGGCTTGTAATCCCAGCACTTTGGGAGGACGAGAAGGGCAGATTGCCTGAGGTCAGGAGTTCGAGACCAGTCTGGCCAAAATGGTGAAGCCCCGTCTCTACTAAAAATACACAAAAATTAGCCGAGCGTGGTGGCAGGCGCCTGTAATCCCAGCTACTCGGGAGGCTGAGGCAGGGGAATTGTCTGAACCAGGGAGGTGGTGGTTGCAGTGAACCAAGATGGCGCCACTGCAGTCCAGCCTGGGCGACAGTGCGAGACTTCGTCTCAAAAAAAAAAAAAAATTGGTAAACAGTGTCTACTAAGCACAGAGGATCCTGGCTACGAGTGCAAAGTACAGGAATAATATAAGAGCAGGATGTCCATGTTGGTTAATGAAGGCGTTCTTCCATTTTGTTCAGAAACAGCAGTACCCTCAATGTCCTGGATCTCTCCTTTGAGTTGTTCATTCAGCCACTATTGGAAAATGTGTATTGTATCAGACATTTTGTTACATGGATAAAAATGGTTTCTGCACTGAAAGAGCAAGTAGTCTGGTGGACAATTGTGATCCAATGTGACCGGTGCTCAGATGGGGAAAAAAGAGGTGTGCAAGGCTTCCTGGAGGAGCGGCCTGAATGAGACTTGGAGACCATGTAGGACTCTGGGTGGAAGGGGCATTGGCCAGGTGGAGAGCTGTTGGCACTAGGGGCATCTGGGAGTGATCTGGGGTAGCTGCAGGTGCGCAGGAGAGGCCTAGGGTAGATACTGATGTGCTGGGAGGGTAGCTGGGGTTAGATTTGAGCAGGGATGGATGTCAGACAAAATGAAACTAAATTAGACCTGTTCCCCGCCCAAGAGAGAGCAAAGTGTAACTTGTGTCACCATTTGGAATCTGTGAAGGCAGAGAGAAGTGCCAATTGAGATAGGGCACAAAGACCGGGTGCAGTGGCTCACGCCTGTAATCCCAACACTTTAGGAGGCCGAGGTAGGCGGCGGATCACGAGGTCAGGAGATCTAGACCGTCCTGGCTAACATGATGAAACCTCGTCTCTACTAAAAATACAAAAAATTAGCTGGGCGTGGTGGCGGGCGCCTGTAGTCCCAGCTACTCGGGAGGCTGAGGCAGGAGAATGGCGTGAACCCAGGAGGCAGAGCTTGTGGTGAGCCGAGATTGTGCCACTGCACTCTGGCCTGTGTGACAGAGCGAGACTCCCTCTCAAAAAGAAAAAAAAAAAGAAAAAGAAACAAAATAAGAACTATGAAAAATATCTAAAAATCTAGTAGTGGAATGATTTAGCCTATAAAAAAAGTTGAGATGTTACAAAAGATAATTAGAGACAGAGGTGTTACAATAATGGTATTGATTTACTAATTGTTATCTTAGTAACCTGAAATGCAACGCCTAGAAGTGTCTAATTTTTCTTAGAAAATTGACTTACATGATCTAGCTATTTTTTTATGGGTATAAAAAGTAGACAACTAAGTATATTGCATTATGGTTTTATGACTTTTTATCCTTTATGAAGTGCTTATCATCCATTCACACTTATTTATTGAGCATGTGCTATGTGTAGGGTGCATCATCATTGTTTTCCATCCTATTAGATGGCATTAATGCCATTGTACTGATGAAAAGTTCAGACTGGTAAATATTTCCAAGATTATAGAGTTGATAAGTGCCAGAGTTACAGACTTAAATCCGTACCCTCCTGCACCAAGTTTTCAGTCTACCCTTTGACTCATCCAGACTGGCTCTGCTTTTAGCTTTCTCTCATTCATCATTTCTATCTGTGACTTGAAAGAAGAAAGATAAAGTGATGGTTTTTAGGTGGGCATATTACACAAGACTGGAATGGATATCCTTGTCATTGGCTTACGGAATCATGAGTCAAAGAGAATCTGAGTGAGCTTGACTGATAGGTAGAAACTAGCAAGATGAGAATTTCACAGAAATGAATCAGTTTCCCAAATATAGAACAGAGGAATTACGACTTGAAAACAGGCCATTTGCAGAAGAATTTGAGTATCCCTAAGCTCAGTAAGTGCCAATGGTGTTCAGATCCAGAGGTCATTGACCAACAGGCAGGTCCTGTGGATGGGAATCAGAAAGTTAAGTAAGTAACTCACTTTAAAAAGATGTACAATCAGGTTTCAATCATAGAGAGCAGAGCCTTTAGGAAAGATTGTAATCTTCAAGTATTTCAAGGATCATTTTGTATAGGAGGATGTTGAAATATTGTGTTGATGCAGAAGAAAAATTGACCTTAGAGAAGAGAGCTTTGATGATTCTATTTCAGATTAGTATAAGGAAAAGCCTCCTAAAGACTAAACTTTCCAGCGCTGGACCAGGTGGCCTAACAAACTTGTTCAGAGCTGGAAGGTTAGTCTTTCAGAAGCTTTCAGGAGGTGAGTTTCTTTTCCCAGAAGTATTCATGCAGAAGTGGATTGGCTATCTGCCAAGGATGTTTCAGATGATTCCTGCCCTCAATAGAAATTTGGATTCCCTGACTTCCTTCTGTGACCCCATCACAACATCCTTTGCCATGTATATTTCCATCACATTATGCCACCCATTAACTCTTTTCTTACAGTATTGAGGAGAGACCGATTTCTTGAACCTTTCTAGCTTTGCTCTAATGTGAGTTGCCCTTTGGTTTCAAGGAAAGAGTAAAATTCAAAGAAACCCTGAATCAGTGCCACTTTTCTGACAGCTTAATGCTTTCTCCATTACTGTCTTTTGATTTTTGTTTTTTTGGCCCCTGAGACTACAGTCCTGCAGTCTGATTCCATTAGGCAATCCTTATTTTGGTCAAGAAGTAATGAAAAGTAAGAGTCAGCATCCAGGAAATGAGGAAATTGCTTTGCTAAACTTGAATTGTGGTTGCCACAGGTTGGAGATGGGTGTTGGAGTAGAGCAAGAGGGCATTTATTTTCTCATTCCTGATTTAAATACTAAAAGAAAATTAATCCTGTGGGATCAAATCAATTACTGAAATATCAATTGGATCTTAATATTAAAGAACATTATATGTTTCCTAATCCTCATCTCTTAAAGCAAGGGTATGTTTTCAGCCCCTTCTTCATTTCTGCACCTAAGAATGAATATTGTTGGAGGTTGAACTATATAATTTAATCAAGTAGGAATAAATCTCACCTGCATTTGAGAAGGATATTGGTGGAAAAACAACTAAGCAAAGATCAGCACTAACATCATGTTTAATTTGGAGGGGCAAGGGATAGATATTATGCCCAGTGAAGAAGGCAGTCACCATCTATCAGAAACTAAACTTCAGTTTCTCACTTCCTTAATGGTACTGGGGAAAAAAAGGTTGATAACTTATAGGAATGTAAGTTGTGGCATATTTTTAAAACTCAACTTTGTTAAGCTTATAGCTCAATGAGTTTTGGCAAATATATACACCCATGTAAACACTACCATTGAGATACAGTATACTTTCAATACCCCAAAAAGTTCCCTCAGGCCACTCTGCAGTTCATCACCCCCCAACCTCTGCTCCAGGTAACCACTGTTTGCTTTCCATCATGGACAAGTTGTTGTGGTATATTTTTAACATATCAGGAGGTGTTTGGTGGTAGATCTTTCTAGATAAAAGTAAAGGATAAATATAAAACCCAAAACTATAAAAACCCTGGAAGACATCCTAGGCAACACCATTCTGGACATATGAATGGGCAAAGATTTCATGAGGAAGACACCAAAAGCAATTGCAACAAAAGCAAGAATTGACAAGTGGGATATAAAGAGCTTCTGCACAACAAAGGAAACTATCAACAGAGTGAAGAGACAATCTACAGAATGGGAAAAAATTTCTGCAAACTATGAATCTGACAAAGGTCTAATATCCAGCATCTATAAGGAACTTAAACAAATTTACAAGAAAAAAACAAACAACCCCATTAAAAAGTGGGCAAAAGACATGAACAGACACTTTCCAAAGACATACATGTGGCCAAAAATCATATGAAGAAAAGCTCAACATCACTGATCATTAGAGAAAGGCAAATCAAAACCACAATGAGACACCATCACATACCAGTCAGATGGTTATTATTAAAAAGTCAAAAAATAACGAATGCTGGTGAGGTTGCAGAGAAAAAGGAATGCTTATACTCTGTTGGTGGAATGTAAATGAGTCCAACCATTGTGGAAGACAGTGTGGCAATTCCCCAGAGACTGAAAAACAGAAATACCATTTGACCCAGGAATCTCATTACTGGGAATATACCCAAAAGAATGTAAATCATTCTATTTTAAAGACACATGCACGTATATGTTCAGTGCAGCACTATTTACAATAGCAAAGACATGAAAACAACTTAAATGCCCATCAATGGTAGACTGGATAAATCAAATGTGGTACATATACACACATATACACCATGGAATACTATGCAGCCAAGAAAAGAATAAGGTCACATCCTTTGCAAGAACATGGATGAAGCTAGAGGCCATTATACTTAGCAAACTAATGCAGGAACAGAAAACCAAATAGTGCATGTTCTCACTTGTAAGTGGGTGCTGAATGATAAGAAAACATGGACACATAAAGGGGAACAACACACACTGGGGTCTGTTGGAGGGTGGAGGGTGGTAGGAAGGAGAGGATCAGGAAAAATGACTGATGGGTACTAGGCTTAATACCTGGGTGATGAAATAAGTACAACAAACCCCAATGACACAAATTTACCTATGTAACAAATCTGCACATATAGCCCTAAACTTAAAATAAAGTTTAAAAAAAGTAAAGGAGTAGATATTTTGTATCTCTTCTCCTTTTGAATAGAGTAAGAAAATTCATCATTTAAGTGTAGTCATTAATTTGGACAGCAGCAAAAACAACAACTGAGTGGAGCCAGTTTTGCTTGCTGCCAGTTGTTCTGCAGCTTGTTATTGTAAGACTGATCCTATGGACTTAGTAGACTGAGAAACTGTTTCTATGATATATTGTATCAAAACAACATTTGAAGAAGACTAGCAATGCCCTAAATTCAGTGGATGCAGCAGAATCAATATACCACCCTAGTAAAATTGCAAAGCTTCTTATGTGCAATTAGATTATGTTTTAGATGATTTTCTTTTGGTTGCTTGAATTTCCTCATTACATACAGGCCTTATAGGACTGTGGTTCTCAAGCTGTGTACATATCACTGTTCCTCAAATCCCTTATGGGTGTGCCATCAATAATAATCAATCATTACTTATTTAGAGTTTTCTTAATGTTGTTCACATAGTAAGTACTATATTAAAATAATTTGTAGGTTTAATGTTCTTGAAAATATAGTTTGAATTCAATTTTGCTTACCAAATAAGCATGTCATCATTCTAATAAGGATCAGTTCATTTGACTTTCTACTTACCTTGCATTTTTCATCTGAAGTTAGAAGGAAGTCACATATGGTAGAAGCAGAAATCTGATCATATTTACTTTGAAGCCTGTCTATTCTTTATAAACAGGCTTCACCCTTAAAACTTTAAATCAGCAGTACCACTAAACGAGTGGAAAACCTATACAAAGATATTGGTGTACACATTTACTTCGGTAGAAACCACATCTACAACTAAGACTTTCACCAAGATAGAGACCAACTTGTTTTTCATTAACAGCTTCAATGGTTGGGATGTACCCCTTTTTACTGTTTGAAAGACTGATGAGCATATGGTTTCTGAGTCTGATTCATCTGAGTATGCCCAATCTCTGTTTCTTTGATATAACCAAATTCCTTAGGAAGGCGAAGAAAGCACAGAAGAGGTGACAGACATGGCACCTTGTGGCTTCTGGAGCCATGAAGTAGTGAGTTGAGTAGCGCTCTGGAGGTCATTTATCCAACGGTTCATTTCACTGCAGGCTTCTGTTTGTAAATTTTCTTAGAAACCCCTTGATTTGATATGTTTATTCAATCTGTAGTTGTAGTCTTCTGGGGACTTATTTCAGAATAGCCCTTTTCTTTTCTATAAAGCAATGTTCAGCCACTAGTTTCCTTCTGCTTCTCAAGAATGTTAGAAAACTCAACACTTGGTGAGAAAGCAAAGAGTAAAGAGATGGTGTGTTGTAATGAAAATATTCTTTCATCCAAGGAGCCACAAGTTATTACCGGTATCTGATGGGTCTCTGGTTCATTAGAGATGAAAAATATGGCATCTAAAATCTAACCCATTTTTCAAAATCAGCAGGAAAAGTTAAAATACATGTCAAGTATAAAACAAAAAATAAATATTGTTTTCTTCCCAAGCATATTACCCCCCACTCCCACCCCCACCCTATTTTTCTTCAACCTGGGAAGTCTCTCCCAATGGCCTGCCTGGCTTGACCCTTTCTCTGTCTGCTTCATGTCAGGATAATCTACACTTTCTCCAACTTTTCTTCTCCTAATCTTTTGTTCTGAAAATAGCCAGGATGTTTGTTATGAGCGAGAACTAAAATAAAAATAAGATAAGGTTTACCCGTAAAATGGGGTGCTATTGCTTATTTTGTCAACTGCCTGGCTTTAGCTGATGGAGAGAATAAGAATGATGTGTCTGTATAGGGTGAATATGGATTTAACTGAACCTGGGAAAACTTTAGGCTCAGAGCTCTCTTGCATATTTTTTTTCTTTTCTAAGGAGTAGGGGCTGTTTGTAGAATTGGGAAGAAAGATTGGCAGCCCAGGGAGAGTTTAAATTATAGCAGGAATGCACAGAATAGATTTTTTTTTAATTTTATGTACTTTAAAGTTTCTGTGTTTAAAGCTATTCTGTATTTTGAAAATTAATAGGCCTATGGATTGCAATAGGGCATAAAATATCACTCCCAAATATGTACCTCTGAACTCTTATCAGAACTCTTATCTTATAATTACAATGTCATCAACAGTGGCCCAAGTTCCTAAGGCTTCTGGGCCCCCAAGGGGGATTTTGTATGATTGCAAGTGTTTGTCAGATTACAGTCTCAATTTAGTGTTTTTCTGCAGAGTCTGTTAGATCAGTACCTAAATCTAACATTTATTGCCATCGTTCATTTGCTAGGATGTGTACACTGATTTCAACTCCTTTCCACTCCACTCTCCCTAGAGTGGCAAATATAAGACACTTCCTAAAACTTCCATTATTCCTGTATCAGGTGAGGCAACCTAACAAAATTAGCTTTTCATTAACCGTCCAAAATCTTGCTTTCTAAAACATCCCCTTCGTTCATGGTCAGCAAAGACCATGACTGAGTTCTCCTCCTCCACTTTCCCTAGCTGGGTTTCTTTGAGGGGAGGATTGAAGAAGGCATAGTTCCCCAAGGTGTTGAAAAGATCAATTCAAATGTGGCCATCACTCCTGTTTCCTTGTTGTCTGAGAGGTCTTCTCCTGTTCCTCATGCCACCTGCCCATTCTGCTCAGCAACAGATGCCCATGCAAGCATCTGGCTTGGTACTGTGAATACCAGTCAGGCGCTCTACCACCTGGAGCTGTGGGTGCCCCTACCCTGTTTCCTATGGGTTGTGGTGGCCATGGAAGGGGCTGCATGCCACTTTCTGCTCTACTTAGATGGCCTCATACAGCTACAAAATATGGAGAGTCAGGCTATCATTAAATGCATCTCCAGCCTAACACCGTGCAGCTGTTCCACAATTTTTTTTCAGTTGACCCTTTTTTTCTACTTAAGGAGTTGATGCAGTACATTTCAGGAAGAGGCTTTTCCTCTGTGCTTAGGGTGAATAGCTAACCCAGAATGTTAGACTTGGTAGACAGGTCCCTAGATGCCTCTTAGTCCTTGTCTCTTTCTGAAGGAAAATTTCACTTCAGGGGTCAATAGATGGGTAGGATTCCACTGTGTACAACTCCAAGAGGCACTCCTCCTCTGGAAGGTATCACCATAGTTGACTCAAAAGTGGGTAAGTAAAGGATTTGGCCATTTTGGGTAGATGCACAAGTGAGTGATTAACCCAGTTCCCTGCTTTTACAAGGTGTTGGGGATGGTCTATGAATTGGTAATGGCCACCACACTTATGGCATCTGTCTGTAGGGGCACCTCTGACACCAAGGCACCTGCCTCTGGTACTCCACACATCTCCCCAAACAAATGTCATCCCACTAATCCTCCATCAGTGTGTCCCCCTACCTAATCTATACCTAGATTAGCCTACCTGGATAGTCTTCTACTCCTTTCCTAGAAACCACTCCTAGGTTTACACAAAGCCTCTAAGAAGTTCACCTCTAAGTTCACCTCCATAAATGTTTATGTGTAGGTCTATACAGTTCTATGACTAGTTACTCTCTATGTGTGTAGGTAGGCAGGCAGGTAGGTGGATAGATAAACATCAAGTCACCAGGTTTGCTTGAGCCTGTTTCTTAGGATACTTGAATACTTGAAATAAAGTTCAGGACCAGAAATTTGGTGGATGCTTTCTAGTTGATTGAATGATAGCACCACTCTTTAACTGCCTATTTATTTCTAGCTCAGAGTTTACAAGTATTCAAAAGTTGTCATCTATCAATAACATTCATTCATTCATTTTATTCATTCATTCAAAATATTTAATGAGTGCCATATGTGACTAGAACCAGAGAGTAAGGCATGGTTCTCTCTCTCTTGGAGCTATAGTCTAGTGGGGGAGACAGGTAGAGAAATAATTGCAGTTCCACTAGATGAATGCTATTATGGAGACAGGCTTATTTATAAACCATGAAAGATCAAGTCCAGCAAGGGAATTAAAGGTTTACCAGAGCCAGGCTCCTAAATATCAGTAAGACCCAGTCATGTCATATATTTCATGGTTTGGATTGACATGTAGAAATCTGGAAACAACTATACTGATTTAGCAAGCACTGGAGGATTTGTAAATAAAGTCCATGGCTCACTGTGATTTTTTTATTTTTGAGTGGTAGTCTTTTTTACTGGAGGCATCTACCTGAAGTCAATGAATGCTGACTGTTTTGACTTCTCAATAATCTGTCTTTTCTTTTTAGCCCAGGAAACAATAACAAACATGAAATTTAGTACAGAATAGTTTCATCTTCAGCAGAAATAAAATTACAAATGAAATACCTTTCATGCTCATGTAACTTGACCATTCTTAATACCTTAAACTGTTCAGTAAGTTCAGTATGGAAATATGGGAAAGAAACACATGGGAAATAATCCTGGAATATCAAATGTACAGATTTTGATTGAAACTTGTTCACAGGACAGGTATGGAGAGGATGGGAATTTATGGGAAATCAGAGGGGGCTTTGTCTTAGATCTGCTCCCTTCTGTGAGGAATGAGACTGGGCTTTGTCTTACCTCATATAGGTGCACTGTGGGCAATTTGTGTGAAAGCACTTGGTAAACTGTAAGGCATTTTACCAATGTAAGGTAGGATTATTATCATTATTTTAAAATCCCACCTTGGTGCCTGGAACAGTTAATGTGCCTCCTGAGAGTAACTTAAGCAATGAAAACAGTCTAGGATATTCTGTAATAGCTCTTCCCTAATTATGCAAGGAATCCTCTAAAAGCAATGCTGTTGAATTTTAAGATTTTGTTCTGCAGTTGAGTACAATTCAGAATAAAGTGTTACATTTTCTTGGTGTGACATAGCATCAATACATTCATATGATTTTTATTTAGTCACAACTTGACATTATGGAATTGTTTCTTGTTAAAATTACAAAACCATAGTGCTTTAATATGGCTTCTCTAAATTTTAAGAATCTAGTTATTTATGTTTTATGTTGGCCAAAAAGCACCAACTTTATGTTGACAGTGGATTGGGTATACATTTGCAGCATTGATAATATTGAGCAAAACAAACAAGGGACAATTCTCCTAGGACTTCAAAATTACTTCTTAAATAAACCATGCTTGGAATATTTTACCTGAAAATTATAAATGCATGGACTCATTATATTATAAAATATGAAATAGTTGTGTAAAATATAAAGCTGCAAGATACTCAGTTAAAATTTCTCATTTTCCAGATGAAAATACTGAGGTTCAGATAGTCTATGTTATTCACATGAGATCATTCAGCTGTTTAGCGGCAGAGTCAGAACCTGAATTGAAATCTCTTGACTTCCACTATAGTAACTTTCCTAATATGTGAGCATGCAGAAATTCAAGTACTTTTAGAAAAAGTGATACTGAAGTTACACCACGACATGTTCTCTGTTGTGTGATTTTATCTTGGTAATACTAAGATTGCATTTTACTTTTTGCTTAAAATTACATGTGCTGCATTAGTGTTTATGTGAGAGGTAGAATAATTGCTCAGTTGCCAAGCTCAAGCAAGAAAGCCTGAGAGTATCTTTTGAGTACCTCATTTGAGCATGAGCACAAAAATTAATTCTGAAAGTTAGGAAATTAGAGTGGCATTTAAATGGCTATATATATATTTTAAGATAGCTACATGTAGAATATATTTGAAAATGCCACATTTACTGTACATATTTTGAAGCATCCCCCAAACCCACTCTTCCTGAAGGTGTTGAGCCTGAAGGTACAGACTTGATCATCCATGAAACTGTGACCAAATGTAAACTTGCTAAGAAATAGTATAATATCCTTGCCCTAAGGGTAAAACACTCAACTCTAGCTTTTTCTCTTTCATCTTTGTTCAGACTACAATCATATTTCTTTGTTAGTATTTCCTCTTTGCATTGTGGTGCAGCTGATGTTGATAGATAGCATGGAGAAACTAAATTCAAAAGTAAAAAAAAAAGAAGAGAAGAAAAAAAGCTCTTGTACTGCTGGCCCAAAAATAATGTGTGCGGAAGGATATTTAGCTGCTCCCCCTGCCTCCCTACCATCCTTTCTTTCCTTGGGCTGCAGCTGCTGACAGCAGACACAACTGAGCTATAATTTGGCCACATTTGGCTCATGTAAATTGTGATAAACAGTGAGCCCATAATATTTATTTTAAAGACTCATTCAGTGAAGGTAAGTGTTCTTGACTTGTGTATACATGCTGGTAAATGGAAAGCTGCAGATGTGAAGGCCAGCTCTGAATTTCATGCCACACAATTAATACAGCTGCATGATGCTCTGTTGTTCACAGGTGCAGGGGTGTTGGAACCCTTTGAAGAAGTGTGTAGCTAATAGCCCATACATAATTCAGAAGAAGTCTTCAATGGAAGACCCCCGCGGGATAAATGGACAGTCTGTAAGTAAACAGAATGTCAGTCCTAAGGAAAGAGTTATTACTTCTAAAATCATCATGGCATTTTTATTGTAACCTGAGTATCTGGAAAATTGTCAAACGCTCTGTACCAATGTACCGATTTTTAATGATTTTGAAGGTTATGAATTAAGTAGTACACTGTTTCATCAGCCTAACCTAATTTATATCTTTCCTCAGAGGTATCAGTTATCAAAAGTAGAGCCATAGTGGAAAAACCTAACCTTTAGTATTATGTAATTATCCCAATATGCATAAGATAATTTTTAGGCTTACGGTTTCTTTGCCTCAGAGAAAGCATATATTTGCCTCATAAAACTTAAATTAATGTCAATTTTTTTATTGTTTTATATGTATTTGTTTTATGAATATACCTGTGCGCGTGTGTGTTTTCAAAACAGGTGTTTAGTGAAGAAGTTTCACAGTTTGATGAACTATTGAATGGGCTTTAAAATAAGAGAGCTTTAGGTTATATTTTGTTTGTTGTTGTGAGCAGCAGAGAAAGGGTTCACAGATTTTCTACAGGTTTGTATCAGGAAGAAAGAAAGCTACTTTTGGTTCATAAATGAATATTTCCAATTAGGGGTCATCTTACAAATAACCTTTGAGTTATTTAGAACTTGAATAATTCAATGAATTTTAATTTTATAAAAGCATACTTCAGTAAGTTAAAGTTATTTTCTTGGAAAATTTCCATACCAACATTTGGGGCGGCATCCGTGACTTTGCATTGTAAGTCCCCTGACCAGATAAGATGCTTTCTGATCTGTGATTTCATAGCTCAGCTTTGTTCACGGTAGAATTATTCCAAGCCTGAAGCATGATCTTTAGTAACACTGTTGTGGTTCCTGTAAATATGTGTTTTACAAGACCTATTGGTGTTATGCAATAAGCCGGGACTGCTAATGGATGGGAATTTTAATAACGAATGGTCAAGTGCTATCAAGGTATCTTTGCAGTCACACTGTATATAATTACCGAGTGTATTTGATGGATCTTCTAAGTCAACTTGTGAGATAATTCACATAAAGCACTTTGAGATCACTTTGTATCATGTAGCTTTTACCCGAAACAGAAAATGAACTCAACCCATTTAATTCATTTGTTTGTTTGTTTAAACTCCTATGATGGGTCTGTGATATTTGAATTTATTAGGTTAAAATACTTTTGTAGTTCATATAAAAATAATGAAAAATAAACTCATTAATAATTCTTACTGCCACCTTTTATGAACTCTGCTCCCTAGATGGAGGCAAGTTGATACATTGGAGAATCACCAACTAATTTAATAATAACTGCAAAGAAATGCTGCCAATAATGTTTCTTTTGATACCTTGTATTATGCAAATTCTAATTTAAGACAGAATTTAAGACAGAAGACATTAAGTAAGATTTGAGACTAAAATAACAAATAGGTAAGAAATGTAAAGATTAAAATAATTTATTTGGCCAGCATAATAAAAGATACGTGAGAGGGCAATATAATTGCATCTCATTTTCTCCTGTTTTTGTTATGTGAGAATGAAGCATTTTCAACCTTGAAAGGTATCTGGCTATCTCAGAGGTGCAGAACAAGGAAGGGGTATTTCTCACGGGCAAACACTGTGTGGCACTGATTGGAGACTCTGTCCTGGCAATTTGGCAGCTGCCTGCTCAGCCAGGAGGGGTCACAATCTCTTCAGAGGCCTTCGTATGAGGCCTTGGGTGGGCTCCTCGGGCTTCCTTTGGCTCTCAGGTTTCTCCTTTCCTTTAGGAAGGTGGGGAGAGAGGCTCAAGATGGGAAAAGGATGTAGAACGTAGCTAAAAACATTAAGGTAACTCAAGAATATAAAGAATTTAAAGGTGGTTGTGCTACTGTACTCCAGCCTGGGCCACACAGCCAAGGCCCTGTCTCCTTAAGGAATCGAAAGGAGTCCTGGACCAGTAGCCAAAGTGCTCACACTTCCAAACATGATTGAACATTTCCTTGCTCATCACATTCATCTTTCACAAGTTTATGTCACAAAACATTTCAGCCATATTTAGAGTAAAAAACCCCTGTGCCCACTTCAACAGTTAACAGCATTCTGCCATTCTCATTCCATCTTCCCCCCACCTGCTCATCACACCACCACCGAAAGATTGCTGTTTTTCTTTACAGTTTTCTAAGATAAGATGTATATGGATTACAAGGCACAAATCTTAACTGCCCCATTTTGACAAATGGATGTAGCTGTGTAACCTACACCTTGTGTCATAAATTGGAACATCTCCATCTTCCCAGAAAGCCCTCTTGGACCCTTCACCCTCTGTACCTCCCCAGTACTCACCCTCTGACCCTACAGGCAACCGCTGTTCTAATTGTTTCTACTTTTCCTCAGTTTTGCCTGTTCGAAAAGTTCATGCAAGTGGAATCGTCAGTGTGTTTCTGGCTTCCTTCACTTAGGACCATGTCTGTGAGGGTAATCAGTGATGTTGCATGTGTCCATAGGTTATTCCTTTTTATGGATGAGTTGTATCCATTGTGTCCATAATATATTCTAAAAATATATTAAATCTACTCCAAGTACTTCTCTGGGAACCTTGATTTTTGCATCTGTAAAATGAGAAAAGTAAAATCCATATAACCTAAGGTCCTTTCCAGTTTTATTATTTTATACTTCTTTCTTACACTCTGTAGCTCTTTGCTCACAAAATTACACCTACTAATGGTGCATTCTGGATTGTACCTTTTCCAGTAAGGCTGAAATACTTGCCTCCATAAGCATATTTCTGATCAAAGGAATCAGACTTTTGATCTTGTCAGAAAGATGATATTAAAGACAAAATAATACTTCTTGAAAGTTTTTTCACACAATGCCAGCTTACAAAGCATATTTGTAACTCTCAACATGTGCTATTATTAGTATCATATTATGAATCTTTATTGCTGTTGTAAACAATGATTCTTTCTCAAGTCTCAATGGTTCTTTCTCTACTCCATAGATACATATATGACAAGATCGAAAGAGAAGGTGGCGATGCCTCTTCATGTCTTTCTTTCAGCTCAGAGCTCTGGGCTGAGGAGAAGGCTGACAATAGTTACCAGTGTACTCTTGGCTCCATGATGTCTGTTGAGCCTAGAGAGTCTCTCTGTGGGAAAGGCTAAGAGGAGTTTCCCTGTGCTTTCAGTGGATGGGAGGGTGGTAGTGCAGGGAAGCCCTTAAACAAGGGTGTGTTCATTCCAAGGGTGTGTTCATTCTTCTTCTTGGTGCTACCACTGTCACTGTGAGATCTGAAGCTAAACATTCTGAGGGGACTGATGATACTTGAGGAAGGGGAAATAGCTAATCGTATTAACATTGAAAAGTGCAATATTCCTATCATGTAGCCTCTTGACCCTAGCAGAGCTTTGGAAATATGTCTATCCTATAATGAAAGACCATGGGCAGAGGTGAAGCTACTTCTTATTTTGATCCTATGACCCTGAGTAGAAGTGTTAAATCAGAAAATCCACCTTTCTAATTCTGGAAGGTTCTGCTTATGTGTCTTCTGTATTTAAGAAGCAGCAGTAACACTTGTGATTTTGTAAGTTCTATCCACTCGTCTCTTCACTTCATGAGGACATCATGGAGAGGAGGAGGTTTGTGGGCTCTCACATCATTTCTGTCATGATCTTGCCACTCCTCTATTCGCCTCTGAGGGGTTCCCATCTGGATGAGCACAGTTCCACTCTCTCAGCAGCCACGGCAGTGAAACTGCTGACACCTTCGTGGCATTGTCCCCATCCAAGGTAAACACTGGAAACACAAGCATCAAACAGCAGAGCTATAACCACTTCTTTCAGCTTCTTTAGTCTAGAAGGATTTCTAGAAAGAAATCATGTCAAGATAAAACAAAAACAAAAACAAAAACAAAAAAACCAAAAAAAAAAAAATAACAGAACCTACTAACTTTTTTTAAAGTGAATTTTTAAAATAAATCATTCTATTTTCCTTATGAAGTTGTGAAGCCTGCAGTTAAAAACCTACCACTCAATAACCCAAAACTTGTGTCTGAATCAAATAGAGAGCCTAGTGTTTTGGAAACTACATTTTAGATTTGAAGTCATAAGACCTGATTTTACCTTTTACTAGCTGTATGACCTGGGGCAGATTTATAAGCATCAGTCTCTTCTGCTATAAAACAGATAATATTTACCTTCTTTGATTTAAAATCACAATTTTGTAGGTCAAGTGGGATCGTGTATTCAAATGTTATTTGAAAACTGAAAAGTACAACATAACTCCAATGCACTTTTTATTGGAAACATCTCTAGAAAAATGTGACCACGAATAAAAAATTATCTGGCCACCTGCAAGTCTACAATACAATTTTAAAAATGTGACCATCACACCTGCATCAAGTATTATAAATACCAACCCTGCATATATTTGATCATGATGTTGTCAGCTCATGCATTGGGGGTGGAATTAGGTCTCCTAAGACTCTAAAAGTAGCATTTTGTTATAAATGGTAGATACTTAATTTACTTTTCTTTCAAAAATTTTAGATGATGATATTCTAGATCTTCTTGCAATAATTTTATTTTAGGGCTCCATTGTACTCTCATAACTGTACCTCTTGTGCCTCCTTTAAGTTATGATAAATTTGAAGTGCTAAGAGCAGCTTTTGCTGAGATGCTGGGTTTTGCAAGAAAACTATTAAACAGGCCAGGCGCGTTGGCTCAAGCCTGTAATCCCAGCACTTTGGGAGGCCGAGACGGGCGGATCACGAGGTCAGGAGATCGAGACCATCCTGGCTAACACGGTGAAACCCCGTCTCTACTAAAAAATACAAAAAAAAACTAGCCGGGCGAGGTGGCGGGCGCTTGTAGTCCCAGCTACTTGGGAGGCTGAGGCAGGAGAATGGCGTAAACCCGGGAGGTGGAGCTTGCAGTGAGCTGAGATCCGGCCACTGCACTCCAGCCTGGGCGACAGAGCGAGACTCCTTCTCAAAAAAAAAAAAAAAAAAAAAAAAAAAAGGAAAAAAAAGAGAAAACTATTAAATAAAATATGTATGTACCTTATTCCTGTACTTGGAGATTCTAGAAATAAAAGGTGACTTTTAACCAAACTGGAAAAATTAATTATTTATTTTTTAATAGAAAGAAACCCACTCTTTAGCAGAAGTTACTAAAAGCAGTTATACGAGTATAATACACGTGTAGAAGTGAAATTAACTGGGAAATTTTATGCTAAATCAGGGTTTCATTTATTCAGCTTCAACCCAAGTGAGATTTTATATAAGTGAAACTTTTAGATAGCTTAATTATAAAACCATGGAATCCCGAAATTTACAATTTCATTTTTTAAAGCAGAGCATCTTTATTAGAAGCCTACATTCTTTTCTTAGAACTTCTGTAACAAAGTACCACAAAGTGGGTGGCTTTAAACAACAGAAATTCATTGCTGCACAGTTCTAGAGGGTAGAAGTCCAAATTCAACATGTTAGCAGGGCCATGCTCCCTCTGGAACCTGGAGGGGAATCCTTCCTTAGCTTCTGGGAGTGTGCCGGCCATCCTTGGCTTTCTAGGACTTGTAGCTGCAGCACTTCAATCTCTGCCTATATTGTCACATGGCCTTTGCTCCTCTTACATCTGTGCCCCTCCATGTCTTCTTATAAAGACACCAGTGATATTGGATTAGGGCCCATCTTAATGACCTCATCTTAATTTCATTACATCTTGTAAAGACTCTATTTCCAAATAAAGTCACATTCACAGAGAGGGGGGATTAGGATTTCCACTTATTGTTTCTGGAGAGATACAATTCAACCCATAACAGAAATGAATAAGAGTGTGGGGCCTAAACACTTATCTTTTTGCCTGCCTATCCCCCTCCTGTCTCAGCACCTTGAATAACTAGTTTATGTGGTTGCAAGTAATGAAACTTATCATGAGCTGGCATAAGTAAACAAAAGGAAAGTCTTAAGAAAGAGGGCATCTGGGGAATTCAGGTAATTTTTTTTTCTTTTTTCCTGCATGTTTTATTCAGTCCTCTTTTTGTTTATAGACTGGCTTTCTCTGTTCCCCTTGCACAGTGCTGGCTAACCACCATGGTTTATACATTACTGGGTCATCCACCATGCAGGAAGAAAACCTCTGACTGGTCCTGAATGCGTCGTGATCCTGTGCTTGATAGAGCAGGTCACTGCAGCAGAAACACCACAGTTCCCAGAGGAGGGGCTCGGCAGACCACCCAATAATTGGCTGTTGGGATGGACCTTCAGAAAACTCCCAGGTTGAGATCACTGAAGCACCAGTTTGAAAGCACATATCTGATCCTACCTCATCATTTTACAGATGGGGAGATTTAACCCTTGATATGCCATCACTTATAATCTATTTGATGGAAAAGCTAATAATGAATATATAATTATTTTCCAATACTTAAGGTTTTTTAACAACTATCAGTTAAATTCTGTATCTCTAGTATACTAATTTTTCATCTTTCTGTTTATCTATCTGATAGCAATGATGATTTGCATTTTTGGCATGAAGCAATAAGGCCTAGAGTTGGGGTAGTCTTTTTGGATGTGATGGGTACTCGGCAAATAGATAATAACTTGAACTTGGGAAGGCAGTTAGGCATAGTGAAGAGAACCTTGATGTGGATTCAGAATTCCTGGTTCTGAGTCACAGTTTATTCTAAGAATTCTTTCAGTAAATAACTTCATGAAAATCATTTCAATTTCTATGCCTCAATTTTGTTTTTTACCAGTAGAGATAGCAGATCTATATTGCTGGGTCCCCAGGATGAAGAAATAAAGATACCATATGCCAAAGCACTTTGTATACTGGAAAGCAGTATATACAGCCACTAGCGTCAAGGCCAGTGAAGAATCTTTTTGGAAAGGGCAGGACATTTTAGCTCTGTACTTGGGCAAGTTGGTTTCGCCTTTCCAAGCCTCAGTTCTTTCTCATTTGTAAATTAGGCATAATACCATTCTTGCATGATTGTGTGATTAAAAATAATGTATGAAAGACATACCATTAATGAGAGCACAGATTCTGGGCCCCAACTTCTTGGGTACAAATTTGAGCTGGGATGGCCTCACTAGTCATTATTTAATTAAAATGTATTTGACTGGGGGAATGAGGTACTATCTGTTAACTTTGATGTAACGGACAGACATTCACAGGGTTAAGATGAGGTTATGACTTGGAACATCAGACCATGCTGGAAGGAATTAGGCAAATTTTTTCGTTTGAACAGGCAAGGCTGGCTTGGGCACAGTAAAGGAGCCCAGGATAGAATGTGATCTGAGTTTCAAAAAGACTGGACGTCAAAGTTCACATTGGGCACCAGGTTGTATTAGCAGTTGGATATTTTCAGTAAAAAATAAAACCTTGACAGGAAAATTACTCCAGAGCCAGGACAGTGACATGTTTATATTTCCAGGGCCAAACACAATGTCAAGCCCTCTACGTGCACTCAGTAAATGTTTGTTTATCTGAGCTGGCCAACATCTTGTGTTCTGGTGTAGCTCACTTGGTCCATATGCACCAAACAGATGGAGTGTGACAAAGATGAAAATTGCTTGTGGCTGATGCTGGAAAGAAAGGAAAGAGGGGCCCTAACCATTGAGACTCATTGCCCCTGGCTGCCTCTGATCTGGAACTCTTAACATGCAGGAGTCTGAGAGTTTAAAGAACTATGAACTGGTGTCAGTGAGCAGCTAGCAATCGTGGCATGTGGATCTCTCTTTCTGAATAAAAGCCACAGACTTTAGGACTTTGTTTTTTATGTGTGTGTGGGGCAGGGGGCAAGGGCTAGGGTGGGTGGTTTAAATACTTGAAAAAGAAATCTGGTAATCACCAGAAGTGTGAGCTACAATAAGAAAGCCATTTTGGTATAGCAGTAATACAATTAACTTATTCTATAAAGGACCAGATAGGAAAGATTATAGGCTTCCAGGGCCAGAAAATCTCTATCGCATGCATTCACCTCTGCAGATGTGGCATGAAAGTTGCCATAGACATATGGAACAGAGTCCCAGGATAATGTTCATGTATGTGGATAAAAGGAGGATCCATGCGTTGTTCTGTTGTTACCTCAGTCAGCCCTTCCTATCTGCGGATGGGATGCAGAACTTGTGAATAAAGAGGGCCAACTTAAGGGGCTGGAGAATCCAAGGATTTTGCTATCTGTGAGAGTTTTGGAACCAGTCCTCCACAGATACCCAGGGATGACTGTCCCTACATGCAAGGTGGGTCTACAGTTGTGCGCCCTCTCCTTTCAAGATTTCTCATTTTGTACCTATTATGCTAGCCCTGACATCTTGAATATGACTGTTTACTCTCTCTGGGCCTCATTTTCTTTATCTGTAAAATGGAAAATTTGGGAGAAGATCTCTTCTGATTTTAACACAGTATGATTCGACTGGTGTCCTTATTGTATTGGATTAACTGAAGTTATAAAATCTTTGCATCACAAAATAAATGTGTGGTGGTCACCAAGGGACGGGCAGGAAGACCAATCATCAAAGTCAAGCATCTGTGTGAACTCAAGTACTCAGTTCAGTGATCCAGTTCCATAGTTCCAGGATTGCATTTGAACCCTAGTGTGATACATTTCTATATTTCTAAATCCTGCTTTTTTTCCCCCCCAATCTTCTTCATCCATCAGCCAATGAGTCTTGTTGTAGAACCTGTAGTATATCTTTATGTTGGCTCTAATGTGATAATGATTCTTTGATGTCCACATTTCTGTGCATCCATAATTTTATTTATGTCTAATATAATATACAATGTTCCTGTGATTAATTTTAAAACATGCCTAGAATAGTGATAAAGAAGTACTTCTACATTTTGTATCCCATTCCTAGGATGTGCTTGTGGTGATTTTGAAATATGTTCACAAATTCTTTGCTACTCCTCCCTTTAAGAGATGGAGCCTTGTAAGGGGCCCTTTGGATGAACCTTCTCCTTGAGTGTGGTCTGGACTTAGTGACTCAATTCTAACAGGGAGAAAAAAATAGCAGAAGTGACAGTGGCCACTGTGGACTCTAGGTCACAAAGGCCCCTATGGTTTTCTCCCTGCTCTCTACTGGATCACTCATTCTGGGGGAAGCCAGCTGCTATGTTGCAAGGACACTCAGGCATCCCTGTGGAGGGGCACATGTGGCCAGGGACTGGAGCCTTCCACAACAACCTTGGGAGTGAGCCATCTTATAAGCAGATCCTGCAGCCTCAGTTAAGCCTTCAGATGACTGCAGCCTCAGCAGACAGCCAAGATATGTTCTCATGAGTCCCTGAGCTAGTACCACCCAGCTAAACTGCTCCCAGAGTTCTGCCCCTCAAAAATTGTGTGAGATAATGAATCTGTTACACAGTGATAGACAACTAATACAGGGATCTTATCAACCTATTTTTCCATTAAAATTGATAATCAGTATTTTTGAAGCAAAGTGAAGCTTGATCATGAATATAATTAATTATATTAAAATAGCATATATGCTATATATAATTATATAATATATGTAATTAGATAGGTATAATTAATATGACTCTTCTTTCTCCTATTCTGTTTTATGCAGAATCTATCACTGGGTGTTTTTGTAGACTGGGTACATTCAGATGTCAATTTATTTATCTTTATCTGCTCCTCTGAAACATTATCTTAATTCTTCACCCAATAAATGCTTTGAACTGCTAATTAGCATATATTTTATTCTAGCTTGTATTGTTCACCCGAACTTAAAAGTCTGTTTGCCTTCTAGGCCATGAGCTGCTTGAGGGCAGAGAATATGCAAAAGAAACCACCACCCTCCCTCTGACACTCACTATTTCACTGTTTTGCACATCCATGTGCAAAATGTTTTGGTTGAATGAGTGAATAAGTACAATTGCCTGGAGCCAAGGTTTTGTAAACAGAAAAGATCTTCAGGCCTGCTAGTGTGGCAGCTTTAGCCCCCACTTGTCTCCAGGGCACACAAGCACCTTTGGAAACAGGCCAGGATCAAGCTTAGAGGTTTTTTTGCTCTGCCAGGTTTCATGAAGGTAAGAGGTGTCCTAAAAACAAACACCACTGCTATTAAACATCATTAACCGGAACTCCATTAATTGAAAAGTTTTGATAATTTGGGGATGAGGTTAATTTTATAAATGTTCCTTTATAAAAACAGGATTATAAAGAAGTTAATAATATAGATTAATTTAACTTATGTACATGAATACATGAAATTAGGTGGGCAAAATATGTTAACAATCGGATACCAAAAATTTCATGTGCTTTGTGCAAATAAATTCTATTCATTGAAGAAATTTTTCTAAGGTACTCCACTAGATTAAATTAGATCAATTAATGTTTATATTTCAAAGGAATTCATGAAATTTCCTTAAGTGGTCTCCCAAATTCAAACAACATAAATTAGACTCACATTCTCATATTTTTTTAAAATTTTGATTTCATGCAACTCTCTGACTTTGTACTCCCATCTTGTATCAATAAAACAGTAACTGAACTTACATTCTTACCACGTTAATTCAGCGCATACCTGTGAGGGCAGAGGAGGGAGCGTGGGTTTGTCAGGCAACAGAAGGCTAGTGTTGGAGCCCTGACTCAGCTGCTGCCCAAGTGTGTGCAAGTCTCTGATCATCTCTGAGCCCCCATCTTCATCTCCAAAATGAGGATCATATTTCAGTACTGGGTATCTCAGGATGGTTGTGAGGATCCAAAGACAATCATGATGCCTTTAGTCAGCAATGTAGTAACATACAAACTCTACATGTTTATCAAGAGCCTATCTCAAAAGACAACAAATGTGTGTGTTTTTTCCAGGCCGTATTCCAAAACAAAAACAATACTTCCTGTGTCCTCCTTAATATTTTTTCCTTCTTTCTGTAAGTAAAAAGGGAAAAGAAACTTTTTTCTTTAATTACTGATTTTATTTAATTGTTTTTTTTTTTTTCATTTTGAAATATGCTATCTATAGTCCAAAGGGATGCCAGAGATCATTGTATTTGGGCCATACAAATATTGCAATGGATGACATTCATTCACCCATTCTTGTGATTGCTTAATTCAGGTATAAACTAAAATTCCATTCAGGGATTCCAGAATTCATGGTAATTTATTTTGATGTTTAGAAATACTCAAATTTTTATTATATCAAAAACATTTGGCAAAGTATATAGTATGTGATGATTTCTTTCTTTAATGAGGCTGTGTATTTCTTTCAAAGTATAGCTATTGCAGGGATGTTTTTCAAGAATGAAATTTTATGCTTTGCATATTCAGGTATTGTCATATTTTACAAGTCTAAAAATGAATGCTGGGTTTGGGATTGATTATTTAATATAACATTTCTAATTTCTATTTATAAAAATTAGGTTTTTCTGTCATAAGGAAAAATGACCGAGTACATGTTTTACTTTATTCATTCTCAGTGCTCACATCGGTGATTTTTAGTGATGTGTTTGTCTACGTTTCTGTGAAACATTAACACAATGCCATGATTACCTGGCCTCATCTGGTAAATTGGGAAGGTTAACTTTAAATGAGTTCAAAAATATTTTGTGTGTGAAATTATGTATCTGAAAAATGTTTCTATTTGGTTAGTTATGCCTGCGTTGACCACTTGTGTTCTCAAAATAGGAAGCTGTTGGTGATTAAATGGAACTCAAATAACTTATAAATTTCATTCATAAAATTGGCTTTTATTAAAGTTCATTTGTTAAATGTGTTATATTACACATTAGAATTAGTTGTTTGCTCAGCTTCCAAATTACTTGGGGAAAGAAGTGTACTCACTATTTAGTATGGACTAACAAAATTAGATCTGTATTTTAACTTCATCAATTTCATTTTATTTTATCTAGCCTTAAAAAATGATTTTCTTTCTGTTCGCGCTAGGAAATATGGTATCTCAGAATTGATATACATCTTTCTTACTTATTTGGAATTTAAACTGTGAGCCAGGCTGCCATCTTAAAACAAAATTGTAGCCAGTGAAAATTTTCAAATGAACATATGATCTATTTATGACATTGAATGGGGACTATAATTCACAGAACCATTAGTAATGGCAGCAAGAGAAATAACAGGGCTAATTCACAAAAGTGTGCAATGAGATTCTATGGTGAACTTCTCATTGCTTTGAGCATTAGAGTCCTTTGAAAGTTACATTAACTTTTTGGGACAAAGGTGATTGATTTGCTGTAGTTGTAACTGAGGTTAGTGGCTTTCACCTTCACTGCCAATAAAAGCTGAATAGATTTTTGGCCGGGCGCGGTGGCTCACGCCTGTAATCCCAGCACGTTGGGAGGCCGAGGCGGGTGGATCAAGAGGTCAAGAGATTGAAACCATCCTGGCTAACACAGTGAAACCCCGTCTCTACTAAAAATACAAAAAAATTAGCCGGGTGTGGTGGCAGGTGTCTGTAGTCCCAGCTACTCGGGAGGCTGAGGCAGGAGAATGGCATGAACCTGGGAGGCAGAGCTTGCAGTGAGCCGAGATACAGCGCCACTGCATTCCAGCCTGGGCGACAGAGTGAGACTCTGTCTCAAAAAAAAAAAATTAAAAAAAAAAGAGCTGAATAGAATTTTATATTACTTTGGAAGACTAGGCCCAAAATTCTTGTAATGTTCTCACTCACCTTAAAACATGAGAAAAGATAATAAATACTAAAGGCACTTGTAAACGTAGAAAAACAAGTTTCTAATCCTATAATGAAAAGTTTTAACATAAGTGTATTTTGCTGCAAAATGAAAATATAATAGAATAGCGTATTAACTTGTTTCAAGAGTCCTTTCAAGTTGTTGCCAAAAAATTTGCTTGAGGTCAGGTACAATGGCCCATACCTGTAATCCCAGCCATTTGGGAAGCTAAGGTGGGAGGATTGCTTGATCCCAGAACTTCAAGGCCAGCCTGGGCAACATAGTGAGACCACTCTCTACAAAAAATAAAAACATTAGCCAGATGTGGTGGCATGGGCCTGGAGTCTCAGCTACTTGGGAGGCTGAGGTGGGAGGAGCACTTGAACCCTGGAGGTCAAGGCTGCAGTAAGCTGTGATCACACCACTGCACTCCAGCCTGGGTGACACAGAAATCCTGTCTCAAAAAAAAAAGTTTGTATTGATAGCAGAATTTTCCATACATTATATATTTTTAAGTCATTAAACCACAAACAGTCCTTAAGCACTACAAGTTACAAAAAGAGATTAAATCAGCTGATTTTCTTGGGAGAGATTAGTTCTATTTCTTTGGATATGTCCAGTGCCTATTACTATAGAAAATAAATAACATATATTAGGCACTTACTATGTAGCAGAGACCATTCTAAGCACTTTACATATACAGCTTTAGCTCATTACTGCTCGGTGATAATCTATTGGAGACTCCTGCCTAGAAAATAAGGTGGAACTGGATTACTTCTAAAATCCTTTCCACTGCTGAGATTTAGTGAATTCATGATTTATTACCTAGTGCTTAATGAAAGAGAGTAAGTGGGGCTATAAGGATCAAGGTGTTTTTTCCATATTTAAGAAGGCAAAATGCATAATGCTCTCTGCTGTTCCTTTGGGCTTAGCATATAATTTTTAAGAAACCTTGCTATATTTTTCCAGAAAGCTTCACATAAAGCACATACAGATTATAGATACTTTTGATATTTCCATGCTAGTTTTCAAGCCCTCTATGAGCCCCATAATGTAGTAAAGTCCCTTAATTCTTCTTAATATTTAGCAAAATGACATATGATCCATGATTAAGCAATAAGCTTTATAAGCTTTAGTTTGTCATAAATTAACTCAAGGAGCTTATCCTGTTTCTTTTCTTTTCTTTTTCTTTTATTATCTTTCTAATAGAAGCTCAGACTGACAGTTATAAATCTGAACTTAAAATGGGCTATCTAACTGATTACTTGGTGACTAAGTAATAAAAACCTTTGAAAACGTGTGCAGCCTTAAGAGAAAAGCATAACAGAGTTGTGCTTGTGAAATGCTTGGGAACCATTGACTTATGATTTGTAAAGCAATTCACTTAACATTTTTTACATTTGGGGGAAAAAAGAAGTATGTTTAGATTTTGATGGTTTAAAAATATATGTTAATGGGGGGAGGGGGGAGGGATAGCATTAGGAGATATACCTAATGTAAACGACGAGTTAATGGGTGCAGCACACCAACATGGCACATGTATACATATGTAACAAACCTGCATGTTGTGCACATGTACCCTAGAACTAAAAGTATAATTAAAAAAAGAAAAAAAATAAGATTAATAACCCCCCCAAAAAAATGTACGTTAAGAGACCCTGTTTCACCATTTAAAGTTTTACAGAAGAGTATTCTACAGGGATTTCTCTGGTTAATAGATGCATGCTTTTCCATGCATTACACTTTTAGACATTTCTGTAGTGAATCTACAGATGCATGTATATCATTTCCCACATGTAGTTCCAAATTTTTCAAAAAATTAGACTATGAGTATCTCAGTGAAATTAAAATGAAACTCACAAATATCATGATCTTACCCTTAATTCCACGTCACTGAAATGTGAGTGGTATTGAGGACAGATTTGAGATATGACTGAAAACATTATATTCAGCGATTTTTGTAGTTTTTGTTCTCAGTATTTATTGATGCTCTTATTATTAATTTACTACATATATCTACTTCTATTGTTCATTTCCATCTATTATTAGTCATACTATGTGTCTTCTCTTTGATTCAATTCTAAGTAATGCTGGCTTAATTTGAGTTAGAAAAAAGTAAAGATTTTTTTTTTTTTTTTTCAAAGAGCGGACCCAAGTGTAGGATTGGAACAATACTTAACCTATTGTGTCCAGTCTTGTGATAAACATTTTAGTTTTAACTGTCAAATTTTAATTACCTGTTGAGATTCATGGTACTTTGGGAACCAGAATATACTTGCAGCTAACTACAAAGATAATATAATTGCAATTCCTTATGTAAGTTTTAAAATGACATGTGTTAACTTTTTTTAAGTTTTGAGAATACTGTATTTTAGGTTATTTTACGTGTATGTATTTTTGAATGTAAAAAAAAGTCACAGCGTTAGTCTTTATTTCCGATCTTCATTATCTCAGTTTTAAGTGCTTCGATAGCCTTAGCACAAGTTGATGAGGAGCTAGATCAGCTCACTCAAGCTGAACTCTGGCCCTGGGGGTGTGAAGGTGGGGAGAGCAAGTGTTCTTCATCTCTTTCTCAGAGGTGTGATTCTGTTTACTTTGGAAAGAAAAGATACAAGGATCTCCTAAAGTGGATTAGACGTGGCAAGACAAGATGATACATTTGCACTATAAACTCTCAAGCAGCTGTGAGAATGCAGTATGTGTGAAATTTCTTACCTTCTTAAAAATCTTGATAGAGTTGTAGTGAAGCTCTTAACAGTCAAAAACAAACTGCCAATGAAGTTTATTTTCTTTTTTGCTGAGTTTTCTGGGCCATTGTTCCGCTTGAGGGGCCCTGTTTGTTAGTTTTGGCTCTCGACTTCTCTTCCTTAAGGATAAGCTCTCCTAAGGCACTTGTACAGCCAGGGACTGCCTAGCAGTTTCTTCACAGGCCCAGCTAAAGCATAATTCAACTGCATGACTTCCTGCCTCAGCGGAGGGGGTGGCCAGTGAGGGGGTTTGTATCTGTAATGTAAATACATAGTTGATTGTGGAAAAAACTGGGACATTATTGTTTGTTCTCATAAAAGGTTCCTGCTGGAAGTTTTATTTTAAAGTTGGCTTTTAGCCTTTTCTGCTATGACTTGGATACTGATCTGATTTTCTGCTTTCATGCCCTTTATTAAAAATTTAAAATATTTAATTCAACATTAACTGTGCTTACAAGCCACATAGCAGAATAAAATCACATTACAAACATTGTAGTATTAGATCTTATCTCCATTTATTTCTTCTAGCCTGCCCAGGGATTTCTTCATGTTCAGTAGAACTAATTTGCAGTCAGACACTGAGGTCTTCTAGAAGGCCAGCAGGCTCCAGAAATTAATTTATCCAAATAACCGATCCCTCCTAAGCCAACCATAGAGGGACACCAAAATGGCCTAAGAAGGCAGAGCCTCCTTTTGAAGTCTGGAATGTTTTGACTGACTTGAAACAGGCGGCTGGAATGAAAGGATAATTTTCAGTGACCCAGGGGATTTTTTTTTTTTTTTTTTTTGCCATTTTCAAATATTAGGTAAAACAAAGAGAAATTGCTTGCTCTAATTTAGAGAGACTTAGCAATCAGGAAGGCAACCAGACTGAGCATAAAGTTCCAAGGTCTATAGCAGAGGCTCATTTACTAAACCTAGATTGCTGGCAAAATCACAATTATTATACCCTTTAAAAAACTTAGAGGGGATAGGTTTTAGTCAACACATCTGTATTTTCATGACTTATACCTGAATTATTTTCTTAGTATTTTAAAAAAGATAACATGAATTGCTTTGATGTATTGCCGTCTAAAAAGTTGCTATATTTTAATCTTAATTTTGTTAAACGAACAGGAGGTTATAATTTAAAGTAGCTTACTATGGCAAGTTAGTTTACTAGAAATAGTGTAGATATTTCATATTTGTCTGTTAAAAATGAATAGATTTTAAGTCCATGAGATCTTTAAAGTAAACTATCACATGAGCAGAAGCACTGTCCAGGTGTAACAAATGTTTTTTGTCTTCCAACTCAGAAGAGATCAAACCCATTTCCAAGAGATTCTTTCCTTACATTCTATGTTAATATTCATTGTCACAGGGGAAAAAAATACTTCGTGTTTTTAGTGAAGAAAATAAATTGGCAGTAGAAATTGGTAACCAAACTGTACAGTATATTAAGATATAAATGGCAAATGCTTCTTTTTACACATTTCGTGTGACTTGTAGTGCAAATATGTACTACTATAGCATTATTTAGGCAAAAATTTCAAAAATTCAATAATATTTGTAATTTAAAAGTTCTGGATATTAGTAGATGCTAGCTGATTTTATAATTTAGGTTTTTTATTTTACAATTTTATAAAAATATGAAGTAATATATGTACTAACAAGGCCACAAACATGTCAACCCTGTTCCTGGCCATTGTTCATTCTTTTAATTGGTGAAATATGTACTGAATTAATTTGAACAAAAATAAATTATAATTTGATTTCTTTTGATTTGTTTTCAGATGTTTGCTTGTTTTTGCATTGGGTTGATTCATACTCTATACTCTCATTGCTGAAGTTGTCAAACTTTATTTCTCTAAGTCTCATCTTTAATTTTTATGCCAGTTTTTGTTTGATCAGCTGCCTTTGCAAAGGCCAAGTGCATGGTAGATACAAGGAAAACATCTGAAGGCCGAGTGCTTTCATGGGAGGTAATGGTTACACTATTCCTAGACATGACAGAGAGAAAATAGTATTGTCCCTTCACCTTTACATCGTCTTCAGGTTTTTGTTTTAGCACACTGAGATTCTGATTTTTAAAATGTCAGCTGTCTAATAAGTTGTGAGAAATAGATGTTGGAAAAGAAGGAATTGAGAGGTTTAAGTGATGATTTACTGGGGCCACCAGTATTGATCACTTTTGGAGGGAAGATGAGTCAAGATACCTTTGGCAAGAAGAACTAAGACTCTAAGTAAATATGTAGTAAAGATTTAAGAAATGTTTGCAGTTGAAAATATTGGTTGATGATTAAGAGATAATGGTTGCTTATACTGATAAATTTTATAAAGTAGGATATCCCCTATGGTTGTACAATGCATTGAGCTATGGGAAGAAATTAAAGTTTCCAATTTTTAATTCTATCCTTTTGAAAAAATATATTTTTGTAGATTTCTAGTACATGTAATATGTTAGTGAAGCCCAATTTGTATATACTGTATAAATATGTGTGTGCTGAAATTTTTACTGATGAAGAATTTATGATTAAAAGACATTGGGAAGCTGATAGTTTAGATAGTAGTTAGCATTTTGTGCTTTATCCTGTGTATTTTTCATTAAGAATCAGGGATTGTATATGTTAAATCAGGAATTTAAGTAGTTAAAATATGAAATTCCCTACTTACAATTAATAAATGCATATTGATAATTTCATTTTGGAGAGAGATATATCTTGTATTTTTCTCTATCTTCTGAACAACATATTCAATGGGGCTTGATCATCTTTTATCTTTAAAAAGTAATATTGGTTCTTTGGTTAAAGTCGT
Organism: Trachypithecus francoisi; assembly: GCF_009764315.1. NCBI lineage: Eukaryota > Metazoa > Chordata > Mammalia > Primates > Cercopithecidae > Trachypithecus > Trachypithecus francoisi. The sequence goes on along the minus strand of NW_022681472.1, from coordinate 27,010,993 downwards.
TGTGATGCAAATGTATTACCTTTATATATAATAATGAGAAACCCTGGGTAAAGGTAGCTGATCCTTTCTTTGAAACTGTGTTAATGAACTTTATGATAACTATTTTTTCAGTATTCATAGATTTGTCATTTCTTTTGGTTTGAAATTACTATAAATTTGATATCTGGATAAGTTGTATGATGTAGTTGCTTGGTAATAGAAGGCTTAGTGAGGGCAGGATGGTTTTTTCAAAATATTTTAGAAGATTTTCATGGAGAAGGACAATTCATCATAATATGCTTAACTGCAAAAGACATAGGATCTTAAGTTTAGTTTTGGGCATCCGAATCTAAGTGCTTTTGGCGTAACTCAAGATGTTTGTAGCGAGTTTGTAGAGAGTTGAAAATATGGATATGGGTTTCTGGAGTGGCCTGGCCTGAAAGTATAGATCTGAGATCATCAGCAAACAGGTAATATTGAAGCCAATATGTGAGGCGAGCTAAGAAGGGGTATTGAAGGTGAAAAAGACCAAACAAAAAAAGATTTATGGGGATATTAGAACCAGCAAGAGGAGGAGGACCCAACTATGAGGACTGAAGAGCAGCTGGAGAAGTAGATGAACCAGAGGGAGCAGGACAGTTCCAGGTTTCTTTGTGGAATTAAGTTAATTAAGCACTGAAAGTTGTGCAGTGGATAGAACATGAGTAGTTTGAGTTTGAGTTTGATAGCGAAGGGTGGAATCCAGGTTACTTGTATTGACAAGTAAGGGAGAAATGAGGTACTGGAAATACAGAATTGGAATTTAGCAACCTTTTCTAGAAGTTTGACTGAGTAGGGAAGGGTTGGCCATAGCTAGGGAGACAATAAGGACTGAGGGGATATTTTTAGAGAAGTTGTCTACACAGGAGTGTAGGAAAGCCCAGTCTTCCTCCCCTAATCCTAACCTACCTCTAAGGTGGCTCTGTCTCATATGCACCCTTCTCTTCAGAGAGCACAACATTGTAGGCAATGGCCGACACACTAATATGACTGTATTTTTGGCCATAATATGCAAATACAAATTTGCATACTATAAATAATCATTTATGTGTTACTGGCTGAGGATCATCTTGAGCTATCTTTCAGAGTTCTAGAAGCCATGTTCTCCTAATTGGCTGCACATACACTGTGTGAGTTCTCTGCCTGGCAAAAGCTACCTCCTATATAGAAGTCAAAGGCCAACCATGTGAATTCACCCTGGTAACTCCAACTAGTTGTCCTCTCTCACCTTCCATCCTTCAAGAACTCTACTGTGGCCCTTAGTAAGTTGATTTACAACTAGCCATTTACACATTTTTCATCCAATGACTTGTGAATTCTCAGAGGAACACCCTATCCTGTTTCTTAATCACTAGCCTATCTCATTGCCTGGAACTCAGTGGCTGTTCAATGAAAATTGCTTGAATGAATGAATGAATAAATGAATGAAAGAATAAACAGAGTACATGAGAAAAGACAAATTGTATGTATTGGGAGAGGCACCAAAAACCTGTCTTTGTGACTATAGGTTATTTGTATTCATTACACTCTTCCATGTGTAACTGTCAAAGGCCAACTTGACCTATAGAGAGGGTAATTATTACAGCAAATTGGGATTATGTTTACATATCTGTTGATCCCTATTCTTCAAAGTAGGATATACTTAGTTTATTAATCACATCCTTTTGAAAAGTACATATTTGTATAGGTTTTATATTTTATGTAATATATCAAAGTAGGGACATACTTTGTCATATTCATCATTACTTGTCAAGTGATAGAAAATAAATAAGAATTTCAAAGAAAGTGTGAATTGCAAAAGGTCTTGTTGGGATCATTTAGAATATACAGTTATAGTTTTGATAGGGGCTGTAATGTTCAATGGACTATTATTGAAAAGTTTTTGTTTGCTTTTCATTCTTATTTTCTTTACAACAGTTGCTCCCATCACATACGAATCTTCAAAGTAAGAGGAATGCAAATTAGTATAAAAAAAGACTTGGGTTAAGAAATGTTTTACATAGTTTTCTATGTTTCCCATCATTTATTTGAACAATACTAGACTTGGCACTAATCCATCATGGCAATGCCATGGAATGAACTGTATCAGTAGTAACAATGTGCTACCACATAATTAATTGGCTTACTTTTTTGATATTGAGATTCAACTTGATTTTGAGCTTGTGGCTAACTGAATGCTTTTACACAGCAGTAACTGAACACTTTATTATACAATAATAATTGAGATTAGTTTCTCGTAGAGTTGGGGTCCAGAAATTGGGAGGCAGAGGACTGGAGAGACTAGAGCATGATTTTGAGATCATGTGACTTGGATTTCTATTTGGGCTTTGCCACTGACCAGCTGTGGGAGTGCACATGAAGTTACTTAGTTGGCCTTTCTCATCTGAAAAATGAGCTAACAGAATTTCATGGAATTGTAAGAAATACATGACACAGTGCTTGACGTATAGTAGCTACTCAACTAACACTGGTCTCTTCCTTCCAAGATGATTTTGTTCTGCTTTCTTTTACCATACACTAAAAATGTGTAAATCATTGTCTTACCTTTTCAACCTTGCCACCAGGAAGAAAGATGGGAGACGGCTTTAGTGCTTTGTCTTATTCCAGATCTTAATATAATTTTTGCTCTACTTTGTGTCTTCTTTACTAATGTTTTTTAGTTTTCTTAAAAGACTTAGATATTGCTATAAAAATTGTACATTGAAAATAAAACTTTGATACAATAAATAAAAACTAAAGCAAAGGAAAACTACCTCAAATTTTACTAATTGGAAATAACCATTGATAGTTGATATGGTTTGGCTGTGTACCCACCCAAATCTCAACTCGAACTGTATCTCCCAGAATTCCCACGTGTTGTGGGAGGGACCCAGGGGGAGGTAACTGAATCATGGAGGCCGGTCTTTCCTGTGTTATTCTTGTGATAGTGAATAGGTCTCACGAGATCCGGTGGGTTTATTGGGGTTTCTGCTTTTGCTTCATCCTCATTTTCTCTTGCCACTCCCATATAAAAAGTACCTTTCACATCCCGCCATGATTCTATGGCCTCCCCAGCCATGTGGAACTGTAAATCCAATTAAACCTCTTTTTCTTCCCAGTCTCGAGTATGTCTTTATCAGCAGTGTGAAAACAGACTAATACATAGTATCAGATGTATATCATTCCAGACCTTTTTTGATGCATATGTACAGATGAAAAATGATTTTATAAAAGTTAGATCATACCATGAATATTTTAATTAAAAATATTTCATTCTATTTGACTTTAAAAGAAAAAACCTGAAGTGAGGTAAAGAATTCCTGAACTACAGGATTACAAGTTATATCAACTTATAAAAGACAATCTCAAGAGCAAAAGATAAATACAAACTACAAAGTAAGTTATTTTTTAACTAAAAATAGAGCTACCATATGATCCAGCAATTCCAGTGCTGTGTATATACATAAAAGAAATGAAATCAGCATATTGGAGAGATATCTGCAGTCTCATGTTTGTTACAGCCCTGTTCATAATAGCCAGGATTTGGAAGCAACCTAAGAGTACATCAGCAGATAAATGGATAAAGAAAATGTGGTACATATACACAGTGGAGTACTATTCAGCCATAAAAAGGAATGTGAGATCCTGTCATTTACAACATGACAGGATCTCACATTCCTTTTTATGCCTCCAGTTCCATGGATGGAACTGGAGATCATTATGTTAAGTGATAAAAGCCAGGCAGAGAAAGAAAAACATCACATATTCTCATGTATTTTTGGGATCTAAAAATCAAATTAATTGAACTCCAGGACATCATAGAGTAGAAGTCTGGGAAGCATAGTAAGGAGCTGAAGAGGAGGTGGGAGGGTTAAGGGGTACAAAAAACATTTAGAAAGAATGAATAAGATCTACTATTTGATAGCACAATAGGGTGACTATAGTCAATGATAACCTAATTTTATATTTTAAAATAACTAGAAGAGTATAATTGAATGCTTTATGACTCAAAGGATAAATGCTTGAGGGGATGGTTACCCCATTTACCCTGATGTGACTATTTCACTTGGTATGCCATATCAAAACATCTCATTTACTCAATAAATATATACGTCTACTATATACCCACAAAAATTAAAAATTAAAAAATTATTTTAAGTACAATTTCAGACAGACTATTTTTTTTTGAGATGACGTCTTCTTCTGTCACCCAGGCTGGAGTGCAGTGGCATGATCTCGGCTCACTGCAACCACCACCTTCCAGGTTCAAGCGATTCTCCTGCCTTAGCCTCCCAAGTAGCTGGGATTATAGGCGCTTGTCACCACGCCTGGCTAATTTTTGTATTTTTAGTAGAGACGGGGTTTCGCCATGTTGGCCAGGCTGGTCTCAAACTCCTGACCTCAGGTGATCCACCTGCCTTGGCCTCCCAAAGTGGTGGGATTACAGGTGTGAACCACTGCACCCGGCCCATACTATTTTTTAACTATCAATTTTAGACAGACCATTGACTTTTTGATATAAAAGCTGAAGAAATTAGTCCACTTCTCAGCTCTTTCCCATCTTAGTTGTTTTTTAAGTTATAATTTTTTGACATTGTTAGGATTTATAATATTATTAAGAAAATTCTAATAGTTTTATCTTAAGTATATGAAATACTGTACTATTTCAGTGAATTTAGATTTTGTCACCATTCTTTTGCTTGTTTTAAAATTTTTAGTGGAGTAATTTTTCAAGAAGAAGAGCTGTATGCTTATTGATTTTGTGCAAGTTTGAGAGTATTTATTACCTTCATACTTAAAAGGCAACTTGGAGGAATATAAGATCATTAAGTCTCACTTTTTTACCCTTGATTTTAGAGATTACACTAATGCCTTCTGTTATTGCATGCTACTGTGGAGAATGATGAGATCAGCTTAATCTTTCCACCTTGTGTAGGGTTAGATTTTTTTCTCCTTGAATATCCCATGATCTTTCTTTGTTCTTGAGGCTTAGTAGCAACTTATGTTTGAGAGTTTTCTCTATCACTATTTTTCTTTTTGTGGGGTATGGTGTTTCCTTTTAAAGCATTTATTTACTAAGAAAACTTTATTACTTTTATGTGAAATTAGTGTTCTTTTTTGATTGGAAAGTTTAAGCATAAATTCAGGAAAGCTTTTGTTTCATTACATTTTAAAATTTTGATCTGTTTAATTTACTCAATTAATTCCTTCTAGATGCTCATTATGCTTATGTTAGATTTTTTTAAAAAAATCTGTCCTTCATATATCTTTTATACAATTCATTTTCAATTTTTTTTCCATTTGTTTTGAATTATTTTCTTCAGCTTGTTTGGTATCCCTGACCATTTCATTCATATTTATTCTATTTATTGTTACTTCTATTGTAGCTTTTATTTTGTAAGTCTTAGGTTTTTTTTCCTGTTTCTTTCTAGAGCTTTGTTTGCTCACTTTTTATCACCCTTTATTGTTTTATTGTCTCCTCTGAGCTTTTTTTTCTTTTAAGAGATCATGTGGTGTTGAATTTTATTTAAACCTTTTTTTAAAAACCTTTTTTTCTGAACTTTTCTCCACTTTCTTGCATAATGGCTCTGTGACATATGGAGCTCTGGTCTATTGGGCATGTTTCTGAAATTCAGCTCTGAACTCCAATTAGCTTAGAAGATATTATCACTCATTCATGAAGCCAGTCTGAAAAATTATGGAGAAGCTAGTGATTACTTCTGATAAATTGGAGCTGGCATTTTACAAAATGCACAATCTTTTACATTTGGTAGGAATGCTTAGAATTTGTGTAGCACTTTTCAAATTGGGAAGTACTTTTATGCATATCATTTGATCATGACAACAAAATATGAATAACCAGGAAATATGGTCTGCTTTTTACTATTGAGGGGACTGGTTCCAAGCGTCTTTGTCAAGGTCATCAGGCTAATGAACCTAGTCTGGGACAAGTGGAACCCATATGGAAGCCTGCCTCTGGTTCCTAGTTTGCTGTTTTTTTCTCACCTTCCTGCTTTGCTCCTTGTGTTAGTGTGAAGATGACCTTTAAGATTACTGTATTAATTGCATACATTCTCCAAATTTGTATTCAATCCTGAGGCTTGATTTATTAAATGACAACATCAACAACAGTGACCACATGTTGTAAGCAATAGCATAGGGCGTGGAGCTTACAGGATGTCTAACAGCTTCATGGATATGCAGGCACCTCTCTTCTCCACGTGCACCCTTTGATTCTAACTATGTTGTCTTTGTGTTGCGGTACTATCACTATACTCATCCATGCTGTTTACCTGCCTGGAATGCCCTGCTAGTCTTACCTGACCCCTGTCAGTCATCTTCCTGGAATTAGTTTCTACTCCAACACAAAACTAAACAAAAAATCTCAAATTAAGCATCATCTCTTTTGAGAAGATGTTTTGTCCCCAGCCCCAGAAGTTTGCCAGCTTTCTGCACATTTCTGATAGTCTTGTCTCATTGCCAAGTAACAGCTGATTTCCTTGCTCATCTCTTCCATGAGCTTTTAGCTTCCTTTGGATCAGGGACCATGGGTAATTTTGGTTTTTCATTACCCACATCTGGTAACAATGCTGAAATATAACAGGTACTCAGAAAATACAGACCAAAATGAAGGAATGGATTGACAAATTGGTTAGTTCAGTCTGCACACGGATATGCTGGAGGTTTCTCAATGACTTCACGTGATCTTACTTTTTTTTTAGCACCATTTATTTTGCCTTTATATATAGGGCAGTTTAAAGAGACTAAGTGAGGAAGGCTCTTCAGGAGACTTTTACAGTAATAGGTGTGATATGAAGATGAATTCAACTGGGGTCAGAGTAGTCAGAATGGAAGGAAACGGATTGACACAAGAAATATTGCGAAGACCTCAGAGAGGATATGAAGGAGAAAAGACTCCCTCCCTGGCAAAATTAAAAATAAACAAAAAATAAATATTGCAAAGAAAGAAATATCTAGCTGAGTGATGAATTGGAAGATGTCTTTACTCACATGAGTCTTCAGCCTTGTAAGCCCTTTTTTTCCTTTTCACATATTTAAATTTTATCCGTCCTTTATGTGAAATTCAAAATCCATCATCAGTCAGTTTTTGCCACAATAGTGCTTGATATGGTTTGGCTCCGTATCCCCACCCAATCTTACCTTGAACTGTAATAACCCCTACATGTCAAGGGCAGGACCAGGTGGAGGTAATTGAACCATAGGAGTGATTTCCCTCATGCTGTCTCATAGTAGTGAGTGAATGAATTCTCACCAGATCTGTTGGTTTTATAAGGGGCTTTCTCCTTCACTTGGCACCCATTCTCTCTCCTGCCGCTCTGTGGAGAGGTACCTTCTGCCATGATTGTAAATTTCCTCAGGCCTCCCCAGCCATGCAGAACTGTGAGTCAATTAAGCCCCTTTTTCTTTATAAATTACCCAGTCTCGGGTATTTTTTCATAGCAGCATGAGAACGGACTAATACAGTGCTGCATAAAAAACTCAAAATCTCAGAGACTTACCACAACATCTCATGCTCAAGCATCTGCAGGTTGACTATGGTTTGGCTGCTCTAGGCCTGGGCTCAGCTGGTCAGCTGTGTTTTCAATCATGGTGGACTGGGCTTGCTTCGGGGTTTGCTTTGTTTCAGATTTGACCCATGAGTCTCTCATCATTTTAAGTCTAATGAATACATGATAAAGTATAAAAATGAGCACATTTAAACCCTCTGCTAGTGTCATGCTTGCTAAAATTTCATTGGATGAAGTAAGTCACATGATCAAGCCCAACTTTAATAAAATACTACTATATTTTATTATACATTAGAATAATAAATAATATATAGTGTGAAGGTAGGATAGTATATTATTACAGAACAATAATCTAAAAATACCATTACCATCTATGATTCCTTCAGCCAGAAGCACTAACTTTTGCTTCTGAATTCCCATAGCATTCTATTTGTGCACAGCACTTTCTACTATACACTATTTAAAGTATTGGCTTTTTAAGGCAGGAAATGAATATTTTTTAGAGACAGGACAATGCGTTCTCCAGTGGAGTAGATTCAAGTCCATAATAAAAATGCCTATCATTTAAAGCTTTTCTAAATATATTCTTAAAATTAAAATGGCATTCTTTATATTTGTGAGCAATTTGTAGACATATCCTTATTGAAGCACGTAAAAATATTTTCTTTTTGTGTTTTATTGACTTACATTGGCTGAGAAATGGTTTGTACTTTACAGTTTAAGGTACTGGAAGTCAAAATGCATTGAAGTTCGCTCAGTAAGGAGCATATATAATCTGGTGCCAAAGAATACATTTTTCTTTGTTTAAAAGATCCCAGATTCCCTTCTAGACAGGTAATTAAGATATTTTAGGGATAGCTTACTTCCTACTTAAGCATGCTTTCTAAAGTAGCTTTATTAAGGAGCCAACTGTCTACTTACTTTTCTGTGAAAGTAGTTCCTAAAATAAATAATTTATTGCATGAATTATAAAATGTTGACCTTATGTAAAGCAATAAGGTGGGTTTTTTAAAAATAAAATATTCATGAAGTGGTATGATTTAGGATACTTCCAGAAAAATAATATATTTGCTTGCCTTAAGAAGCAAAACAAAATATTTTTTTTTTTTTTTTTTGAGACTGGGTCTCGCTTTGTTGCCCAGACTGCAGTGCAGTGTTGTGATCTTGGCTTATTGCAACATCAACCTCTTGGGCTCAAGGGATCCTCTCGCCTCTACCCTCCACCTCCCGCAGTAGCTGGGACCACAGTGGGACCACCACCCCTGGCTAATTTTGGTATTTTTGTAAAGATGGGGTTTCTCTGTGCTGCCCAGGCTGGTCTCAAACTTCTGGGCTCAAGCAATCTGCTCGCCTTGGCCTCCCAAACTGCTAGGATTACAGGTGTGAGCCACCACACCTGGCTCAAACCAAGATATATTTTTATGATAAAAAAATACAGAATAGTAACATATTTTGGCCTCGTTATTTAGTACAGTAGAATAAACGTAACAAAATCTCTTTTCTCTGGATGACCCTTGTCTTAGGAAGTTTAGGATGCTATAACAAAATACCATAAACGAGGTGGCTTTAAAAATGGAAATTTATTTCTCACAGTTCTGGAGGTTGGGAAATCTGAGAACAAAGTGCCAGCAGATTCTGTGTCTAATGAGAGCTCATTTTTTTGTTCATGGATGGTGCCTTCAAACTGTGTATTCACAAGGTAGAAGTAACAATGAGCAACCCTGGGCCCCTTTTATATGGGCACTAACCCCATTCAAGAGGGCTCCACCCTCATGACAGAATCACTTCCCAAAGGCAACACCTAATACTCATATTGGTGATTAGTTTTCAACAGGACTTTTGTGGGGACATAAACACTCAGACTATAGCAACCCTACACAGTGTCCTTTCAAAGCACTAGTTTGTAGCTGGGCTTGGTGTTGTATGCCTGTAATCCCAGCTACTTGGGGGGCTGAAGTGGGAGGATCTTTTGAACCTGGGAGGCAGAGGTTGCAGTGAGCTGAGATCATGCCACTGCACTCCAGCCTGGGTGACAGAAGAAGACTGTCTCAAAAACAACAGCAGCAACAAAATCCCCCAAAAACATACTAGTGTGTTCTGGTGAGTTCTATATACTTACACAGTATGACTGAAGACCTCAGGAAGAGCATGGATAGAAAATTTTTCGGAATAGTGCAGAGAAATGGAAACTCAAACAAAGGAGAAAGTGCAGAAGCACAAGGACAAAGGAGGCAGTCACCCCACTTGGGTAGTGAGTGGCACTGTTATGTATAGGGTCCCTTAAGCAGAAGGCACTTTTCCTAGAGCATCACTTTTAAACCCCATCAAGCCATGATTAGATTAACTGACAAAGTTGGCTAGACTGGCAACTCATAAGAAGATAATGAATTCATATTTCATCATTTTATTTTTAACTTAAAAGGCATAGGGTATACTTATTTGTCAATGTTTTGAGGTTAGGCCAAGGATTTTCCTTTGAGAATGGACCTGGGTTTGGAATTCAGAATCCTCTTTTCTTACTCCCTAGAATGTCCAACAAATGCGTGTTCTTATTCCTTTTCTCGACACAAAAGATAGCACACTATACACACTGGTTTGCGTCTTCCTTTTGCGTTTGCTGTATGTTGGAGATCATTCCATATTAGTGGACTGAAGACTGCTTTCTTCTTTTTATGGTTGCGTAGTATTTTATTGAATGGCTGTGACATTATGATGGACAAGTAAAACTTCTCCAATCTTTTGCTATTGCAGACAATGCTGTAAGAATAATAACCTCAGAAATAAATAATCTTGCATGTGTACAATTATATGTGTGGGATAAATTCCTAGGAGTGAGATTGCTGGATTGTCCCCTGTAGGTGTTGTGTTTACATGTCACCAGCAAAGCGTTAGAGTGCCTGTGTTCTCCACAGCTTTGCCAAGACAGTTTGTTAGAAAATTTTTAAAATGTTTTCAGTATGAGCGGTAAAAAATTATATCTCAATGTGGTTTTAATGTGATTTTTCCTATTAGAAAAAGGAAGTATTCATAGTGGTTAAGAGCACAGCCTCTGGAACCCACCACTCAGGGTTAAATTTAGGCTCTGCCAGTTACCAGCTCTGTGACCTTGGGCAAATGTCTTAACTTTTAGTGTCTCTAATATCCTGGTGTATATACTGCAGAGAAAAAGAATAACCACCTCATAGGGCTGCTTTAAGAATTATATGTGTTAGTGGGTGTAAAGAGCTAGACTAGTGCCTGGCACATAATACATTTAGGCTATTGTTATTGTTGTTATTATTAGTCAAGTTGATATAGCGTTTATATGTTTTAAAGTCAGTTACTTTTCTATTGAATTTCTGTTATTTCCCAGTCTCTTTTCTATGATTTGTTGATTTTTCTATTATGGATTTTTATGAACTTTTAACATATTCAGATTAGCCCTTTATATGTAATCTAGTATTTTTGTAGTCTGTTGCTTGCCTTTTATTTTTGCTTATGGTATTTCATGTTATGCATGTTTTTGACATTTAGTTGAATTTATCAACCCTTTCTTATTTGTTTTCAGGATTTTGATTCATAGTAAAGCACTCGAAAATTATAAAGCAATTATCCACAGTGTTTTTCTCTAGTGCTTTCATGCTTTTATTTTTTACATTTGAATCCTTGATCCACTTGGAAGTTACACTGGCATTTGTTTACACAAAGTATTTTAATTTGTGTTTATCAAAGATCTTTTCGAAAGCCCTTGGATTAGTTTTGAAACAACAACAACCCCTTTTCACACTCAGAGTGCATCTTATGCAATATAATTAAATTGCAAAATTACAATAACAAATATAATTGGCACACATAGGTTTGAGAAGAAACACACAAAGTATTTGCCCTATTACAGTCATGGTTAAAGATATACATCATGTATCATAGTCAGGAAAAAAATATTTTGCACACTGAGATAAACAAACAAACAAAACCAGGGTCACCCTGTTTAGCTCAATTTGCAAGTTAAATGGAGCCTTGAGCTGATACTTGTAAAGGCTTGTCTCCTTGGCAAACCTTTGAGACTCAGCTTCTTTAATTTTCTAAATACTTTTGCTCTGGATATGCCTTTGACATTTCTCATCATAGTGGGGCAGCTTTGATGCTCTGTGTAGAAGTGAATGAAGGTACTTCTTTATTCTCTACATTTTAGTAGAAAATCATTGTATTAGTCCATTTTTATATTGCTATAAAGAAATACCCAAGACTGGGTAATTTATAAAGGAAAGAGGCTTACTTGACTCATAGTTTCACATGGCTGGGAAGGCCTCAAGAAACTTACAATCATGGCAGAAGGAGAAGCAGGTACCATCTGCACAAGGCAGCAGGAGAGAGTTTGAGTGTGTCAAGGAAGATCTGTCAAACACTTATAAAATCATCAGGTCTCATGAGAACTCACTCTCATGAGAACAGTGTTGGGGAAACCACCCCCGTGATCTGATCACCTCCCACCAGGTCCCACCCTCGACACATGGGGATTATGGAGATTACATTTCAAGATGAGATTTGGGTGGGGACATAGAGTCTTTTATGGTTTCTAAGGCACTCAAGGGGCCAATATTTCAGGAATCAGCAGGCCAGGTTCTCCAAGCTGGCTGTGGCAATTGCCGCACCCACAGAAAAATTGTTAGATCAAAAGATGAGGTAGCGCAGAGGGTGGCAAACGCTGCGCTGTAAGAGCATCCCTAACTTTCACAGTCTTTTTGGATATGAAGGGAGAGCAGACTTTCTCCTATGTGGATGGTTACCCTGAGAGTCCCCTATTCCTGCCACAAGTTGCCAAGGAATGCAAGAAGAGATTTCACAGAAGTGTTTTTGTTGGTGGTGCTACTTCTAAATGCAAGTTCTACTTTTTAATTAAGATATATTCTACAAGCAACATAAAGAAAAGTGTGACAGTACTCTCTAGTCATGTCTTGTATTGCTTGAGCCAGTGCTTCTCAACCTTGACTGTTGATGAGAATCACCTAGTGAACTTGGCCTGGTTCTAGACCTAGTGATTCTGATGTGCTACCAGGGTTGAGAACCACTGCATTCATCTTCATTTCATTTTATATTTTTTTGTGGGAAATGTCATAGTGGAGGATAAAAATCAAGGTTTCTTCAAGTGAAATTTTAGCTCCACTTGTGTCAGAGTTACTTCTGTAATTAAAAAGGAGAAGCAGGTGGGCATGGTGGTAATCCCAGCACTCTGAGAGGCTGAGGCAGGCAGATCATTTGAGACCAGGAGTTTGAGACCGGCCTGGCCAACATGGTGAAACCCCGTCTCTACTAAGAATACAAAAATTAGCCAAGTGTGGTGGCATGTGCCTGTAGTCCTACCTACTTGTGAGGCTGAGGCAGGAGAATCACTTGAGCCTGGGAGGCAGAGGTTGTAGTGAGCTGAGCTCATACCACGGCACTCTAGCCTGGGGGGCAGAGGGAGACTGTGTCTCAAAAAAATGAAACAAAAAACTAAACAACAACAAAAAGCAGTCATTATCTCAAGAAGGTAGAAGTGTGGAAGTAGAATTATAGGATAATTTTTTTTTTAATGGAGATTCAAGGACTCTGCCCCAGATTTACCAAGGCAGAATATCTGGAGGTGGATGTATTAATAAGCATCCCAGGTGATTTTGATGTATGCTAACGTTCAAAAGCTAATATGAAAGTAAGTCCTGGAATACTTAAAACTAACAAAGTCCACTGAACTTTGTCATATTTTGTATCTCTTTCTCTAAACAAGTTTTAGAAGATCTATTTTATAGGCGATTTTAAATACATGTAAAATTAACTGTGATTTTCAGTAGTAAAAATATACATCAACAAGAGAATAATGGTTCATGGATTAGGTGATTTATAAAGAAATTTGATAGCCATATCAAAATGGAACTTGAAAAATCTAAGTAGTTTATTTTTATTATGCATATTTTAAAATTCACTTGATTATAAGTTTGAGTTTTTCTTACTGACTTGAGTAAAGCTCATTTACACTTAAACGCAAACTGTGCCCCACGAAGTATCTCCCTATAGTCACTAGTTCAGTTTAATAATTTATTTCTACTTTCTTCCACTTTTAAATTTTAAAATGAAATTTTTTGAAATTATAGTAAATAAAAATGTGATCTGTATTTTGTCTCCCAACCAGAAAGAGATGCAGGATGAAGCAAATGCATGAACATACCTCCTGAATGAGAATTTCATAAAAAGTAACATAAATAAAACATTTATGTACACCAGGAAGTGATCATGTTACCTATGAAAATAATCGCTATAATTTAAGTGCCTCTCATCTAAGGAGTAGCTGATATTGAGACCGCCCCCCACCATTCCAGGAACTCACATCACATTGGGATGTGAGACCACCAGTGGGACTGCCACAGAGTAGTAGTTCAACACATGGACTTGGAATTGGAGACACCTGGATTCAAGTCCAGATCCTGCTGTGGTCTGTGGGGATGTTGGGTGCATTACTAATCTTGATAACCTTCAGTTTACCTATGTTTAAAATGAGCATGCAAAGTAGTAGTTTATCAGGATTAAATAAAATTGTGAGAGAATATAATACCTGCTCAAATAACATTGGTTATCATTTGTCGAAGAAGTAATTATTCCTAGTATCAGATTAGCACCAAAGCTAATCTGTATGAGTACATTTATTTTGATAATGTCATAAAAGATTACTGTGTGTAAGAGTATGTTTCTATATTCCGAATATGTAGACCTCAAGGAGAGATCTTTATTCTGGACATCCCATCTTTATGTTGGGTGTACTGAAGGCGATCTCTTCCCTTTTTTTTTCTTTTCTTTCTTTTCTTTTTTTTCTTTTCTTTTCTTTTCTCTTCTCTTCTCTTCTCTTTTCTTCTTCTTCTTCTTCTTCTTCTTCTTCTTCTTCTTCTTCTTCTTCTTCTTCCTCCTCCTCCTCCTCCTCCTCCTCCTCCTCCTCCTCTCCTCCTCCTCCTTCTTCTCCTTCTCCTTCTCCTTCTCCTTCTTCTTTCTTCTTCTTTTTTTTTTGAGATGGATTCTCACTCTGTAGCCCAGGCTGGAGTGCAGTGGATCTCAGCTCATTGCAACCTCTGCCTCCTGGGTTCAAGTGATTCTTCTGCCTCAGCCTCCCAAGTAGCTGGGACTACAGGTGCACACCACCACACCCAGGAAATTTTTGTATTTTTAGTAGAGACGGGGTTTCTCGAATCCCTGACCTTATGATCCACCTGCCTCAGATTCCCAAAGTGCTAGGATTACAGGTGTGAGCCACTGCGCCCGGCCAGTCTCTTCCCTTTTGAATACCATATTGTCATTTAAACAGTTGAATAGTTTTTAGAGCTTTATTAAGTATTTAGTGAAAGGCTCCTGTAAGTCAGGACCCTGTGCGAGAGATGAATTGAGCTCCTGACCTCAAGGAGTATGTACTCTTATTGGAAAGAAATGTATGTACAGCAACAATTACAATTCAACATCATATGTGTATAATGAAGATAATAGTAAACTGATTACCAAATTTACTACAAAAAAGGACCTTGCTATAATTGTGTGTGCATGTTTGGTGGGGCAGAGTAGAACTCACCATTCAGCTGTAATGAAAATGCCCTGTACCCTTGGGAGCCAGTAATGAGATATACTCTGTTAAACAATGGCAATTGGATAAATGTAACCAGATGGTTTTACAGGGAAGGAAGATTGCAGCAGAGTTGTTGACTGCAGGTTTCAAGACCTGGGTGGTAGTCAAGGCTGTTACTGAGTGCCTGTTGGAGTTACATCAGTTTCTTTATCTTCATGCTTCAGGCACCTTATCTGTAGCGTGATAAGTTCAAAATTATAATCTATGATTGTATCAAGTCACTAGAGTTGCCAGATAAAATGCAGAATGTCTAGTTAAATTTTATTTTAGAGGAACAACAAATACCTTTTTTTTTGTAAAAGTGTGTCTCAAATATTGCATGGGACATACTTATACTCAAAATTATTCTGCAATTCAGATTTAATTTATCTGAGATTCAAATATCATTGGACATCCTATATTTTTTATTCACTAAGTATGGCAACCCTACAAGAAATTCCGAGTGAATTAAAATGACTAAAATCTAGCTCTGCCGGTATTGGTGGTAAAAACTGAGAAGCCAGGCAGTTTCTTTCCCTATAAAAGAAATATTTGGAGCAGACAAAGAAGAATGAGAGGGGAAACTATTTGAACACCAGGTATAAAATAAAATATATGCAGTTAGGAAGTGCTCACACAGCTCACATATCTGTCATGGCAGTAGTCGAGTCCTTTTTGTATCATCTAGTCAAATGGGATTTCAGACGGAAGAGAAGTGATCTGGTATTGCATTATTTGAAGACACTAGTGATTAAAGTTTACTGAGAGATACATTTTTAGAATCATTTTGTTTTCCTAGGTTCAGATTTAGCAAACGCTTATCAAGCCCTAATATACATATATCTGGTACCTTACTAAGTACTGTGACATGCATATCTCATAAAATGAAGAGCACTGTTAGTAGGTCCTGGAATTAAGAGGTCTTTGTTGAGTCTAAAAACTTATGGTATTAAAAGAGACAAGATGCAGTGTTTACTGTTGTTTTAGTTGCACACACCACAATGTAAGTTTACAGTTCACCATAATTTGTGTCTGAGAATTATACGAAGTGTGTCTTTAGCTAAAATAGTTAAGTGTAATTTGCCATTTCCAGAAAAACTGACTTTCTGTCTGGATTTTTTAAACCATGTGGAGCTCAGCAGTGCTGTCAGTGAATCACGATCCTGACTTTATGTAGCTGAGGCAGGATCGCTACTGTATTTCAGTGTCCATTTTCCCGGAGGAGAACGCTCCTTCTACTATTCAGTCTCAAAGTTGTTTTAGCATCCAGCATGCATGAGCTGAGACTTTTCCTGCTTCTCTTTATGTAGATGTAGTATAAAATATGGCCTGGTTTATGCTTTCAATCATCTAAATTTGTCCAGGCATGATAGAGAATGCCATACAATTTTCTTTTGGTAGTTAGAGCTTTACTGACATAATTGCAGCCCAATCACATTTCTAAGATAACTAGTACAATATGTACATATATAATTCAAAGTTTCCTGCAGGATTTCAGGCAAATAATGACCATGTTTTAAGTCATCTCAAAACCAGACACTCAGAAGTGAAAGTGCTTTTTCATCATCTGGGCAAGATTGCTCCAGGCAAATTTGTTTATTCCTTCTGTTTTTGACATCCTTCCCCCTAGGGGACCCCAGCTTTCTTTTTATCCCAGGCCTTCCACATATTCTGGACTACTCTTTTTCTTCTATCCCACCACACAAATTTAATATACTATATGGTATTGTCTTAAAGTCATATCAAGTGACTTGTAGGTTAATATGATAAATTTATTCTAGTATACTAATAGAATGTAATGGCAGCATGAGTTATTATTCCAGATGATGTATTTGCATTTTAATGGTGACCTTCTATGGCTTGACACCAAGTTAGCATAAATTGGAATGGGTAGACATTGAGGGGAGATTTATTTTTTGCACAGCCTCTCATCCCTTATCAAATCACACCACTAAACATCTAGCTATCTGGCTTAAGTTGGGGACTTACTTAAAATGTAAAGATTATGAAGATTTGGCTGAGGTAAGGGATCTTTGTTGCTTGTAAAGGTCTTTTACCTTTTATACTAGTAGAAATAAAGTCATAATAAGTTGTCCTTATGTGTGTGTGTATGTGTATGTGTGTGTGTATAAAAATTCATATGCTGTAGTGAAATGATAATGAAATGCAGAATGCAGGTAATTTCCTCTCATTTGGAACACAGACTTAATAGATATAAAAAATAGATATATCAAGATTGATGATGTGTATAGTCATTGTTAGTCACCTGACAGCTTACCCAGAGTAAATACTGATTGATGGGAGGTGATTTCCTCTTTGTTTGTTTGTTTGTCTGTTATGTATGTACATGTGACTCCTAGAGAAAATAGAGAGTCAAAAGGAGGAACAAGGAAACACCACAGGAAAATTAGGAGTGAAAGGACAAAGCAGTGCTTGCAACAAAGTGAAGAAGGATAGAGGGCACTTTGAAGAGTGCACTTGAAGAGGAGATGAGAAATCAAGACTCAAGAAGTTGTCTCCTAGCTTATCATTAGCAATGATAGCTTCTGACACCAGTAGAAGTTCTAAGTCAAGTCTGGTTTCTATTTTCCTCATACTTGGAGGTCAGTCTTTTAAATTACATTGCTAATATACATATTTGTTCCCTAGGAATATATCTGATCTTTTTTTCTTTCAAGGTGCATGTGGTGGATTAGAACAAATTTATTCATGTACTAATGTTTTCGTACATTTATCTTCTGTTCGATCTCTCCCTAGAGAGTCACTCTCATACCTTTACATGCTTTCTTGGCATCCCTTTTACACACGACAGGGAGAGCACAATTAAACATGCCTGAAGTTGATGTTGTTGTGTATTTCTGTTCCATTCCCATTCACCCTGACAGTCTTCTTTTACTATCCAGCCCCACCATTCCTCCTTTTAAAATAATTCTCCACTTTTGCTGTCAAGTCTATCTCAACCTGTTCCTTAAATTTCCCTGACTGCATTATAAAATAATTGCCAACATTATCCCTCTATCTCCGTTCTTGCCCCTTTCTGGCATATGCAGCCAGAAAGATCCATCCAAAAGGCAATTCTCCTAAAGCTACAGTACAAATCCCAAGGTTCTCGTTATACAAAGCTTGCCATGCCTCAGCCTCTCCAGCAACACTTAGCCCATTTCTTACCCCACATTTTATATTCCAGATTGAGTTAGATTCTCTATTCATAAATCTGTTATAGACATGTCACACTGTATTTAAATAATTTATTGAGCTTTCTATAGTTTTCAACCCACCTCCATTCCTGCAAACAAGGAACAAGTAAGCAAGCAAATAATCTCTGGTCTCCTAGTGGGCAGGGGCAGAATTTTGCTCATTTTCATTTGCGTCATGTAACATAACAGCTCTGAGCAGGTCTTGGAATCAGACTGCACTCAGCCCTAGCTCCATCATCTAGTAACTGAACTCTTTCTAGTAAGTTCCTTAGCACCTCTATGCCTCAGTTTCTGTGTTTGTAAAATAGAGATGATTGTACTACTTCACAGGCATAAACGTCGGGCATTTATGAAAGTATCTGGCATAGACTAAGCAACTCATTGTTATATTTTATTATAGAGAAAGTGCTCAATATCTTCTAAAGTGGAAGGTGTATAAAGGGAAGTCATCACAAAGAAAGGACCAAGTGGATTTAGTGAGGGTCTGACTCTAGCAGTGAGAGATGACTCTAGGGAGAGATTTAGTGAGAGTCTGACTTTAGTGAGAGATGACTCAAGTCTACTTTCCCCTGGAAGCTGAGTTTGATCAAGTGTACCTCTCCTAGATGTTATTTAGGATGTGAGGAAAACCCCTAAGCAGAGGGTCCCCAGCTCCACACCCCCTGGACACACCCTCGTTGATTTAGTGTCCCAGTTTCTTTGAGGGACACCCCACTCTGTGTAGAATTGGCTCCTCCTGCCAGAGCTGGCAGGGGGCACCTTGACTTTGTCTAAATTAAACTTGAACAAGCATCTAGTTTCTGTTTGGGAGTTTCATGGATGCCTTCCTCAGGAGGATGTTTCCAGTTCATGGCTTAATAGTTGTGCAAAGATGATGCACACTTGGAATCCAAAGAGCGGTCATTCTTTAGTGACTCATTTCTTCAGCCCTTCTTGTGACTCCAACATAGTCTCTGAAAACTCACTCAAGGACTTTCCAGGGTTCTAGCTCTACATAATTACCTTAAATACCAATTATATATACTTTAACAGACTCGGAGACTGATTGCCCAGCAACAGAAGAGGTCCTGAGGTCCTGCCTGATGTCTATGGTTGTTGGAACCCTTTTCTCTTCACATGTGAAGAGAGGTCCTGTGAGGGCTCTTAGCTGAGCTTGTCTAGCCATGTGGTCTTGTAGATGGAATATAGTTTAGTAGTGAATGTTCATGAACATTATATCCACTAAATGTTCCTGTAGAGGATGTGGTGGTGCCCTCCTATATACTCTTCTTCCTCTTTTATTTACCACTTCTCAGTTTGTGTGAAAATATTAGCGTCTAGAAGGGTTCTGAGATCAGATTAGTCAATAGGAAAAGTCTGAACATAATTCCACTCTATTAGAATATTTTGATGCCAGTAGTTTCTCTCATGGCAAGAGACTAATGTGATTGGATTTAAGAGTCTTTAGGTTTTTTTAAAAGCATTGGTAGATAAAATTGTATGTATTTATCATGTACAACATACTGTTTTGAAGTATATATACGTTGAGGAATGAGGAACTCTGGCTAACTAACATATTCATTACCTCACATAGTTACCATTTTTGTGGTGAGAACACTTTATATCCACATTCAGCAGTTTTGAAGAATATAATATAATGTTAGCTGTAGTCACTGTGTTGATCAATAGATCTCTTGAACCATATTTTCTAGCTACCTGAAATTTTGTATCCTTTCGTTAACATCTCCCCAGCAACCTCCACTCTGTGCCCAACCACCCTAACCCCTGTACCATTCTACTCTTCACTTCTAGGAAATCAACATTTTTAGATTTCACATATGAGTGATCTGGACTATTTATCTTTCTGCTCCTGGTTTATTTCACTTAATGTCCTCCAGGGTCATTTATGTTCTTGCAAATGACAGGATTTCCTTTTTATGGCTGAGTAGTATTCCATTATATATACCACAGTTTTACAAATTCATTCATCCAGTGATGAACTTTAAGGTTGATTTTATAAATTGACTATTGTGAATAATGCTGCAATGAGCATGGAAATGCAGTTCTCTTTGACATACTGATTTTCTTTGGGTAAATACCTGCTGGTTGGATTGCTGAATCAAAGGGTAGTTCTGTTTTTAATTTTTTGAGAAACCTCTATAGTGTTTTCCATAATGGTTGTAGTAATTTACACTCCCACCAAGAGTGTGTGAGGGTACCCTTTTCTCCACATCCTTACCAGCACTTATCTGTTATCTTTTTTAAATAGCCATTCTAACAGGTGTGAGGTGAGAGCTCGTGATTTTTAATTTGCATTTCCCTGATGATTAGTGATATCAAGCATATTGTCATATACCTGTTGTCTGTTCTCTTTTGAGAAATACCTATTCAGGGACTTTGCCCATTTTTAAATTGGGTTATTTGTTTTCTTGCTAGTGAGTTGTTTGAGTTTCTTATATATTTTGGATGTTAATCCCTAATCACAGGCTTGTCCAACCCATGGCTTGTGGGCTGCATGCGGCCCAGGATGGCTTTGAATGTCGCCTAACACAAATTTGTAAACTTCCTTAAAATATTATGAGATTTTTTGTGTAATTTTTTTCACCTCATCAGCTATCTTTAATGTTATTGTATTTTATGTGTGGCTCAAGACAATTCTTCTTCCAATGTGGGCCAGGGAAGCCAAAAGATTGGACACCCCTGCTTTAGCAGATATACAGTTTGCAAATATCTTTCCCATTTTGTTGATTTTCTCTTCATTCTGTTGATTGTTTCCTTTGCTGTGCAGAAGTGTTAGTTTGATGTATGTAATCTCCTTTGTCTTATTTTTGCTTTTGTTGCGTGTGCTTTTGGGGTCATATGATTGCACTTTAATTGATGACTCTTCCTTTTTTTTTTTCCTTAGACAGTTTACCATGCTACAAAAAGTGAGTGAAGTTAAAAAGAAATGTGAGGTAAATACCAGGCTTTTTCTGGCTCTTGAGAATTTAATTGACCAACAATAATTGGTGGTAATCGACTGACACAATTGGTTTCCCCATGGTTCCTTGAAAAGAGCATATGGTAGAAGATGTAAAGACAGAGGGGAAAAGCTAGGCCACTTTGAAGTTGCTATAACTCTTTTAGGCCACCAAGATAGCATTTAGTAAATTAGGTGTTTTGTTCCAGAGGTTAGTTCACATAAGAGAAATTGGCTTAAAACACTGAAAAAAAAAAAAAAAATGCCGGTATATTCGCTCTGTGGGTAGCTATAACTTCTAAATTACAACGAGCTTAAGTGTTATAAATTAGAAACAGAATAATCTGTTTTCCTATGAATATTTAACACAGTTAGAGCTATAACATTTCGGTTAGATATAAATAGAAATTACAGCTCATAGTTAATTAAACAATTCAGAAACCCTTCCTGTGTTACAATCTGTTTTCAGTATCAGGGTATAATCTAAGTGAATTAAGTGCAAAGACCCATAATACAATGATTTGCATAGGGCTGCCAACAAAAATAAACCTGACTGTGATTAAGGCTGTGACAATGGTATTAGCTTAGCTATACAGGCTCATGGAAGCATGCAAAACAAGAGCAATTAGATTCACAAACTGATTTATTACATAGGCCGCAGGTGTTGAGTTTTATGGAAATTGGGGATTATCAGACTTGCCTCTACATTTTTCAATTTAATTATATGACCTTTTCTTAGAAATCATTCACTGGAGCATTTTCAAAAAATTAGACATAGTGTCTGAATTTGTGGGTTTTTAAAAAACGTTAACCTGACTCCGACATTTTAAATACTTGCTTTGGGTTTTAGTAGTATCAGAATAAAACCAGTGTTTAGGAATAGTAATTCACTTCCCACCTTTTGCAAAACTTTACTTTTAAAGTCTGCAATGTAGTAAACAAAGCAACCACACAGCTTGTGGGGTTGTTGCTGAGGAATGATCCCCTGGCAAGGCATTCCCTTTCATGGTAGAAGGGAGACAACTGTGAGATATTACCTTTTCACCCGGGGAGACCATTCATATCTGCTAATTGTTGAATCATGTGTGTTCTTATTGATTGGTGGAGGAGAGGTAGACTTCTTAGGAGTTAATTTTGTTGGTCAGTGAAGAAAAATAACCACTACAGAATGTTGTCTTACAACTGAATTTAAGATATAAGTAGTTCCAATCATTGCCAGAATTAAATTTTATTTTATTTATTTACTTTTTTGAGATAGAGTCTTGGTCTGTCACCCAGGCTAGAGTGCAGTGGTGTGATCTTGGCTCACTGAAACCTCCATCTTTCGGGTTCTAGCAATTCTTCTGCCTCAGCCTCCCAAGTAGCTGGGATTACAGGCACGCCACCAGGTCTGGCTGATTTTTCTATTTTTAGTAGAGATGGGGTTTCGCCACACTGCCCAGGCTGGTCTCGAACTCCTGACCTCAAGTGATCCACCCGCCTCAGCCTCCCAAAGTGCTGGGATTACAGACGTGAGCCATTGTGCCCAGCCCCAAATTTTACTGAATTCCTAAATGAATTTCACATCAAATTAGAGCTATTACCACAGTTCATTTTCTGTTATTTTTATTGTGAAAACAGTTGTCATAGCTGTACTACGGTAGCAAATTTGAAAATTTTTAATTATTTTATTGCAAGAAAGAATTATCTTTTATAGCAGGAGATTTTATGGAATCGCTATTTATCTCTTTAATGTGTAGATTTTGCTTTTCACAGTTTCTTTTCTTTTCTTTTCTTTTCTTTTTTTTAAGTATAAATTTGCAAGGTCCTTAGCCTTGAGTTGGTGATTTGCCTGAGTATGTTTTGCATTGTGGTATCTTCCAGAAGTACAGAAAATGGCTATAAACTACTCAGGAGTCCACTACTGCTATGTTTGTAAATATTATATTGCTTTGGCCTTAAGAGATGGCATGAACCTCATATAAGTTTTAAAACTTATGGTTCCGTTTCTGCCTGTGAACTTGTTTAATGAATGTTTTATTGAATTTGGCTTTAAAATATTCACAAATATGTTTCTCATGGTTAATTCAGTTATTTACAGGGTATTTTCCTTATACATATTTTAGATTATAAATGCTTGACTTAAAGCAGCTGTGTATTCACTTCTTTTCTAATCCTTGGCATGTAAACCTTACTCTAGGCCTTGTCTTCATTTACCTTTCACCAGATTTCAAATGTGCAGCATTTTTCTTGCACTTTTGAAACTGAGCAAATTATTCACAAATGTTATATGGTAACTGCAGTTATTGGCCTACTTTTCTTAAAATTCCTTTGCCCCTGTGTTTTACTTGCAAGAATACTGATTTTTGCTACAGTGTCCATTGCTGAAGCCGTAAGAGTAATTTGAATGCACAAGTAAAAATAATTTATCTTAACCTACTATTGATTACATCTTCGTTTAAATTTTGTAGCATTGTTGTTACATTGTTGAAACTGCATAAGATAACACATTGATTAGATAGAGGAAACTTATAATCTAAAAAAAAAAGCAAACTGGAACTCTTAAGTGAATTAATATTACAGTGTAAAGCATGTTTATGTACAAGGAACCAAAGCTTCTATATTTTTAACAATGTCTTGAAATTTGTTGATTCTAGGGTTTGTTTGGAATCTATGAAATAGACCACTGTCTAATTTCAGGTGTACAAAGGCAGAATGTGAAATTATATGCCAAGCTATTGTGCCTCAATATAATAATTGTACTTTATAATAAAGCCTAGTAAGTTTAAATTGAATTTTATTTGAAAATTTTTATAATTAATCTAATCCAATCCTTTGTAGACAAAAAAAAAAAAAAAAAAGCCTCTTAAAATGATTCAGTATTTCACAACATGAAGTTTCACTTGGAAAAAATATAATATATAAAATTAATGAAATTAACCATATTCAAAATGTTCAAAGTAATAAAAATTCTTTCCTAACTCTAATGGGAGTAAAGTGATTTTTACATGTAATATTGAATAAGGAGAACTTCAGAAAGTTCCTATGACAGTTTTCTATTAATAATTAATTCTCCCTGGTCTTTTTATGTAGTAAGGAAGTTGCTTCTCTAAATCCAAATTCCTTAAGGACAGTTTTACTGTTTGTATACAAATGGCTGTGGCATTACTGTTTACTGGATAAATCACATGGACATAATTTCCAGGTGTTATAACTGCTTAAGAGCATATTTCAGCCAGCCATAGAGGTAGGGCAGTGGGGCTGGCAAGTGGAACAACAAGATAATACTTGTTCCTAAAGGACATGTGTGCATATCTTGCCTTAGTATTAAAAAACTATCATTCATTCTAACATAAAGGCACATGCACACATATGTTCACTGCAGCACTATTCATGATAGCAAAGACACGGAATCAACCTAAATGCCAATCAATGGTAGACTAGATAAGGAAAATGTGGTACATATACACCATGGAATGCTATACGGCCGTAAAATAGAACAAGACCATGTCCTTTGCAGGAATATGCATGGAGCTGGAGGCCATTATCCTTAGTAGATTAACACAGGAATAGAAAACCAGTTATCACAGGTTCTCACTTTTAAGTGGGAGCTAAACGATGAGAACACATGGACACACAAAGAGGAACAACATACACTGGGGCCTATCAGAAGGTGGAATGTGGGAGGAGGGAGAGGATCAGAAAACATAACTAATGGTGCTAGGCTTAATACCTGGGTGATGAAATAATCTGCATAGCACACTTTTGTGACATAAGTTTACTATGTAACAAACCTGCACATATACCCTGAACTTAAAAGTTAAAAAAAAGGCCTGGCGTAGTGGCTTACACCTGTAATCCCAGCACTTTGGGAGGCCGAGGCGGGTGGATCACGAGGTCAGGAGATCGAGACCATCCTGGCTAACACAGTGAAACCCTGTCTCTACTAAAAATACAAAAAAATTAGCCAGGTGTGGTGGCGGGTGCCTGTAGTCCCAGCTACTGGGGAGGCTGAGGCAGGAGAATGGCGTGAACCCGGGAGGCGGAGCTTGCAGTGAGCCGAGATCGCGCCACTGCACTCCAGCCTGGGTGACAGAGCGAGACTCTGTCTCAAACAAAACAAAACAAAACAAAACAAAACAAACAAAAACAACTATCATTCTATGGGCAGGGGATGTCATCTGCCAAAGACAGACAATTCTTATCTTCTCCTGCTACCATCTCTTCTCCTATTCTTAGTCCATTAAAAATATATTTGTTATTATCTGTTAAGATAGTTTTCAAAAGTAACTGAACATAAAAGGTGGCTCCCATTTTTCCTCAGTATTTATTTAACAGATCAGCCCTTCAGATGCGCCACTCCCTGGGGCGAATCTGCTGTCCTGTGCCAGGGGCAGTTACCGAGGCAGATTCTAGGGCTCCCTTTTCCTGAACCAAGTCTCCATCTTGCAGTACGTTTTAAACGGGAGACGTCAGTCGGCCACTGCTAATGGATTGGCATCGACACCTAACCTGAGACCCATTTGCCAACCTGCGGTAGGGATCATAGTTCCTGGAGGGCTGATGGTTGCCATCTAGAGTGAAATAAACCCAGTAGTTCCTTCTACATGGGATGCTGGTTGGCATTAACTAGATGCTTGGTACAATCAAGTCAGCTTTGCTTCTTAAGTAAAAAACGCTACATTTTAATTAAATACATGTACAATTGTGTTGGCTATATTCAGTAAGCTAAAAACAGTCATAGAAAACAACATGTGTCTCGCACCTTCATAGACTGTTAGTAATCACGGCATAACTGAATTTGGGATTGCAGGTTTTTCTGTGGCTCTGGGGGCAGAAGTTGATACCTGTGTGTTAAGTTGCTACAGCTGCCATAATAGTGCCACAGACTGGATGGCTCAACAGAAATCGATTTTCTCACAATCTGGAGGCTGGAAGTCTCAGACCAAGGTGTCAGCAGGATTGGTTTCTTCTGAAGACCCTCTCCTTGTGTCTTCACATGGTCTTCCCTCTGTGTTTGTTTGTGTTCTCTCCTCTTTTAATTCAGTCATATTGGATTAGGACCCACCCACAAAACCTTGTTTAACCTTAACTGCATTTTTGAAACTCCATCTCCAAATCCAGTCACCTTCTGAGGTACTGGGGCTAGGGCTTAAGCATATGAATTCTGGGGAGACACAGTGTAGCCTTTAACAATCTGTTTTGGTCTCTGATTAAACATCCTCTTGTCTCTAGCCCTATCAGAATGAGGAGTTCCTGTTCCCCTTGCCCTGCCCATAACTGCAGAGTTCAGCCTCTTCAAACAACGCTTCCCTTTTTTTTTCTTTTAGTGCTTTCTTTTAAAAATAAAAGGAGAACACAATAAAATGCAGAAAGTATTTATATATGAGGAAGCAGAAGTCCTGAGTTCGAGCCCCATGGCTGCCACCGATTAGCCATATGGCCTTGCAGATGCCCCTCAGCCAAATATGCTTTATATTATCTATAAAATGAAGAGGTGAGTCCAGAAGACTGCTTGGGTTTCTCTTAAAGCTAATATTTTGATACTCAGTGTTTTTTTTTTTTTTTCTTATTCAATCATTGGTTTATTCATTCCTCACTTACTTGAGTGTCAATAGAGTGACTCGCTTTATATGATCTTCCTCCTAAGAAGGATTAATTGTGGGCTGGGCGCGGTGGCTCAAGCCTGTAATCCCAGCACTTTGGGAGGCCGAGACGGGCGGATCACGAGGTCAGGAGATCGAGACCATCCTGGTGAACACGGTGAAACCCCATCTCTACTAAAAAATACAAAAAAACTAGCCGGGCGAGGTGGCAGGCACCTGTAATCCCAGCCACTTGGGAGGCTGAGGCGGGAGAATGGCGTGAACCCGGGAGGCGGAGCTTGCAGTGAGCTGAGATCCGGCCACTGCACTCCAGCCTGGGCGACAGAGCGAGACTCCGTCTCAAAAAAAAAAAAAAAAAAAAAAAAAAGAAGGATTAATTGTATCCAATTGAAGTAGCCAGAGCTTCCTCACACCTTTAACTCACCCAGCTGCTGTCATGGTCAGTACTGCTTTATAGCATTTGAATCACTTCCTCAATGAAAAATCTTTCAGTTTTACCATGTTACAACCAACCTTCTCTGCTAAACAGCTCTTCAAGTTGTGGATTCTTTTCTACTTGATGTTTACTTCCAAAAACTATTTCCTAAAGAGGTTAAAATTTTTCATTGTGATTTTTAAAACAAGTTTAAGACACGATTACACAATAGGTTCTCAAAGTAGGCTTCTCTTGTAAGCTCGCTAAATAATCTTCTTTCATATGTATACATTTTTTTAACTCCCCAAATAATTTTCTCAAATTAAATACGTCTTTTCTCTATAAATATTGGTATTGATGTGTCCAATATTTCCATTTATATCTTTATATCTGCTCATAAACAACAAATTTTCTAATTATTTTATTAAAAACGTAAGTCATAAAAGGCTTTATGGTTCTGTTTATTGTGTAGGATAACATTAACACAAAGAACCAGGAAGGTTTAATTCTGAAATAACTATTTCAGCATGCAATACCCCATGGTTACTTAATTAAGCAAATCAAGAAACCTTGTCAGTCAGTTTTAATGGTGGAGAATCATCTCCCTTCAGGAAGTTTTGTGGTCAGTGGGCAAAAATGGCAACCATCTTCTCAAAAGTTAAGGCATTATTATGTACTAAAGGTCACCCACAACTTTTATAATAGAGAACCAGCTGTGTAAACTGCAAGATGTTGTCAAAAGGAAGTGCCAAGCAAAACTTTGGTGCTGTTTGCTGACTATGCTGAAGGGCAGAGAAGCTAAATTCTTGCCAGTAGTTTAGAAAATTGTTAAGAAAAGCATAGCCTCTGGGAGGTGCCTATTCCCCAGGGCCTGGGATCCAGTCCTGGAGATCACACTTGGCCCTGGACCTTGGTCCTCAAAACCTACGTAATGACAAAGGCCTGGATCCTGCAGGGTTGGGCTCAGGCAGCAGCTGGGCAGGCTGCACTCCTAACTCACAACACTGCAAGTTCTTAAAACCTGGAAGTAATTCTTTAGATGGTTTGGAATCAGCAGCAGCTATGATGTGGTTGCAGCATTGTCAACTGAAGTTGATTAAAATACATGTCGTTCTCTATGACATTATAATTAAAATAGCCCAATTTCCAAATTATATGCAAGTTTTTGCAGGCCTAGAGCAAGAGTTCTTTCATGGATTAAAAATGTGTTCATGTTCTGTACCACGTGCTCTGAAACCATTGCTATTAGCTCTAATTGCACAGAAGCAGTCAAATGGTACTTGTTAGGCCCCTACTGTCTACCTGGAACTGTTCAAAACCATACATGGGCCAGGCCCAAGGAGCTTAGAGTACAGTTAAAGAGATAAAACAGGCTGATGTGTAAAGATTAGTGAGTAGGAAAATGCCTTCCCCATGTATGTGCATTATGATGCATCTCTGTATTTGTTTTTATCTATTGATTCTTTATGTTTTGAAACAAAGAATTTGTAGGGATTGACATATAGTACAATAATAAATAGTACAGTAATAGTACAATACAATAAAAATAATAAAGAAACTGTGGTAGAAAAAAATAAAAGAACAGAAAAGTAAAATGAAACCAGGGATAGAAGTAGTTAACAAAGATAAATGTTCCAGAAAGCCCTAAAAGAGAGTGGCTCAAGAAGTAGGTGGAAAGCCAGAAAAAGTCACAAGCCAATCGATGTGTGTTTTTCCCCTCTCTTTGTTCTGACCACCAGGAAGTTCGGTTACAGGATTAACAGCATCCGTCACATAAAAACATGTCAGTTGCTCAAGAGAAACAGCTTTCCTGGCATGAACCCTAAAAGAATTTTCTCCATTGCCTCTCTATTAAGAAGAGATGGTAGAAAATGTCCTCAAATAACATCCATAGAATAAAATGGTATCAGATTTCATCTTGTTTCTTAGACAACCCTCAACATAAAACAGGAAATAAATTCTAAAGCCTAGTTCAGTGAATTTCTAATGAGAGACTGAAGGGATGCAGTACAGTTGAAGAGGCATGTAGATCTGCCTTCATGCAAGCATAAAATTTAGACTATCCTAAGAAATCAAGAAGTTGAACATTCTTTAGTTAATTCTCATGAATGTTCTTGTGAATCTGTGCTTTTATTATTGTTTTGCTGTTGTTTTAGAATTAAGATGTAACATACACCTAGTAAAGTGTGTAAAGACCAGCTAATTTCAAGTGTCTAGTTTGGTAAATATTTATATCTGTAAACACTTGTTTAAAACTAACACACAGATCAAAATTTAGAACTGTGTGGCAGCCAATGGCTCCCTCATCCTTATTCCCAACCAATATCTATCACTTTTCTGACTTTTGTCACAACTGATTGGCTGTGCTTCGAAGTGGGATGCATATATAAATTGAACCATACAGTATCAATTTTCTTTCAGTCTTGTTCAATATAGTGTCTGCTAGATTCATCCCTGTTCAATGTTTAGCAGTTGTTCATTCTTTTTCATTGCTATGCAGTATTCTATTGCATGAATACATTATAATGTATTTATCCTTTATATCATTGATGTATATTTGAGTTTTCTCCCCCCTCCTTTTTTGGTTGTTGTGAATAAAATTGCTATGGGAATTCTTGTTTGTGGTTTTTATTGGATATTTGCACTTATTTCTTCCAGGAATGGAACTGCTGGTCCTAGGGTAGATGCATATTTAGATTTAGAGGATGCTGCTAAACTAGTTTCCAAAACCAGCATATACTTCCACTAGCAATGTCTGAGCTTTCCAATTGCTCCATGTCTTCAACAATTCTTGGTATTGTTTTTCTTTTAAAATGTTATGTATTCTGGTGATCATGTAGTGGTATCTCATTGTGATTTAATTTGTCTTTCCTTGATAAGTTGAGACCTTTTTCTTATGCCCGTTAGTCATTTGGTTAGCCTCTTTTGTGAAGTGCCTGTTCCTCTCTTTTGCCCACTAAAAAACTGAATTGTTTATATTTTTCTTAATCATTTTTAGGAATTCTTCTCTCACTTTTTTCTTAATGATGTTTTTAGGTGAACAAAAGACCTTGAACTTTTGGTAGGAATTAGGCAGTCAAGAGGGTTGCATATAATATTCTCTGACAAGAGCTTACAGGAGGGGATAATGTTATGGTAAAATGGTTAAATTATGGGTACAGGTAGAAAATATGATGGTGGAGAATAAGGCTGTGATTGTATGATAGTTTCAGGAAAAGTTTCAGATCTTTGTAGACTGGTTTGGGCTCAAATACTAGGAGCATGTTCACACTGGGAGGGCTTCTGCAGATCACCTGCCTGAAACCCTCATTTTATAGATGAAACTGAGCCTGAGAATGTTAAACAACCCACAGTAATTAAATTAAACTTAATGTAGAAAGTGGGATTTATCTGTTTCTTAAATAATATGTAACCTACACCTGGGATGATTTTCTGGGTTAGTACCCACTTGAAATACTTAGTATCATTGTCCAAATAATACATTTGAATTTCTGAGATTGTTTCCTGGTACTCCTCTTTGTTTTTGAAGAGAAGGGATTGGGAAAATGTGGTTATTGTTGACAAACTGTTTATTAGGTATGTGATCTTGATTAAACCATGTAGCTCCATGAAACTCTTGCTAGGAATTTAAGAGAGAATAATGAGTCTTACCTTGTTCCTCACTCTTGAATTTGGAACCACCTGAGAAGTGACACACGAGTCACGCAAATGGAGATGAAAATAGCACTTCTGTTACCAATAAGGCAGAATTAGAAAGTGAGGCAACCTACCAGAGTTGGGATGGCTAATATTCATTCTCTTCCTTCCTTTCTTTCAGCATGACTGTGAGACAACTCCCTGGTGGGAGAGTTTGGGTCTGCAGAGCAGACATCCTTTCTTAGAACCTCACCCTTGCATCCATTGGGAGGAGAAAGAGAAAGCAAGCTGAACTCCTGATCCTGCCCCTGCAGTCAGGTCTTGGCTCTGGGCCCTGACCTGCTGCTTACACAGAGGAGGGTGGGAACCGAAGAGGATCCAAGTCTTTCTTCTCTGGATTCAGAGGGGAGAATCCAGGGAGAAATTCACATAGCCAGCTTCTCCCAACCCACCTGGCAGGTATAGATATGCCACTGCTTCTCCCAAGAGGAGGCATGACTAGGCAGCAGAAAAAGGCCCCCCGGGTTCTTTTCAAATGCTGTTTTCCTTGGAGAGAGAAGCAGAAGCTTCCTGATCTGAAGACTGTTGTAGGAGCATGAGGGGAAGCAAATGCTCTCTCCTAACACCTCAGTTTCTTCTCTTTCCAGTAGGGTCGATTATACCTCTTTTCTGTGCCTCCCAGGATTGTTGAGGTGATCAGAGGCGCCAACCCAAGGAAAAATGCCTTGCAGCAATCACTGTTGCACCATAAGGAGGAAAAACAGTGTTTGCATAGTGCTTTGCCACCAGGAGAGTTCTGATTCTGTCTCCACCATTGTAGTGGGAATATCCCCAAGTCGGGTAGGTTGTCTCAATACTAGTCTGATAGTGCTATGCCTAGTACCAAGTCTTCACCACAGCAGGAATTCAATACTCGCAGGGATGATTGTGCCGCACCCTTCAAACCACGCAACCCGATACTCACTATGAAGCTTCCGCCAGAACTGTTGGTGCTAATTAAACTCTATTTCTGAGATCCTAATGGTTGGTAAGGGCAGTGACTTCAAAGATCCCTTTGCATTTGGCAAAAGCTGTAGACTCTTCTCTCAATAAAGGACACATCAAACATAACATTTTCTTTATTGTTTCAAAAGACTCATAAAAACTCATAAAAAATGCCATCCATAGAGCCCTTAGAAAGACTTGGACCTCAGTGAAAAATCCCTGACTTGGATGTCAAATCTTTTCGAAACATTTCAGCCTTCATTTTACTTATTAACTCATCTGCAGAGTTAGTCGCTTACATTGGATTAAGAGAATAACATTGCAGGCTTTCATTTAATACCTAATACTTAAAAAAACATACAATATAAAGAAAAACAAAGCCAGAGTCCATCCAGAGGTAAGTAAGAATTTGAGATGGTAGCTCCCCAAACTAGTAAACCCCTTTTTTTTTTAATGGCTTACTCTTCTTTTGACTTGTATTTTTATTCTTGTAAAATCTGTTCTCTTCTTGCCTAACTGTTCTTTTTACATGATTTAGAGGAATGAGAAAATGAAGAGGATACGGAATTGGCGATTTATTAGTTTAGGATTCTTCTCCATTGCCTCCTTGTCAGTTTTATGTCCCCCTAACTTTGAGAAGGAGCACATTATTTGTATTTATATAGATTTATTTTTGTCAGTGAAAGGGCATATGTCTTAAAATATGAAAGCAAAATTAGTTTTAGTTATATATATGAACAATTACAAATTGTCCTCAATATGAAATGTTTGATTGTTTGAAGAAAACATGAATCTTTGGTCAAAGGAAAACATCTGATCGTGACACTTTATCTAATGTTGCTTAGTTTGAATTTGAAAAGCATTTTCCTATCTACTGTTATTCCCGACAATAAATCACCAGGTTTAACATATACCAATAAGCAGTTTGAAATTGAAATATGCATCCATTAATCAGTCAAATCCTCCTAGAATTTTTGCCCTTGGACTCCAGTCCCACTTATGAATAACCATGAGGCTGTTTAGGTGGTTGGCAATGCAGTTGAAGGCTGCTAGAGGCACAGAGCTTTGCATGTAGCTTACATGTGGCCTTTGAAGAATTTCACAGGCATAGCTCCCAACAGCAGCTGTTCCCTACCCTCCAGTTCCCCTGGGACAGGTCAGTCTGGAGCCAAGGCCCATGCTGTCAGCTGCCAGATTGGAAGGAGGGTGGTAAGACAAGATGATGGGGGGCGGCAGCATGGTCACAGGTAGTGGGAGGTGGAATAGATCCCTGGTGACAGGAAGTACAAGGTGCATTAACTGACCTTTTCATTAGGAGAGAATTTCCCAGACACCTCAACACATTGTACATGGCCAGCAATGTAATTTGCAGGACCCAATGCAAAATGAAAGTGTGAGGGCTCAGCGAGGGGTGGGGAAGTCAGTATATCCTTCTTGTGTGTCCATCACCCCAACCAGTAACATATTGATGACCCTCAAGAGGTTTCAACCTGAATACCTAGGTAGGGGAATTCCTCACTATAGCATTAGACTGAGGGCAAAGTTATTACCAATGGCATAACCAAGCCTTTACAGCTAGCCCATTGACCAACCCTTTGAGGTGGGTTATAAGAGAGATACCTAACCTTTGCCTGGCACTTTGTGTACAATACAATTTGTGTATTCTTTCCCTTTCATTGACTAATTTATCCTCAGGCTTCTATAGTGGTACACATTTCAGTAAACCTGGTCTTTTTACTTCTGTGAACCCAATGTTCTGCTTGTCTTGTTCATGCTTTTACACAGACTATGCTTATTCTAAAATACGGTCTTTCTACACCTTCATCTCTTAAAACCCTCCTGACGCAAGCACTAGTTTCTTCCCTTTCCCCTGCAGGAATGGGGACAGGTGACTGTGGGTAATCCAGTTGTACAAAGGAGGACTATCCTGGTATATTACCTTCCTGGACCAGTGAGGTCAACCAGCCCTTGGCCTGAGTGTAATTCAGTAGCTGCTTCTGCAGGTCTGTGAAAGCCCCTGAGAAGTCTCAGAAACATAAGAATACTGCAGCTGAGACACTCTTCTCTTTTTTCGCTAAACTTTCTTCCATGACAGAAAAAAACAATTTACCCTCTCATTTTGCTTCTGATGGTCCCTATGTTTCCCACCTCCAATTTCGTATCTCACTCTTATTTAGTCAAACTCATTTCCTCAGCCGAAAGGAAAAGTTTTCATCCTATTTGGGGTCAAAATGAAGGAAAAGCTCTTGTTAACGTTCCTTATGGGCTCTTTTTTA
Organism: Trachypithecus francoisi; assembly: GCF_009764315.1. NCBI lineage: Eukaryota > Metazoa > Chordata > Mammalia > Primates > Cercopithecidae > Trachypithecus > Trachypithecus francoisi. The sequence goes on along the minus strand of NW_022681472.1, from coordinate 26,976,839 downwards.
CACATTGCATCACTGCTTTCAATTCTTGCCTTCTATTCTGTATGTTTGCATACTCAACACACACACACACACACAAACACACACACACAGGCACACACACACCATTGACACTATTAGGCAGCTCGTCATATTCTTCCCACATCCTGCTGTTTTTTCCAGCTTCCCCAGAGGCCACACAAAAAATGTGTTTTTGTGTGTGTGTGTGTGTTTTCTAAATATTTACTGAAGACTAAAGGAGAAAGAATGTGAGCTAGTTTTGCATATTAAAAAATTGTAAATTTTTTTAAGTGTGTTTTTCTCTTTTTTGATAATACACTGAAACTCAGTTTATTTATTCAGTGTGGCAAACCTGATTGTGATTGGTTTCAAACACACACACAGGTACATGTGCACACACTAAAGTGAGGGCTTTGCAGTGTTAAACAGGATGAGATCAGATAGAGCTTGGTGAGAAGATTACTTTTAAACACAGTCTTGGGGAGTTGAGAGAGGGAGGTTAGTGGATATTGCAAGAAAGAACATTCCAGTCAGAGGCAACAGCCAGGGCAGAGGCCCTGAGACAGCAATATTCAAGGCATGTTTTAGCAGTAGCAAGGAGCAGAATAAATTAGAAGGGTTGGAGTGGCCAAATATGGTTATTGTGGAGCATTAAAAGAGCTTGACTTTTTTTGTACCGCAAGTGAAATGGGAGCCACTGATGGTCTTGAGCAGGGAACTGTCATGATCTGGCTTATTGACTTCAAAGAATCAGGTGATCAATTCAGAGGTGCAATCATGGTAGGAGCATACATTTTTGTTTATTTAGACACCCCTGTAACCATCACCAGGAAGAAGAAAGGATACAGCATTTACACTACCTCCATTGTACCCCCTCTCTTTTAGCTGATACCCACAAAGGTAACCTCTACTCTGACCAATAGATTTGTTTTGTCTTCTATTTTTGATTTCATGTAAATGGGAATCCTTTAGTATATGTCCTTTTGTATCTGGCACCTATTGTTTGCTCAACTCTGGGCCTGTAAGTTTTCGTATGTCAGTAGTTCATTCTTTTCATTGCTGTATAGTATTCTGTTATATGAATATGCCACAATTTTTTTACTGTTGCTGAACATGTGATGATATCAATGTTTTACTTTTATGAATTATGTTACCATGAACATACTTGCAAATGTCATTTGGTGAACACATTCATTCATTTCTCTTGGGTATATGCCTAAAAGTGGAATTCCTGGGTTTTAGGATAAACATAGGACTAACTTCAGAAAGGAGTCCAAAGAGCTTTTCAATGTGGTTGAACAAGTTTGAACTCCTACCAGCAATGTGTGAGCACTCAAGTTATTCTACATCCTCAACAACACTTGATATTAGTTCTTTAACTATCCTGGTAGATGAGCAATAGTATGTTGTTGTGGTTTAATTTGCATTTTCCCAGTGAATAATGATTTTGAACATCTTTTCATAAGCTTTTTGGCCATTTGGATAGCCTTTTGTGGAAGTTCCTGTTCAGATCATATGCCCATTTTTTATATTGGATTGTCTATCTTTTTGTTGTTGATTTGTAGGAGTTCTTTTTATATCCTGCACATAAGTCATATGTTAGGTATGTGTCTTGTGAATACCTTCTCCTAGTCTGTAGCTTGCTTTTTTACTTTCTTAATGGTATTTTTTGACAAATAGAAATTCTAAATTTTAATGAAGGCTAACTTATTACTCTTTTCCTTAATCAATAGTGCTTTTTATGTGTCCTGATAAAGCGACTGTGGTCTTCCTCTTTCTTCTTAAACAGAAAAGTTATAGAATGGAAGCAACTTTGTTTGATTCAACTTGCTTTCTGATGGGCATGAGACTAAACCAAACACTAAAATATTTTGTTTCTCCTCTTCCCCCTCCTCTTCCTCCTCCTGCTCCTCCCTCCTTTTTCTTCATCAGAAGTTAAATTCCTGCTGTGATTGCCCTGGCTTCAATGTCCCATATAGCAACTGCTGCTGTTGCTGCTGCTGCTGGCCATTTGCAGGACTCTACAGCTCTACAGGAAAAGTAGGGGATAGAGTATAACAGAGAACTCTTGCTGATTAACTTACTTTACAATTGCATATTAAGCTCATTGTGTAAAGGAAATTGGCCCAGTTAAGTATGGATACTACCAAGCAAAAGCAGTCTCATTTGTTTTCATACCCATATTTAGCCTTTTGCATAGTCCTGGCATGTAATAGGCACTCACAAAAAACATTTTTCTTTTGCAGAATGAAGTGGATTAGTCTTGAAAAAAAATCAAGAAATAAGTTCTTGCAGTCAATGTAACAGCTTAGAATTGATCATTATTCTCAGTTCAGTGTGGAAGATGGTATCATTAATACTTTTCTGGTCATTCAATGACTTTCATCTTAAAATTGATGACAGCCTTGACTAGCGTGTGCTTGCTATTTTTATAAATAAAAAATGCTATTCCTGCAAATACAAATAAATATTTTCTACAGGTGCTTTCTCATGTACTTAGAGTTTAAACTAAAAACATTTAATGTCCAACTTTATTATGTTATTTATTTTATAAATTCTTGTAAACTTTTTTTTTAACTTTTCTAAAGCAATGGAGTAAAATCTGTGTGTTTTCTTCATTTGTGTATAATTTTCTATATTCTTTCACTTAAAATACATGCTTAATGCCTTGAAATATTCTAATCTGTATATAACTTGCTACCTAAAATTTATTTTAAACTGGTTGTAATAATAGAATTAGAGTTACTGGAATTTTTCCAAGTTGAGTTTTGACATTTGCTTTTGAAAATTCATTTACTAGAAAAAAAATTCTAATTTTATGGACCATGCAGAAAAGCCATTTTCACTGCAAAGAAATTTTAAGACCTTTTAAAGTTAATATACACATAAGGCAAAATTGTTTAACTTACAAGGCATAGATATAAATAACTGATATTTGTTTTAGAATATTCTAAACAGGTTGTTTTGCTTAAATATCTATTTAAAATGGAAACTTAAGCTGTCTCTTCTGTTTTTTTTTTTTCATGCAGATATAATGTTTCAATTCTTTGGTGCTAAATCCATTAACATGTATTATTTTGAATCTATAGTGCTGAGAAATTAGGCTTAGGTTTTGAAAACAGAAAAGGAATTCATGGGATTTTTTTCTATTCAGTTGAAGGTACCAGAATTTTTTTTTTTTTTTTCACTTTAGAAGGAAAATAAATTGTTCGGAGGTGGATCTTAATCTCTCAATTTTACAGACCAATCAGTGGAATTTAGTTGAAATACTTTAAGACAATGTATGTGTACCAGTGATTTAGCCAGTGAAGAGGATAGAAAACAGCATCTGCTTCCAGCCAAGTGATTGCTTTTGTACTGTTGTATAAAGGCAAACAAAGGTGCCTCCCTGGGCCCCGTTTTGTATCCCGATAATCTCATGTCATATACACATCACATCATCCCCGTTTACAATCTTCACACATTTCAAAATGAGCATTTTAATAATGAAGTCTTTTCTGTTGATTAGAGCTGTCATGATTAAATGGCCTTGAGTTTTCTTAGCCTGTGAATGTACAAGCTTAGACAAGAATTACAAGTAAAATCAAGGAAACTTTAACAATGCGTTATGGATAAACTTTACTTAGGAGTAAAGCACCGGGGATTTTTTTCTTTCTTTTTCTTTATTTTTCTTTGAGGGGGAGTGAAAAAAATTAGAACAAGATAAGGAAATAAAAAATTTCAGTGACCACATGTATCACTTGAGATACCAGGGACTATGAAGATCAGAGAAGATTTAGGAACTAGAGTAAATAGATCTCTCTTCCAGCCCATCGTTTCCAATCTCTTTTGGACTGCTTTCAGAAAATGCAGATCATTACATAATAAACATTTTACATATAAATAATTTTTGTCCACTCACATAGCTCACTGACAGGTATTAATGGGATAAGCAGGGATGGGAAGCACAGTTGAGTGGTGTTCAGGTATCTTAGGAAACCCTATCCACTGTTGAGTGATAGCGTGCCTTCACTTTCACATCTCAGAGGCCAGTGTAGTTGCTTGGGCCATAGAATTATAGCTGTGATTTCAGGTGCTCTAAAATAGTATCCCCAAATATCCAGTCTAGAGAGGGTCTTTCTTTCTTTCTTTCTTTCTTTCTTTCTTTCTTTCTTCTTCTTTCTTTCTTCTTTCTTCTTTCTTCTTTCTTTCTCTTTCTTTCTCTCTCTCTCTCTCTCTCTCTCTCTCTTTCTTTCTTTCTTTTTTCTTTCTTTCTTCCTTTCTTTCTTTTTTTTGTAAGGAAAGTGTTCTAAAGGTATTTTTACTGTTTCTGCTCAATTCAACAGTATTTATGGAGCAGGTACTGTAGTAGGTGCTGGAGAGACAGTAGTGTGCAACACAGACAAAAAATAAATTCCTCCCCCATGGTCTTACAGTCTGGGGGTTGGGCAATAAAAGAAAGTATAAGTAAGGAAATTACATAGCATGTTAAAATGGAATGTGGAAAGAGAAAGAAAATTAGAGCAGAATAAGAAGACTAGGAAATGCTAGAGACAAGTGGGTTGTGATTTGAATAAGGTGTTCAGGGTAGGCAGTCCTCGTGGAGAAGGTGCAATTTGAGCAAAGTCTTGAAGGAAGTAGAGAAAGTGAGCCATGAGCAAATCCAGGGAAAATTTTTCAATGTCGTAGAACAGCTCGTGCAAAGGCCCAAATGAGGGAGCATGCTGACTGCATTGGTAGACTAACCAAGAGGCCAGTGACTGTAGTGAAGGAAACAAGGGTTAGGAAAGTTGGAGGTGAGGTCAGAGAGGTAAAGGATAGGTCCCTACCACATAGCACCTCACAGGACATGGTTAAGGCTTTTGTTTGCAGAAAAGTTGTGCATCACTGCAGGGTTGTAAGCAGAGGAGCATGTCATTTTGCATTCTTGATACCCACAAAGAATGTTACACAAAAATAAGTATTCTCTTGTATCTCTGCAGTACCTGATGCATAGTAGATGCTCAGTAAATATTTGTTGAATGGATTGATGAAAATGGCAACACACTCATGTACAGGTTTTTGATCAATCTGATAATAAAGTGCCTTATTGTGGGACTCTCGTGTCTCTTCTATGCAGAACTCTGACTCATGAAGATGTGGACTTTCCATGGAAGGCCTCCCATGCCTCCTGTGACCCCACTGCAAGCACGCTAAGGGCCCAGCAGCTGTTTCCTCTAGAACAGTGAACAATAACTTGAGAAGGATCTTTATGTGGCTGATGTCCACATAAAATATAGGCATGTAGGCAGTGTATCTCTTGCTAGCACCATTTCTGACTGAATGGCTGTTCACAGGTAGAGATATTTGAAGAAAGCCTTTAATCCTTATGAAGCTCATTTCATTTAATCCCATGATTTTTGGGATAGCCATAGGTTCTCCAAGAATAGCATTTCTTAAATGCTTTGCACTGGTACATTTATACCAAATAATGTCTGTGGATACCTCTGTTTGTAAATTTGGGTGCTGATCTTTTACTACCCATTTTTTTTTCCTTACCAGCCTTTTACATGCTCTTAAAAATAATTCTTGCTGACTTTCATTTTCCTCATGTTAACTTTATTGAGGTATAATTTACAGAAGTGAGATGCACAAATCATTTTTCCTATTATTTTAAATGGAAAAATTCAGTAGTTTTCAATATATTCACAATGTGTGCAACCATCACCACTACCTAATGCTAGAATATTATCATCATCCGAAATTGATATCCCCTACCTAATTCCTCTCTTGTCCCAGCTCCTGGCAACCACTCATCTACTTTCTGTATCTATGGCCTTCTGTCTGGCTTCTTTGACTTAACCCAATGTCTTCAAGTTTCATCCATGTTATAGCAGCATGTGTTCACACTTCACTCCTTTTTATGGCTGAATAATATTCCATTGTATGAATGTACCACGTTTTATTTATCTGTTTATCAGCTGATAGATGCTTGGGTTTGGCTATTATGAATAATGCTGCTGTGAACATTCTTTTACAAGTCTTTGTGTAAATGTTGTAAAAGTGTGTCTTCATTTCTCTTGGCTGTATACCTAGGAGTAGACATGCTGAGCTATGTAGTAGAATAACCCTATGTTTAACTATTAGAGGAGGGACCAAAATTTTTACCACAGTGTTTGCACCATTGCACATCTGCTGCTGCAATACAGGAGGGTGCATCATTTATTCACCTCCTCACCAACACTTGTTTTTTGCCTTTTTTTGAGAAAAGAAATTTAGTCATATCCAGTACATAGGGAGTGGGATCTCATTGCAGCTTTGATTTTCATTTCCCTAGTGATTAATGATATTAAGCATCTTTTCATGTGACCATTTGGATATTTTCTTTGGAAAAATGGCTACTCAAGCCCATTGCCCATTCTAAAATTGATTTATTTGTATTTTATAGCTGAATTGTGAGAGTTCTTTATACAATCTTGATATAAGTCCTTATCAGAGAAATGATATGCAAATATTTTCTGTATTCTGTAGCTTGTCTGTTTTACTTTTATGATAGTTTAAAGCACAAAAGTTTTTAGTTTTGATAAAGTCCAGTTTATTTTTTCTGTTATTGCTTGTATTTTGGATGTTGTATCTAAAGAAATATTTGGCTGACTCATGGTCATGAAGATGTAATCCTGTGTTTCTCTCTGCATGTTTTATAGTTTTACTCTTGCATTTAAGTCTTTGATTCATTTTTAGTTAACCTTAGGTCTTGATGTGTTGTAGGGTTCTAAATTTATTCTTTTGCATGAGGATATGCAATTGTCCCAAAACTATTTGTTGAAAAGACTATTCTTTCCCTGTTGAATGGTCTTGTCACTTTTGTTGAAAACAAATTGACCTAGATGTGTGGGTGTGTTTTTGGATCCTCAGTTATATTACATTTATCTGTGTGTCTATTTTCCTGCCAGTACAACACTTGTTTGTATTACTGTGGCTTTGTAAATAAATTTTGAAATCAGGAAGTCTGAATCTTCCAACTTTCTTCTTATTTTTCAAGATTGTTTTGAATATGCCAGGTCCCTTGCATTTCCATTTGAATTTTAGTATCAACTTATCTATTTCTGTAGAAAAAAATGTTGCTGAAATTTTAATAGGAATTGCACTGAATGTGTAGATCAATTTGGAGGTACTACCATATTAACAATATTAATCTTCCATTTCATGAGCATGGAATGTCTTTCCATGTATTTAGCTCTTCTTTAATTTTTTGCAACAGTGTTTTATATGTTTTATTATACAAATATTGACCTTCCTTGGTTGAATTTATTCCTGGGTATTTTGTTCTTTATCAATAATTTTTAAAATGAAATTGTTTTCTTAATTTTATTTTCAGATAATGCACAAAGTACATTAAGTGTATTGTTCAGGCACTTTTGAGAAATAAATACATCTATGATGCTGATTCATAATAAAGTAATATAGCCAGAGATTTGACTATTGTTGACTCTTAATTAGAATGTATCTGGGCCTTAGGATGGTGGTGATTTAGAGGAAAAAGTGCTTTAGAATTTTTGTCCTGTCTATTTCAGAAGAATTGAATTTTGTAAAATTTTATATAAGCCCAGTACTCGTTGAAACCAACAGAATATTTTAATTTTTGAGACTTGGAGAATATCACATGGTTAAATAGTATATGAAGGATTGGGGGTATAGGTAGGAAGAGAAGAGCAGAAACTCAGACTTCTTATTTTTTTCATTCAAAGTTGTTTGTAGGATTAGCTAAGCCCATACTAGTTCATTCACCATGAGGTTTCAAATAAGAGTTTCAGGTAAATAGTTTGAAAGACAAAGATAATTTGATGCAGTCATTCTTTTTTACAGCTTTAAATTAGGAAATGCAATTTCAAAATATTCAATGACTCTTGGGTTGCTTCAGGAGCGTATTTAGTGATGACTAAAAATGTCTTCAAGAATTATTAGCTTGAAATTTGTTTTTAGTTGTATCAATAACAGATAGATAATAATTTGAAGTTCCATTTCAGGATTGACTGAGTAATAAAATAAACAAATGAAAATTACAGCCAGCAAGGATTTTTGTTTATACAAAATCAGCAATCTCTAATTCAGTGTTAGATTCCACTGTTGCAAACTGGAAAAGAGGAATCTAATGGCCATGAAAAGAACTTGGAGAAGGAACCAAAGCCTTTTTCTTGGTCTATCATGTGTTTCAGTCATTCTGTTGTGCCTATTTTGAGTCTAAAGAATTAGGCTTTGGGACAATGAAAAGGAAATAATAATGTAATAAAGGTATGTTCACTACCATTTACTGCCTAGATTTTTCTGTTTTTACTTTATATTTTTGCCTATGAAAAGTTAGGCAAAATTTGCCTAGTTAAAATTTGAAACCACACCTAGTTTTCCTTTATTATTTTTATTATAATGAAAAGAACATATCACATAGTTTAAAAATATTCATTCTGGACAAAAGATCATTAAAAAGCAAATCTTTCTTTTGCTCTAGACCTGCAGTCCCACATCCCAGACATAACTCTTCAATTATTTGTTTACCTCTTTGGAACATTTTCATGCATGTATGTTTATCTATCCCTGTTTGACCCTAGCTGCACACACTATTTTATACCTTGATTTTTTAAACTAAATGGGCCGTCTTGCTAGTTCCATGTTAATACATGAATATCTACTCCATTCTTTTCTTTTCTATTTATTTATTTATTATTTATTTTTATTTGAGATGGAGTTTCACTCTTATTGCCTAGGCTGTAGTGCAATAGCGTGATCTTGGCTCACCGCAACCTCCAACTCCTGGGTTCAAGTGATTCTCCAGGTTTAGCCTCCCAACAAGCTCAGATTACAGGCACATGCCACCATGTCCAGCTAATTTTTGTATTTTTAGTAGGAACGGGATTTCACCATGTTGGTCAGGCTGGTCTCGAACTCCTGACCTCAGGTGATCCAACCTCCTAGGCCTCCCAAAGTGCTGGGATTACAGGTGTGAACCACCGTGCCCGGCCTCTACTCCATTCTTTATAGTCATTGCAGAGTGTTCCATTGTAGGAAGTGTATCATTATTTACTTAACCAGTCTTCTATTGCTAAACATGTACATTTGATTTTCTTTTTCCTTTTAATTACAAACAATCCTTTATATATCTTTGACATGGGAGAGAGAAATAAAAACCCTTGCCCTTTCTTTGGCTATAAAGATTATTTTGTATATTCTAGAGTACAGTAGATTATAATTTTCACAATTTTATAGGATGTCATTATTTAATAAATAGCTTAGTGAGATTGTGAGTAGAATTAAAAGCAATTCATATGATTGAGAGTGTGTATTCTGTGACAGAGTGTGTATTCTGTGACAGTCGTGATCTTGATAATATAATTCTCTAGGTAGAAGCTTTATTCCATCATACTACAAAACACCATGCTGTTGTGGGATGGCCGAGCAGTCTTTATGGCGCAGTTGCTGAGCAGAGTGGCTTAAAATGTATAGCCCTCTGCTATTTCTCTTGGTTTTATGTTCCGTTCAGTCCTCACCTTAGATCCCTTAAGGGTTGTGTGCTCATCTGGAAGGTAGTACTATGCTGGGAGCCACTAGGGAAAGTTCATTTGAATCAGAGCTGCTGCTCCTGCTTCTGCTGCTCCTTCCTTCTTCCTTCTTCTTCTTCTTCTTCTTCTTTTTTTAAATTATGCTTTAAGTTCTGGGATTACATGTGCAGAACGTGCAGGTTTGTTACATAGGTATACATGTGCCATGGTAGTTTGCTGCACCCATCAACCCATCATCTACATTAGATATTTCTTCTAATGCTATCCCTCCTCTAGTCCCCGACCCCACAACAGGCCCCAGTGTGTGATATTCCCCTCCCTGTGTCCATGTGTTCTCATTGTTCAGCTCCCACTTATGAGTGAGAAGATGTGGTGTTTTGTTTTCTGTTCCTGTGTTAGTTTGCTGAGAATGATGGTTTCCAGCTTCCTCAGTGTCCCTGCAAAGGACATGAACTCATCCTTTTCATGACTGCATAATATTCCATGGTGTATATGTGCCACGTTTTCTTTATCCAGTCTATCATTGATGGGCATCTGGATTGGTTCCAAGTCTTTGCTATTGTTAACAGTGCTGCAGTAAACATATGTGTGCATGTGTCTTTACAGTATAATGATTTATAATTCTTTGGGTACATGCCCAGTAGTGGGATTGCTGGGTCAAATGGTATTTCTGGTTCTAGATCCTTGAGGAATTGCCCCGTTGTCTTCCACAATGGTTGAACTAATTTACACTTCCACCAACAGTATAAAATTGTTCCTATTTCTACACATCCTCTCCAGCATCTGTTGTTTCCTGACTTTTTAACGATCACCATTCTAACTGGCATGAGATGGTATCTCATTGTGATTTTGATTTGCGTTTCTCTAATGACCAGAGATGATGAGCTTTTTTCATATGTTTGTTGGCCGCATAAATGTCTTCTTTTGAGAAGTGTCTGTTCATATCCTTTGCCCACTTTTTGATGGGGTTGTTTTTTTCTTGTAAGTTTGTTTAAGTTCTTTGTAGATTCTGGATATTAGCCCTTTGTCAAATGGATAAATTGCAAAAATCTTCTCCCATTCTTTAGGTTGCCTGTTCACTCTGATGATTATTTCTTTTGCTGTGCAGAAGCTTTTTAGTTTAATTAGATCCCATTTGCCAATTTTGGCTTTTGTTGCGATTTCTTTTAGTGTTTGATACATATATGAATTAATCAATTTACATTGTAATGTTATTATATTGTACTTGCCCTCTTTTATGTTCTTACAAGTGGGAAAGAACAGGATGGATTTAAAGCTACCATGCTAGAGTTGGACATTATTTGGACTCATTTAAATCTAAGTCATAACACATTAATTGAGAGTGTGTTTTGAATATATGTCTTGCTGGAAAAATATTTGTAAACCATTGCTTTATACTATTTTTTTGACAATTATATACTCTTCTCCCACCCCCATTGTACAGTGTTTTTAGTCTTTGTCTGTCTAGATAGTAAGGTGGCAATATAAATGAACATAAAGATATAAATATATATGCATATACACATTCACAGATACATATGTAGATATCTTCAAAGCTACATCTAAAATGCATATACTCAATACATATTTGCATGGTGTACTGGTTAAATGTGCGGCTTAGACAGCCTGAGTTGTACTTCAGTGATGATGTTACTCAATGGCTGGTGGTTACCCTATGCAAGATACTTAGTCTTTCCGAGCCTCAATTCCCTTATTGTGAAGAAAAATAATAATATTGTGAAGAATAGATTGTTGTGAGATTGTACACTGTGAAGTACTTGGTTTCTAGCATAATAATAATGGCTGTTTTTTAGTATTTAATGGTTTTTATCTGTAATAGTTAATGAATACATGGTTATGCTTTGACCTGTTTTTAATTCAAAATTGCATACAAGGTTAAAACAACCCAAAACAGCAAGGAAATTTAGAATTCTTGGGGCACCATTCAAGGAAATGATATGTAGTGATTATCTGTTGGACATCACCACCATTTCATAGAATTTCTTTTTAAATATGTTAGAAACATCACATTTAGTCATGTGCTTTTCCTTTAACAAAAATGTTGACAGAGAGAAAAGGACAATTGGCTAGAAGTAGGCAGTGTTTAAAGTTGGCTGAATGCCTTGTTTTAAAGTGAAAAAAGAAACCAAGCTGTAAACACTAGCTTAGCACAGGCATACAGAACAATTTCACAAAAGAGAGAAACACAGTTGCAAAATAGAGTAAATGTTTTTATGGTTGAATACAGAACATATATTAAGGTCCAAATGATCTTTGCATTTTATGAGTTCTGATTCAGACAGGATTCTTGGTTCCTAGGGAATGGCAGTGGCACCTTTCGCATGACTGGATGTATATTTGGAAGAGACTTAACAAGCCTTACAATAAGCATACAAACAGTGATTTTGTGTTTTCCAGTTTAAATGGCTAGTTTATAAGGGAGACAAAGATGGGCTATAAAAGGGGTTTTCAGGATTTGAAATCACAATTAAAGTTGGATGTCTGATAACTGCAAGTATGCCATGACTCCAGAAATTTAATTTGTATTATATGATAACATCCTCTTCTCCCATCCTTCCCTGACATCTAACCAACCCCAATATTGGGGGAAAATCACTTTTATACTTTGGGAAGGTAGAAGTTCCATGCTCTGAGGAATGTGTTCATAATCAAATAATTTGAAACAATTTTAAAATTTATTAACATTATTTGGAGTAAAAATATAACTAGGACAAAAGTAGTCTAAAATTGAGTACTAGATCACTTTTGTGTTTTATTTATGAGAAAACAGTTATTTTCCCAGGTTTAATGTAGCTGATCATCTACATATAGATGTCCTATATATAGGTATAGATATAAACACATATATGTACATCTACATCCACATAATGCTTATGCAATCCTTATACACATGTATACAGTCCATATATTAAGTATATAGATCAATATATAACAATCAGCTTACATTGCAGTTTTCTTTGTATAGAATTTATAACAAACTCTTCATACTTTAATAAGGATTACAGGCATCTATCATTCCTGAATTAATTTTATAACCCAATTGTATAACAATTGTTTCTATTTGTGTTCATATTATCTAGATGATCTGAATTCTGACCCTTTCCCCAGAGTAAGAGGCAATTCAGATTCTCTTCTAATTGAGTCCTGTGAGGCTTGTGAAATATCAGTTTTATTATGGGGATTGTTGTTCTCTGGGGCTTGAAACAGGACCACCAAATATAACATGTTGTACCACACATTGTTTAAGAACTACTAATGTCTTAAGATGAGTTAAGTAAAAGCAATAAATTTTTTAAAGATGTGGGAAAATAAACATAAATGTCTGCAGGGTAAGGTTTTTCTCCCCTTTTTCCTTTTTTTTTTTAAGCCCATTGGCACTGCTGTTCAATATGTTACGACATTCAGAGCAACCACAGCAGTAGCTCTCACCAGAAATTAAAGGTAAATCTGACATTTTTTTCATCATGTAGTACTAAGATAAGTAGATACGGTTCTCTTTTTATTTTTAATGCTACATACATCTTTTAGCCATACGGTGTTAAGTCTGTTACATCATGGCGATGTTCTCCCCCTTAATCCTTGAGTATTTAAGAAAAACATGAAGTATCTTTGTATTTCCTACATGATTGATCTTTTCTATATCAGATTAATGTTTCTTTTATCTGTCTTATTTTGATCAATGTTATAGAATCAATTGTCACATTAGTTACAGAAGGACCCCTACAGACTAGATACTTCAAGCACCTCACCTTCTATTAGGTTGGTGCAAAAGCAATTGCGGTTTTTACCATTACTTTTAATGGCAAAAAGCTCAACTCCTTTTACACCAATCTAATAGAAAAAGAAACTCAGGTTCTTGTAGCAAATTCAGAGCTGGCTCCCTTTTACTTATGAAATTCATATGTGAGTTATGAGTTAGATCAGAGAAACCTCATTGTTTCTACTGACTGATGGAAAAATGGCAGGGACAGAGAGGTAAATAAATACAGACTTGCCCTAAGTCTCAGAGGTTAAAGTAAAAGCCAGAGTAGAAAGCAAATCATTTGAAACAAAATATGCAATTTTCCCTTTATTCTTTAAAATCCTATTGGAAAGCAATTGCATAGATCTTCTGATTAGGCCATCTTCAGGGAGACTCTCATAGGTTTTGGTGGAAAGAGAAACCATCTGGCCAGTCTTGCTAGAGAACACTAGCAAAGGGAGAACACTTTCCCAGTGTTAGTTACATTTTTTGTTTGTTTGTTGTAAGTAACAGCTACTGACTCTGGCACATTTAAGAGATGGTTTATTGAATGGACGCTGTTATAGCTCATAGAATCAAAGGCCTTGGTGAACAACCAAACCTCCAGAAGGGGAGCCGCTGGGGCAATTCAGGGACCCTAACTTTAGAGTTTTGCCATTAGGATATCTCAGATCTAGTGGCCTCCCATTTTTTTGAGTCTTCATTTTGATGATCAAATGATCAAGAGAAATAATCTGATTGATCCAGCCAAGATCATGTATCTACGCTTAGACCAGTCAGTTATAGCCAAGAGGAAAGTCAAAGGCACTGATGTGATAGACACATGAGGCCCATATTTACATATCTGGCCTTTCCAAGAGAAAGAGAAACCCCTGTGAGTCTGGGATGCACCTAATGGGCATTCACCTAAGTCCAAATGTGCTAAAAGATAATGTAAAAACAATCAACTGCATAGTACATATATATTTACATGCACACACACAACTAATTTTACATCTCAGAAAACAGAGTGTGGTTTTGGTTCAGTGTCATCTTCTAAGGCAACAGAAGGAACTAATTGGGTGTTTACAATGTGCTAAGCGTGGTAAGCAGGACACATGAATTATTGCCTTTGATCTTCAAACAATGCTGTGAGATAGGCACTATTTTCACACCCATTTTACAGGGGAGGAAGCTGAAATGTAAAGAAGTTATATATCTCCAAATCACATAGTTAGGTAAGTGGTAGGAGTGCTTGCATACAGCTTTGATCCCGCAATTTTAAGAAGTCACTGACATTTCTCCAACTGAATAAATCACACCCAGTACTTACCATATTAAAATATAACTATTTGTTTTTAGCTCTTCTTTCCTCCTAAGAGTTGAGCAACTTGAGGACAGATTTTTTTTTTTACTTATGTCTGTATTTAATATGTACTAGAGTGCCTAAAACATACTATATGTTATAATTAGTTTGAATTAATAAGAGAATAAATGAATGAACATTTGACCTGGTCAGATGCTAAGTTCCAAGCTTCTAATTGTCACAATTGAATTAGTTAAACCTTACTGCTAGATAACATGCCAACAGCAAGAAACACTTATGTAGCCTCTGCTAACTTTAAGATAAATAATTTGAGAGTTTATGAATATTCGGAGAAATTTAAGACATAATGCCTCCCCTTAGAGGGTTTAAAATTTATTCACGGTGATAAAATTTCTAAAAATAAATGTAAACATTTGATAAACACTAAATTTGCAACGTTAAATGGACTCAGCGCTGTAGGAGCTCAGAGAAGCATGTTATCTCAAAGGCTAGGGCAGGCAGTAGGGAAAGGTGTCATGGTGAACCCAGAATTACTGGGCATTGAACATATTGGAGTTACACACCTGGAGGGAAGAATAGGCAGGGAAAACAGCACTAACAACAATATGTCATTAAGAAATGTTTATGGACATTACAAATATATTTTCTTGTGGTAAAACATACATAACATTTACCATTTTAATCATTTAGAGTATACAGTTCAGTAGCACTGTGTATATCCATGATGCATGGTTGTGATGTTTTTGGAAAACAATGGTTAGACAAGTTCTAACCAGTTACCTGCTGGAAATTCTATTAGAGGGATGTAACTTTGGGTTATATTATACAACTTCCATTGGACTCCAACCCTCAGCTTATTTATAAAAAAATTGCAACATGATTTCCACAGGCCTGTAATTGCAAAGCTGGTGTGCCTAGAAATGTGAAGTCAAAAGATAGGAGGTAAACCACACCAGATGAGAGAGAGTAGTGAGTGGGAATACCAGAGACCAGAGTTTTAACAACATTTCTGCTATTTATGGGGTTATTCTTTGCCTAATGGGATGAACTTGGGCAAGTTATATCTCTAAGGTGCCTTTCTAATAATAAATCCCATGGATCCAAATGTATAAAAATAGCTTAGAAAAGAATGTCCCTGTGTTTCTTTGAAAATAGAGATAAATGTGGTCTTAGTACTTAAATGTGGAGACCTACGTAGTAGTCTAGCTCAGTTCTGCCAGTGCCCTTGGATCAGTTATGCCATCAAGACTTTGCTCTTGAGTAGCTCAAACTTTGTCCAAGTCAGGATTACAGACACCTTTTTTGCTAGTGTTCAATTCAGTGTGATATCTGTTAACCGAGACTTAGTAAATCATCTAACCAACAAAAGGAAAATTCAAGTTTTTCAAGACTTAACTGAATGTGGTGAAGTATTACAGAAAATTTAATGAAACTCAATCTGTAGATGTTCTAATGTATAAAAATCATTATTATCAGTCTATTAATTTTTCAGATAATTGTGCATGTATACTCATGCATAATCATGTATCATTTCTGCCAGTATCCATACCAACCAATGACCACTTCAGATGTGATGTATTTTGATATGCTTTCAACCCCAGTCAATGACTCTAATGGGAAGAAGCCCTTAGGCACTTAGAACCATTTATTAAGAAACTCTCAAAATTAATTACAAAATAGTGAGTTTTAAATAGTACCCTAGAGACATGAAAAATCATTTGATTCCAAAGGTGCCAAACTTGGAAACAGGAAATAGCTCATAACTTGTTTAACATGTTAGGCAAAACACAACAACTTCTCTTTTTCCTAGGTACTAGTAATTTTTTGTTATTGTTCCTTCTTAGAAGAAAATACACCACAAAAGAAGGATATTGACTTATAAGACATTTGATACTCTGCAACAATGCCCTAGTTGGCAAACTGCTAAGATGACTCTAATGCCCAATCCATTAGACACTGTCTTAGAAAAAAGGGATATTTTAAAATGTTGGACACTGAAAAGCATATTAATTTTTCATATTTTAAAAATGTATGTTTAAAAACATATCGTTTTAAATTCTATTTTTTAAAATAATGTATACATATATTTTAACATAGGTATAATTCTCTTTCTCATATTTAGGAGGAGAACTCAGCTCCAACATACCACAGTAAAATAAATTCTTAATTTTACTTATTAACCTACAAGCCTGAAATGGTTTAGAATATGACTGAGTACCTTTTTATTCCCAACTGGTGTTTCATCTGATGATGGAAATAAATATTATAAGGTCCATATAGTAATCTCACTGTGAGGAAACATAAAAGTTTAAACAAAAAGTCACTTTAAAATTTATATGTTAGATGACTCTTATCTAAACCCCAGTGGTAAGAAGAATAGACAGAGACTTCTGAACAGTAATGTGAGTCTCTGTTTCCTATATCTTAACTTTCAGGAGTTCTCTTTTTCTCCAAAGTTTCTTCTTGTAAAGATATATAAAAATCTTCTTGCTCTATTACTTTTATTCCTTTTCAATGAGAAAACAATAACATGTTTAATTTAGAAAACCACTTTTAAGGTGCTCCATTGGGAAACATTGTATCAAGAGGTATAAATCTGTGGTCATACATTTGTAGTGTGTGTAGCTGTCTTGAATATTGATTAAGGATTATATCTCTATACCTGCTCACATAAAATGATGTACATGCTTATTGATATTTTACAGTCATTGCATGTTATTCTTATTCGCGTTTTAAGACTTTGGGTTTAAACGTAATTGAGGCAAGTCATACTATATGTATGCACAATACTTCATATCACTCATGTTAACTGTAAATTTTAAGTGCTATTCTCTTTTATTACTACTGTGAATACTTTTGCCTTGCCTTTTCTGATTTCACAAAAAGCTTTTGAAAAAAACTTTTCAGAAGAACAGAGTTCTACTGAATAAACATTGCTTTTTGAATGTTTTATGCTTGCTCATATATGCAAAAATCTTGTATTCTTCCTTGTGTGCTCTGACATAAATACCGTGTTGCCCAGAAATTGTTGCTTGAATATTTCTGTGGTCATATTTAGTCATATTTCTGAGGCCATCAAAGCTGTTATGAGGTTTTTCAGTACTAATCTCCCCATCATTTCAGAAGTATTGCTAGCTCTATTCTCAAACCTTTTAATAAAACAACAAAACTATTTTCCTGCACCAAGGTGTATCTTTCCAGAGCAAAAGATTTCAGTTACCCATCTAGGGCAGAATGTTTTGATGGACAATCTTTTCAATTATTCTATGGAATATGAAAGTGACCATTTGTTTTGTTTTGTAGAAATTGTGTCTTTCCATCACCTTGGAAACAATAGGTAACTAATAATTTGAATAGATGGACGAATAAATAATATAGTTATTTTTAACTTTGTGAATAATTTTGCCTTGCCTTTTCTGATTTCAAAAAAAACTTTTCATAATACCCCACTTCTCAATACCACCACAATAGAAATTAAATTTCGACATGAATTTTGGAGGGGACACATTCAAACCATACTTATCGTGAATATAAATTTATGTATTTTAAAGATAAACTAAATATTCTGAGTATTACTTGTGAATTTTGTATTATCCTTTTATTTATTTATTTATCTATCTATTTATTTATTTATTTATCTGAAATGGAGTCTAACTCTGTTGCTCAGGCTGGAGTGCATGGCTCAATCTTGGCTCACTGTAACCTCTGCCTTCCAGATTCAAGCAATTCTCCTGCCTCAGCCTCCTGAGTAGCTGGGATTACAGACATGAACCACCATACCCGACTAATTTTTATATTTTTAGTAGAGACAGGGTTTCACCATGTTGGCCAGACTAGTCTCGAACTCCTGACCTTGAGCGATTTGCCTGCCTCAGCCTCCTAAAGTGCTGGGATTATAGGTGTGAGCTACCACACCTGGCCTCTTCTTCCTTTTAACCAATTTCTTTGATGGTGTGGCCAGTTACAAATCTTGTTTGCTTTGTATAAGGAGGTTTCTACTCTATTTGTTTACCTTATATCAACAGCATTTGCATTCTAAACATAATTATATAGAGGCAATAAACATAGAGTCTTAAGAGTAACATGATTTAACATTTGTCCTCAATCCTTTCTGAACAAAGTGGGCAGTAATAAAGTATTATTTAGTGAAAAGATGTTAAATTTAGACATCTGGCATTTGAAAAATAAATGAAATTGTTCTACTTTATCATTTCAAGTTTCTTTGAAGCTTTATATGAGTTCCACATATCATTTTACAATAAGACATATTAGTATTTGTGGAAACTGAGTAAAAAATGATCCTATGTTACTCAGAGGGAAGTTGTAATCTTGGTTTTGAAAATAGACAGTAAGGCCGGGCGCGGTGGCTCAAGCCTGTAATCCCAGCACTTTGGGAGGCTGAGACGGGCGGATCACAAGGTCAGGAGATCGAGACCATCCTGGCTAATACGGTGAAACCCCCTCTCTACTAAAGAATACAAAAAAAAAACTAGCCGGGCGACGAGGCGGGCGCCTGTAGTCCCAGCTACTTGGGAGGCGGAGGTAGGAGAATGGCGTAAATCTGGGAGGCGGAGCTTGCAGTGAGCTGAGATCCGGCCACTGCACTCCAGCCTGGGCGACAGAGCCAGACTCCGTCTCAAAAAAAAAAAAAAAAAGAAAGAAAAGAAAATAGACAGATAGACAGTAATGTTCGGAAATGTAATAGGCAATGTCCTACATGTCCTTTGTAAGATCACCAATAGTAAGTAAGTCTGAAAGTAAATTTAAACACAGGCTTGCAATTTTAGATAAATCGTATGTGTAGAATGCATACTATTATTGAATTTAAAAGAATGACTACTGTAGGTTATAATTTATATTTTATGCTGTCTTCATTTTCTGATAAGTAATTTGAGACTTAGAAATCTCAAATTATATTAATAAGTTGTATTGCAATTGTCCCTAAACAAAACTTTGATGATAAATAATTGCTAATGTAGTGTACTTAATACCCACTACCAAGATTTCATAATTATGCCAGCATTACAATGCATTCTAAATATGTTCTGTCTGTATCTATTGGGCCAACTAGATCCGTTGCATTGCCTGTTGAGTTTGGCTTGGTAGCGCCCTTTACCTGTGTAAGTGGCACAGACAGGGAAAACAAGAAAGATGGCTGTTTCTGATGAAGACGATTTAAATGGAATTGCAGCTTAGAACAGTACCTCAAGGCAAGAAGGTGAAAGAAATCAGCAATGCACATTTGTCATTAAAGGCGAGCAAGAATGTGGAGGAAAAGCATTAATGTGGCATCAATAGCTAAAAAGTCAGTGAGTTTTTTAGATACGAAGACTGGGGTGAAATTTGTCACTTATAGGCAAATGGCTATAGGAGAAGTTTGGGAAGGGGCCCACCGAGGAGGAGGGAGGATAGAAGATGTGGAAGAATGCAGTCCTCGGGGAGAGCAGAGCCTAAGGAGGGTAATAGGGTGAGTACTATCTGGAGGAAGATTATTTAGATGTGGTAGTAGAAAGTTATATGAATAACTACCTAAAGAAAATCTGTTTAGTGGGTTCTGTTATTATAACGTAGTGGAAATGATCCAAAAAGGCACATTTGATGAATTTGAATCCCAGTTTAGATAGTCATTACTCTCCTTTAGCTTTAACTCTACAGAGGAATGTTTTTTTACACTAAAGAAAATGTGAAGGTGAGAAAGCTCCAAGAAGAGGGAAAACATTTAGGAATGAGGACAACAGGAAAGGAAAGTCAATGAAAGACTGTGTTGTCTTCAGGAATTCAGCAATGGTCCAAGGGAATGTTTAAAACTGTTCTGTGACAACTGTGGCAGACCAGTAGAAATGGGACACTAGAGAATGTATCGCAGTTAAGTAAAGATGTATCCTATCATGTATATGGAAATATTTGTGTATATGTGTCCTCTGTGTGTGTGAGAGAGAGAGTGAGGGCCAGTGAGTGAGCGAGAGAGAGAGAAAGCGTGTATGTGTTAAGAAATAACCTAAGCATAATGTGTGATTTCAAATGTCAGTATCAGACATAGAAAATTAGACTGGAATTAACCTTAGAGATCTTCTCATCCAGCTTTTTGTGTCATGATACATGAAGCTTTCTTCAGCATTTCACAAGGGTGGTTGTCTAGCTACAGCTTAGAGCAATCTAGTGAAAATGAACTCAGGTTTACAAGGCAGTCCGTTCTATTGTCTATAGACACATTGGTAATTCTGTAGGGGAACACATTTCTCTCTGTACTTGTGAGATTCATTACCACAGAACACCACTTTGGCTTCTGAAACTGTGGATAAGAAAACCAGGTACCTTTAGTCTAACTCTGTGCCATCTAATGCAGTAGCTAGCCACTAGCCACATGTGGCTATTGAACATGTGAAATGTGGTTAGTCCCAACTTGAGATGTTCTGGACATACCAGATTTTGAAGGCTATTGCAAACACAAAAGAGTCTAAAATATCTCATTAATAATTTTGATATTAGTTATATATTGAAATGGTAGTATTTGGGGTATTTTGGATTCAACAAAATATATTACTAAAATTAATTTGACATCTTTGTTACTTTTAAAAATGTGGCTACTAGAAAAATTTCAAATTGATGGCAGTGGCGGGGATGTCCACAGCAGCCGCTGCCATCACACTGGCTGCAGTGGGGAGGTACAGCCAGTGGTGCCAGGAGTGGTTGTGCAAGCAACAATGGCAGACACTGGTCCTCTGTGCCCCATGTCTCTGAGGCAGCTGACTGTACCACCCTCACTTTCACATGCCTAGGCAGGACCTGCTCCCAGGCCTGGACCCTCCACCACTCTAGACCCTGGCCCCTGTTGCCACTCTCACCCACCACTGCTGCCTGGAGGGCACAGAGTGAAGGCAGAGCTGGGCCTGGGGTGGTACTGCACTCCAGGAGCCAGTGGGACCCAGGGACAAGGAAGAATCCCCTGGAGCCTGCCACCCTGGGAGCCGCTAGGGCCAGGCTGAACTGCCTGCCAGTGGGAGAGCAACACAGTTGGGCACAGAGGGGTGAGCAGAAAGGGGCCCAGTGATGACCTGGAGCCACCATCCCAGGCTGCAAGGAGGCGCAGCTGGGGCCACCTGCACACTCCATAGAGCAGGTGGGAGTCCTGCCCTCCAAGGCACTGAACCTGGGCATCTTTGCACCTCTGTACACTTGGGGGCCTGGGAAGGCTCCCATTCCCCTGCAGACTCAGGGATGGGTGTCTGCTTCCACTGCCTGGCCTCTCCCTGTTCCTGGCACCCACTCCAATCTCAGAGGGGGGTTGGAGCTGAGCCCAGCTGGGTGTGTGCACACTTGCAGCAGCACTGGCATGCTAGCCTCCTGCCACCTTGGCTACTTCTGGATTTTGGGCACCAATAAGCATGGTCGGGGAAACCAACTGGTTGCTGAGGACAGCTCAGATACTGGCCTGCAGGTGACCCTTGACTCAAGAAGCCTGGGCACCATGGACAGTGGCAGGAGGCAGACAGGCTCCTGAGCAGAAGGGGTGAGTCCCCATTGAGGGGCCCCACCTTCAGGTCAGGGAGGTCCTAAAGACTGAGGGCTGGCTTCCAGTCCTGAGGACTGGAGTGGGAACTTGTGGTGCCTTTTCTGGGCCCAGCCATGGTCACCCACGAGCCAATCAGCATGCACTTCCTCCCCTCTGAGGCCCATAAAAGCCCCAGGCTCAGCCAGAGCTGGACAGAAGATGGGACAACCAGCTGCAGAGAGGAGCTACTCTAGCTGCTGTGACTTGAACACTTGTTGGGATGACCTGTCTGCAGAGAGGAGCTACTCTCTGCTAGGAGCTGAACACTTGATAGGATACCCTGGCTAGGGAAGGGAGCTTCCCCCTGAGAGACACCCTGGCTGTATAATAGAGCTACCCCCTGAGAATCTCCTCTGAGCCATTCTATCCTCTTCCTCTTTCTCACCCTCCACTTGTCTGCATACCTCATTTTTCTTGGTCTCAGGACAAGAACTTGAGACCCCCCAAATAGTGAGGCTAAAAGAGTTGTAACACAAACAGGGATGAAACATGCCCCTTGCTTGCCACATTGCTGGCAAAGAGAAGGAGAGAAGAGCTGTGGCCCTCCAGGGGGCCCAGACCTGGGAGCTCCCCAAGCCAGGGCTGTGATTCTCTCTTTGGGGTCCTGTGGTTCCTGGCATATCCAAGTTTCTGGGTGCTACCACATACCCCGTTGCTAGCTGTGGAAGCTGCTTGCAGTGTGCCTTGTTTGGCCACAGTCTCACAGAGAGCCAGCACCAGTGCCAGCACCTGGAGCTGCGTGCCCCACCATGGCAGCTGGCATGTTTGACTGTGCAATGTTCAGACCCCACGCTCACTCACACACCCCTTGCTGCTCCATGCCCGACTCCCCCTTGGCAAATATGGAATCCAGGCTGGTAGCATGAGCCAGGCGCAGCCTGCTAGACCAAGTGGGCAGAATAAGCCCAGCAGCCTGAGCAAAACTTGGATGCCTGTTGGGCAAAGGAATCACTGGCCACAAAGGTTTCTGGCCAGAAAAGCAACACCCCAAGTATCCTGCAACAAAATTACATAAAATTACATGAAAACCTCAAGATTATATACTCACATTATATTTCTATTGGACAGTGTTGGTCAACATTATACTTATAACCAATTGCCTTATTTGCATATGCCCTTTTTTCTTCCTAATATCTAGCTTTCACCAGACAAGGCAATTAACAGAAAAGATAAACTTTCAAGTTCTTTGATTTCTAGCCAAAGACTTCAAAGGCCCTACAACTACTTCCCCATTCTCTAGAGACTGTATTACTTAAATCAGTGTTTCCCAAACTTCCAGGATCACCAGAATTGCCTGGGGTGCTTGCTCAAGTTGAGCTAAGTCTCTCCCATATCTACAGAAACAGCTGCTTCTGGGACAGTCCTATGGCAGCAGTGTTTGGGAAACTTTTCATTAGGGAAGAAGAATCCACAATGGTTTTCCATTTGCATAGCACAAAATGTGCACTTTTTGAAACACTTCACAGCCTGGTTAAATCCTGTCTTCGCATTGTGGTTTCCTTCCCTGCTCCTTCCCACCACTTTTCAGTCATGACAACCTACTCATTAGGTTCTTTCTTGCTTTGGGTTGAATTAGTTTCTCCACCTGTCTGCAATGCCTCCTCCTGGCCCTTCTAAGCCTGATGGGTTCTAACTTTTTGTTACTGGCCCTTGTAAGAAGCTTGCCTTCGTATTCTCCCCACTCCAGACAAAGATAAGTGCTCTCTACTCCTTTATAGTATTTTTCCTCTAGAAAGGAACACAATCCAGGCTGCGCATTCGAATCACCTGAAACTTTTAAAACTGATGCTCAGGTTACTTCCCTAGAATTTTGAGTTGCTTGGTCTGTGGCAGGTCATGGCTGTTAAAATTTTTCTTTTCAACCTTCTCAGGATACCAGTATTGAGAATCACATTTGGTGATTTGAGCACAGTCCTATTTCAGAAATTTATCACAAATTATTATAATTACTTGTTTATATAGATCTCTTCAACTTAAATTGAACACCTGGAGAATGTGAACAATGTCTTCTGTATCACAAATGCTGGGGGCGCAAAAAATGTTGAAATGCTTTTTCAGTGACAAGTTTAAGGAACTTCTCTTGGTGTGAGTTGATGAGTAGATGATAGAGGTAACAAAGGAATATGTGAAGAAAATTACTTAAATCAATTTTGAAAAATGTGAGGCAAATTACTAAGATACTTTACACATTTCTCTGACATAACCTTGGACTTCTCCCCACATTCTCCTGTGCTCATTATGGCATGCCCCTTGGCATCATCTTTATCCATTAAGTGAAATTTGCTGGAGGAATCTCAAAAATCTTGTAGAAGTTGACTGCGGCCAAACTTTTATATGCGATTCTCACTTCCATAACTTTAATTTTTGTTTCAATTCCTGCAAAGCCTGTACCTAACTGGATTCTTTTCTCCTCGCTTCATGGCTATACTGGCTTTCAAAACACCTCCAGTTGTTTTGCCTTTAAGTTTTGGTGTAATGGGCTATTTAACCTTCCAAACTGGCTGCACTGACCTTCATTCTCTTCATAAACATAAATACCTCTGAAAGATCTATGAAAATGCCTTGCTTCTCTTGTCTCCATGTTAATTAAGGTCTACATAAGCTTCTTACTTATACTTTTATTTTTGTTATTTATTTTAAATGAATTTTTCTTAGCATTATATGCTTTTTCAAATGTAAAATATTCTCTTTTCTGAGAGGTTTTTTCTTTCTCCCTTTTTATTGTTTTCTTTGTTTATGTTAAATCCTATACTGTTCATCATACTCTGAGAGTAAAAATTAGTTATGTGTTTTTTATTTGTCCTTCCAACACTGCTCTTAACATATTATATGTTCCTGGACCCAAATCCTCATGTCTTCAATTATTATTTTTTCTTAGTATGCAAAGATAACTGTCAATTTGCATACCCAATATCTGTTCTTTTTAGTACATAAATTAATATTTCAATTAAGCTCATTTTCCAATTTTGTGAGTATATTCTAGATTATCAGCATATGAATTCAGAAATTGAACTTTAACAGATTAGGAGCTTCTAATTAAGATGAAAGGTGAGTCAAACTCAAGTCCACAACTTAACATAAAGTAGCCTTAATGCATATACTAATTCTTGATGAAATGATCTCTTGTGACTCGATATTGGAAGACTAAAAACTTCATAAATCAGAAAAGGTACTTAATGAAGATATGTTCATTTCACCAACTGATAGGTTTTCAGAAGAGGAACCACATACTTATGACCTTCTGTGGTAAAGTAAAGATATGTAAAGATAATTTTAAAGAATTATCCTTAATTATAAGGATAATAAATAAGAAAACTTGAAAAAAAACAAAAATAATTCCCCGTAAACCCATAACCAGATTGGTGTTTCATATATTTCATATATTTCTTTCTGGCATTGTGTGTGTACATGTATAATTTATAAATTTGTCTCATATCATAGATAGTTTCATATTCTGCTCTTATTCTTTACTTTATGATATTTTCTCCAATAATTAGTTTCTGAAGATATAATTTTAAATGACAGTATAATATTTAATCCATTCACACAAAGTTTTTAAAAATATTCTTCCACTGTTTAAATATTTTGGTTGTTCCATATTTGTGCTTCTATACTTATTGCTGTGATGATGAACACATGTACATTAGGAATTATTCCAGAAGTGTGGTTACTGGGTCCAAAATCATGTAACCTTTGAAAGCCTATTCATACACAGTGCCAAATCATTTTCCAGGACAATTTACCAGTTTATATTCCTATCAGCATTGAATAAAAATATTTATAATTACACTGTACCCTCATCAACATTCAAAATATGGTCTGAATCCTTCTCAATTTAATGGGTGATAAATAGTATAGTAGTGTGCATTTTTCTGACAATTAATGTGAATGAATGTTTATTCCTGTTTACTAGCTTTTTGCATTTCTTCTTTTGCATGTTTTTATTAGTTCATAATCTTTGCTTACTTGTGAAGTCATTTTACAGAAGTTAAAAGCATTATAGAAATGTAATTCCATTCTAGCCTATGCATTTATGGTTATAATTTTGGCTAATTCCAGTATCCACAGATTGCAGTCTCTATCCTGGTAAGGTCCTCCGTGGGTCTCTCTTTTTTTTTTTTTTCTTTTTAATTTTTTATTTATTTATTTTTTAAAATTTAATTTAATTTTATTATTATTATACTTTAAGTTCTAGGGTACATGTGCATAACATGCAGGTTTGTTACATATGTATACTTGTGCCATGTTGGTGTGCTGCACCCATCAACTCGTCATTTACATCAGGTATAACTCCCAAGGCAATCCCTTCCCCCAACATGATAGGCCCCGGTGTGTGATGTTCCCCTTCCCGAGTCCAAGTGATCTCATTGTTCAGTTTCCACCTATGAGTGAGAACATGCAGTGTTTCGTTTTCTGTTCTTGCAATAGTTTGCTGAGAATGATGGCTTCCAGCTGCATCCATGTCCCTACAAAGGACCCGAGCTCATCCTTTTTTATAGCTTCATAGTATTCCATGGTGTGTATGTGCCACACTTTCTTAATCCAGTCTGTCACTGATAGACATTTGGGTTGATTCCAAGTCTTTGCTATTGTGAATAGTGCCACAATAAACATACGTGTGCATGTGTCTTTATAGCAGCATGATTTATAATCCTTTGGGTATATACCCAAGTAATGGGATGGCTGGGTCATATGGTACTTCTAGTTCTAGATCCTTGAGGAATTGCCATACTGTTTTCCATAATGGTTGAACTAGTTTACATTCCCACCAACAGTGTAAAAGTGTTCCTATTTCTCCACATCCTCTCCAGCACCTGTTGTTTCCTGACTTTTGAATGATTGCCATTCTAACTGGTATAAGACAGTATCTCATTGTGGTTTTGATTTGCATTTCTCTGATGGCCAGTGATGATGAGCATTTTTTCATGTGTCTGTTGGCTGTATGAATGTCTTCTTTTGAGAAATGTCTGTTCATATCCTTTGCCCACTTTTCGATGGGGTTGTTTGTTTTTTTCTTGTAAATTTGTTTGAGTTCTTTGTAGGTTCTGGATATTAACCCTTTGTCTGATGAGTAGATTGCAAAAATGTTCTCCCATTCTGTAGGTTGCCTGTTCACTCTGATGGTAGTTTCTTTTGCTGTGCAGAAGCTCTTTAGTTTAATTAGATCCCACTTGTCAATTTTGGCTTTTGTTGCCGTTGCTTTTGGTGTTTTAGACATGAAGTCCTTGCCCATGCCTATGTCCTGAATGGTATTACCTAGGTTTTCTTCTAGGGTTTTTATGGTATTAGGTCTAACATTTAAGTCTCTAATTCATCTTGAATTAATTTTCATATAAGGAGTAAGGAAAGGATCCAGTTTCAGCTTTCTACTTATGGCTAGCATATTTTCCCAGCACCATTAATTAAATAGGGAATCCTTTCCCCATTTCTTGTTTCTCTCAGGTTTGTCAAAGATCAGATGGCTGTAGATGTGTGGTATTATTTCTGAGGACTCTGTTCTGTTCCATTGGTCTATAGCTCTGTTTTGGTACCAGTACCATGCTGTTTTGGTTACTGTAGCCTTGTAGTATAGTTTGAAGTCAGGTAGCATGATGCCTCCAGCTTTGTTCTTTTGACTTAGGATTGTCTTGGCAATGCGGGCTCTTTTTTGGTTCCATATGAACTTTAAAGCCGTTTTTTCGAATTCTGTGAAGAAACTCATTGGTAGCTTGATGGGGATGGCATTGAATCTATAAATTACTTTGGGCAGTATGGCCATTTTCACGATATTGATTCTTCCTACCCATGAGCATGGTATGTTTTTCCATTTGTTTGTGTCCTCTTTTATTTCACTGAGCAGTGGTTTGTAGTTCTCCTTGAAGAGGTCCTTGACATCCCTTGTAAGTTGGATTCCTAGGTATTTTCTTCTCTTTGAAGCAATTGTGAATGGAAGTTCATTCCTGATTTGGCTCTCTGTTTGACTGTTACTGGTGTATAAGAATGCTTGTAATTTTTGCACATTAATTTTGTATCCTGAGACTTTGCTGAAGTTGCTTATCAGCTTAAGGAGATTTTGGGCTGAAACAATGGGGTTTTCTAAATATACAATCATGTCATCTGCAAACAGGGACAATTTGACTTCTTCTTTTCCTAACTGAATATCCTTGATTTCTTTCTCTTGCCTGATTGCCCTAGCCAGAACTTCCAACACTATGTTGAATAGGAGTGGTGAGAGAGGGCATCCCTGTCTTGTGCCAGATTTCAAAGGGAATTTTTCCAGTTTTTGCCCATTAAGTATGATATTGGCTGTGGGTTTGTCATAAATAGCTCTTATTATTTTGAGATACATTCCATCAATACCGAATTTATTGAGCGTTTTTAGCATGAAGGGCTGTTGAATTTCATCAAAGGCCTTTTCTGCATCTATTGAGATAATCATGTGGTTTTTGTCTTTGGTTCTGTTTATATGCTGGATTACGTTTATTGATTTGCGAATGTTGAACCAGCCTTGCGTCCCAGGGATGAAGCCCACTTGATCACAGTGGATAAGCTTTTTGATGTGCTGCTGGATCCGGTTTGCCAGTATTTTATTGAGGATTTTTGCATCGATGTTCATCAGGGATATTGGTCTAAAATTCTCTTTTTTTGTTGTGTCTCTGCCAGGCTTTGGTATCAGGATGATGTTGGCCTCATAAAATGAGTTATGGAGGATTCCCTCTTTTTCTGTTGATTGGAACAGTTTCAGAAGGAATGGTACCAGCTCCTCCTTGTACCTCTGGTAGAATTCGGCTGTGAATCCATCTGGTCCTGGACTTTTTTTGGTTGGTAGGCTATTAATTATTGCCTCAATTTCAGAGCCTGCTATTGGTCTATTCAGGGATTCAGCTTCTTCCTGGTTTAGTCTTGGGAGAGTGTAAGTGTCCAGGAAATTATCCATTTCTTTTAGATTTTCTAGTTGATTTGCGTAGAGGTGTTTATAGTATTCTCTGATGTTAGTTTGTATTTCTGTGGTGATATCCCCTTTATCATTTTTTATTGCATCTATTTGATTCTTCTCTCTTTTCTTCTTTATTAGTCTTGTTAGTGGTCTATCAGTTTTGTTGATCTTTTCAAAAAACCAACTCCTGGATTCATTGATTTTTTTGGAGGGTTTTTTGTATCTCTATCTCCTTCAGTTCTGCTCTGATCTTAGTTATTTCTTGCCTTCTGCTAGCTTTTGAATGTATTTGCTCTTGCTTGTCTAGTTCTTTTAATTGTGATGTTAGAGTGTCAATTTTAGATCTTTCCTGCTTTCTCTTGTGGGCATTTAGTGCTATAAATTTCCCTCTACACACTGCTTTAAATGTGTCCCAGAGATTCTGGTATGTTGTATCTTTGTTCTCATTGGTTTCAAAGAACATCTTTATTTCTGCCTTCATTTCGTTATGTACCCAGTAGTCTTCAGGAGCAGATTATTCAGTTTCCATGTAGTTGAGCGTTTTTGATTGAGTTTCTTATTTCTGAGTTCTAGTTTGATTGCACTGTTGTCTGAGAGACAGTTTGTTATAATTTCTGTTCTTGTACATTTGCTGAGGAGTGCTTTACTTCCAATTATGTGGTCAATTTTGGAATAAGTGTGATGTGGTGCTGAGAAGAATGTATATTGTGTTGATTTGGGGTGGAGAGTTCTCTAGATGTCTCTTAGGTCTGCTTGCTGCAGAGATGAGTTCAATTCCTGGATATCCTTGTTAACTTTCTGTCTCGTTGATCTGTCTAATGTTGACAGTGGGGTGTTGAAGTCTCCCATTATTATTGTATGGGAGTCTAAGTCTCTTTGTAAGTCTCTCCCATTATTATTGTATGGGAGTCTAAGTCTCTTTGTAAGTCTCTAAGGACTTGCTTTATGAATCTGGGTGCTCCTGTATTGGGTGCATATATATTTAGGATAGTTAGCTCTTCCTGTTGAATTGATCCCTTTACCATTATGTAATGGCCTTCTTTGTCTCTTTGAGGGTTTAAAGTCTGTTTTACCAGAGACTAGGATTGCAACCCCTGCTTTTTTTTGTTCTCCATTTGCTTGGTAGATCTTCCTCCATCCCTTTATTTTGAGCCTATGTATGTCTCTGCATGTGAGATGGGTCTCCTGAATACAGCAGACTGCTGGGTCTTGACTCTTATCCAGTTTGCCAGTCTGTGTCTTTTAATTGGAGCATTTAGTCCATTTACATTTAAGGTTAATATTGTTATGTGTGAACTTGATCCTGCCATTATGATATTAACTGGTTATTTTGCTAGTTAGTTGATGCAGTTTCTTCCTAGCCTCGATGGTCTTTACATTTTGGCATGTTTTTGCAATGGCTGGTATCGGTTGTTCCTTTCCATGTTTAGTGCTTCCTTCAGGGTCTCTTGTAAGGCAGGCCTGGTGGTGACAAAATCTCTAAGCATTTGCTTGTCTGTAAAGAATTTTATTTCTCCTTCACTGATGAAACTTAGTTTGGCTGGATATGAGATTCTGGGTTTAAAATTCTTTTCTTTAAGGATGTTGAATATTGGCCCCCACTCTCTTCTGGCTTGTAGAGTTTCTGCTGAGAGATCTGCTGTTATTCTGATGGGCTTCCCTTTATGGGTAACCCGACCTTTCTTTCTGGCTGCCCTTAAGATTTTTTCCTTCATTTCAACTTTGGTGAATCTGGCAATTATGTGTCTGGGAGTTGCTCTTCTGGAGGAGTATCTTTGTGGCGTTCTCTGTATTTCCTGAATTTGAATGTTGGCCTGCCCTACTAGGTTGGGGAAGTTCTCCTGGATGATATCCTGAAGAGTGTTTTCCAACTTGGTTCCATTTTTCCCCCTCACTTTCAGGCACCCCAATCAGACGTAGATTTGGTCTTTTTACATAATCCCATACTTCTTGCAGGCTTTGTTCATTTATTTTTCTTCTTTTTTCTTTAGGTTTCTCTTCTCGCTTCGTTTCATTCATTTGATCCTCAATCGCTGATACTCTTTCTTCCAGTTGATCGAGTCGGTTACTGAAGCTTGTGCATTTGTCACTTATTTCTTGTGTCATGGTTTTCATCTCTGTCATTTCGTTTATGGCCTTCTCTGCATTAATTATTCTAGTTATCAATTCTTCCACTCTTTTTTCAAGATTTTTAGTTTCTTTGCACTGGGTGCGTAATTCCTCCTTTAGCTCTGAGAAGTTTGATGGACTTAAGTCTTCTTCTCTCATCTTGTCAAAGTCATTCTCCGTCCAGCTTTGATCCATTGCTGGCGATGAGCTGCATTCCTTTGGAGGGGGAGATGAGCTCTTATTCTTTGAATTTCCAGCTTTTCTGCCCTGCTTTTTCCCCATCTTTGTGGTTTTATCTGCCTCTGGTCTTTGATGATGGTGACGTACTGATGGAGTTCTGGTGTGGGTGTCCTTCCTGTTTGTTAGTTTTCCTTCTAACCGTCAGGACCCTCAGCTGTAGGTCTGTTGGAGATTGCTTGAGGTCCACTCCAGACCCTGTTTGCCTGGGTGTCAGCAGCAGAGGCTGCAGAAGATAGAATATTGCTCAACAGCAAGTGTACCTGTCTAATTCTTGCTTTGGAAGCTTCCTCTCAGGGGTGTGAGGTGTGGGGTGTCATTCTGCCCCTAGTGGGGGATGTCTCCCAGTTAGGCTACTCAGGGATCAGGGACCCACGTGAGCAGACAGTCTGTCCGTTCTCAGATCTCAACCTCCGTGTTGGGAGATCCACTGCTCTCTTCAAAGCTGTCAGACAGAGTCGTTTGCCCATGGGTCTCTTTCTTGTTCCCTTTTTATATACAGGAATACCTCATTTTATTGCACCTGCTTTATTGTGTTTGCAGATAGTACAGTTTTTATGAATAGAAGGCTCGTGGCAAGCCCACCTCAAACTAGTCTATTGGTGCCATTTTCCCAACAGCACATGCTCACTTTGTGTCTCAGTGTCACATTTTGTTAATTCTTCTGATATTTCAATCATTTTCATAATTACTGTATCTGTTACGATAATCTGTAATATTTTATCTCTGATTTTAAAGGTTCCAGGGCGCCACAAACCATACCCATATAAGACGATGAACTTAATTGATAAATGTATGTGTTCCAGCTACTCCACTTACCACTTGCTCTCCCATCCTCCTTGCTTTCCTCCGGCCTCCCTATTCCCTGAGACACAACAATATTCAAATTAGGTCAGTTAAAAACCCTACAATGGCCTCAAAGTGTTTCACTAAAAGGAGAGGCACAAGTCTTTCACTTTAAATCAAAAGCTAGAAATGATTAAGTTTAATGAGGAAGGCATGTTGAAAACTAAGACAGGTCAAAAGTAGACCTCTTGTGCCAAATGGTTAGCCAAGTTGTTAATTCAAAAGAAAAGTCTTGAAGTAAATTACAAGTGTTACTTCAGTGAATACACGAATGATAAGAAAACAAAACAGCCTATTGCTGATATGGAGAAAGTTGTAGTGGTCGGGGTAGAAAATCAAACTAGCTACAGCATTCCCTTAAGCCAAAGCCTAATCTAGAGCAAGGCCCTAACTCTCTTCACTTATCTGAAGACTGGCAGAGGTGAGGAAACTGGAGAAGAAAAGTTTGAAGCTAACAGAGGTTGGTTCCTGAGGTTAACATAAAAGTGTAGGGTGAAACAAACACTCAGTAGAAGTTGCAGCAAGTTTCCAGAACTTCTGCAGCAAGTTTCCAGAACTTCTGCAGCATGTTTCCAGAAGATCTAGCTAAGATCATTGATGAAGGTTCCTACGCTAAACAACAGAGTTTCCATATAAACAAAAGTCTTCCTGTGGAAGAAGATACCATCCAGGACTTTCACAGCTAAAGAGAAGTCAATGTCTGGTTTCAAAGCTTCAAAGGTCAGGCTGACTCTCTCGTTAGGGGCTGATGCAGCCAGTGAGTTTAAGTTGAATCCATTGTTCTTTCCCCATTCTGAAAACCTCAGGGCTCTCAAGGATGACGCTAAATCTGCTCTGCCTGTGCTTTCTATAAATGAAACAATAAAGCCTAGATGATAAAACACCTGTCTACAGCATGGTTTATTAAATATTTTAAGCCCAGTGTTGAGACCTACTGCTCAGGAAAAAAGATTCCCTTTTTCTAAAACAAAAATTACTCTTCATTGAAATGCTCCTAATCATTCAAGAGCTCTGGTGGAGATGTACAAGGGGATTACTCTTGTTTTCATGCCTGCCAACACAGTTTCCATTCTGCAGCCCATGGACCAAGGAGTAATTTCAACTTTCAAGTCTTGTTATTGGCTGAATGCACCAAGTGTTAGTTTCAGTTGTGGGAACTGATTTTGTTACAATATTGTCTCACTGCAGGAGCCATATATTGAAGACAATGTCTGGAAGCTTCCACTTTGTAATTGTTGGCCACCATGATAATCCAGTTTTTGAAATGGAGTTTTTTTCCCAGCTGGGGAAGTAGAATCCAAAGACAACTATCGTTACCCATAGCTCATGCTGTTTGCAACCCCATAGATAACATGTGGGTGTCGAAGAACATGTACTTGAAAACTGTGGACAAGTGCAACAAGTGTTTTCTGTCAGCATTCGTAACTCCAGGGCACGTAACATTTTTAATTATGCTTCATGACATAAGGCAAGAAGATGGAAAAAGAACTACTTTACTGATGTTTAGCATTTACACATAAAGTTTGCAATGAATCCATTTTATGAACCTAGTTCTCCTATTTGATCATGTGCATTTGACAGAAAAGTTCAGTTTCTTGGGAAAGGAAACACTTTTTAAGCTGAATGTAGAAAAATTCCGAAACAAATGATGTCACCTCAATGGAGTATACTCAGGAATGTGAACATTGTAAGTAACTTGATTAAATATCTTGGAAAAAATGTTTAAAAGCTATTTTTCATAAGGCTTTAGCTGCCACAGATAATGATGGATCTAGGGAAAGTACATTGAAAACCGTCTGGACAGCATTCACTGTTCTAGATGCCATTAAGAACATTTGTGATTCCTAGGAGATCAAGCTATAAACATTAACAGGAGTTTGGAAAAAGCTGATTCCAGCCCTACATGGGTAAGCTGGAGGAGTTCAAGGCTTCAGTGGAGAAAGTAACTGCGAATGTGGTGGAAATAGCAAGAGAAGTAGAATTAGAGTGGATCCTCAAGATGTGACTGAGTTGCTACAATCTTATGATAAAATTTGAACAGATGAGGAGTTGTTTCCTTTGGATGAGCCAAGAAAGTAGTTTCTTGAGACGGAATCCACTCCTACTGAAGATGCCATGAACATTATTGAAATGACAGCGAAGTACTTAGAATATTACATCAGCTTAGTTGAGAAAACAGAAGCAGGGTTTGAGAAAATTGTCTTTAATTTTGCGAGAAGTCCTACTGTGCATGAAAGGCTCTTAAATACAAAAAATTAGCCGGGCATGGTGGCATGCGCCTGTAGTCCCAGCTACTCGGCAGGCTGAGGCAGGAGAATTGTTTGAACCTGGAAGGTGTAGGTTGCAGTGAGCCAAGATCGCACCACTGCACTCCAGTCTGGGCAACAGAGTAAGACTCCATTTCTAAAAAAAAAAAAAAAAAAAAAAAAAAAAAAAAAAAAAAAAAAAAACTCTTAAATGGCTTTGCATTCCATGCTACAGAGAAATATTTTTGAAAGGAAGAGTCAATTGATCAATTGATATGGCAAACTTTATTGTTGTCTTATTTTAAGGAATTGCCACAGCCACCCCAACCTTCAGCAACCTCCATCCTGCTCAGTCAGTAGCCATCAACATTGAGGCAGGACTTTTCACAACCAAAAGACTTGCTGAATGATCAGATAATTATTTGCACTTTTTAGAAATAAAGTATTTTTAATTGAGGTATGTCCACTGTGTTATTAGACATAATGCTTTTACAAACTTAATAGACTATGGTGTTAACTTTTATAAGCACTGGGAAACAAAACAATTTGTGTGACTTGCTTTATTGCAATATTCACGTTAACTGCTGTGATCTGGAATCAAATTTTCACTATTTCTGAAATATGCCTGTATTAGCATTCAGTGGTGATGAATTATCACAACTTAAATCAATACAATTAGAAAGAACTTTTAAAATAAATATTAACTGCACAAAACAGATCAATCTGAAAAGCTTAGAGGTGCAAACAACTAGGTATGGTTTAGAATAAATGCTGTTCTACTGTGTGGTAATGTCAGTCATTGTGAAGTAAGTAGCACTAGTGAAAAGATGAGATATCTGAGATTCCTGGAGCATACATGGAGAAGGCTTTTGAAGTGGTAGTTCTGGCCTTTTGCAGACTTTACCAATGCCTATATTTCAGACTTTTAAAAAAATAGATTAGGAGTGGTGATAGGTAGCCATTTAGTAGAAGTCTAAGGCAAGATGTGTTCGGATTGATTAAAAGTTGAGAAAGCTGAGGACCCAAAAGAGGAGGAAGGCCTGGGATGAGTGATAAAAGATAAAGAGGGTTATTGTCTTTTTTGATGGAGGAAGCATAAAAGTTGGGCCCATCACTGATTTTATATGTGTGTGTGTGTGTGTGTGTGTGTATAAAATTATAAATAGAGGTTTCAGAGCATGACAGTTCTGCTAACTTCAAAGCAATGTAGGAGCTACTTGGCATTTTTTTAGTTTTGCTGGACATGTAGTGGTTACTCAGTGCCTGCTAATTGAGATTGCAGGATAACTAAGCTGCTACTTTAAGATAAGCCACAAGTAATATGGGCAGGAGCATTTTATAAAGACCTGGTAAAGTATAATGTGAAATATTTTAGCATTGCTTTCAACTTCTGAAAGTCTCAGGCAAATAGAAAGTAATGCTAAGATCAACCATAACTGCAATGGTTCACTCTGAACCTAATGGCCAAAGACAGGCAGATCTGAGTTGCAGAGGTACAACCAGAAATAACTACCAATCCTAAAAATAACAGCTGTTGCAATAATTCAAAAGATGGTTTTTAACATCTTTGCTGACTGTGAATTGCTGTTCATTTGTCTTCTTATTGAAATTTGCAGCTTAACAGGAAATACAGAGAAAAATTTTATCATCATGTGTTTCAATAGTGGATTTTCTTGAGGTAGTGGATATTATTGTTGTAATAGTCGGTTTTCACACTGCTATAAAGATACTACTCAGGACTGGGTAATTTTAAACAGAGGAGATTTAATTGACTCAAGTTCTGCATGGCTGCTGGGGGATGGGGCTCAGGAAACTTACATGGCAGAGGGGAAGCAGTCACTTTCTTCACAAGGCAGCAGGAGAGAGTGTGAGCCTTTGAAGGAGGAACTGTCAAACACTCATAAAACCATTAGGCCTCATGAGCACTCACTCACTCACTATCATGAGAACAGCGTGGGGGAAACCACTCCCATGATCCAGTTGCCTCCTACCAGGACCTGCCCTGAACACCTGGGAATTATGGAGATTACAATTCAAGATGAGATTGGGGTGGGAACACAACCAAAGCATATCAATGGTGTTTTAAAAATTATTTGAACTTGAGGGCATATGAATGTCTAATAAATAATATTGCAAAATATGTATTTAAATGTTTCATGCAGTTCTGAAGACTTTTCAGAAATAAAGCCAAATGTTTTAAAAATATATATATTTACCAAGTCCTTATGTCTGAAACTGGTATAGTTCAGGCTTCTTTGTTTCAATCAATTGTAGTCTCCTAATTTATTATTCTAGAGAAGAAGTGAGCAAAATGAGAGTAGAAAGGAGGTTATGATGTAAGATGAAGTCCTGTATAACTCATACCTTTGTTAATTTATAAAAAGTTTAGAATGGGCCAGGCACAGTGGCTCACGCCTGTAATCCCAGCACTTTGGGAGGCCGACGTGGGCGGATCACGAGGTCAGGAGATCGAGACCATCCTGGCTAACATGGTGAAACCCCATCTCTACTAAAAATACAAAAAATTAGCTGGGCGTGGTGGCAGGCACCTGTAGTCCCAGCTACTCGGGAGGCTGAGGCAGAAGAATGGCGTGAACCTGGGAGGCGGAGCTTGCAGTGAGCTGAGATCGAGCCACTACACTCCAGCCTGGGCGACAGAGTGAGACTCTGTCTCAAAAAAAAAAAAAAAAAAATAGTTTAGAATGATTTGTGAAGACAACACAAATCAAAGCCCCAATATGAAATACACATCTAGGAAGTGAGATCCTAAATATTATTAATAACATTACTTAAAAAAAATCAGTTCCTATTGCTTACATTCTTACTGTCATGAGGTATCAAGCCAGACAAAAATGTTATTTTGTCTTCAGCATAGACTAAGGGTAAGTCTACTTTTGCATTTTACTTAACCGATAGTTTCTAATTAAAATAATAAAATAATTATTGGCTAGTCTTTGATTATCTGTTACTCTAAAGCCTCCACTTCAGCTACCAGTTTCAACTTCTATTAAATCACTAGTGAAAGTATAAAATCCAATCTCTTTGCTAGCAAAAGTCATTCAGTATAGTAATAGTAGTAAAAGAGGTAATATGGAATGGGAGTTTTAAAATGAACGAGGATAGATGATGAAGGTAAATTTTTAACAGCTGAACTCAGCTAAACTCTAGAAGCAGATTCAAAATTTCTCAAAGCACACATACACACTGAAAAATAACGTAACATTACATAACATAAAGCAATACAAAAGGTATTCTACTAGTGGCAATGTAAAAAAATCGGGCAAATTATCTTGTGAAAACTCGGAGGGTTTTTTGATAGGGTCTGATTTGAGTTCCACTTCTCTCCAGTTTCACACATGGTTTGAATTAACGTCTCTAGCTGTTGGAAAAAAATATTACATTTTAGGATTGCATTTAAAAGTGCATAGTTTCCACAAATAGGTTGGTAATGGCCATCTTGAGGAATATTTTTCTAAAGATAGTTTTAATATCACTACCTCCCACAAAGTGAAATCTGGTTGATGGTGTAGACAGTTCAAATCCAACATCAATGGTTAGGGGTATAGTCCCTCTATACATTTATAAGTTCAGATATAAAATTCTGGCTAATTCTAACCCCTCAGTGTAGGTCTGGTGCTGTATCAAATACCTGCTGTATGCAAGAAGCATATACAGATGCCCAGTCACTCAGTACCAACTTAGTGCTCCTCTTGTCCTGGTACCAAATCGTTCCAACCTAAGATCAGGCCTGAGTGGCAGCACCTCATGTCCCTACATTTTAATTTCACTTAGTTGACTAAATCTTCAATACTGTGTGCTACATTTTTAGTGCCAAAATCTATCCATTTAACACCTTTCTAGGTCACCATTTCTGCCCCCTTTCAATCTATGGTCTTGTGTTCTGTTCCTGCCAAACAATAACTTCATTTGTGATTCCGCTTTCTGAAAGCCCTAGAATGAGTCTTCTTGGTGCTGTCTTTTCTAGATCCCTGTCCCCACATGTCTTTCCTTAGAAGAGTGAGTGCCCACTTTTACTCACGTTAAGATTCAGTCCTGACTTATCCTGGTCATGAACCATTTTTGCTTTGTTAGAAAGGAATATTGGGTCTTGTTTTCCAGCTTTGAGAAGAACTCATTTTACGTACACAGGTCACCTAAGTTGCAGTAAATTTATTTGATAGAGGTTATCTGCACATAGGTGTAGAATAAACACAAATATGATTTATACTTCTTCTTAGGAACAAATGCCTATAGCAAACCAACCATTCACTCAGTCGCTAGATCTTTATAGGAAACAGTGGTGTCACATATGCAGGAATCCAGATCACAGAAGCTTTGGAACTCAAATTACTGTGTGTCTGGCCTTTCTATAGAAAACAAATGGTTAAGTTCATTGGTGTTTGTAGAAATGCTTTAGAAAGCTGTCTGCTTGCTCACTGACACTTTAGCTTTCCTGATGTTCTTTAAAATTCTGTTTTGCATAAGGGCAAAACTTAAATTAGATGTTAAAATATCTTCTACCAAGGGTATCAGAACTTGGAGGCTTTAAGGGTGGACTCAGTTGGGCTTATAGTAATATCATTCAGTGGCATGTCAGGGCAAACACTAAATATGCAAGGCCAGTGTAACATGGGGAGTGGGTGTGAGAGAATTATTCTTGGAAATGTGAGTTTTCTTTGAATCAGTGTTATAGAGGCCTGTATATAGTCATTGTCCTCTTGCAGATGCAGATTAGGTATTAAAAATAGTTCTGCCTGTAATCCCAGCACTTTGGGAGGCCAAGGAGGGTGGATCACTTGAGGCCAGGCATTCAAGACCAGCCTGTCCAATATGACAAAACCCTGTCTCTACTGAAAATACAAAAGTTAGCCAGGCATGATGGCACGTGCTTTACCCGGGTGGCTAAGGCATGAGAATTGCTTGAATCGGGGAGGCAGAGGTTACAGTGAGTCAAGATTGTGCCACTGCACTCCAGCCTGGGCAACAGAGCAAGACTATCCAAAAAAAAAAATCAATTTTCTTCAAATCCTTGAAATCCCAATCTATCTCTGCCATAGATTTTTTTCCAGCTAGACATTGTAGAACATTGACCAATCATCCCACTCCACATAATATTGGGATATTGGGGTGGAGGAATGCTGGGTTATTCATCATTATCTTTGTATCCTGGACCATTTTCTCAAAGGTGTTTTAATACCTAGCCATGACATTCTTTTGTTGTTTTTTCTGTGTGGGTGGCAGATTCTACTATAAGTAGTTCTTCTAAAATAGTCTTGTTGATAGCCAGTTTGTTGCTAATATTTGCTGTATGGTGTATTAATTCTCATTAGTTGAGAGTATGTAATAGAGTCCCCTGTAATGGTTCTCATTTTGTTATGAGTGTAAATAATGGGAAAATAAAAAGTGACCTGTGATACACATAAATAAAAGTATTTCAGAGATAAAGTATTATGACTTCAGTATTGACCAGGACATGATAAATAGGGGACACATGTTCCCACTCTGTGTATTAACTCTGTGATTTTGGTCAAGTAAGCTCAAGAATCTCAGTTTGCTTGTTTGTAAATCGTGATGGTAGTAACATCAACACATAGTAATATTATAAAGACTAATTGAGTTAATGCATATGAAACCCATAGCAAAGTACCTGCCGTAATACCTAAGTTCATGCTCAATATAACATAAATTGAGAATCTGCAAATGCAGAAGTTTTGATGGATGCCAGAAAAAAATTTGACTTTCAGAATCAATATAACTGTCTGTTAATTGATCCACATTATATTATAGTCATCCTGAGATAAAGAGGCAGAATCAGAAACTGCCTACAGCTTATGGATTTCTGAGTTACAGGCTGAGATACTTTCTGGTTCAACTTGGAGAAGGGCACATGCATAAATGTTATGATAGCATATACAAACAAAAAAATAAGATTCCATTATCTGGGAATCTTGTTTTCTAAGAAGCAGTTCACTTGCCTACAGATTCAAATGTCTTCCAAAGAAAAGATCCATTTCCCACAGGACCCATTGATTAAGGGTTCAGTCCAGTCCTCAGAGAACTATTGGAAGAATTAAAAGAGATGCTATGGGTGAAGAGTTTAGTGCATTGCCTTACTTATACTAAGAACTAAATAACTATTAACTATTAGTTTATCTAACTTTGTCCTTATTCACAACTTATAGGTGGGATGTTATCTTAGTCTGCTTAGGCTATTATAACAAAATACCATAAACTAGGTGGCTTAAACAGCAGAAGTTTATTTCTGACAGTGCTGGAAGCTGGCAAGTTCAAGATCAAGGTGTAGGCAGATTGGCTTCTGGTGAGGGCCTGCTTCTGTGCTTGTAGATAGCTGTCTTCTCACTTTATCCTCCCATGGCCTTTCCTAGGTGTGCGCTCCCAGAAATAGAAATATCTCATGTCTCTTTTTCTTTTTTATAAGCAAATTAATTCCATAATGAGGGCCCTGACCTCATGACCTAATCTAATTACTTCCCAAATACCCCACTTCTAAATACCATTGCACTAATTGAGTAGAGGAATTGAGAGTCTGACTGCTCATTAAGCACAACTCTACTCACCATACTTCCTTTAGTACCTGTAGGTGCTTGGCAAATGTTTGTGGAATGAATGAATGAGTAGTCTTGCAACTGAGTTAATATCATTAGGAGAAGGACTGACCCAGGCCATTAAGCTTTACAACTCTACTTCCATGCTGCTAACACCAGAATGAATGGTAAGCCAAATAATGCCATGAATGGCAGAAATTATGGAGGAGGCCAATGAGTGTTTATTGAATGAATTAATTGGAAAATGTGAATCTACCCTGAAGTATAGGTCCCAGAATCATGCTCAGACATTTAACAGTTTCAGGGTGTTTCCTGGGACACCAGCTGATTGCACAACATCCCAACTGGTACATAACGGTCAAACCCCAGCTTATAACTGCAACTCCCAAGTTTCTTTCCATACCCCCTTTACTACCACCCCCAACCTCCAATTTATAGTGACTGGGGAACTACCTGATTACAATCCTTCCCATTGGAAACCAAACAAACTCAATGAGTCAAGCAGCAAATTACAA
This sequence comes from Trachypithecus francoisi, assembly GCF_009764315.1. Classification (NCBI taxonomy): domain Eukaryota; kingdom Metazoa; phylum Chordata; class Mammalia; order Primates; family Cercopithecidae; genus Trachypithecus; species Trachypithecus francoisi. The sequence continues at coordinate 26,935,274 of NW_022681472.1, read as the reverse complement.
TGGATCAGGGAACTTGATAGATGGTACTGAGTAAGAGTTATGGCTAGGTGTTCAAGCATTTTGGGCTCTAGTCCCAGCTTTAGTGCCACCTCATCTTGTAAGCAGGAAAAAATGTGTTAACCTTTCTGAGATTCAGCTTTACAGAATCATCTGGGCCTTTACTGGCCTCGGTGGTTCAGTGACTGAATAGAGCCCCACATATCAAAATCTCTGACCTCATATTGGGTCCCTGCTTGGCTTGCTCCTTGCTACCTGATGGTAGGTATCCTGGCTGCTCAAGTTCTGGTGTAACCTGACTGCTTGAGTTGCACTTGCTGCCTGCTCTGACCAATTCTTATCTCAGGATTTTTCTTCCAGATACCAGATCTATGAACTGCTATGACCTGTCATATCCACAAAGACATTCTCAAAACCTCCATACACAGATTTGGCACCTGGAAGTTTTGCCACCTTGCCATCTAAGCAGCAGCTAGAGATCTATCTCCTGATCTTCTCTGTCTTCCTGGAGCTTTTCACTGTAGCATTGCTGGTCTCAGTCGGGTTCTTGTATGTGCTATGGTTACTCCAGCTTCTCCGGGGCTCTCCACTTGCATGCTCCTTCCTTTCTCTCCATCTGCACACGCTCTCCACATTCCAGGCATCACTGTAACCCTCACATGTTTCATGAAGGCATCACCTATCATTTCGTCTGCACTGGTCAACCCTGACAGCACTTTTTGCCTGTACCACTCAGTGTAATCTTATTAAATATTTAAAGTATCTGTAATTCTTCCATGAAATATTATGATCCTTAGGGACAAGAATTGTAGCTTGTGCCTTTCTTCAGTGTCTAGCACAATGTTATGTATAGGGTAGTAGGTATTTGAATTTATTTACTTCATTATTTATTTAGGTTATTTATTATATATAAATGTATTGCATACAATAATTAATTCACTGAAGACCATTTCATTGTGATCAAGTTAGTTGGTTATCATTCTGCATTCAATGTATTTGTTTTCTTGTCTTCGAAAGGTCATTCTTAGCACATCAGAGTAATTGCAAAATTCTCTTGTTCTTGGGAAAGAAAATATAAATTAAAGGCAATTTTGTTCTATTTCTGTTTATTGTTTTTGGGTGAGAATTAGCAAGATGGTAAGGAAATCATCTAGGACTTATAAGTCCTTGGAGATTTGGGAGGTCACTTCTTGATGTCCTGGAGTACTCGAAGAAGTTTTCAGTGGTTTCTAGAACTTTTCATGCATGACCCATTCAGAATAGATGTTTTGTCAAGATTCTTTCAGATCCCTGATCTAAATATTTTTAATGTGCCATAAATTTTAAAAATCCCCAAGTAATCATTCTTTAATACCTTGATTCTCAAATTGAATGTCATATTCCTCTTGGTTTTATTATCTATCAAAAGTTGTTTTTCCAACTGCTTGTCTCCTGGTATAGAACTCCTTTGTCATTATTTTTTCAATATGTAGTCTCTTCAGATCATCTGGTACAGTTTGTCAACAGTCATTCAATTTCCATTTTCTAGCCCTGTGGACTAGGTGGTGTATATATATAATTTTACCTCATTTTTCACTAACTTGCCAATAAAATTTATTGGGCTTTTGTTAAACTGGACTAGTTTAATTTGTTTGTCTTCTAAATATGCTCAGCATCTCTATTTTAAAGCATGATTTACCTTAACGTTAAATTTCTTTTATAAAGTAATAATAATAATATACCAGATGAAATGTCTACACAATATTAAGCTCTGTACATGTCAAATAATGCATATGACATTATTTAATCCCACAGAAAACCTAAGAGCTATGTGTAACCTGACACATTTAAGAGATGGACAAAACCGAGGCTGATCCTTGGGTTCCTGGTCATAAAGAGGACATTAGGAAAAACTAGAATTTGAACTCTGCTCTTTCTAACACAGTACATTGATTTTTCAGCAGAGGAGATAAATAACAAAAATAATTACTTGAATCTGCCATGAATAAATTTTTTAAAAATTGTGCCAAGAGTGAAACTGTTGAAAAATAAAAGAAATTCTGACTTAAATAACAGCTTTTCTTCAAGCTAATGGACAAAAAATGAAAAATTTGGTGGCTTAATATATACACATACTTTTATACAGATAGTTATATGTAAGCACACTATGTATATCTATAAAAGATAAATATATATATATAAACAAGATGGATATATATATATCCACACACACCTGGAACTAAGAATAATATACACACACACACACACTTGGAACTAAGAATCATATAAATTATAATACCCAGGAATGCAGTAAAGATGAAATATAAATGTCTCTAGCATCATCAAACTGTTTATTGAAATAATTTACAAAAAGAAATAACATCATTCATTTTAAAGTCCCCCTAATGAGAGACATTGTGCTTGAAGCAGGATGACCTTTCCTTTATTAGTGTGAATTTACCTTCCAGGCAAACATTTTTCAATCAACACTAATTTGCATATAATTTATCAAGAGAGAAGAAGTGCAAAATAATTTTGTTTAAAGATTTCTCTTTGTTTTAAGTGTCATTAGCAGTTCTGACTAATCCGATTTTTACAATCTCATCAGGCGCTTTTAGAAAATCTCTCTGAACTCATCTGGAGGATGCATTTATTCCTAAGTGTCCTATATTGCATTACAGCACAGCGGAGAGGCACAGTCCGCTGCAGATGTTTATGTGAAATGCAGTTAACACTCTGCCAATTTAGTTTTTATAGGGACACAATCAATTTTTATTCATTTAAAAACCAGAATGCTTTCTTTTATTGTGTGCAGCCTCTCCTGATTATACAGCTAAACAGATTATTTCTCTGTTTGTACTAAATGGTACTATTGCGGAAAGGCAATGTCATGGTATAAGTATACCATATATACATCAGGCAAGTAAATAATGGTTCTCTCTTAGGGTATGTTCCTTGGAATGGGTTATTTGAACCAATTTTTTTTAGTTTTACTTACTGTAAATACACATAAATGGAATGTGAATCTTGCATTGGGTAGTCAATGGGATGTGCTATCTGATTTTGCATTTTAATAGAGTTTTATAGTTTATAGGTGACTTTTATGTACATTATGTCATATCGTTTAAGATGCTTAGGTTCTATTGTTCAGACTTTGGAATATTGAGGCCTTTCCATTGTTCTTCAAAAAGATTCCTGTAGCGCTATAGGTTCATTGTGCTATAATTTTAAAATGCATCATTGAATCTCAGTATTCTTGACAATATGTAGCAAAATATTTAAAGGACCAAAATTAAAATGATATTGGTGATAGAGGAGAAATACATTTGTGTATTTAAATCCTTTAAAATTCATCATGTTCAAGTTTAATGGAACCTCATAACAATGGAGTGGAGAGAGATTACCAAAATTGGCATTGTAGACCACCATCCTTATCAGACTCTTAGTATATTTGAATCCATGCAACATTGAAGTGGGTTGAATATTGCCAAGAGAAGGCTCTGGATCAGGACATTTTCTTGGGAGTTAATAGAGGGTAGAAAGCCTCTCTGTGAAATTGTGTAGATCCCCTTTATAGGGTAACACTAACTATATTCTTTTAAATTATGCTTATATAGAGTTTCATATGTTTGAGATTTAAGCATAGACATGGTTAAGGAAAAGTAGAAAAAGGTCTATAAACAGCCTTCTGCTTTATCTTAATATCCCCTCTTCCCCCAAACCCAGAATTCTTAATTAAGTGGTAAGATCATTTCCGTATCTATTTTTATCCCAAAGAGAAACCTTTATTTTAGAGCTCACTTCCATTTAGTTTATATGTCAGTAGATAATTTTAATAATTAAAGGAAAAATAAATATATTTATATATGAATCCGTGTATTTATTCAAAAAAAATTATGATACCCCTATATCACTATATGTTAGCTCTGCCCTCAAGAAGCTCACAGTTCACTTTGGTAGCAAAGGTTAAACATCATCATGACAAACAATAAAAGCAGATTATAAGTTTAGTATTGCAGTGTAAGAGATTCCATGGGGCAGCTGTGATTATGGGTCATGTGAGTATAATCATAATAAATGGAGTGAGTCCAGAGAAAGAACCACCGTGGGCTGGAGAAATCTAAGAAGGTTTCCTAGAACCTTGAATGATGGATAGGAGTTGGATAGATAGAAAGCATAAATCTGGAGAAACTGACTTTACTTACTTAAAAGATGCATTTGCCCATTTTCAGAACAGTGAATTTTTTTATGAGTCTATAAAAGGAAGCCACGTGGGCGTGTGCAATATGTGTGTATGTGTGTGTGTACACATATATACATAGTATATTTGTGTATGCACGTATATATGTGTGTGAGTGCACACAGAGTTTTTTTTGTTTTACATAAATTGGTGCTTGGTTTGGTGAAATTGCTGTAAGGAAACTTGTATTCCCTCCCATAAGTAGGGAGGCATTTTAGCTTTTAATTGAACACACACTTTTTCTAAAAATTACACTTAGATCTTTTATTTTGTTTTATTATTCAGATTCAGTAAAAACCTTTTGAATCACCTATCCCTAACTATAAATTTATTTATCCCTAACTACCAATAACCAATTCACATCTGCCTGTGTGGTTAGGTAGAAGCTGAACAACTTTACAATTAAAATGTATGACATTCCTGGTGAGGTATTTCAGTCATACTTTTGAAGGACCTTGTTTCCTTGGGAGACTTCTGCCTTCTATGTAACGTCTAATTTTTTTTTACAAGAAGCCTCTTATTTTTCTTGTTTTTTATCAAGCAAACCAATGTCAATAGCTTTGCAGAGTTAAATTAATGCCACAGCTTATCTAATTGTATAAAACTTTCCTTCTTCAACAATCCTTTTATCACCGAGGTAATGTGTAAAGAATGTCCTTTGAGTGATAGGTTTACAGAAAACTGAGATACTTTATTCTGTCAGTTACAAATATTTCATCATTGCTTTTATGAAGGAAACATTGACATCCCTGTATGTGTGAAATTGTGTGCTGGATACTGAAGCATGTCATTTCTTAACATTTCAACTTGCAACTAAAATAATATCTAGAAAGTTATTAGTCTCATCAAGGATAGGTAACCAGCATGTAAATATTTAAATATGCCTTTAGTAATAACTTCATCCTTCAGATGATTAGGCAAACAGAATCTTAGAGTTATCTTTAATTCTGCTTCTCCTTTCACACCTCACATCCAATCCATTAGCAAAATCAGTTGGGTCTACCCACAAAACACGTCATGAATTGGCCACTCTCAAGAACTCCACTGCTGCAACTCTGGTGCAAGCCACTGTCATTCTTCAACTGAGCTATTGAAGTAGTCTCTTAACTGCCTGCTCCATCTGCTTTAGCTGAATGTCTACAGCCAGAAATATTTCCACTAAAATACAAGTCAGATCTTGTCACTCCTCTGCTCAGAACCCTCCGTGACTTCTCACTTGTCACTCAGGTAACAGCCAGTGGCCTTCAGGATGCTGAAGGATCTGGCCCCTGCGACCTCAGCAATCACCTTCTCCTCTTCGCCCCTCTCCAACCCTGCTTCAGACAGGTGTCCTCTCTCCTATTCTCAGACCACAAGTCACACCCCCACTCAAGACCTTTGCTATTGCCGCTCCTGCACTTACAATGTTCTTTCTCCCTGAAATCTCCATGAATTGTTCTGTTGCCTGTTTCTGGTCTTTGCTAACTTAGTGCTTCCTTGATAAGACTTAATTTGCCTGAGCCACTATTTAAATTGCAGCTCACTAAGCTCCCCTGGGAAAGTATGGTTTCTATTGTGCTGATTGTCATATAATGGACTGAATATTTTCCTCGTTTCTTTTGAATGTAAGCTCCGTGAGAGCAGAATTTATGTCTGTTTAATTTAAAACCATTCATGTGATATGAGAGCATATTATTATGTTTAGCAAATTCCTGATACTGAAATATTCTGACATCCTAAAAGAAATGAGAAAGTCTTGAAATGTTTATATTCTTTTTTCTTTTCAAATCTTTCTCCTTACCTTTTCCTATGTGCAATACACTGTTATTTTCTAGAGGCCAGAGATCTGTGAAAATGTTAAGTTCTAAGGAAAAAATTGTAAATGTATACCTTTCGTACTTCCAGAAGCTATAGTAGTTGGGACTAAAGGTGTTTGTCATCTGTGTAGGGTTCCTGAGTGTGGGCAGTTTCGTATTTGACCACATGGCTGAGGCATCCTAGTAGTAGCCTGTCTCTTTAAACCTTTGTTTCATATGCTTCCTAAAACAGAGAAGGTATGCACTTCTAGTTTTAAAAGCTTTATTACCAGGTAGCAGTCAATATTCCAGAGTAAAGAATAATATAAGTTAAAAAGCATCTACAGCAACTTAAAATGGAACCTTGGAATAGTACCATGATGGTTTGTACAATGTCTCATTGTCTTCTTTTGATCTTTGTTTAGTCCATCAGTCTTGTTGGTTCCACTCATTTGAATAATTTACTCAAAGGTGTCTGTTAGGGCTGCATTGTATTCCCCCCAAAACTGATATATTGAAGCCCTCCCCTCCTCAGTACTTCAGAATATAACTGTATTTGAAAAGAGATTCTTTAAAGAGATGTTTAAGGTAAAATTAGGTCATATGGGTGAGCCCTGATCCGACATAACTGTGTCCTCATAAAAAGAGATTAGGACACAATCATGCCCAAGCACAGAGGAAAGACAATGCGAGGACATGGGGAAGGTGACCATCTGTAAGCCAAGGAGAGAGGCTCCAGAAGAAACCAAAGATGCCTTGATCTTGGACTTGAAGCCTTCGGAACTGTGAGAAACAAATTTCTGTTGTTTAAGCCATCCTGGCTAACTAATATAGCACTCTTAAAGAAGGCCACACTAGTTCTATTTAACTAATATAGCATTCTTGAAGAAAGGATATATAGTAGTCATATACCTTTTCTTTTTAAGAACCAGCTCTGAAAGCAAACTGCATTTGGTCTTCTTGTTAGGCAGAGGTTAGGCAAGCAAAGCTTAGATTCTAAAATCCAATTGTTTATTGTCACCTTTTATATCCTTGTGTAGAGCATTGTTCTAGGTTCTATGCATACAAATAAGCAAAAACAGAGAAGAATATATGCTTCTTAACCATAAGGGGCTTGTCGTCTATTTAGGAAAGCGAAATACATATAGTTCACAAAATAAGTATTAAAAAAAGTTCAGAGAAGGAAGCAGCTAAGAGACATTCCAGTGATCGTTAAGCAAAATCTTGAAAATCTTGTGTAACTGAGACTAGTGGAGTAGTCAGACTTGTATTCCATGCAATATAAATAGCAGAAAGGTGGAGACTGGGTTAATCTAGGATGCATGAATAGATCAGGCTATCCAAATGGAGGGGTCCCATCTT